>NC_048291.1:25274071-25921571 GCF_009762535.1 Notolabrus celidotus
TTGTGTCGTATCTTATCACATTGTATCGAGTCGCGATGTATCGTATTGTATCTTATTGTACTGTATCACATCGCATCGTATCGTATCGTGTCGTATAGTATTGTTTCGTATCATATATCCTGTCCCATCTTATCGTATTGTATCATATTTTGTCATATCATATTGTATTGTATCGCATTGTATCGTGTCGTATCGTATTGTATTGTATTGTATTGTATTGTATTGTATTGTATTGTATTGTATTGTATTGTATTGTATTGTATCGTATCGTATCGTATCGTATCGTATCGTATCGTATCGTATCGTATCGTATCGTATCGTATTGTATTGTATCGTATCGTATCGTATCGTATTGTATCGTATTGTATTGTATTGTATTGTATTGTATCGTATTGGTATTGGCTGTATTGGGTCGTTTCATATCGTATCCTGTCCCATCTTATCATATTATATCATATCGTGTCGTATTGTGACGTATCGTGTTTTCGTATCTTATCACATCGTATCCTGTCCCATCTTATCATATTGTATCGTATCATATTGTATCGTATCGCATTGTAACATATCGGATTGTATCGTATCGTGTTGTATCGCATCGTATTGTATTTTGTCGTATCGTGTCGTGTTGTATCCGAGCGGCAACCTCCGGTCTAAAAATATGAGTCCAATGCGGAAGTGTTAAAAGCTGCAGTTCATCGAGGATCCTCTTGAGGCTGGCTCCAGAAGTACCGGAAGTCACATACACATGAATGGGAAAAAGACGATCTCAGACAAGTGTAGTCTGGATAGCTCATTTCTCGATGTCCTCTCACTGTGAGGGGGGTGAATTTTTTTCTAACGTGGCAATTTCGAAGATATTGATATTACTAGTCTTCCAATGAGAGGCACAGCTGACTGCGTGAACACTGCAGCTGTTGGCTAGGAGGCTCAAAGCCCGCCTCTTTACGTCACACTGGCTTGACAGAAGCAATATGGCTGCCGCCGACGATTGGCTTCAAAACAGCTCTTAAAAAACAGATGGGTGACGTCACGGATACTACGTCCATATTTTATACAGTCTATGGTCGTATCGTGTCGTATCGTGTCGTATCGTGTTGTATCGTGTCGTATCGTGTCGTATCGTGTCGTATCGTGTCGTATCGCGTCGTATTGTATTGTATCGTGTCGTGTCTTATTGTATTGTATTGTATCATATCGTGTTGCCTCGTATTTTATTGTATTGAATCATATCGTATTGTATCATATCGTGTTGCCTCGTATTGTATTATATTGAATCATATCGTATTGTATCATATCGTATCAAATTGTATCGTAGCGTGTCATATCGTGTCGCATCGTGTCGTATCGTTTTGTATTGCATCATATCTTATCATATTGTATCAGATCGTATCTCGTCCTATCGTGTCGCATCATGTCGTATTGTGTCGCTTCGTATCCTATCCTATCCTATTCTATCCTAACATATTGTACCGTACCTGCATACATCTTCCTGCGTTGTGTCTTTGCCTTTATTTTAGTCAGTTTTATTGTTCTGATTGCACGATGCAGAGTTTAAATGGCGTGTCTTGGCCACAGTTGGTGCAACAATAAAAGAGTTCAATGAAAAACCATTTAGAGATTGCCTGGTGTATCAAAGCCTTAGCCCAAAAACAATTACTGCTGTTATGTTTTCAGCCTTACAACTCTTATAAACACACTTCAGTTACCTTTAATCTCTGAAGGCAGCTATCATTTTCACGCTAGTTGTGTTGGGCTATTAGAGCTGGTGTTTGTGGTTTGATCTACTTTTACAGGAAACTTTTATGTATTTACTATTCTTATTAAAATACATGTGAAAGCTTCCATGTCTTATTTGTGATGGTTAACCAGCTGCAAATACTGCACGGTCCTTTAAGAATTCACCCTCAGTCTTCAGAGCGTACTATATTTTCCCTTCATAAACACCGCCTCTCACATGGGCGCCTACAGTGATCTAATTGGGCATATGTTACATTAAACACAAGAGGTAAGTGCTGGCACACACCTAAACAAGGTCACACTTCACTGATCTTACACCCCCCTCTCTAACACACTCACACACACCTAGATTGATGTACAGTAGAAAAATATACACGCTCAGCCGCTCAACCGCGCACAGTACTGCAGGTACGCATTAACACAGGAGGGAATCAATAGTGTAATATAACAGCGGGACATTAAGTTTATATGTTAATACGATATGATGGATCATGCAGTTATGTTGACGTTTTATTCATTAATAGAAGTCGGCATGAGCGCTATATGATGCATTGCAGCATCTGAAAGGATTTGAATTTCATCAGCTAATCAAATCACAAGGATGCTTTGGATCAATGTTTGAATAATGTGATTTGTAAAATGCTGCAGCATAAATATCGTAAACCATGACATGAGCTGTGCAGTACGTGCAGTGACTCACATGTGTACACTATCTGCACTCAAAGGGTTAAAGAAACAACTTCATTATTCCTGGTAACATCACTAAATTCATTTACTGTGCAGCATGCTGGTCCACACCATTTACTGTGCAGCCGCGTTCGCTCACAGCACTCACAGATCAGAGCACTTCATGCATGAACATGTGTGCGACACTCTGCACAGAGTTGAAATAAATCCCGTTCCTCAGGAGAGAAGCACCAAACGCAGCCAAAAGCGCAGCTCCGGTAGCTCCGGCCAAGTGACTCTGCAGGCCTGAGTGTAATGTTTCTGTTTCAAGCTGCAGTGGTCTGCATTGCGGTCTTATCCCCCCAAACCACTATGGACAACCGTTTACATTTCCACCTAACCGATCAGCCATATCAAACACGCATGTTGAAACTGGACGGCCGGCTGTTGTGACAACCAGCAGATGTATTGTGTAGGGAAAATGTCTGCGGGTAGCTATACAGGAGTGTTTAAGTTGAAATAGAAGGCAGGGTTTGCAGTCCGTGAACTGCCCCTGTGTGTTTGACAACAAACCGGCTTCACATTCACGCAACAGCCAAACATCAGCCGGACATTAAGCAGGTGGAGCAGATTAGCTCGGTCTGGATTTAGGATTACATCAGAAAGCTATCAAACCTGAAAAATACGTATGAGGACTGTCTCTCTCAGCTTGCATCAACAAATCCACTTTTCTGTTTTTCAAAATGATGGATACACAGAGGAAGAAAATGTGATTTTGTCCCCCTCTTTAGTTCACTCTTTTGCATTCATTTTCTTGACAATCCACCAAAACACGACTTGGGTTTGCACTTTATTCCTTATGTGAGAAAGGACTCAGCCTCCCCAAAACTTGGACTTCAAAAAATGATGCACAAGCTAAAACAAACCTTGCACAGTCCCCTAAAAGCTTAAAGTTACATCAGAGGAAGATTTCACAAACTTTCATGGGACTGTTCCCTTGATACCGACTGCAGACTCCTTCTTATAAATGCAGTTAGATTTCACATTTTTTATTGTAGCCTGCCATTAAATCTTTTCTGGACTGACTAATAAAAGTTTTTAGGACTCCGTCTCTGCAGCCTCTCGTGTGAGAGAACATACTCCAACACTTGCTGGCAACACAAGGATGACAAGCAACAAAGCTACTGTGTCATATTCCCCTCTTGCCTTCGTCCAGGCATTCAGACCTGAAACCGCCCGGTTACAAGCCCACAATAAAAATAAATCAAACCATTCGGTGCATAATGCAGCAAAGCACTCACTTGATCAGTATTACACTTCAGTAAGACCGGGCTCACTGTGCATTAAAACAGGCCCCTTTTGCATAATTAATGAGGCACTTGGTTCCAAGTACCAATTACATGGGGAACAATGGCAGAGTCCAATTGAGCGGTGCAGCCCATCTGCTCCAGAGAGAGGGAGAGAGAGAGAGAGAGAGAGAGAGAGAGAGAGAGAGAGAGAGAGAGAGAGAGAGAGAGAGAGAGAGAGAGAGAGAGAGAGAGAGAGAGAGAGATGTAAATAAAGCTGCTGCAGCCGGTCCACATGCAGACCCAGACCAGCTGTGTCTTTGTCAATGTGGAGCCATGAACTGGATGTTTCCGGCTCGGATGCAGAGACAGGAGGGAAGAGGCTGAAGAAGAGAAGGAATGACAGGATGAGTTATAGTGAGGACAACGGAACTACAGTTAAGGAAGTAAAGAAGAAGAGAGAAAAGTTTGAAGCACTTGGGAACAGTCGTAGTTGGTTGTTTAACATTGAAGTGCAATGTATTCATTCCACTGATCAAAAGAGGCGATTTCTTGAGATGCCAGCCAAAAAGAAAAAGCTGCATGATCCAGAAACACAGATGTGAAAGCTGAAAATGAAGTGGTTTGAGTTGCATAATGTCCCCAGGTTTCCACCAACATCCAATCAGTGTGATTTATGTAAAAAGAGTCAAAAAATAAACAAAGCATCGGCATGAAATCATCTGAAACATGGGGGCAAAAACACACCAAATAAATCTGGGCCACAGAGGCCAGAAGAGATAAAAAAAACCACAGATACCAACCCTGATGAAAACACAAGCCTGAACAAAAATGAAGCCGTGATGGCAGAAGAAGAAAGAAGTTGAAAGAATAGGAGAAATAAAAGTCTGTTGGGATCCATCAGCATGTGTAGCTGGAATGTGTTTGACAGTAAATCTCTTCCCGGAGGACAAAGTGAAAACACGAAGCGATTGTACGAGACAGCTGGAGCAAATAACATCTTCTGATTTGATTCTAAACAACAAAAGTGCAATGTAAGCCGTAAAACCCCCAAAACACTCGTGTGTATTTACATGGGAAGATGATGATGCTGCTGCAAACGACGCCGCGAGGATGATACAGTAGTTTAAATTTAGATAATAAGCGGTCATTAGCGTTCGCAACCATCCTCTTTGTAAGCACGTCCATCAAGCAGCTGCTGGAGTCATAATACTGCTAATCCACCCAGAGCCCAGACAGCAGGAGACCAAAGTCATAAAATCTATTATTCCTGTAGCTAACATGACCACAGTAAACAGACAACCACAGATATCCCAGGCAGAACTGGAACATCATGTATAATCAGGTTGTTAGACCCAAAGTGAGCTTATTATATGGATTACAGAAGCAGAACTACACTCAGATTATTTTCAGAAAGTCAAACAGCCACACAATAGTTGGTTTCCCCAGCCGAGGGTGTTTTAGTTTTCTTTCTCTCTCTTTTTTTTCAGGGGGTCTTGGATGACCGCCTAGCTGGATTTAAACAGAAACAGAAGACAGTAATGGAAACTGGCTGCTCTCGCCTAAACAAAGAAGAGAAATGAAAATAGTCCCACCTTTTTTTTCTTCTTCTTTTTGTCACTTTGGGGCTTTTTAACATTTACAATAAATTGCTGACAGATAATGTTTCAATCTTCTGTAAGAAAAATATGCGAGCTTTCATGCATGTGACTCTTCCCCTGTGTGTGTGTGTGTGCATAGGTTATGTGTAAATGCATGTGTGTTGGAAGATGGAGAGGACCATTAGTCGCTCTAATGCGCGTGCTAAACCTATTGTCTCAGCCTGATCATCGTTCACTCTGATAGTCCTCAACGGCAGAACCTTGTGAGGCCTTTAAAAACAGATTAATAAAAATAATTTTATCCTTCCTCTGACAGCAGCCTGGAAGGCATTACTGCAGGGCGGCAGACAGACCCCCGGACGATCTCCAGAAGCGGATTTAGCAGCATTAACTAGACAAATTATGGCCTCTGTGTCCTCAAGAAGCCGAGAGAAAAAAGAGAGAAACTCAGTCTTGTTCATAAACAAGTCCCCCTCCCTCCTACGGTTGTTAATCGAACTGCTATCTTACTTTTGTGAGGCCACCCATGCTCAGTGGAACCCTAACACCCCCTCCCTGCTGGCTAACCTGCTGGAGTCAAGGCCGAGTTAACAGATTTCAATTGATGCAAAAACAAATAGCAGAGAATTAGCGTGCTGAGAAGAAATGGGTGTGAAAATAAACGGCAACAAACGACATCAAGCCGTGTAGAGGGACTGCAGACTTATTTGCTTTATCAGCCAAAAGTAAAAGAGAAAACCTCCCCAGATGTGACAGTGATACATTTAAAGCTCAGGGCCCTTCTCATTTACATCTGCGATAAAACATCTGAGGTTATGCTACACCACATATCAAAGAACACGGCTAATCACATCTCCAAGCTACGCCGCTGCCGAGGCAGGAAGCAGGAGGTTTGTTTCAGAGGAGGTTTGTGTTACCCTGGATTTAAATCACTGCACCTCTACACGATCCATCATGGAACAGGGCGCAGAGGCTGCCAGAGCGGGGCAGAGGCCTCGACCCAAATAACATGAGATAAGAAAACAGGGGAAGTCGGCCTCGTGATGAATCACCGTGTTGAAAATGTTCCTCGAATCCTTCAGGCGGTGAAGAGAGTAGGTGACGCTCGGTCTGTAAATAAAGCTTCACCATGCACCACGGTTCTACAGGTCCAGCACGCCTCCAATCATTCAGCTCATTTGTCAAATATTGTCTCTTTGTGCTAACAAAGTGACAACATTTCAATGATTAATCAACACATGTTTACAGAAGGTCATCTGTGCTCCATGAATCATCTCAGAGGCTTTTTATCACGTCTCACATCTGACTGTTACGACTGACAGTTGTAGCTTTCACATGTTCAGGGTCTTATCTGAGTTATTCCTGGATGTCACTCATTCATAGACTGACTGGAAAATACACACATGTGCAGAATAACCCTGATAGAGATAAGGCACTTGATTGATAACTACATTTTGGATTGTTTTGCAGAGAACAAACTTCTCTGTCTTAAAGTTTACAGCTATTTTTTGTAGCTCCATGAAGTTATTTCATATTAAAATAACAAAGTCAGCCTACTATCACCTTAAGAATATATCAAGGATTAAAGGACTCGTCCATGCATATATCTTTAGCAGACTAGACTATGGTAATGGTGTCTTTACAGGACTCCTTAAAAAGTCCATCAGACGACTTCAGCTCATACAGAATGCTGCTGCTCGAGTCCTAACAAGGACCAACAAAGTAGACCACATCCCTCCAGTTCTTAGATCTCTACACTGGCTTCCTGTCTGTCAGAGAATAGACTTTAAAAATCCTGCAGATGGTTTCTAAAGCACTGAATGGTTTTAGGCCTAAAATACATTGCTGATCTGCTGCTGCTGTATGAACCATCTGGACCTCTGAGGTTATCAGGTACTGGTCTGCTTTCAGTCCCTAGAGTCAGAAGGAAACATGGTGAAGCAGCGTTTAGTCATTATGCACCACATATCTGGAACACACTCCCTGAAAGCTGCAGGTCTGCTCCAACTCTCACCTCTTTTAAATCAAAGATTAAGACCTTTTTATTCGCCACTGCCTTCCTATCTTAGGTTATTTTAACTCACTTTAAATGCACATTTTAATTTTACTTTTAATATATTTCTGTTTTATTATATTTGTCATTTTAATTGTGCTCTTTTGTGCTTGTCTAAATGTTTCCAATGCTTCTAATCTTTTAATGCAAAGTACATTGAGTTGCCCTTGTGTATGAAATGTGCTATACAAATAAAACTGCCTTGCTTTGCCTAAAATAAAGAAATGTATGACTCATTTCATCAGCAATCAAAACAACAATAAGGTTTCAAAGTCGATGTTAACAGATATCAGAGTGAGGGTGACTCAGTTCGGCCTCTCTCTGAGTTTGGTGAGGTAATCATCCCAGCGCAGGGTCAGGTGTGTGCGACTGATTGCCCCTGATTTGGAGCAGGTGTTGGAAGCTTATGTGAACTCTAAGGCTCCTGTCACCTGTGCTGACTCATTAGCACACCTTCTGAGGTAGTGAGAGGTTGCTCCCTGTGTGTCTGCAGAAGCGCAACATTCTCCTTCAGTGTGTTCATCTTACATTTTCCGGTTCCTTTTAGAGAGGAGTTGTCACTATGCCTCTTCAACCCCTTCCTTTTTATGCTCTGTCTGAAGGCATCCCTAGTCACCTTTGTGTTTAGTATAAAAAAAGATTTATGTGAGTTAGAAGAAATGAAAGGCTGTGCTTTAAAATCTTCCACTTTGCAATCTTCTAAAGGGAACTCTTGAGAAAAGGAGTTTGAAATTCTGATTATAATCAGAGGTCAGGAGTTTGAAGTTTACATGTCAGATCAAGGAGTACAGATTACCAATCAATGCACCAGACTGATCTCCAATCAAGGCAGAAAATCCAGCGTGTCTTTTTTTAGAAGAAACATTCAGATCAGTTCTCAGGAATGAAGAAAAAGAGGCCCACTGCCACTCCGCGGGTGTGTGCACTAAACAAAACAAACAGTCATTTCCTTGTGATAAAGAATCTCGGCCTTTTGTTTTCTTGAGATAACAAGAAGATTAGCTTGTGACCTTAAGATAACAAGGCTGACAAATAATGTGGAGGACCCTAGAAAGAAAGGATCATGTGGGATTGAAGGACAGACTGAACCAGCTAAAGGCACAAAGCAAAAAGCACTTAACACTTCAAGCTGATGTAAAGATCTGTTGGTTTGAGTTGATTTTGGCGCCCCCTGTGGCCAAATATGAACTTATCATGGCTATGCTTACCTTGTCTTATTCCTAGTACTTTCAAGGTAGTATTTTCTGACAAAAAGTCTCATCCTCCTTTCATTTAAAAGCCAAATGTGTCACACACTCTGAGTATTTGCTGTTGTAAACGTTATGAGGCATCCGTGTGAAACTCATGACCAGTCACAAACTCCTCACAGATGCTTTAAATAATATTGAAAGGTGGAACTTGTCCTGAGTGGAGGAAGTTTGGTGTTCAGCTTTAACAAGACTTAGATATAAGATCTGGAGTGTTTCCTCTTCAATGAGCTGAAAGGTGAGACAAGGAGAGCTCCTGAATCAGCATCTTTAACAGAGATTGTGAAACAGAAGAGTAAATATGTTCTCAGCATTCAAGCTTCTCCTCACAGTGAAACATATTTTTTCTGTATCTCTCATGAGGTGGAAAATGAAAGTTCCTCAAAACCCAAGCCAACGCCTCCACAATACGGAGGATTATCTGCAGAGATAAGTTAGATTATACCAAATGCAATGACACTGCTGGCAGATCCAAATCACCGCATGCCCCATGCCTCAGGATGTAATCTGAGGGTATAATCCCATATGATCCAGATAAGATGTGAAGGTAAGAGAGAGGGACACATTTTTTCATCAAAAAACATGAGATCTTTTTCACCTTCCCAACCATCCATCCACAGGAGCTCAGTACCTATACATATAAATGATGGAACATACAGGACATGGTAGGACAGAGAGAAAACTGAGAGCTGAGTCTGAGGGTGCTTTCACACCTGTAGCTTGTTAGCTTTCGTTAGCTCCTGATTCAGAATTAAAATGATACGTCACAGCCTCCCTTTACCTATGCATAGGCAAAAAATGCTGCAAGTACTGGTCACACTTTGCATTGTGGGAAACAGCTCCAAGTTTGCAACTAACATTAGCTGGTTAACCTATCCAAAAAAATGTATCCTGGATTGACTTGGGAAACATTTTTTGCATATGAGTGTACTTTTCAACTGTGGGACACCACTCACAAAAACTCATATGTCTACAAATGTGTGAGTCAGCACATGAACAAAAGGAGCTTTCACTGCTCTGTTGAGTAATGTCTCATGAAGACAAATAAACTCCAGCAGCAGTATGTGAAGGTACAAGCTCCTTTCAATAAAACACAACAAATGCAAACACATTTAAAGACTTAAAAACAAACTCAAGAGTAATGTACTATGGGGCGCTGGTGGCCTAGCGGTCTAAGTGCCCCACATACAGAGGCTACAGTCCTTGTTGCAGGGGTAGCTGGTTCGATTCCCGGCCAGTCGACCATTCCCTGCATGTCTTCCCCATCTCTCTACTCCCCACATTTCCTGCCTCTCTTCAGCTGTCCTATCAAATAAAGGCAAAAAGGGCAAAAACATAACTTAAAAATATTTTTAAAAAAGAGTAATGTGATGTGATAAATAAAACCCAACAGATGTCAGAAGCCTTAAATGTAAACGCACCTGGCCAGCTGTTCAGGTAACTTTGTTGTCTGACCTACAACATATTTGAAACAGTCAAAAAATGAGGCACATTTTTCATGTAAATCAAGTATAAGATATAAACCCATCCTAAAATGTCAGCACTATGGAGCTGCCAGCGAGTGTTCATTTATAAGAGACAGTCTGCACACTTTAGAGAGGCAACATTTTACAGCTCAAGTTCAACAGCAGCAGTTTCAACCTGCCATAACCTACAATGTGCAAAACAGTTTTGATGACCAGAATCACCCAAGAATGGAGAATAAATATAATCATGATGAGAGAAACTCAACAGGGTCACGACAGAAGCCCGTGTACCGGGGTCCCTGTGACTCATCTCCTGCCACAGCAGAAGAATTATGTGGAGATAAGGCCGCCCTACGGCAGTAAAACTTCCCGTGCGCCGAATGCAATCAAACATTGACTCTGAATCCACTTCATATTCTTTAAACACAACCAGACAGCGGATGATTTCCACAAAAAAACGAGGAATCAATCATACTTGTGAATCAGCGTCCGTACCTAATGAGTCTGGAGGTGACAAAGTGCCACAACAACAACTTTAACTCTCATCAGACAACCAGTCACACACCACTTTTTCATTAGTCACCAAATAAAGCTGCATTAATCAGCAGACACACACACACACACGGAGGCTAAAATAAGAAACAAAATGAGGAGGGAAGTCCTCTGCTGCTCCTCAAAGTCAGCATAAGTGTTGCTCTTCAGCAGAAGTAGAATCAATAACTGCAGACTGACATATCGGGCCACGTTTCTAAGCAGGTAATCCTCTTGTAATCTAGTGTTGAGAGCCATCAGGGGGGGAGATATCTGCTGAATCTGAATGCAGCCTTCATGCGTGGTTCAGTGCTTCAAGCCACTTTCACGCCTGGAATGCAGAGCAGCCCGCCGTTCCCACCGCGAGAGCCATGACCTGTTCTTCCGACCACAGAACCACTCTAATAGTGCGACTTGTGAATATGAAAAGCTCATAATTTAAGAGGGAATTACCTGAACTGCGCTGTATTGATTCTATAACCTCTGTAGCTGTGGGAGCACGCAATGTTCATCCTGGAGTGATCCGAGCACGGTTCAAAGGTAAAAGTTTGGAGCTTAATCCCTTAAATGCAACAGGGTTTTTTTTTTATTCAAGCATCCCTACTTAACCCTGAAACACAGATCAGGCCTCATGGTGGAGTTATACAACTTCTGAATAATAATGAAAGCACAATTACAGTAAAGGTTATATGAACTGAGGAGCTTTTACTGTCATATACATATTTTACTGATCCAAAGCTGGGAAGAAAGAAACAAGTGATGTTTGGCTGCACTAACTTCCCATAGTCTGCAGTTATCTCATAACAGTTAGCTATTTATGGTGAATTTAATGTGATTACAGATGAGCATGGCTGGACAGATGTGTCCTTAGAGCATTTATTCTAATCAGGATGTTACATCACTCTGTTTTATGTTGTTACTCTTCTCTATTCCCATGGACACAACAGATTAGGGATAAATATTTTCAGGAAATGTTGGAGGTTTTTTGATCTGTTTGCTTCTCTATTGAGACAGATGGACAGAAAAAAATCTGTGAAAGGTCATGGCAGTTAAAGGAACTGTGTATGATCCAAGAGGTGACGTTTGGTGCTGAAAAAAGAAGTGGAAATGTTACAAACTGCAGTTCCTCCAGTGTGTACTTGAGGCGGAAAGAAAAAAAATCCACAATGCAGCATTAACATTCATGTTTAAGTGCTGATTGGACAGCAGAAATAAAGACATTTCAGTCCCGTTATTTTAAGCTTGAAGTTTATTAATGCAACAGAACAGTATTTATGTTTGGTGTCTAGTCTCCAAACATCATTACTGCTTGGAGATTGAATTATATGCAGTATGGGGCGCTGGTGGCCTAGGGGTCCAAGCACCCCACATACAGAGGCTATAGTCTTTGTCGCAGGGGTCACCGGTTCTGTTCCCGGCCGGTCAACCATTTCCTGCATGTCTTCCCCCACTCTCTACTCCCCACATTTCCCGTCTCTCTTCAGCTGTCCTATAAAATAAAGGCAAAAAGGCCAAAAAATATAACTTTTGAATTATATGCAGAAATTTAGCAGTAATGAATTAGGACTGAGCCTACAGGTGGATGCTTGGGAGAAGTTGGGGATGAAGTTTGCAAGCAGCACTGGAGCAGGGCAGAGACCACCAGGAGGCAGAGAGAGGAAGACTTGCAGCTTAAATAGACCGCCAAATGAGAGGATGTTGCTCAGCTGATGAGAGGATGATGTGTCAGGATGAATCAGTGCAGCTAAAGTTGCCTACCTGAACCAGCTTGCAGGTGGCGATCCATTTACAGCCCAGTTCAGGAAACCAGTTCCTACTCAAGAGCCATTTTCAATCTTGAGGTTCAGAGTTATGCATACATTTTCATAATTAGGGGTGTGGTGGATTTGATTGATAGGTGGGTACATCATAGCTTTCAGAAGACTTCAGCTCCACCTCTCTGCCTGTGTCCATGTCCACCCAAAGTAAGTTGGAGTCAGCATTTATGATATGGCAGACAACAATATTGGGCTTCATAGTGCCTCCTCAGAAACCAATGGTTGACGTAATTGAGACTACACCCTTGTTTTCTACAGTTTAGGATAAGGTCCCATCACTCTGGACTGATCTGAAAAAGCTGCTCAAAGCTGGAAATTTTGGGGTTTGTCTTTCCTCACCATCATTTCACTTTGGTTAGCTTCTTCATCATTACCACCATCCAAACTCTCCAATACCACCAGATGCTGCAGCCGTATGTCACTTTAAAAAAACAACCTGTCAGTTGTTTGAACTGGACAGACTGTAATATCGTCACAGGCTGTTCAAGGTCTGCTTTAAAGGGTTAAAATAGCTACCAGCAATACACATGGTCTGCATTAGCACTATGGGAGAAGTGTGTGTATGTATGTGTGTGAGCGAGTGCAATAAAAGAGAAGAAAAAGACGTTATATTGTGAAGGACATAATGGTTAAGATTTAAGAGGACTAGCTTCCTGTATCTGATTATATTTGTCCTTGCTTTTTTTCTTCTTCTGCGGTTGTGCCTCATTGTTATTGGGAGCTCAGGAAGTGAGAACATATATACATTTTTATAAACCCACAAACACTGGCGAAGAAAGGCTGGAGATCGCTGTGCTAACTGTAAAATCAACAACATGATATTTAAACTGGACTCTGGGCAAACTTGCATGTCAGCAGCTACACTGGCAGTGACTTGAAACCCTCTCAAAGCTGTTTAGTTCCCCAGAACGTGTGATGTTATGTCAGTAGACTGCCAGTAGCCTGCTGATGTATATTTCCCATGAGGGGCTAAACATCCAACACTGTGGCGGCCAGCTTTCTTTGGACCGCTCACTGCTGTTTCACTTTCATGTCTTCATTTCAGCTCTTGATTTCCTGCCACCAATAATGTGAAAACCAAAACTTCATTTAAAAGAGGGGGGTCTGAAATTGGAGTGCTACTATGGAGTTTATAGGGTGTTGGAGTTTTAATTTTACCAACTACAAAAAGAAACACAGCTGAAAAAGTGTCAGAAATGGGTGAAAGTGTGTGTTTGTGCTAATCTTCTACTAAACTCCCAATACCAAAGCCATAACATGATGTAACTGGTAACCCTGAATAATAGGATATTGCAGCTTGAGTTTGCCTACGCTTGTTCTGCAATCGAGGAATCTATGCTACATCCAACAAAAACAGCATGCCGCAATTGGTGTGCAGAGTGTGGCCAGGGTTCAAAGTCTCCAATGCTGAAGCTGCTGCCAACATCTGGCCAGCCTGAAGCAGCAGACAGGTACAGGGAGTCAGACAGGCTGCAACTTTGGTAGTTGGCAAATCAAACACCACAAAATGTGGGAGGGATTTAGTTGCAGAAAGAAAGACTTTCTGATGGCTTCCAGGAAGTCTAGGCAGAATGATAGACCCTCTAAAGAGGAAAGACGGGCTCAGGATTGGATGCACCCAACAAGGAAAGATCTACTGATGGAGCACAGGACAGAAGATCCAGGGAAAGCTTCACCTTTTTCTTTGGCAGAGGTTAATGAGGTAGTCAAGAAGCTCCTCTGTGAAAGGGAGAAATGTCTTGATGAGATTCACCTTGAGATGCTAAGGGCTTTATTTGTACATTGAGTCATATGAAAGTCTAGGACAGGGTGGTGGTTCAGGAGGACTGAAGGCAATGGTCATCACATTACTCAGACTTGAGGGAAAAGTTGATCCCAGCCTGCTGCTAGAGAGGAGGTTTGAGCTTTTTGGCGGGTTACTTGGAGGTCATGAGAGCATGCTTTTGTGGACTTGGAAAAGGCCCACAACCATATCCTGTATGGCAGGGCCTACAATGAGAGTACGGGGGAACCAGCTGGTCTTGTTTAACCAAAGTGAGCGTTTTGCCTGTATTATCGGCATAAAGTCAAACGATGGATGTAGCCTCAGACGGGGTTGTCCCGTGGCACGATTCTTTGTGTGATGTTCAAAGCCAAGCCTGGCGACGAATAGTGAAGGGATATCAGAACTGCACTTAAGTGCATTTCAGATTATATGGTTCTCTTAGCTTCATCAGACCGTGACCTCCACAGACTTGGGTCGTACGCAGGAGTGTGAAGTGGTCGTTATGACCTCCAAACCTGAGGCCATGGCACCCTGAAGGCATTTTTAGCACATTAGAGGTGGTTCACAAGTTGGCAAAAATGGACTGTGAGATCGACAAAGGGGCTGGTTTAGGGATTGCAATGGTAATTTGTAGTAAATATAGACCTGACCTCCAGTGGATCTACATCACAGCCCTTAACCTATAATCATTAGCTTTGGATGGCGACTGAAAGAATACAAAAGTGGGTACAAGCGGCTAACATGGGTTTCTTCTGCAGGGTGGCAAGACTTAGTAGAGCAGCTGTTTCTTCTCAAAGAAAGGTACATCCAACTGGAAGAGCACACCCTTGGGATTATATCTCCTAAATGGAAGGGGAACACCGTATGATCCCCATGGGAAAATGTTACTGGGGAACTTTCAATTGATCTGGGAAAAGTGGAAGAACTGGATGGATGGAAATATGTTGGATGTGACATTTTTCTGTGTTATGGAGGACGCTGATATTTCTTATCCAAGTTGAGTCTTCACCTGAGCTGAAACCAGCACACAGGGCTAATGCATTCTCAGACGTGTAGGCACTATAATGACAGGAAAGCTAGCAGGAGTACTCAGCTCTTTTGGTAAGTATGGCACACAGTGAGGACTTTTTTTTCCTTTAATTCAAGGTTTTGCTTTCAATTTTCCCATACAGTGTGATAAAAGAAAAAGGCTACCATCTAGAAAAACAAACAACAAAACCTTCTACCAAAACAAGCTGTGTTGGACTATGTTTTGGTGACCATACATAAAATGCATACATCTACAAGCTGCATATTTCAGTTACTTGGGTGGGTCTACTTCTAGTTCCAGTTTTGACATGAGTTGGTAGGAATATCTAACTTTGAACATTTCAAAGTAAGCTGTAAACTACATTTAGCAATCAACAGTTGCAGCCAAAAAGGCCTGCCATCTGCATGACTTCTAAAATCAAACATCATATTCATCAATGACTTCACATTTCTCTTGCTTACATTCAGCTCAAACAGACAGCCTGTCAGGGGGAGTCAAAGATCAAAAAGGGCTCTGCTGGTGAGCCAATCTGAGTACTGAATAATTTGAGATTATGAGGCTGTTTTTATGGTCGAGTAGTGAATCATGGAGCACAACATAACTCATCTCATCGTTGGTCAGAAGCCAGCATGGTGGTGTAGTCCAAAAGCCATGCAGGCAAATGAAAGACGTGTCCTCTCTACCAAACACAACTCTGCAGGACTCAGTGCACAGCATGCTGGGACCAAACTCAAAAACCCTGCTCTTTTGAAAACCCTTGGTAAGTTTGTCTTTCCCTCTCTCTCTGTGTGTACTTTCTGACTTTCTGATTTCCACTTTCTCTCCACAGCCCTGCTCTGTTTTGCTGCTTCGCCTGCAGAATAAATAAATACACTTCAGCACTATCGGTTTTCCATACAACGCAGCCCTCCCAGTCAACAGAAACATGTCAAACCGCGCAAATAAATAGCTCCCCTGTAACCCAAATAGTATAATTGCTTGGATCCTGCACCCCTGCCTGCCCTCTTCCTGAACATTAGGGCAAGTTCAGAAACCCCTGCTGCCCCCATTTGGGGCCTGAGGACAGGAGACTCCGTCTGCCCCGAGTGTTTTAACACCTCCAACTCAACCTCCACCCATTCCACATTTCTGGGGCAAGACAGGGGGGCTCTTCCTCACTCATGCACATCAACTTAATGTAAAACACGGAGCAACATTAGTTCAGCTGAAAATTTAATGATCCCCACAGAGAGTAAGAGGGTCATTTCAGCAGCACATAATGGGATACAGCCAAAAAACAAAACGCAGGATTAAACATACACAAGCAGCGATTTAAACAGCGAACAAATAAAAGGAAGTGAAACTGCACAAATTGGAAACATAAAAATGATGTGAAATATGATGTGCTAGTTGGCAGCAACAAAAATGAGGTGATGATTTGATTTTAAAACGCATAAAAACATGAGAATATCTGCAGCTGGCTAAACAAAGGAGACTAAGTACACAAAACAAGCATTTCAACCATTATTAAGAGAGGGAATTAGGTCCCAAAAAATAGCACCACACCCACCTGAGGTACAGTAAAGCAGAACCACGTTATTCATAACTCTAACATGTCTAGTTTATTAAATTTATGATTGTATGAAAATGTTTAATGCAAAGTGACTTTACTTTTTTCAATCTGGAACACTTTCTTACATGTCTAAGTTTCTAAAACTGACACTGGTTTTAATGAAAAAGTTGCTTTATCACATGTAAAAAGTTCCTTTGAACATTCAGTCCTAACTTGATTACATCCTGGTCTTGATATTTCCAGTTCTGCAAATTTGTGTTCTGCAAGTCTGTCCTGCAAGTGACTCTTAAAAACAGTGATGACCTTTGACCTCAACCAGTCTTTAACACTGACCCGTGCCTGAACCCAGAACTCACACCCCCAAGTTGCTATTCTTCCCTCATGGTGCAGCTGTAAACAGAGGGATGTTTTACCCTCCTCAGTGACATTCAATAGGTCCAGTGAAGATAAACTGTGGGGGCACAGTAGTTGTTCGCAGCAGACTCAACCCTCCTCTATTTGATCCCAGAGGCACCACTGCAAAGCAGGACTTCTGTGAGAGAGTAGGATCATTTACCTTCATAAGAACGAGAGGGTAATAAGAGTGTGTGTATGTGTGTGTGCATCAGGATGCTCTCCAGTTCAAGCTAAGGAAATGAAAAGTGTTTTCAAATGTTTTCACAACCTGGGAGGGGGTTTAAGGACCCCGATAATCACAACCACACGGAGGAAACTTATTTTGACGCCTACACACCAGATTACAGTATAAACTGAAGTGTGTGAAAACATCGCTCACCAATGCAAAACTATCTCACCCACCAATCTGGTTTGAATGAAAAATTGTCAAAATTGGCTAACTTGAATTTCCTAGCTGGAGTCAGTAATGTAATTTTACACCGTGTACCGCGCAGCAGCTGAACATAACGACACGCATTTCCTTTATAATGACTCAAACATATAGAAAGCCCTGAATCCCATTTAGACTTTTATCTAATCCAGCCTCTTTCCTGGGCTCTTATGAATATTTATGCTTTCCAGTATGTTTAGCTGGGAGTATTACGCTGTAGCTACTCAGGGCATGTCCGAGACGTGTAATTGTTTCCATCCTTGCTCACGGCGTTTACGTTACGCGGCTTTGCCAGCAAAATAAATGTTTTCGAGTCGTGTCAACAAAGATGCTAATGGCCACTGCAGTGGTCCTGGTAGGTACACAGCTGGACATTCATTTAGCTAATTAAACTGAAGTGTAAGATTTGAATTCTGCTCTCTGTGACCTCTGCTGTCGACGGTATGATTGAGTCATACGTTTGTTCAGGTCACGGTCTGAGCTGCAGACAGGCTGAGGCTCTTCAGTCTTCTTCTTTACATCAGCGGGAGTTTCCTGTCTCTCCGCAGGCGCTCCATGAGATAGAAAGTACTTTTAGAGCATGGTGAATGAATGATGGCTGTCTGTTTTTACTTTGTGTTGTGCTGTACATGAACAGCTGTGCATGGTATTACATTAACTCCAGTACTCAGTTTATATTAAGGTAAAGGAAGACATACTTTATTAATCCCCATGGGGGAAATTCAAATATTCACTCGTGTTCTTATTTTGATCATGTTACATACACACATAGTTTATTTATTTATATATTTTTTATTTGATGTCTTTATTTTGAACATGTAAAAGAAAAATAGAAAAATAACATACGAGCAGAAAAAAAGTAATCCTACCCCTTCATTCACTATTATACATACAATCATGCACAAACATGCTATGGACATGCTTAGGAGAGATGTCAGAGTGTGGAGGCTGCCATCAACCAGCGCCACCCAAGCAGTTTGGGGTTTGGTGCCTTGCTCAAGGGCACCTCGGCAGTGCCCAGGCTGAGATCGACAAAGGGGCTGGTTTAGGGATTGCAATGGTAATTTGTAGTAAATATAAACCTGACCTCCAGTGGATCTACATCACAGCCCTTAACCTATAATCATTAGCTTTGGATGGCGACTGAAAGAATACAAAAGTGGGTACAAGCGGCTAACATGGGTTTCCTCTGCAGGGTGGCAAGACATAGTAGAGCAGCTGTTTCTTCTCAAAGAAAGGTACATCCAACTGGAAGAGCACACCCTTGGGATTATATCTCCTAAATGGAAGGGGAACACTGTATGATCCCCATGGGAAAATGTTACTGAGGAGCTTTCAATTGATCTGGGAAAAGTGGAAGAACTGGATGGATGGAAATATGTTGGATGTGACATTTTTCTGTGTTTTGGAGGACGCTGATATTTCTTATCCAAGTTGAGTCTTCACCTGAGCTGAAACCAGCACACAGGGCTAATGCATTCTCAGACGTGTAGGCACTATAATGACAGGAAAGCTAGCAGGAGTACTCAGCTCTTTTGGTAAGTATGGCACACAGTGAGGACTTTTTTTTTTTGCTTTAATTCAAGGTTTTGCTTTCAATTTTCCCATACAGTGTGATAAAAGAAAAAGGCTACCATCTAGAAAAACAAACAACAAAACCTTCCACCAAAACAAGATTTGTTGGACTATGTTTTGGTGACCATACATAAAATGCATGTAAATGCATAGAGCGCCTGCGGAGATGTCAGAGTGTGGAGGCTGCCATCAACCAGCGCCACCCAAGCAGTTTGGGGTTTGGTGCCTTGCTCAAGGGCACCTCGGCAGTGCCCAGGCAAATGAACCAGCACCTCTCCAGCCACCAGTCCACTTGCCAAACTTGAAGGTATTTCAAAGGAAGTGTTTTTGTTACACTCTTGGAAAAGTGAAGAAATAATCACGAGCATGATCGTGTTGTGTTTCCTCATCCAGAGCGTTTAATAGAATGCAGAAAAAAAGCGCGATCTACCTGCTCTGCAGGTGGAGACCGAAGCAATCGATCACAGATGAACATCTGACACAGACTACTAAGTAGATCAAGGATCAACATGAATAAATCTTACTTTTAAACGATAGAAAACAAAGTAAAACAGTATATTTAAACACCATTAGCGTAATTACTGTTTGTTTTTAACCATTAACTGACTTTATGCATTTCAAATGACTTAAATGTTTCTAGATGATTTTTAATCACTCTCTAAAACTTATGAAATCATTTTGTTTTTAGACACAATGTAAATTTTAGCTTTGTTATAAACAATGAACGTAATAAACTATTTTTAAACTCTTTTTAACTTATATAATGCTTTTTAACCTGTCACATTTTCTGAGTAAATATATCACCCTGCTTTAAGTGTATCTCTTATTTTGGATATTTACCAAAGGCAAAATAAAAAAAGATGTCTGCTTCTTCAGAGGGACAATCGTATGTGGCATCAGTTTCAGGCATTAAAGCTACCATATAGAAACAGCCCATCCTGTCACTGATGGTCTTGTTTGCTTTTATAGCTCATAAAGAGGCATATGCATTACATTTAGGCATTTTCTTGGGGTAAAATAATCCTCACATGAGCCTTAAATGACCAAAACCTTCAGGTACACTTAGATGAAAACAGGTTTGGCTGGTGCATATTATGTGGAAAGGTCTTACAGGATGGACCTATAAAGAGTTATGACCCAATTCAACAGCAAGCCTCAGCTTTATGAAGCTTTAAGTGAGTGTTGGCTCCTAGCTTAGCTCAGAACAGTTATGGGTAACCCTCACAGCCCACATGGCACCTGTTTTTATTGCACAAGCCCCCTAAACCCACTGTACCCTTCTTGCATACCACCAACAAGCAGACATAAGTTGGAAGTAGTTATTGAACTCAACTGAGCATTTATAAGCCAAGAGTTGGACACCAAAGTCAGACTTAATGGAAGTGAACATAGGACACAAAGCCAGGGTCATTACTCCAGAAGAACCATCATGTTGCTTTGTAACTGCTGGGTGTGAAAATATAACTATCAGCCATCAAGTTTGAGGTCATCGCCACAACTCTGAGCAGTCTTAAACTTAGAGAAAAGCCCAAAAGGGATTATAATGTCTGACTTTCTTGCAGCACACTCATGCAAAAGAAGCCTGTTTTTCTTTCTTTTTGGCAGGCGGGTGTCCTGCACTCTTCACTTTGCGTTTTCCAACCAGCGCAGCACCACCCCCACCTTGCCCCCTTTAGTGGCACAGCCTCCCCTAAAAGCTTTTTTAATTATGGCAGCCATTAAAGCAGAGCTGGCTCTAGGCTGTGACTGATGGTTGTGTATGCACCACTGCTCCTCTGAGCCAGCCACAAGCTTACATGCACTTATATGACCACACACACTCACGCACTCACACATATTTACAGTATATGAAAATGCACACACACAAATGACGTGCACACATGCATATAAATGCACTTACAGACGCAAAATGCTTCGACCAGACGACCTAACTGGCTCCAGTGGCATTAAATCTGTCTAATCATCTTTTTTTAAGTCTGTAAGAAGTGATGGTGGCATGCCCTCATCTACTCAAGAGAAGAGGGGAAGGACAGCAGGAAAAGAGCAGGAGCAAGGGAGCAAAAGAAAGTAGAAGTCAGCGGAGGAGAGAGGGGAGCAGGGTGCAGAGCTATAAAACACCAGATTTCACCATGTGTCTCCCTGAAGAGGAGGAGGTTTGTCTTCGGCTAGATTGTTCACATAAAAAAGAAACTGAGCGAGAATATAAACGCAGGGCTAAAGATAGAAAGGGCGGCATGACTGCATGACTCATCCATTGGAAAAAACAGATGAGCATACTTTCAATTATTGATCACCTATCATAAAACAAAAATGAAACGGTGACATCACGCGCTTGATGAGCTGCACTGCTGACGCTTGAAAATAACAAAGAAGAACCATAGGTGGGAAGTTAGGGAGTACAAAAGCTTTTGTTACTGTACTGAAAATAAAACTGAGAGGAAGTCTCATTTTGTGTAGAGACCCTGAGGATACAACAAAACATTCAACTCTTACCGGTTAAAGACCTGATTTCTACTCTTTGTCAACTTTTTACTTTAACACAACTCTTTTTTTAAATTATATTTTGAGGGAGTTTTTCCTTTATTAGAAAGACAGCTGAAGAGACAGGAAGTGTGGGGATGAGAGAGAGTTGTCAAATCAGTGCAACATTGAACGAGATGGGACTGTAGCCTCTTAAAGCTTCTGTTGGTAGAATGGTTTTAAAAATGTTACTTTTTTTCTGCTGGGTTTGGAGAAAAGATCATAATACCAATCCGTACTCATCTGCAAGTGAAGTAATTTGAGATTATGGCGAAATCTCTGTTTTCCAATGCCTTTGTATCAAGCCATGTTATCATTCCCCTCGTTCCCGTTATCACGGACCAATCAGAGCTACTTCCCAACCCTCTGTCCTGATTGGCTGGGAAGCCACTACTTCCTCATAGCACAAAGATCTTACAGGGACATTACTGAAATGGTACCAAACTTCCCAACATTAACCCAAGAAGAGAAACTGTCAGTTCTCCTGGGGGAAGGGTCAGCAGCTCCTCTGGCTGCTAAATATGTGTCTGCCTGTCACAGCCTGAAGACGCACCATCCCATGGTGTTTGATTTTCGGTGGGGGTTTTGTGAGCGTGCCACATCGGGTGAGGACATTGAGATATGCTGTATGGGTAATCCTTCATTAAAGCTAGGGTTGGTAGTCTCGGAAAACCAGCATGAATTTGAATGTAGCTTTTCCTCATGACTCCGTCTAACCCCTCCCCTCCTCCCTCAGAGCTCCTCCAAAATGACGCCCCCCCGCTCACATGCACGAGCGCCGCTAATTCATGACCATATGATCGTGACTGATTCAAAACCGGTCCTCAACAAAACATTATCATAGTGAAAGTTAAAAACACAAACAAACATGGCTGCTGTTAGCACTCACAACTATCATGCTAGCATTATCCAGTTGTACCGGTGACACGATATCAGGAGAAAAGTTATAGCACATATATAATACTGTAACAACTCTACTGTTTGTTAAACATGTTCAGTGTAGATGTTCTTAATTCCTACAGTGTTGACGGTCAGTGAAGGCATCAGGAGAGGTGTAGAGAGTGTGAGTGGGAGAGAGGAGAGACAAGAGAAGTTCTTCATTCATTCAAACATGGATTGTTGCTTTGTTGGTTGGCGTGATCACGGCCGACAGTGACCGGTTATTAAAACTCAACGTGTTCACGAATCGGCTCGTCATCACTACAGCGTCCAGACGGACGCTACAATAAATATATATTTTCTGTAGGACTTACTGAACGTCATTAATTATTCTGCTTGTTGGTGAGAGCTTTTTAGACTCTGATCCGGACTACAGTCCTGAGCAAAGCACCTCATCAGGTCAGAGGGGACAGGCCAGAGGACGAGAGAGAGGGGCAGTAAATAGAGTCAGGGGAAGTAGAGGCAGGAGACGGGGACTCGGAGGAGTGCACGCCGGGGAAATGTACGTGCAGGAGGAGGGCAGAACGGCTGGACGGGATTTGATTGGTTTAAAATTTGGGGAGCCAAAAAACGGTGATTGGTTAGTGTTTTCCCAGGTTTACTCCGGCTGTAGATAGCAGCTTTTTTTCACTCTTTTTTAAGAACACATCATGTATTGATTACCATCAGGACATAAAGATCATTTTAACCAGTATAACAAAAAGTGTATCTAAATCTGATTACCAACCCCAGCTTTAATGCTTATAGAATATGTAATATATGTAATATATGGTTGATATGTATGTGATGATTTAATATGTAATGAATATGGTGTGTGATTAATGTATATATGGTGAGTGTAGTGTGTTGTGAATGTATATAATGTATTGTATGAATTTATGTGCTTTGGCAATAACATGTCTTTGTTCATGCCAATAAAGCAAATTTGAATTGAATTGAATTGAATTGATCTTTTGTGGGCGGGGTTATGAGAGCAGAGGGGGAGGGGGAGTGTTGACATTCGAAATCTCTCTCAGAACTGATGTTCATATCACGACTACCAACAGCAGCTCTTAACTTTCTACCTCCTGCATTTTCAAAACAAACTTGTTGTGTAGTCTTCAATACAGATAGTGTAAGACACGTGCAACATGAAGAAATGTAAAGTATATATCAAGACAAGAACAGAAAAGAGATGAAAACTTGACCCCAGAGAGGACGAGTATAATGAGTGTGAAACCAGTGGCCGGCAAATTGAACTGGAACAGAAACACATAAAAGTGATCTCTATAAAAATCTGAGCAGATTCACTGCAACAAGACAGACCCATCCACCTGAATTACACGTTACAAATGTTCATATTTGCAAGCCTGCAGACCTGGCCTTGATTAGGTGGTTGAAAGCATTTCCATGCAAAATAGGTTAGACCTATTAAATTGTTAATTCAGATGCTCTTTTGGACAGAATTGTCAGTTGCCAAAAATCAGGTGTGCAGACAAAACAGGAGAAGAGAATGAAAAGACAGGATGCAATGGCAATGTAAAAGAAATGTGTATGATGAGAAGTTGACTATGAAGAAAGAGGATGATCTGCAGCAAGGACAGACAGTTATACACTGCACAGCCACTGACGACCAGATTTCACCAGCCTTGTCTCCGTCAGCTTCCCTGACTTTCAGTAATCAGCCGTTCTAAAGTCATTTTTCAGCAGGAGTGACTGAAGATTACTCCATTATGATGATTACGATGAGAGTTGAAGTTAGTTCTCCACAGAAGCAGCGATGGAACAGTCCCTTTTACTTTCACACAGTAAATACACTCATGAGCCTGGATTTCTAAACGTTGACTCTGCTCATGAAGTTGAATGAGTTCTTTAAGTTCCCACACTCTTTTTTACAAAGTGTCTTTGCTTTAACTTTATTAAAGAATGTCCTCTTCCTTGCCTTTGGGGTAGTCCCTCAATAAGCCTTAGTGCCTCAGGGCCAGGCAGCAAAAATAAGATGTATGTCCGCAATGCTGCAAGTGCAAGTGTAAGTGCTCCCAGGCCACTTCTACCTGTGTGAATGTGTCTGTGTTTATGAGGTCCCAAAGCCGTCTGGCCTCCATAAGACACTAATCCAATTGTCACTGTTCTAAGAGACGTATTTGACCCCAGGGCTTCAAGGGGTCACGCCTGCTTCCTGTTTGGACCAATGGGAAGACTCCATCAGTGGTCTGACAGGCTGCTACAGCCGCTCTCAGGTTACACCGCCGGGCTCTGGGAGCCACAGTGCTCCCAGGGGTAGATCTCAGAGGTGTCCATATGTGATGTGTGGAAGTAGGATGGGGCTCTGAGAGGGTCACCCAGCCACAGATCTGCAACCATACCCACTTCAAAGAGTCCCTGTCCTTTCGTTTCCCTGAGGGCACCCTGCTGTTTCCCCTCCATGGCACCCCCCAAACCGACTCCAGCCCAACGCACAATGGCTGGTGACGCAGAGGCCTTGAAGTCGGACACCTTCAGTGCAGCCCCGCCTGTTGACCTTCCCTACATGTGTGATGTTCAGAGCATCCCAGCTGATAGTGGCTCTGCTTTAAAAACAGTGTAACTTGAGGAAGCCACATCCGGACCACGGGATATAACCATATACACCATATGGACCAACCACTATCTTAAAGGGAAGCTCTTATGTTCAATATAGGTTGTGACATATTGCAGGCCTCTTAGTTATCAGTGCAGCAGCAAAGAGAAGAAGATACTGTGACCAGAACAAAGCCTCACCTGTTCTCTGGGTTCTAATTATGCATGTGATGGATGAGTCTCTAAAAGGGTGCGATGAAAGATCTCCATTATGGGATGACTTTTAATAATAACCATTTTTGTCCCACTTTTCTTTGGATTTTTTTGAGTAGATGATGATCAAAGACAGAGTCTGGGTTTAAAACAACTTCACTAAATCAAGACGGGACTTCCTTTCAATATATTTCAATATGTAATAAAAGGCTGTCCAGTGAGTCTGATTCTAATTGAGCTCTCTGCCATTAAAAAGAAGATTTCCTTGCGGGTGCTGCAGAATGTATGCTCATTGGTGGATTAATGTTGGGTCTTTGTTAATGAATGCAACAAATGGGATGCAGATTTAGCGTTTCCTGTTTTAAGTATGTCCCCCAAGGTTTAACCACAGCTCTCAGCCTTTTGCTTCATGTCATTCCCATCCTGGCTAACCATCATCCAATCCAATAAAGGCAAAGACCAACAACATGATTTTAAGCTGTATTCAGATATGCACAAAAGTTCTAAAAAATATCTGTGGTGGGCTGCATGTGTGAATGAAAACATCTGATAAATAGCCTCTAACTTTTCCTGCCAGGCCCTGTGATAAAATGTCCATGTGAAGTCAGGGTGAGCCGATGTGGGGACGCAGTAGGAGATATTTTAAAATGTACCGCAAGAAAATGGGCGAGGGTGATGACATTGATATTATGAGTCCAGTGTGGATGAAGAACAGCATCAATAAAACCATCCAAGGTTGAAGAAGGAGGATCGATTTCAAGACGAGAACAGGGAGGATGCCTGCACTTCATTCTTTTTTATCTTGGCATTGACATAAATGCAAAAACTGTCATCATACCATGGCTCTCTGTTTCTTAGTCCGCCGTCATGTCTAAGCATCACTCCAGAAACGGCGTTACAGGACGTCAGAGACAAAAGTGGACCAGACTTACAAGTCAATGAGCCATAACTGTAAATGCTGCTCATACTTTCCCTCTGTTCTCATTTGAAGGTGATGAATACGTTAAACCGGCCAAACACCATAAGGCCCTTCATTAGGGAACACCCGATCTTGACCCTGGGCCACAGTTTCTATTTTCCTGTGTTGTCGCACCAACAGTGATGGCCGTCACTCATAGGGATTAAGTTAACCCCAGTGTTAATAGATTTCCTTTGGACTGGCTTCTGACAAAAGTACAAATGTATTCAGGCTGAGCCCTGAGGCGCTCCTCTGTGATCCATGGCTCCAGTAACAGTCCAGGAAATGTTCACGAGCAAACCGGCTGGCTTGTTTAAGGTCAAAGGTTACATAAAAAGGCAGATTGGGTTAAACCATGTCATTCGATAGACACTAGAGTGAGTGTGAACGGACCCCATCGTGCCTAGCAGTGGGAAACTGAATTGGCTCTTTGGGCTCCCTGGGATGTTTATTTTTGGTATTAGAGGGAGGTCAAACATGTAACACAGAGGGAAAGTGCCAAAGCTGAAATCCATTGGTGTTAAGACTGAGTCACTCTCACCTCCCAGGTTGTCAAAACCCAAACAAACAGCAATGCAGCACTGAGTCACTAACACCTTCAGACAAGCCGGCACAAAACGAGAGCGGTGGAAGGAACAAGCAGCGACTCCGGACTGAGCAGAGGGATAGAAAGAGAGTCTGAGATATTCTGACTGAAAGAAATTAAAGTTTATTACTGAGATCAGGTTTCATCCAATATAAGCAGCAAGCTAATGCACTGTCTTCCCTGAATAAAACTATCACAATGTTTGTTTTCTTTAATTGGCTTACTTAGAAGTGTTTATATCTTCATCCACAGAGACACATCCAAACATTTTCTCTCCTGTCAGCTTCTTTTTACAGACGAGCCTACTTATCTTTAATTACCATTAACGTCACTGACAACAAAGTGTAATCAATATGCAGCCCCTAACCTCCTTCCTAAACCCAAACCCTTCTCTAACCTCCTCTCAAACCACAACATGGACTTACACCAACACATTCACAGACCGACTAATAAATCTCCCTCTCAGTTCTGTCTTCCCCCTCTAAAGGCCGTCCAACACTCACTTCTCTCTTTGTTATTCAGCCTTCTTTTTTTGTTTGTTTGTTTTTGTTTTTGCAAAGCTATTTATCTGATTTGTTGTGATTAATTCATTTTAAAAGCATGAACTCAAAGCAGGGAGAAATGTCACTTTAGATTTGTCCGTACTCAAATACGCCTGAAACCAGCAGACGATCCCATGATCAGGAGAAGTAGCTGGGTTAGTCATAATGAGAAAAATATGCCAGGAGTATTTCTATAACTGATTTAATGTGACAGAATCAGACAGAAAGGCTGATGGACAATTTAATCAAACAGCTTTCACTACTGCTTATGTGCTTGGTAGCTGTTTTTAGCAGGTGGGGTTCTTCTGACTGACTGAGACAAGTCTGACATCAAGGAGTGTTGAAGTTGAAGTTTCCAACTAGATGTGTTTTCCATTTTAAAAGAGAAGTCAACATTTAATAAATAAATTCTAAATAATAATAAATTCTTACTACCAGAGTAGCTAGCTAACCTTGTCTGCAGATTTACATCTAAAGGCTCAATTGTTGACTGTATTTATATGGTGCTGTCTATCCTCTTCTGACCACTGGAAGTGCTTTTACATATGATAATTCACCAGTACATTGAAAACAATAAAACATCACTTCCCACATACTCTCATGTGACCTTTACTCTCATGGACCTTGCACAGTGCATCCACTAGAGCAGGGGTTCCCAAACTTTTCAGCCTGCGACCCCCAAAACATAGGGGCCAAAGACCCGTGACCCCCACTGTCCCTCAAAGTGATTTAATGTGGCTTCATTTAGCTGGCTTACAGAAAATTACACTACCTACTGTATATGAGCATGGGGCTGTGTTTCCTGTGCTGTTATTAATTAACCTGCTGCTACTGATGCTTTTGATAATTAACTGTTCACTAACCCTAAACTTAGGAGTCATCTGACAAAAAGTAAGGCAGAAAACTCATTATGTTTTCTATTTTCAAGGTTTTATTTCAACTTTAGCTACTTTGTGGATATTTTTAACTATAATGGGTAAAATGTACTATTTTTAGATAATTAAAAAAATAAAAAATTCTGGAAGACATCTCATGAACCCCCATTTGTGTCTCACAGGGGGTCCGGACCATAGACTGTATAAAATATGGACGTAGTATCCGTGACGTCACCCATCTGTTCCTGAGAGCTGTTTTGAAGCAAATTGACGGCAGCAGCCATATTGGTAATGCGGAACTCAACTAGGCAGAGTGTGACGTAGTGTGAGCCTCTTAGCCAATGGCTGTGTGTTCCCGACCCGGAGTCACGTCAGTCATGTCCTTATTTGGGCAAAACTCGTAATCTTAATATCTTCTGAACCGTCACGTTCAGAAGGTACAGTGTGTGCCATTAGAGAGATTAGCGTTGTAGGGCCAAGCCGGTTTTTGAACCAGGCTGTAAACATGTTTATTAATGCTAAAAAGATCCTCTTTTTCCCATTCATATCAATGTGGTTTCCGGTGTTTCTGCAGCCAGCCTCAAGCGGATTTTCGATGTATTGCAGTTTATAGCACTTCCGCATTGGCTTCATCGTTTGAGACTGGAGTTTGCCGCTTGGTCCGGACCAACACTTTGGGAACCCCTGCACTAGATGGCACTGGGACACCTCTCCTTTGTTGCCTTCCAACTAAAGTCCCATTCACTCTGATCTCTAACCAGCCCAGTTCAGGTAACACTACATATTATTTTTGCTTGTTTGGCTTGAGCTGTTGGCTCTTGTGCTCAACGCTGCCCCTGTGATCCCTGGTGGTACTGCAACATTTGGTCCATATCTGAAAGCTTCAAGAAAACGTGCAGAAATATGACAGAATGAACAGAGTACAAGCAGAAAGCTGTGTTTGTATGTGCTTAATGCACAATGAGTGTGAACAACAGCCATGGTTATTAATAAAGTTAATATCTAAGCAGAAACATTCTTAATATTTTGCTTTAAGAGTGTCATTTCATTATCTAAGTCTTTGGACGACTGAGGTTGTTGACCTCTATCTGGAACTAAGGCGAGGCGACATCATTCCTTGCACCAAACTTCATTACAAACTGGGACTTTGTTTCAAAGTGTTGGACCGACAGAGGGCCAACAATCCTCACCAGAAGCAACACCCGGAGCTTTGCAGAAGAGCGACATCTGGATGCCTCTTTGTCTGAGTCTCTTGTGTTTGTCTGGAAGTAATGAGCTCCTCCTAAATAAGGAAAATATGATGCAAAGTTCTTAAGAAGGGAGTTAAAAAATGAGTCGCCTGCCCTCCTGCCACTTAATTAACCCTCTGTGGTTCATTCAGCATTTCTATGAGAGGTCACGGCAGAGGTTGGAGGAGAATAATTATCTTCATAAACCTCTAAGAGGAAAGAAAGAGATGACATTTACACATTTATGTGAGAAGCTTCTTTATCTAACAGAGTGTGTCTGCATGGCAGAGAAAAAGGAAAACTACTGACTCTGTTTTTCTTAAGTAAGAGGGAGGAAATGAAACAAAAAGAGAGGAGGGATCAGTGCAGGATAAATGGATCCTGAGTGTGTAGACCACCGCAGAGCTGGAGATTTGATTCTCCCCCAACTATCTCAACCTCTTTCATCCCTCTATCCTGCTTTAAAACCTCCTCTCATCCCTCCATCCTGCATGTTGCCAGTGCCAGCATCAGTCACCACTCCGGCTCCCCTCCTGATCCGGTCTGTTATCGTGCTCTGATCCTCTCCTCAAGAAAGATATTGATTAGCAGAGGACGCGATGACTGACTGCTCTGTGGTGGAGATTCAATCAGCCCATTTGTCAGCCGGTACTGTGCTGTGTATTTATAACTCTGAAGATTATAGATAGAGCACGAGAGTGGCGGGAAAAAGCTGTGACGGAGAAAGAGAAACTGCTGGTGTTATGGAAATGTGTCATCTCTTCAAACAAGCAGATAGTGTGGTACATCAGAATGAGTCATGCAAACCTGAAGCTTGTCCCTTTAGTGAGTCAGGGACTCTAAAACTCTGAAATAGAACAGTTTGTGTCCTTAAAACTTAAATGCTCAAGAAACTAAAAGAACACTTTTTTCATGCTGTCATGAAATGTGCTGTCTGACGTCTGTGACGCTGATGTGAGTCGTCTGTGAGACGACATTAAGATAAGTCGATCCCAGGTGTCAAATGATGGGTGTCTTAGCATCCACACCGCCTTATCATTAATGAAATAGAACAGTTTGTGTCCTTAAAACTTAAATGCTCAAGAAACTAAAAGAACACTTTTTCATGCTGTCATGAAATGTGCTGTCTGACGTCTGTGTCACATATTTTGATTGGTGGTTACTGATCTCCACACTGGAGTACATTCAGCACCACAGTGACTTTAAGGTGTTTTCTTTGCCAACAGCACTCTCTAGTGGTGTTCAGTATTATTGCACACACTTCCAAGCACATCTGGATGCATGTGGTGCTCTGAGTTCATATTCATCTGTATCACACATGAACTGAGATCATTCTGCAAATCTAAATAAAATGTGCAAGATGAGGAAAATACAAACAAAAGCATGAGCTGGAATGTTTGCAAGTTTGATCACAGGGGCCCATGAAACATGATTATTTGGGGGAATTTAAAGGGACATTGCATCTTAGAATAAGTTCCTTTTATTAACCTTGAGAAGTAAAAAAAGCATCCACATAATGATCTATTTGTTAGGGATATTTCTGCTGCCATTGGGTACTGATGACGGTCAATGACACCAAACTAATCCAATCTTAAATAATAATAATAATAATAATAAGTAAAACAAACAGTGTAAATATCAAGTGACTTTCCAAAATCAAAGTCCTGGTTATTGTTGATTAAACTTGCAGACAATACCTTTTGCATCTGCATTTTACTGAGAGAATAAATCCAAAAGCCCAATCCTCCATATTGGACCACTGGACTGTTGAAATGCTGACTCGACCTGACTCTGGATCAGTTTAGAGACCAGCCTAGAGGTGGACTTGAGGTGTGCCTCAAGCCTTTTGGCAAAGAGCAGAAAACATGCCCACATGTCAGTCAACTCCTTCATTCATATGTATGCATAACTCATAGCTGTCATTAAAAATGAAGCTGATTCAGGAATTAGCTATTTTTATCCACCTTTGTTGATTTTTGAAGCTTGCTGTAAACATGTTTAAAAATGAGGTTGAGTGGAGACCTGTACACTAGTGTTTGCAATGTGTGTTGTAGTTTTAGTGTGAGTTTGGTCCGTTCTTGTGAAAGTGAGCATGTTGGAAAAAAGGTGGAACAGTAGAGCAGGATGGGTTGAATGATACTTTGAGATGAGGAAGGCAAAACAAACATAAAGCACCCACCTGTCTGTCAACTCAACCATTCCTCTGATTTTACAAATGCATGTTCAACTCTTAGCCCTGATTCAATCAAAACATGTGAGCTACAAAACAAATCACCACTCTGTAAACAGATGCATTTCATGCCTAAGGAACTTTGAAACTCGCACCTCAAACCAGCTGCTTTTGCATGTTCCTCGACTGCTTTTCGTTTTTCTGGTTCTGTTTCCTGGAATAAGATCCAGCAGCGTCTTGAACTAAATGCACTTTCAACCCCACTTTTTAACTGTTTTAGCTAGGTTTACCTGTATATATCTACTGTATCATTTTAATCAACAGCCCCTTCCTATATCAGTGCATTTTATAGTCAATCCCCTACACCTCCTTTTATTTTTATTATTTTGTTTTATCTTTTAATTGTTTTTAACTCTAAATCACAAAGTATCTGAATGACTGAAAGTATTTGATGACTTTGATACTCTTGATACCTTGTTGTTTGTTTGTTGTTTTTTAAATGTCACTGTTACTGACTGGATATCATTGTAAATGAGAGTTGCCCCTCAATGATCTCTCGAGTGTAAATAAAGGTTGATTGACTGAAAGAAGCTGTAAACATTTTAATTTTGCTGTAAAAATGAGCAGTCCTTCTTTCTGAAGCCAGCCTCTAGTGGACACTCGAGGAACTGCATGGGTTTTTTAAAGGTTACTTTTTGTGCCTTTTTATTTAGAGAGACTGACAGTGGGTAGAGCAGGAAACCAGAAGAGAGTGTGGAGTGACACATGGGAACTTAACCATGAGGTAAAACCAGTGCCAGAGAACTACAGTTTTCACCTCCTCCGCACTCACCTTATTTTTTAATAATAATAATAATAATACATTTTATTTATAAAGCGCTTTTCTGAAAACTCAAAGACGCTGCACAAAGGATAAAAACATCATATAAAACAACAGAATAATAAAAACATGAATAAAATACATTTAAAAGCAATCATATGTTAAAAGAAATTCTAAACAGGTGGGTTTTGGTGAGTGATTTGAAGGTGGACAGGTTGGGGCAGTTTCGAATGTTAAGTGGTAAGGCGTTCCAGAGGGTGGGGGCGGCGACAGAGAAAGCTCTGTCCCCCCCATGTTCGGTGCTTGGTGTCAGGTGGTAGGGAGAGGAGGTGGGCGTTGGAGGATCGGAGGTTACGGGAGGGGGTGTGGTGATGGAGCAGGTCGGTGAGGTAAGAGGGGGCCTGGTTATGGAGGGCTTTGTGGGTGAGAAGGAGGATTTTGAAATGTATGCGCTGTTTGATAGGGAGCCAGTGGAGGTTTTGGAGGACAGGGGTGATATGGTCACGGGAGCGGGTGTGGGTGAGCAGGCGGGCGGCAGAGTTCTGGATGTATTGTAGTTTGTTGAGTTGTTTTGAAGGAAGGCCGTCTGGAAAAGGAGAAAGATGGACGGAGACGGGCGATATTTTTAAGGTGGAAGAAGGCGGTTTTGGTGATGTGCTTGATGTGCTGTTCCAGAGTGAGATGGGAGTCCAAAATTATACCGAGGTTGTGAACATGTGAGGACGGAGTGAGGGAAGCATTGTCGATGGGGAGGTTGAAGTTGTTGGTGGTTGTGGTGAGGGATTTGGGGCCGATGATTATGAGGTCAGATTTTTCACAGTTGAGTTGGAGGTAGTTTTTTTGCATCCAGGATTTAATTTCAGTCAGGCAGTTGGTCAGGGTGGAGAGGGTTGGAGCAGTTATGGAATTGGTGGAGATGTAAAGTTGGATGTCGTCAGCGTAGCAGTGGAAGCGGAGACCGTGACGACGGATGATTTGACCGATTGGGAGGATGTAGAGAGTAAAGAGGAGGGGACCAAGCACCGAACCCTGGGGGATGCCTTGGGACAGGGGAGCTGTGGGTGAGGTGCAGTTGTTAATCATGGTTGATGCGTAATTCCATTAAGTTCCAGGAACTAAACCCCCCCATGCTTTCACTTGTGTTAGTACACCAGAGTTGTAAACACCGACTTGTTCACATGATAGTGCAAAGAAAAGTTTGAGGCAGACATTTTAGACTTCAGTTTAATAACCTGGAGTGCTTTTCTTTTAAGTCATCATTACGTAAGAGAGGGAAAGTGCTGTTTGTGTTTAAGTTAAAAAATAAAAGTCTTCCTTTCAGCTCCCCTTTATGTTTGTCTTTCTTCTTCACTAAGTAGACATTGCAGCACTTTTCATTACCGGTTATTTACTTGAACAATATCAGAAGGCTTTCTGAGGTTATTCGAGTGATTGAGCTCTAAAGGTCAAGCAGAGCGCAATCAAACACTCGGTGATGTCACTGAGGGGCAGTCCTGATTGGAGGATACTGGAACTGAATCAGATTAGCATAATCCTTCAAAAACTGTTCTCCAAAGATCATTTACAGTGACAGAGAAACGGTGCCTGAATGTAATGTTAAGTTTTACATATGTGATATAAATCTGCTGGATTTGACATTTAGGAGAACTGCACTTCTAAACTTCTATACGACCCCCGTGACGTATGATCACATCCTCTGATGGAGCTTCTCCTCCATCCTGGACCTGCAGAGGAGCCCACAGACACTAGAGGGCAGCCCATGCTCGTGTATTAACTCCACAGTCCCGGCCTCTGACATCTCACAGGGCTGTCTGCTGCCTGCAGCTCCTCATTCAAACTGAATTATACTGTGAAATAGGATTACGTGTCAAGCAATGCAATGATTGAGCACAATTGTTGGAGTTTGGCAGGAGAGAGGAATAGAAAGGAAATACACAAACATGGATTCCTATTTGTCACGCTGATGTGAGTCGTCTGTGAAACGACATTAAGATAAGTTGATCCCAGGTGTCAAATGATGGGTATCTTAGCATCCACACCGCCTTATCATTTCTTCTTTTTTTCAAGTGAGTAAAAAATAGCAGTCGCTTGGCTGTTGCTGTTCCCCAGAGAGGACACAGACTGAGTTACGGGCCTGTAATTATGTACAGGAGTGAGTGTATATGTGTGTTTGTGTGTGTGTGTGTGTATGAATGAACGTGCTCCGTTTTAAAAGGCGTTTTGTTATGGTTGCTGTTTTCTTCAGATTGTGGGCCGGGGAGCGGATCTCCCTTTATGGGTTTGCTGTTTCCTCTCCCAGAGAGCTCCCTGGTACCCTGGGCAACTGAAGAGGCTGGCTGGAATTATACAGAGACACGTTTAGAGTCTGAAATAATCTAATAAAAAAACAGAGCCAGGGAAAAGGAGTAAAAAAAAAAAAAGAGAGACGGGGAGACATCAGGCAACCTCCTAAGTCGATGAGCTCATTCCCATCTTTCATCAGCATCTCCTGCATGATAATGAGTGGGGGAATCTGTACGTGTGCGCACAGTCTGAGGGGAAGAACAGACTCCCCTGCCCCCAAACACTTTCATGTCTGAGTCACGCCAGATTGACGGGGGCCTCCTCTCCTCTCCTCTGGTGACCTCTCACCTCACGGGGTCAGATCCCTCAGCATTACTCCTGTCAAGCCAATTAACCCCTGAACTTAGATCAATTAACCCTTTTGCACCAGCAGCAATCAGATAACGCAGAATGCTTTATTAGCAGGTGCAGAAAAAGGCAGCAGATCAAGAGGTTTCAAATGGAGTTGATCCAAAGACAAAATAATGATGATAGAGAAGGTGCTAACCTGAGAGAGGAAGATGTCAGATAAAGGAGAAGAGGGAGGAAGAGTGGAAAGAAAGCTCATCCATGAGTCTAATTAAGCAGAAATGGAGCCGTTGGGAGCCAGGGGGAGCCTGCTTGGCCATATCTTGCATTTCAGTCCATTAACCTGCTCCTAATGAACTGTGTGTTATTGGGGGGAAAGTCTTTATTAATCACACCCAGCTGGCCCACAGCGTCCGTCGATAGTCGCCACAAGCTGGACAAACAGTCTTGAGTGTAGCAGCCTGCAGGAGGATCAGAATTCCTCAGTTAGCATATGACATGGGAGATGTTTGTTGTGACAAGTAGGATGTGAACACAGACTTAATCTTTTCCCAATCAATGATTTCCACCCACCCACGGTGATGATTACAGGCTCTCTGAAGAGAAATGCCCAATTCATTGTCAGCAGATTGGAGGAGCACGCTGAAACAATTTCAGAAATATTGCCAGGAATTGGAAAATTAAAACTTATTTTGTTTCATGTTTTTATTTCACTTCATTTAAAAGTCTGTGGAAAGATGAGATCAGAGGAGGGAGAGCTTGAAAGAGAGTAAGAGTAGAGAGATGCTGGGAAGGTGGAGAGAGATACTGTAGGGATAAGGGGAGAGTGAGAGAGAGAGAGAGAGAGAGAGAGAGAGAGAGAGAGGGAGAGAGAAAAGAGAGGTTCACACACATACAGAGGGAGGGAGAGAGAGAGGGAGTAGAAACTGTTAAAACGTGTGTGTTCGCTCTTGCCAGTCTCAGCATCGCTCAGTTCGTGCAGGAGGCTGCAGGTCAGGATCTCCACTCCAGATATGATCTACAAACACTTCCCAGCCGCTTCTCACCGAGCTGGAATCCCTTCACATGTTTGAATGGATGTTAACAGCCTGCTGCATATTCATGGATTTCTCATACCACAACTGATCTGACTCAAACCCGGGATTGGTTCGAGAAAGGACAGAAAATCAGAGGAGCTCCAAGTGGATTCCAGGAGGTGTTTTTTTTGGAAGCTGCAGCTCAGCCTGTGTTGGTGTTGGACATGGGACCGTGCGTGAGTAGAGAGGGATCCTGTGTCGGAGGGAGAGCATCTTCCTGAAGGAGGAGGAGAAGCCCGCGTGCAGGAGTTCTTTCTTTAGTTTTGTTTTATTGCTGCCGGGGAGGTGGAGCTGTGGGTTTTTACGCGCCGGAATGATGCGTCCCAACCGCGGCTTCATCCTGCTCCTCCTCAACGGAACCGCTTGTTTGGTAAGAGATATGAAAAAAGTCACGATGTAGTCTTCATGCATTTGGTTCCAAACGACCTCTTCTTGTGTGTCATCCACACAACACCTTGTACCTGCGCCACCAGGACCCACACAGCGTCTTGCATCCCATCTCCGCCCAAAAAAACTTCCAAAGTCAGGCATATAAGTCTACCTCAAATGTGCGCACAGACATGCAGCAGCAGTAACTGAAAGCTGTCATGATGCTGCAAAAAAAAAAAAAAAAAAAAAAAAAGAACGACAAGACATGCAGGTCGTTTGAGAGTCTTGCAGAGATGCAGAGATAATCCTCGCCTGCTGGGTTCTGCTCGCTGCTTCTTGAAGCTTTCCTTGCAGACATTTGTGTGTTATTCCAACCACAACTTAGAGTTATTAAGTCAGTGATATTCACTTTGACCCTGCTCGGCTCAGGTACGGCAAGTTGTACTATCACTATTCCCAGCGGACGCTCGTGCTGGCAGCGTGCGTATAGCGCACGGTGCTGCCGGTGTCCGTCACCAGTGTGCCCTGCTGTTTGCGTATTTGGAGCCACATCTGTTTTAAACTTTGCATTTATTCAATATAATTGGAACATGTGTAAAAGTATGATAGCCTACAGATTTTGCCTGAAGGGTTACAATCTAAGGCAAAAACTGGATCCGAGTCCAGGTCAGTGCAGCTGTCCACCTCTGGACAAAATAAGGAGAAGAGAGGAAAAAGAAAAACTGCCTCGGAATTAAAGAAAAAATGAAATGTTTGACCTGATTGATATGCAAACTATAAATAAAGGTCATTCGAGCTTCTGCAGGGTACCAAAGTAAAGGCAGCACTCTGCAGGAGTCCACACATCTGGCTTAAGAAAAATGAGACCACACACCATTTATCTAAATCAGCTTTCATTTCCAAATTACAGGCAGAGGATGGAGTTCTTTCTCATTCATAGATCTACAGAAATATGAGACCAGAATCTTTTATTTTGAAGAGAATTCATGCTGAGGACTCTCACCATTGGTGTCAGATTTGATCAGATACAGAATGCATACAGTCTCAGGTGGTATAACTTCCAACTGAGTGATACATCTCTGCAGTATACTATTCTCTGCATTCAAACAGAGATAATGTTAAATAAGGTAACATGAAAAAGTGAGCAGACTAAATCTTGGCACCTTCCTCAGGCCCCTCGCCGACCCATAACACCAGCTGTCGAGCAGCTTCTGTGGTCTTAATGAACACTTCCAGCATTACATAACCTTACAATCAAATTTGGATCAGCCGCTCCTCTTTCATGTTTGCCTGCAGTTTTATTAAAAAGCAGCCTTTAATGAGAAATCAGCTCTTGATTCACAGGAGAGAAAAACTGGAACATCCTTCTGCTCTGCTCGGAAAGCCCCGGGCTGAGTATCACAGGGGCCCGGCTTCCCAAAAAAAAAAAAAGAAGAAGAAGAAATTACAAGTACAGTCAGAGGAAATGTTGAAGTGAGGTTGAGTGCTTGTTTGATGCACCTGATTGTGTCTGCATCCCTCCAAGGACGACCTTGTGCTTTTCATATTAAGGTATTACTGAGGTGCTCAGGGTGGAGTAATGGCCCTTTGGAGAGCGAAAGATTAAACACACACAGATTTATTTGGCCGAGACGGAGCTGTTTCAACAGATCTGTGAGGAAAGGAGAGACCACACGCTGGTTTTAAAATATGGGGGGATGAACGCTTTTCAGCCGTTGTATAACTAGATACAAGAGTGTGGGATAATAGGCTTAACACGCACTCTTGTGTTGTCTGGGAGCATTTTTATGTGCTGCAGGGCTGCTGCCTATTGTAACACACAAGGTCTGTGCCTAATGATAATGAAATTAATTGGGGTTTTCTTTCCCTCTGCAGACCATGGATCTCTGAAAAAATGTACATGTCCTCCCTCAGCAGGAGATTCTGGGTAATTCATTAGCCCCCGTGACATTGATAAATTACACAGCAATTAATAAATTGAGTAACTTTTTATTATGAAGCAGAGCTGTGATTAATAATCAAACAAGCCTGCCATGCATTAAAATTCAATCTGGAGGATTTCTGCTTGTAAAAGAGGCCGCAGGTCTCGAGGGGCCTTTTCCCAATGACTCCTGATAGTCGACTGTTAGCACAAGGTGCCACTTCGTCTGTTCTTTGTGTGACGAATGATGTGTTAAAGATGTTAATTATACTTATTTTAATGGAGGCTTATGAATAATATAAAGCACCTCACTTGTGTAATTGACTGCTTGAGAAAATTGTGTTTATTTCCGGCGGCATTTGGAGTTATTTTTTCAAGTCTGTGAGCTGGATTTGTTTCAGTGTGAGAAGCTGATGTGCATTTATGAAGAGAGGAAGCATGTGTGGAGTATTTAAAAGGGATGGATTGACATTTTGATATGCTGTCACTGTCACATCAGTTAGCGGTGAGTTGTTGGTAAAGCTGTGCACAAAGGGGCCTCTTGTAATCATTATTCTCCTCATTGATCAATCTTTATTTTGACGACTCATCGATGATTCCTCAGCGTGTGAAACCGCAGGAAGCAGGCAGTGTTCTGACGCCTCAAAAAGCAGCAAGTTTCATGTTTAAGAAGCTGGAAGCGTCACATTTTTGGGCGGTTTTGAAAGAAAAAAAAAGATCATCTCTGTCATTTGATTCAACAACAAACTGCTTTACGTGTCTATATTATGAGTGTATGTGAGAATTGAAGTGATAACTACACACATGAGAGTAAACTGAGCTCCCATGACATGCAAAAGAGAGGCAGGTGCCTATATGAGATAAGTTGACACACTGGAAATGACAGAGCAGGTGCAGAGAGGTGTGAAGGCAAAGCAAATGAGAGCGAGTGAGGTAAAGATGAAGCTGATAAAAGAGTAAAAATAGAAAGAAGTTAAACATCTGCCTCATTGACAGTCATGACGGATTCTTTCTGCCTTTTGCTCAAAAACAGCCAAAAAAATACTCTTAATCCACACATAATTACTGCAGCAGGAGCACAGGATTGACAATCTGAATCCCAGAGAGAGAGAGAGAGAATTCTTAAAGGAGGCGAGGGGAACGGAGACTCAACAATCTGAATAACTGACAATCGAAGGATTAAATCATACGACCCTGAACTGGGCATTGAACTTTTCTGCTCCAGTGAACTGCACTTTCTCCCCCCCTGCAATTACACCAAATCATCCCACTTTACCTTGCAGTAAATGTTTGCTCCACATCAACATGTCTGCTAAAGTGGTTTTTCAATTTTCTAAAACCCAATCGTACGAGGAAGCATGAATGTTTGCACTAACAACGCTCGACACACAGAAGTGCTTCCTTTCTGCAGTTTTCTGGCCTTGCTGGCATGTAACCTTCATGCGCACTGAGGCCCACAGCTGCTGCTTCACTCAGGAATTTTCTAGAAAGGATAAGACCTCAGGTAGCCTTAGCACAGCCATGAGAGACAGGGTGGTTTTTTATACTCCCTGTGATTGTTTTTCAGTGCAGACCCAGGCATGGTCATCATACTTGGTAGGCCAATTTTCAACTCAGTTGCTCTTTTATGTGAGGAGATTTCATACATATTCCAAGGTTTATGCGCCACTCTCTTTTCTGTGACGAAAAAAATAAAGGAAACACGGGACTTTTTAAAATCAGCATCAAAAGATAAGCCAAACTTTTACTGCCACCCTTCATCTGACTTTGCTCCCAGCAAGGAAAGACGTTCTTACTTAACTTGGCATGTCAATTAAAAACAAAAAAAATGTTCTTACAATGACAAGGAGGGATTGTGACGAGGCTGCACCACTGTAATGAATCGTTACATCGCACCACAACAACAACACAGAAGACAGAATGCATCAAAATCAACGCATCAGCTGCCTTGTAGTTCATCTGGGAAAGCACAAGAGAGCATTGCGCAAACATGAAGCTAAAAATGTGAGTGTGAAATTAAAAAAAAGAACTCTAACCACTTCAGACTCCTCTCTGGGTTCCAGCCTGTCAAAAACTCTCACATTCACATTTCCAAGATACCTGTCCTCCTCTCAGGGTCCCTAACCTTGTCCAGCCAGATTCATCCCCAGCTGAGCAGAAACAGCACCTCAATCTTGAGGAAAACAAATAGAAAAAAAAAAACCCTCATCTCATACAGCATATATTGCACGCAGACGCAAATGTGAGACAGCAGCCGCAGAGTGAATACTAATTTTTTTCCTTTTTTTTTTTTGTGGTTTTCTCGCTCTCGCCAGTTTTTCTCTCTGCCATCATCGTTGCAATCGACTTGTCAGAGCTCGTAAGCCTCTCGTCTCCTCCTCACATCCCACACACGCACACGCAGGAAGCACAGAAGTCATTCATAATTGTTGAATTTCTATCAGGAGGGAGGCTTTTTGAAATGCACAAAAAAAAATGGCTTATTATTCCAGTGACATCTCTTCCTCCCCTGTGAGCATGGAGAGAACCGTGAGGATGTGAGAGGGACAAGTATCAGGTTGTGGCTTCTTCCTCAGCGGTCACACAATAACACACACACACTCCTCGTCATTAATTAAAGAGCCTCCCCACAGCATTCTTTTTAATATAGCATCAAATCTGCAGCTGAAAAAAGTCATTTAAATGTAGAACTCAAGCTGAATCAAGTTGTATTTAACACAAAGAAAACCAATTTATCTCATCGGGGAGAGCAACAGTTTCTTTGTGTAAATAGATTGTGTGATCTTGGAGGGAGACACAAATTGATGTGATGTGTTGCAGTAATCAGACGTAACAAGTTGTCTTGACTTTGTCTTAATTCAGTGATACGTGCCGGCTAATTGCAAGGCTGAGCACAGACTGGTTCTAAACGCTTCATTGATTGAGTGAAGATATGTCTCATTGTTTCGTCTTGTGTTTCATAGAGAAGACAAAGTGATGCCTCTTGGTCAGATTAACAAAAGGCCGATTAACAGAAAGCACCTCCTTCAATCTTGAAGAAACAATGCTGAACATTGATTTTCACAGCGTCTCAAATGCAAGAGCTTGGCGTCATTTTCATTTTATAAAACAATTAAATAAAGAGCAGTATTCACATGAGCACAAAACCCAAAGGCTTACCATATTTTTCACCCAAACTTTGTCCAGACTTTTTCTTGCAAACCCTGTTGTAAAATTTTCATGTGAGATCGCAGCAAAGGAAAATTCACAAGTGAGCAGGAGGGCTGATGACGCTCATATCATGCGACTGGTGCAGAACCAGAAGAGTGAGGTGTTGCAGATTGACTGAAACATCCAAAGTTGAGTTGATTTCAAGAACAGTGAAAAATCTCTGTCACCAAAACTGTCATCATGGCGAAAGCCTGCACTGCTTTGTGTGCCGTCATGTTGTGAACGTTGCACCGTGGCTCATGCAGTGTGCTTTTTAAACTGATCTCCCGCACTCCCACCCACCACCCCTTCATCAGACAGGTGCGGCTCCACGCTGTGGGGGACGTGTCAACAAGTAACTCTGCAAAATTTCCAGGAAGAGCTTCTGTAAAATTTGTAGAAAACTTTAGGAGTGCATGTGTGAAAGAGGCTGTTAGTGCAGCAACATGAGCTAATTAAATATGAAACAATGTGAGGAAGAAGACTTGAGTGATTACTGTACATTTTGTTTTCCAGTTGGGATGATTCAGTTATTAACTATGTCCAGAACATCAGACTACTTCCTGCAAAATCTATTACAGCTCTTAATAATGTAAATAAAAAACAGCTGTTTTCTGATAATTGCATGATAATTGTTTTTCATCCATCAATCTGTCGTTACGTACGACACTCAGAACAGGAAGCTCCATAATTTGCCTTTAGGTTATTTTGGTTCAGTCCAATTAATCAGAGTTTTATTGAAATCATAACTTATTGTAGTCAAGTGCAATATCTAAATCACAGAAGATGCATGTTTGATAAAGTAAGATTTATTTAAAGAGCACCTCTCAAGAACAGAAGTCACAAGGTGCTTTACAACAACAATAGAAAAGCATTAAAAGGCAAAATTGAGATTGCAAATACACAAAAAATATGACATAAAAACAGACACATTAAAAAAAGGCAAGTCTAAACAGATAGGTCCAGAGGGAGGCTGTTCCAGAGTTTAGGACCAACAACCTTAAGTTTTTAACCTGGTACGAGGCACAACCAATAAGCCCTGATCAGAGGACCTCAGAGTCCTGATGGAGAACCATCTGCCCGAGGAGATCAGGTCTGCTGAGTCAGTGAGCTCTTTTAAATCCCTTGTAAAAACATACTTTTATCGCAGCATCTTCCCTGATTTCATCTGAATTTCATTTGACTTTATTTTATTTCTACCATCTTAATAAATATATTTTAAAATAATTGTATTCCTTCAGAGTTCTTTTAGGGGAATTTTATGTATTTTAAAATATCCATCCATCCATTTTCTTCCGCTTATCCGGGGTCGGGTCGCGGGGGTAGCAGTCCAAGCAAATTGACCCAGACATCCCTCTCCCCGGCGACACTTTCCAGCTCCTCCTGGGGAATCCCGAGGCATTCCCAGACCAGGCGGGAGATATAATCCCTCCACCGCGTTCTGGGTCTACCCCGGGGCCTTCTCCTAGTTGGACGTGCCCGGAACACCTCTAAAGGGAGGCGTCCGGGAGGCGTCCGGGAGGCGTCCGGGAGGTATCCTTATCAGCTGACTCCTTTCGACGCGGAGGAGCAGCGGCTCTACTCCGAGCTCCCTCCGGATGTCTGAGCTCCTGACCCTATCTCTAAGGCCGAGCCCAGACACCCTTCGCAGGAAACTCATTTCAGCCGCTTGTATCCGCGATCTTATCCTTTCGGTCATGACCCACAGCTCATGACCATAGGTGAGGGTTGGAACGTAGACCGACTGGTAAATCGAAAGTTTTACCTTCGGGCTCAGCTCCCTCTTCACCACAATGGTCTGATACAACGCCGCACCAATCCGCCTGTGGATCTCACGCTCCATTTTACCCCCACTCGCGGACAAGACCCCGAGATACTTAAACTCCCCCACTTGGAGCAAAGTCTCACTCCCCACCGAGAGAGAGCAATCCACCGTTTTCCGTCATTTTAAAATATGTTTTATTTATTTATCTCGACTTGTTTTTATGATCTGCCTGTTTTATTTTGCTGCCCATGTAAAGCACTTTGTACCCTGGTTTTGAAAAGTGCTCTACAAATAAAGATATTATTATTATTATTATTAATAAAAGGCTTCAGCAGCTCCCTAATGTAGACTGGAGCCTGACCATTGAGCGCTCTGTACACAACAACAATTTTAAACTGGATCCTACATTTAACTGGAAAACAGTGCAAAGAAATGAGGATCGGTGCAACATAAGATCTCCTAGATGATTTGGTCAACAGTACAGAACATAAAGGAAAGACAGGGGAACTTTGTTTACACGGCACATTTCAAACCCAGAGGCAGCTCCAGTTGCTTTAAAGAAACAGCAGAAAGGTGAAAATGTTTGGAAAAGATTGACAGATTAGTCAAGAAGTACTGAAGTGCTGCGTAAGGACCCAGGCGTGAAAAGTCTGCCCTCCAAGACCCCAACACATACAGTATGACGTCATCATGATTTCTATAGTTTCTGCAGTAAATACTCAAAAAGTTGGGCACAATCCTGCCAATATCTCCCTGTCCTGATGGTAATATGCATCTGAATAATCATGTTATTTCTTCAGTGTAGTGAAGCACCACTTTTACAGAACCTGCCACTTTTATATTGTTCAAATACACAGCCCGACAATGAGCAAACAAGAAAGCAATATGACCCTGAAGAAGCGCTGGATGAGCAGCGCCGCCTGTCTTATAACAGACCACCTCTGTGGCTTCCTGCCTGTGCTGTAAAACAGCTTGAGTTATGCACGACCACAGCGAGAATGACCCCAGAGGTTCACCTCAGCCGGGACCCCCCTCCCCTTCTCTGTCTTTCCACACACCCCTCCCTCCAACTCCCCTTCTCCCCCCCCCCTAGGGCTCCCAGCAGACAAGGGGGAAAGACAGAGAGAGACAGACGGAGAGAAAGCATGCTCCCTGACACACTGACAGCCCTTCATATTGAAGCGCAGAGCTGTCCTGAGACAGAATACGCTGTCTACTCCGAAGGCAGCACAATTTACTGTGGCACTGCTCTCTGGGAGACAGAGCAAATCCTGGAAGAATATATGTAGGTTTGTCTGCTGGTTTCGGATAGTGAAGGGTGGATTACAGAGCACAGCTTAAAGAAAAATGACTCGTAGCCTCGGGTGGAATGAGTGGGTGTAACACCCAAGGGATCCAGATAAAGATGCGCTTGACTTTCACACAGAGGAATAACTAAGGATGGGAAAATCCATAACAGACGTTTTAATTTCACAAAGCTTCTGCAGGAGCTTACAATAGTAAAAGTTGTTCTTCTGCAATGTGAAAATGTTATGGAAAGTGTCACTATAGAAAGACACTTTCATTGTTTTAAGATCTGAAAGCATACAAACAGTAAAAAGAAAGAGGTGATGTGGGACCGGGAGAGGTGGATTTATTAAAAGGGGGGGAACACCAGGCTGCCAATGAGCTTCACTGATGCTGCAGGCCCTGAGGTTCACGCTGACCTCATCGTGGTGTGAGTGCAGCCGCTGGATACAACGCCAGAGCAATAGCCCATTTATATTCTCAATTCACTCGCAATCTGTAAACAGTCTGTTCTGCTTGAATGAACCAGGAGTGTGCAGTTCACCAGCGTGCTGCCCGGTGACGCACAGTGATTTTCAGGGTCAGAGTGGTGCACATGTCCAGACGAGGCACGCTGAGGGTCCTTACAGGGGGATTCCAATTAAAGCGCTGCAAAGCCACAAGGATCAGGGAGTTTGGCTGAGCTTGAAAGCAGAGCGTTTAAAGAAATGGATAACAGGAACATTTTGCTGCAGAGTACGGTGGGCTCTGTATTGAACTGAGAATGCAGTGCTGCAGAATATATAGGACAGCAACGACTGGCAATTATTTCAACCTTTATTTCTCCAGGAAATGTCAGTTTGAGCAGGCATGCAACTATTTACGCCTCACTAAACAGTGACCCTGCTGAGAGCTGCAGTGGTTTCAATTTGTAAGAACATTGATGACCTAAAGCACTAAATAGATTGTTAGGCAGCTCATTAAAAGGTGACATATGAGTTTAGAAAGTAACTCACACTAACAGTTTTCATATTTCTACTTCAGAGTTAAGGTCAGTTGAAGAAAGTACAGCTATGTGGGTAAAGTTAGAGATACTGCAGGCATGATCAAAATGAACCAACTTAACTTTAACCACCTGCAACAGCAGCCATAGCTTGGATAACATGCACAGGATGGGAAGCTAAAGTACTAATCTAATCATACTGTTGTTTTATCTGCAGCTAGCTTTCAAATTAAATCAGCAAGTTTCAGACAACTACTTCAAGTAACAAACACATTTGAAAGCCCATAAGCTACTGATAGACAACAAGTAATGTTTCCTGGTTCACTCAACTCATTTTTATTTATATATCACCTTTCATACATTCAAGCATGCGGCTTGAAGTGCTTCACAAAAGAACAGAAAGACAGAAAATATCAGCAATAGGTGAAATAATACAAGGTAAAAACAAGATCAAAGATGGTTATAGTAGTGAAATAATTAAAAGTTAAAATAAAATTGAAATACAATAATTAAGATAAAATCAATAAAATACTCAGATAAAAAGCATACAACAAAAAATCAAATAAAATCTGATAAATACCTTAAATAAAATATATTTTTATAATAAAAATAAAATAAAATCAGATAAATACTCTACAATGAAAGTAAAGTAACATAACATAAGATAGAGTAAAATAAAAGTAGAAATGATGCCAAAACAATCATTATAATGGTAATAATGCAGCCCAAGGCAAAAAAGAAATAACTCAAATTTAAAAGCCAGATTAAAATATTAAGTCTTTAGTTTCTTTTAAAAACACTCAGAGAGCTTGCCATTTTAATATGAAGAGGCAGAGAGTTCCACAGTTTAGTGAGCTTTTAATCAATATCTGGTTGCATGTACATGACCCTTCAGTCACTTTATAGCTAAAAGGTAAAAATATCCTTTAGTCAGTTTTTAACTAAAAGCAAAATACATGATAATATGTTAGCTATTATCATCATCGACGGATTCCCTGTACCCTTCTCCCCTCAAGTGAAGAGCCTCGGCGTCATTCTGGACAGCACTCTCTCATTCGCACCACACATTCAAAACATCACCCGGACTGCATTCTTCCACCTCCGCAACATCTCCAGACTCCGCCCCTCACTGTCCCAATCCAGCACCGAAATCCCGAAATACTTCCCGTATCGATTACTGCAACGCCCTCCTCACCGGACTCCCCACCAAACTGATCAACAGACTGCAAATCATTCAGAACTCGGCCGCCCGGATCATCACCCGCACCAAATCATCTGACCACATCACTCCTGTTCTCATCCAACTTCACTGGCTCCCTGTCCCATACCGCATCCATTACAAAAACCTTCTCCTCACCTACAAAGCTCTTCATAACCTGGCCCCCACTTACCTCCGCGGCCTCCTTCGTGAATACACTCCCTCCCGCTCCCTCCGCTCAACCTCTGCTGGACTATTAACAATTCCACCATCACGCCTCAGTACCATGGGTGCCCGAGCCTTCAGCTGCTCAGCACCCAGACTCTGGAACTCCCTCCCCCCACATATAAGACAGTCGGACTCCATAACATCATTGAAATCCCAACTCAAAACTCATCTGTTCAAACTGGCATATTCACTCTAAACTGGACTCTCTGCACCTCACTAGTTTTTAGTTTTTATTTATTACTTTTTGTTTGTTTGTTTGTTTGTTTTTATGATGTTTTAATGATGTATGCTTTTATGATCTGTAAGGTGACCTTGGGTGATCTGAAAGGCGCCCAAAATAAAATGTATTATTATTATTATTATTATTATTATTATTATTATTCTTCTTCTTCTTCTTCTTCTTCTTCTTCTTCTTATTATTATTATTATTATTATTATTATTATTATTATTATTATTATTATTATTATAGCTAGAAAGTGACTGAAGGGTCATTAACTCCTTCAGCTAGGCAACTTTCTATCAAAAGGTGAAGTCCTCTAGTGGCTGAATGTTACCTATCCATCCAGATTTTAACTTTTCATTACCCTTCAGACAGTGATCAATCAAAAACAGAGAAATGATAACAAGTGGTTGTATTATCTTCATTTGTATAACTTATAACATGCAACACACTAGATCTTATGCATCCATAAAACAGCTGCATGAAGTCAGAGGAAAATGGCTGCATTGTGAGTCCTTTGCTTAGTTAAAGTCATTTAAACAAAGAGCTGTCATCTCTCTGAGGGGCGGTATGAAAAGTGAGAAGACGTTAGCTGTTGAAGACTTTGAGCCAAGCCGTTTCTCTGGTGTCTTTTGGAGCAGGACTGCGATTCACACCCGCTGGCAGGAAGCGTTTCCAATGTTTCACAAAGTAAGCATTTGTGCTCAGATTTCACTTCCTTGCTCACATGCGGTTTTATCTCTTAAAGACTTCATCTTCCCAGGGGGGGCTAAAAAAGAAAATGTTCAGCAAGGAGAAGCAGCTTGGGATGACAGTTTTTGTTGATGTCCGAGGTGTGTGACATACGCAGGTGTGTTTGGAAGCTTTGTACTCTGCATGCAACCTGTGATGTTCCACGGAGCTTCAAAGCAATCCGGGATGCATTTCGTGTTCGCCATACATATGAAGTCACATCTGGACGGCATTGAAATGTCACTGAGGTGATCAGACCCTGAAGCATTCTGAGCGAAGCCACATCTGTATTAGGAGCATACTGATACTTTCAATGCAATATTCTCTGCCTTCTACTGATACTGTGAGCTCTTTCACACCGTTAATCTCAGAGCTGCAGAGTTAAATCATTGTCTTTTGATGTGACTGCTTTGCACCTTTACTTGCTAAATTAAACTGTCTTCCTCGGGAGCTTCTTAACGAACACGACGGCTTGGTTCTGTTGCATTTTTGTCCAAGGTTGAAACTTGGTGGCGTCAGATTTTTGTGCTTCAATCTTTCTTCCATAGACAGACTGAACTGGAGTCAGAAAGCAGCTCTAGGTTAGACAGAATTTGCTCGAACCTCCATATGACAATGAGAGTCCTTCCACCTTTTACCAAACAGGTGTGAATACTGCTTCAGCCCTTTAATCAGCCCAGACCCATCAGCCCCTCGCTTCATTCTCCGCTCTCCCCTGGGAGAAACCATCTCCCTCCTCCCCTCTCCTCCTTCCCTGCACTACCAACTTGTCAATATCTTATAATGTAAAAATTTGATAGCCAATTCAGAGACCGGCTTCTCTCCGAGCATACAAAATGAGCCCGAGTCCACAGGGAACCACACGTGAACCTATCCAAAATGAGCTGAAAGCAGCGTGAGGATGCAGAAATAAAAGAATGGATTGTAAGTTTAGAATAAAAAAGATTCAGTGCTGGTGAGCGTTCACCCACTGCAGATCTGACCCCCAAGAAGGAGGAGTAAATTATTCATTAAGAGTCAAATGGCTTGTTTCTTGTGAAATTACCTTTCTCTCCCTCACCTCCTCCTGGATACACACTAGCCAGAAGAATAATTAGTTATAAGGCCACCGCCATTTTCAGACTTTAATCATGTAACAGAGAAGTCTCCTGCAGTGAGCATATTAGATCTGGAGACGCGGGGAAGAGACAGAATGGAAAAAAAAAAAGAGAAGAAAGCATTGACGAACACTTAAGAAATCTGAGCTGCCTGGGTTCTTTAATTAAAAATTGATGTCATATTAGAGATGAAGATTTTAACTCAACAGTCAGAGGAAATGGAGTGCTTATTGAACTTGTTAGCTCCCGGGATGAGCACATGCTTTCAGGCCCCGCTGGGTGGTTCTGTTAGTGTGTTCTCTGTTAATCAATCAAACAATCAATCAATGCTGCATTCAAGATCATGCGACTGTTTTTCAGATTCATACACCGACACAGAAGGGACACATACACATCAGACAGAGACATTCGTACTTATTCATTTTAAAGTGAAGCAAGCCTTAAATATAAGTCATGAGTTAAGAGTCACATGATCTCATTAACTCATTTATATGAGCCTGACTCTTTATTTTCATTGTGCAGCTGGCATGATCATTGTCAGGTGAGAACATGTGGGTGTAAAGTAAGAATGTAATCAGAATGACGTGATAGAAATAGCTTTGTAAAGAATAGTAATGGTGATAAATCTTCATCATGAGTCCCAGACTAAAGGCTGTAACAATCTCATCTTTACTTCACCAGCTCGTCACTGACACGTCTTTCTAAAGATGAGACTGATGAGCTGAAAGACAACAAAATACTCAACCTCTTAATCATTCTGTCCTTTTACTCTTAGTCAAACCTCAACTATAGTATAAATCTGCTTTCATTTAAAAGTGACTCCAGGGACTTTTTTACCAGGAACCAGGTAAAATAAGCACATTATGTCACATACCTGATGTAACTTTGATATTGACTGCACTATATTTAAAAATGAAGAAACACCTGCAGTTTCATCTTCTCTAATTAATAAATTGGGACATGCAGATAAGGATAAAGTCTGGCAGCACTTAGTTTAATTCTGACTTTTTAAAATGCTGGTTTTTTTTTATTATTATTGTTGCTTTTACTTTTTAAATAACTTCTTAAGGTGCTGTTTGTCCTAATTTAACAAACTATACTGTGTAGACCAGGGACGTCAAACTCGTTTCAGTTCAGGGGCCACATACAGCCCAAGTTGATCTGAAGTGGGCTGGACCAAGCGTGCCGGATACGGCCCTGGTGGTGAGGCTTTCAGCAGTGTGTCTGCCCCCTGGTGGCTGGCTGCAGTATAGGTCAAAAAATCTGTCTCAAATGAATGGGGGAGCAGTCAAACTTTTAAAAATAAATACACGTCGTATGAATGTTTCTCACATCCGTATGCTGTGGTTATATGTAGATGGTATTTGACTGTTTTGTGTTCAAGGCCTCTTTTTTCTGCAAAGTTTATTTTTCTTTAGTTATTAGAGTTTAAAAAACGGGGTTTTACTTCCTGTTTCCTTTGATTCACAGCCGCCGTAGAACGAAACTTCAATGGGCACACAGCGTCTTGTGACGTCACGCTGTAGGGCGGAGCTTATTACAAAGGCTTCACAGGCTGTGGCTGCACAATGGCTGCGCCCAGGAGAGGGATTTTTTGGCTTCAGAACTGTACAACGGGAAGAGACGGAGCAACGCTGTCCATTTTTATTTACAGTCTATGGGCTGGACCAGTAAAATCACAACATAATAACCTATAAATAACGACAACTCACAATTTTCCCTTTGTTTTAGTGCAAAAAGGTACAAGTACATTCTGAAAATGTTCACATTTAATGAACCATCTTTCTACAAAAACAGCTGTTGAATTATGCAAACAGGAAGTAATCTATTTTCTCACTTTAAGAAAAAAAGTCCGGGTAAAAAAAAAAGCGCTGTTCAGGTGCGCTCCCTCAGCGCTATGATTTTATGCGACCCCCAGAGGACAAATTTGAAATAGTAGTTACTTTTATTGAAAAATTGCAGTTAATGTCTTCTCTGTCATTTTTTCACTTTGCAAAGTCGTTCTGCGGGCCGGATTGGAACCTCTGGCGGGCCGGTTTTGGCCCGCGGGCCGCATGTTTGACACCCCTGGTGTAGACTGTGTAGGTGCCAAAGACGACACACCCTCTTTTTCACTCTGTGACGGTTCATGAATTTAAGTATCTTTTTAAATTCTGTATTATTTCCCTAAACATGCTGACTGTGACGATGCCACTACAAGCACACTCCTCTTCACATTATGTTTTCAATAAGGATGTAAGGAAACACTCAACCCACAATTTGATTTGATTCCTGATTTTTGGCTCACGATACAATTCTCTAACAATTTTCAAGAAAACTGGATTGAACTCAAAATTGAAATAACTATTATTCTATTTCAATTCAGATATTTTTTTATTCTATTTTATTTAACCTTTATTTTACCAGGAATAGTCCCATTGAGATACAAAGTCTCTTTTTCAAGGGAGTCCTGGCCATGACAGCAGCATAAAAAGTTTCACAAATAGAACAGGACAAAACATACAGTGACAAGTAACTATTACATTGATTTATAAATTAGTAGTGTTAAGCTCTAAAACATGTGCACAAGCCGATCAGATCATCCTTTATCCTAGTTTTGAAATCCTCCAATCGAATTAAACAATCCAGTTTCAGGCGACCCTGAAGCTCAAACCAAGAAGAGGGAGCAAAGACATTAAAAGCACTTTTACCAAAGACAGAGCAAGTCTGAGGAATGACTAAAAGAATTTGTCCATGGGATCGGAGATGACAGCCACTGACAACTTTAGGAGTCAATAAGGAGCATAAATAAGACAGCAGCTCCTGGAGTATGGCCTTATAAAGAAAGACATACCAATGCTCCATTCTTCTGTTGTATAAGGAAGACAAGCCTACCTTCTCATACAAGATACAGTGATGTGTGCGGAAACCTAAACCAGAAACAAACCGCAATGCAGCATGGGACACTGAGTCCGACATTTTCAGAGAGGCTGAGGAAGCATGCATATAAAGAACATCACCAGAGTCAATTACAGATACAAAGGTTGCTAGAATGAGCTTTTTACGCGCAGCAAAGGAAAAACAGCGTCTGTTTCTATAAAAGAAACCCAACTTCACCCTCAGTTTTTTAGTAAGACTCTCAATATGATGATTAAAAGAAAGATTTTCATCTAAGAGAAAACCCAAGTATTTAAATGTTGGGACACATTCGATTTCCTCATTTGTGGAGGTGAAAATCTTAGACTCATTTTTCACCGTCCTCTTGGACTTGGAGAAATACATCACCTTAGTCTTGTGGGCATTTAAAACCAGCCTTAGTTTACAAAGATTCATTTGTACTGTTAAATGCAGCTTGCAGTTTGCTAATTGCACTTGATACGGACGACGCTGAAGAGTACAAAACATATGGATAGTTGATATATGTATTTTTTGTCTTATATTTCTTTGTAAATAAAGTAATCCTTCCATTTTGAAGGTGTGTTGTCACTCAAATAAAACCACTGCACACTTTTTTTCAGCACTTTGCAAAAAAACTCAAAATGACCGCACAAAAATACCTTGTTGGAACATTTCAGAACAATTATAAAGACATGGAAAGTGAACGATTCCCAAATGGAAGTAATAAATATTAAAGCAAATAAGGTACATCTCTTTAAGTAAACTAAAGTGCAGCTTATGCTCCTGGCTTGGAATTGACATGTTTTTCTTCAGGCATATCAGGGAAAGCCAAAATGCTGCCGTACCTCAGACTGTAAACACAAAGGTGCATCCTGACCTGCTCGGTCTTCACCTGCTGCCACCATGTCTGTTACGCTCAACTCAGCGAGTGACGAGAGAGCGAGCAAGAGACTTAATGATGCTGAACAAGCGGAGTGAAATGCAGATAGCGCCTTCTACTGTTTAAAAATAATATCCAGATACAAATGTTGTTGAATCAATTTTAATACACCCTTATTTGTATTGCTTTTTTACTGTCTTGTGATACATCCTTACATCCCTAGTTTTAAATGTTGTGGAGAGCATGTAAAGTTTTACTCTTCTTATTCATGCATTCAATCCATGTAAAGATGGATAACAAAACATTTATATCAGTAGATCTAACTTTGATGAAGTGTGCCTTTGTAAAGTTATTTCCTTCATTAATCAAAATTACTTTAAATCATATGTATGAAGCTGGTGAGATAATAAATCCTGCCGTTACTGCAGACAGCATCTTTGTGTGTGGCTGCTCTGTGTCCCACTAGAACATCTCAAGTCGTCAGAAGGGCACTGGTGTCGTCAGCAACACATTTTCAGGCAACCCTCATACTGAGTGTGACTCCTCTCCATGGTAACCCTAACCCAAGAACGTACAGAGGCTATGCTCTGCTGTGATTCGCTGAGATTGATGCAAGTTATTGACAAAAATACATAATCACACAGAACCCTGCCAGTATCATGGGTCCAGATTATCAATACACACTCTTCTCAGTGTGATAGATTCAAAGTCTGAAGGTGCACAGGTGTGCGTCTTATCTCTGAAAATGATCCCACTCTTCTGGTCTCGTGCTGCTCTGTTCCCGGCTCCTGCTTCAGTGAGAGTTAGAGCTCAGATTCCAGTTAAGTGGCTCCCTGAAGTCAGTGCTACAGTGCGGCCATAGTGTGCTTGAGTCACCGGGGGGAGAGGGGTTAAAGCGTTGTACCTGTCACTGTAACAGGCTGATTATTGCCTGTGGAGCTGGCAGGCTTGTGCGGATCGCTCCCCTCCCCACGTTCCCCCTGCGAGAGAGGCCCGAGGCCCGTGCTCACTGAGGCTGAATGACTCACAATTACCACAGCGACGGAGCCCGCAGCCACCTCCCATCCTCTCCAGCCGTTTCACTGACTCACTTAGCGCACATGACAAATTACAAAATCACCCTGAACCTCCGCCCCCTCACTAAGACCTGATTGCCCATCGCCCACACTTTGCCTTCAGTACTTAAAGATGGGATACATCTTGCCAAGCTTCATGAAACACAACAAACTAAGTCTCAAGCAACTTGTTCTGGCCTTCCCAAGCAACATTTTACAGAGTTACTCTATGGCGCATATTTTAGTGTGACCCAGTGAACAGCATACCCCTGACATTACTGCTGAAACACTCTGCTGTTACACATCTTTGAAACTCATTAAAAGTCTTCTCTGGCGGCTGAAAAGAGATATTATTTGTGGTGCATCATCAAAGGATGACTTCTTGCACTGTATTTTAAATAGGGAAGAAAGCGAGTGGCACCAATACCCACAGCAGACATTATATTACTCAGCTCTTAACAATACAGTGTCAGGGTATGCATAATAAAAAGTGAAAATATTACACTAAAGTAAAGCAATGCATTCATCTTTTGGTTTCACGGAGACGACGGTGAAGTCGTACTCAAGACACTATTTCAACTTGCTTACATTGCAGAAGTCAAAGCTGGGAGCGCGCTGATAGTTCAATCTTACACCCCATATACTCTCCTAGTTAAACGCAGAGTGGCGAGAGAGTTGTAGCAGTTTGCAGTTTTCCAGAATGGAGCCGAAAAGTAGAGATGGCTGTAATATTTAATGATGAAAAATATGTTGCTTACTGCTGCATAACACTTGACCTCTGAGAGCTCAGAGATGCACTGATGAGCAGATTCCTTAGTGTTCAAAAACATGCAGACGGCCTGTAAAATACAGCGCTACAGTTCCCCTATTAAAACATATATATGCAATTATTACACTGAAGACATCAGAGACCTGGACATCAACACAGCATGTAATCTCTCCCTGCAGAAACCATCACAGCTCCGTTTTCTCCTCATTTTCTCAGAGCCATTTTAAGCTCATTTCAACATTTGTCTTTGACAATGAAGCCGCACACTGAATCTGACACCTCCAGCAGTGCTAGACACTTAAATCTTCTGTTCAACAATAGCACAATGCTCTCACACTCACTTCGTCTCTCCTCCTGCAGCCCAGCCTCAGACAGAGACAGGGACGCCTCCCTCAATATGTTGGCTCCAAACTGCAGTATGTTTCTGCTAAGATAGGAGTTTTAGTTCAATCCCAGAGTCACTCAAGAGGAGGGGGCGTCGCAGGGAAAGCGATCAGCGTCCTAAAAGCAAAAGGGGCAGTTAAATAGAAATCGAGAGCAAATATTTTTCAAGAGCCCTAAAGAGGCGGTTTGTAGGACACCACAGGGGCTCTTAAGCTAGCAGAGTGCTACCCTCTGTGCCCAGCAGTCTGCAGCTCAATGAGGAAGAGAAATCAAATACAAACTAGTCCTTCAATAGGAGGCATGGGGAAAGGCATGCACGTCGTTAGAGTCCTCTAGTATGGCCTCGGCTGCCCCTGAAGAAAAAACAATGAGACGACACTAAAGATGGAAGTCAGCACGTCTTTGGATGCTCTGAATTTTTGTTAATAAATTAAGAGATTGGGATTCTTAAAGAAGCTATCAGAACTGATAAGAGGAGCAGGGGTGGAGCCGGACTTTAATGACATGGGGTACAAGACTTTAGCTACAGATGCATGAGGTTTATGTGCGTTTATTTATCTCCAGATCTAGCAGGGTTCCCACTCTTTTCCAGAGATCATTTTCCAGGACATTTTCAATGATGATCAAGCTGGTATGACAGTCCATAATTTAGTTCCTAATTTAGTTCTTAAATAGTCTAAAATGTTCCTCTCAGTGGAAGTCTACATTGAAAGACATGCAGTCTATGGATATCCATGAAATAATCTCTTACATGCTTAAAAATTATGACAAATTGATTACAGAATAATGCAACCACAGATGTACAGCACTTCACTTTATTAGTGCAACCAAGTAACAATGATGGGCAACATCTCAGCTTTCTCTTTTCTCAAAAAATATTAAATTAGCTAAGTAAGAAACAAAAGAGCCTGCAAAGGAATCTGGAATCTGCTGAAATAAATAAATAAATAATAATAATAATCAGAGGATCAGTGCTTAAATTGACCTAAATAATACTGAATGACAAAAATGGCCACAAATGTTGAATGGGGATGTGTTTTTTTAACCGTGTCAGGTTGCACTCAGTCATGTTGGAATAATTTTCCAGGACATTTTACTTTTTCTCCCATTTTCCAGGTGTTTTCCAGGACTGGAAAACTGTTGACCAGTTTTCCAGGTTTTCCAGGTTTTCCAGGATGTGTGGGAACCCTGTCTAGTTTCACTGCTGACATTAAAGGATCCAGCTGTTAAATTCATGTGTAAATTTTCTTTCTCTTTCTGGCAACACCTGAATTATTTCAAATCATTAAGGAGTTAAAAAAGAAGGTTATTTGTCCAATTTAACAATTAAAAGTGGAAATGTCAAACTTAAAGGAAAATTCTCACCTGTTCCACAGCCTTGCTGGAGACAGTGTGGTGAGCATGATGTTGATCACACTCATGTTTTTTGGCAATGTGTGGAAAAAGTACTGGGATGAAGTGTGGAAAGGAATGACAGGAATTTTAGGTTATGAACTTCCTAAGACGTGTGAAGTGCTGTATCTAGGAAAATACACAAAACAAAGACATGTACCTGATTGGAATACTACTACTGGTATCAAAGAAAGCTATAACAAGAAAGGTATAGAGAAATCAGAGAAACTGGTTGGACATTGTGGAAAAACTACAAAGTTCTAAACTGGAGAACTTTACACACAATTTAAGACTTCAACAATCTGCCTGCTAAGGAAAATGGAAAAAATGGACTGACTTTATAACACGTCAAAACCCATCATTTTAAAGGAGGCTAAACTGATGTATGTTAACTGACACCAACGTTTGCTTAATGTGTTTATTTTGATGTAACCTCATCAAGAAAAGCAAATAAAATATTAAAGCCGCAAGCGGCGATGAACGGGCCCTCGCACACCCGCAGCCACCACCTATGCGAGCCTCCGCCACATGTAAACCCCCGCCTGATATTTGCCACCACATGATGTCAAAGCAAGATCTCAGAGTATATACTGCCTGTGTCCCTTGGATGGTGCAAATGTTCCAAGTTTTTGGCAGATTGCCAAGAAAACCTCAAACTTCAGAGTCTGCCACGCCCACAATTTTGGTCTGAATGAAATGCCTTTAATGGTTTTACAAACGTCAATATGTCTGCTATAGAATGTGCCTTGTTTGAACTGAATTGGAGAAAAACTCTAGGAGGAGCTCTCAAAAGTATGCACCCTTATTTGGGCGTCATTCTTCACATTCAAAGCTGTATGTGCGTTTGATGCCCCGCCTCGACGCCTGCCACGCCCACATTTTTTGTCTGATCAAAATTTGTTCTGCTAATTATTTCTCGTTAAGGTGTTTTCTATAGGTTGCCCTTGGTTTGGACTGAATCGGAGAAAAGCTCTAGAATTTAATAGCGAAAGTATGCACCCTTATTTAGGTCCCATTTTTCATGTTCAAAGCTAGGTGGCGCTCTTCCTGTTGAGTTTGGGATATGGGTGCAAGAGGCTTTTTTGTGCGTCCTGATAACATGAATATGCGTACAATTTTTCAAGCATGTAGCTTAAAATAACCCCTATGGGGAGGGGTTTTTGAAAACTATAGGGGGCGCTAGTGAACACATTTTTTCGACTTTTTTTGCGAAACCCATAAAATGTCGCAATTTTTCCCAGCACTGATGAGTGTGTTGGATGAGGTGAGATTACGTGCATTTTAAAGTCACAAAAATCCATTTTCCGACATTTTTTTTTTTATGCGCCGCCCCAAAGTCCGCCACGCCCACAACTTTCGTCTGAACGGAATGCCTTTACTTTGTTTTAATCATCAATGGGTTTCCTATAGAATGTGTCTAGTTTGGACTGAATCGGAGAAAAGCTCTAGGAGAAATGAGCAAAAGTATGCACCCTTGCACGGACCCATTTCGGCCCATTTTTTCATGTTCAAAGCTAGGTGGCGCTCTTCCTGTTGAGTTTTGAATATGGGTGCCACTGACTTTTTTGTGCGTCCTGATGCCATAAATATGTGTAAGATTTTTCATGCATGTAGCTCAAAAAACTTGATGCGTAGGGTGTTATTTTTACCTCTAGGGGGCGCTACTGAGATTTTTTTTGCGAGACCTATAATAACTTGCAATTTTCACCAGACCCGATGAGTGTGCAAAAATACTTGCGCTTTCATTAACGTTCAGGGGTCCAAAACTGCAATCTCCTATAATAATAACCCTTAGGTTAACAATAGGGCCTTCGCCACCAGCGGTGCTCGGGCCCTAATAAGTAAAAAAAAAAAAAAAATGTGGAAATGTCATGTGCAGTATTGAAATGCATTAAAAAGTTACAAACAGCCTGATGCAACACGCCCCAAAAGGTCTCTAAAGACACAAATAGTCTTCAAAAACTTCAGGATTTTTGGGAGGCAAATGGGGGGTGCGGTCACCCCTGGCTAACCCTAAGATCCACCCCTGAGGAGGAGGAAGTCTTTGTGCCAGAGGGTTGACTTAGCTGCAAACAAGTAACAAGAGTAGAGGGTCTCAGGTCTCTGAGGTAAAAAAAAAGGCCAGATGAAGGGAAAATCTGACCCCTCTCCTGTGAGCCCAAACGCCAAACCGCAACCACATCAGCGGGAAAACCCTTCGCCAAGGCAGTGGAAATGCGATCGTTGTTATGAGAGGAAATGCAAGTTTTTAGAGGGACAGAAAATCAATATCACTGACTGACTGCCGAGCGAGTGAACAAATCCGAGCGAGCTTGAAAAACCTGCATAAGATGGAATAAAAATGAGTCAGACTTAATAATCCCGACTAAGCCTGTGTAAGGAAGCGCTGGCAGTCAAGACAGTAGATGGATCAGAGCACAGACAGGAATGCATGCATTATGCATAGTTGTAAAATCTCCCTGGGTAGTGCGCACATACACATACACACTCACACACACATCCTTCCGCTCACATTCGCATCACTTATTGTTCGCTTTTACTACAGTGTTAAACACACACAAGGCGAGTGTGTGTGTGTTCCCCGCTGTGAGAATTCAAAAGACATTACGAGGCTGGATTCTTCCATGGCACATTGGACAGAAGTTACCTGTTAATTGATCACATTGTTTGGTAATTTCCCATTATTTTCCTCTCATTCTCAAACCCAGACAAAGCCACAGCTTTCTAATGTATTCAGACTCCCACAGCACTGCCTCAGAAGCAGGAAAGCTGCGTTTTGAAACAGGGAACACAGCTTAGTCTACTTTCTATTTCAAGTTTCTTCTTTAAGATTTTATAGGAGAACAAATTCCTCTCCAGTTAGAGGATCTTCAAGTGACCTTTTTTTTATTTTGCTCACTGGAAAATGGGGTTCTTTGAGAGGGTGAAGGTAGAAATGAGTGTTTCATAGCGTGAATTCTGCTCTTCTGGACTCTTTTAAAAGTGCATAAATCAACCTCCAACCTCTGCTGTCAGAGAAACAACTCTACAAAGCATCTCTTAATGACACTGCTTTATTCTTTTAGAGTATTACAGCCTCTGTGGAAAATTGTCCCCCCATAGAAATATTGATTAAACTGCCCAGACACCACCCAAGTAAAAGTCTTTATGTGAAATCAGTTTTGGCGTGGATTTTCTGTTTGAATCTGTTCTCTGATCCCTCTGGCTTCGAAGGAGGCATATGAGCCCATTACTGGTGAGCTTAGGGATTTACATTGGCTCTGTGAAGACTACACATAAAGGAGTATTTTCTCCCACAGCAGAGGTAAACAACAGAATGTAATAATAGCAATACCTACAAAATTCCAGCCTTTTATTTATATATATATAACATTGATAGAATGTCAAGGCTACTACCAGTAGAGGTATGAACGGTAAATTAAGTATTGATTAGATCTTTAATTTCTTTTCTGTCCACGTTTCTTTCTACCTCGCAAATAACTACCTACTTTCTTTCTCTATTTTCTTCTTCGATCCCCTCCTCTTCTCTCTAGGTGGCCCTGGGTCAAGAAGACGACTCCCCCAGCACCAAGAGCTCTTCAGACGACTCCTCCTCGTCTAAGACAGTGGGCCTCCTCACAGGGCAGACTCCCCTCTCGCCCCTGAGCCGCTGGATGCTCCACAGTAAGAGCAGAGCAGCTAACGCCACCTCTCTGGAGCTGCCCTACCGCTCCCCGGTCCCCTTCGCCAAGCAGGAATTTTCCAAACAAGAGTTCTGGGAGATGTTAGGCAGCGATCTTCTAAAGCCTGACTCCTCCAGCTCCAGGGTCAAACGGCGGCCAATCGTCAAGACCGGCAAGTTTAAAAAGATGTTCGGCTGGGGAGACTTCTACTCCAACATCAAGACGGTGAGGCTTAACCTGCTGATCACTGGCAAGATCGTGGACCACGGGAACGGCACGTTCAGCGTCTACTTTCGCCACAACTCCACGGGCCAGGGCAACATCTCAGTGAGCCTTGTGCCGCCGGTCAAGGCCGTGGAGTTTGATCTGGAGCGCCAGAGCGTGGTCTACCCAAAGGACTCAAAGATCTTCAACTGCCGCGTGGACTATGAGAAAGTGGATCGCAGCAAGCGCACCTCGCTGTGCAACTACGACCCGTCCAAAACCTGCTTTCAGGAGCAGATCCAGAGCCACGTGTCCTGGATCTGCTCCAAGCCTTTCAAAGTCATCTGTATCTACATCTCCTTCTACAGTACGGACTACCGCCTGGTCCAGAAGGTGTGCCCGGACTACAACTACCACAATGAGATGCCCTACCTGCCCTCGGGGTAGAAGGCTTGTAGAGGGGGAGGAGAGGTGGGAAGGGAGAAGGAAGAAAAAAAGGGGGTGAGAAGGAAAGACTGCAACATAAGAGGAGGAAACGAGGGCTGTGAATCATCCTTAACGCCACGGTGGCAGAAGATACCTTAAAAAACCCTTCTCTGTAGCCTGACTTCTGTAAGATGTAAAAACATATATGCAAAACTAAAACTACAGTATGCAGATAATGAGGCATTTGGAATGCTAAACAGCAGCATTCATTAAATGGAGCTGGTACTGAAATTCAAAAACACGCCAACATGCACATTCTTACCTCAAATGCCAACTTTTTTGCCAGATATTTCTCTCCTCCATTCAGTCATCTGTTAATGTTGAATGTCCTTTTAATCACCCTTTGCAATGTTGCTCTTCTGCAAAGTCACAGGCAGAATTTTCAGTGAATGAAGGCATTTAAGTGCTCTGATAAGACCCACTGGAGAGTTGTATCCAAATCCAGACTTTATTACAAACATCATACAGTGTTCTAATATTGTGCAGTGTAAAAAAGCACCAGAGGGAGTGTGGGTTTTCCTCAGATAAAGAGCCGGTGAATGTAAAGTGTAGGGATGCACCGATCTGATCCTGGTATTGGATATCGGCTAGATCAGACTCAAAAAGCTAGATCGGATATCAGAGACAAGGGCCGATATATTGTGCCGATCCATATGGCAGATCTATTCATCTCAGCTCTATGCTTTTCTGTCTTTACAACAGCCATGTGCGTCTCCCACGTCATCAGCGCCGGCCGGTCTGTGCATTTTTGCCCGGTGGAGCATGATGGAGGATAACTACAGAGGCTCTGCAGTTTAAGTGCATGCTTCTTTGCAACATGTGCAGTAATGTTTCGACGGATGGCAGTCGCGCTGAAAAGTATAATAGGAGCCAAAAGAAAGAAGTTTATGTGAGCTTTAGCCGACTGCAAAGAAGCAAGAAACCTTCTATTAATGGATTCAAAGTGTGACAAAACAGACAGGTTATTGGATTTAATTGTTCCTGATCCTTGAAATTAAGGGATTCCACCCTCTGGTTTGGCACTTGGAACCCAGGTACAGTTCACCATCGAGTCAGAAAAGCCTGAAGTTGCCAAAACATGATTCTATCCTCGAATGAAAGGTGACATATCATGCAAAATCAACTTTTTATAGGTTCTCTACCTGAAATATGTGTCCCTGGCATGTCTACAAACCCCCCCAAAATGAAAAGAATCCATTCTGCCCCTGTTCTGATTTCTCCACCTTCTCCGTTTTTCATTCCCTGCACACATGTGTGCTAACAAGGAGCTTAGGAGGGAGGCATGCTAGTTGTAGGCTGTCTTAATAAACACAAAGGTCGGTTTTACTCCCCACGTCTGCAGATTTGAAGATCTAGGTCCTGCTGCAGGTGCCTCTCTGTCAGGATCAGATTCTGGATCAGATTCAGGGGATTGAAGTAAGGCGGGTCTGTCTATATTCAGCCAACATGTAAACATTAGATCAACGTGCTGGCAGAGGCCACACCCACTTCCTGAGGGGGCGTGGTCAGAGAGCTAATTCTCATTTAAAGGCACAGACACAGAAAACAGCCTGTTCTGAGCAGGGCTGAAAAAGAGGAGTTTACAGGCAGACCAGAATCTGATTTCAGTGTTTCAAGTGTTTTTTTGAGCATAAACTTTAAAGACATGTTTTGGGGACCTCTTAGACCAATATATGTTGATGAAAAGAGCATAATATGTCACCTTTAAGGAATAGAGATTGTTAAATAAATACCAGGATGGGATTGGCTAGTATCGGTATCGGCAGATACCAAAGCCCAGGTATCAATATCGGGACCTAAAAAGTAGGATTGGTGCATCCCTAGTAAAGTGTTAGCAGTCACAGGATCATGTGGGTGACACTTAAAGTCTCCCTTTTTTTTTGGCATCCTCCAAATCCATTCACCAAAAGCTCTTCTTCATTCATTTTGACACGGACGCATCGTAACACAGCATCGTCAGTGTGTAGTGTTGGGTTTTGCAGCCTGCCAAACTTAATCACACCACAACTCGCAGGTATGTCACCTCCATTTCAATGAAGAAAAAAAGAAACTAAAAGAGGGGAGAGGAAAAATAATACAATTTGCAAGAAAAAGCAATTGCTCAACAAAGATTTAGGGCCAGGGCTTAAGACAAGTTCAGAGCAGAGGAAATAACTAGATTCTGCATAGAGATAGAATTGGCCCTCCATACTTAAGAGAGATAGAGAGAGAGAGGGAGCGAGAGGTGGGAGAAGGAGAGAGGGAGAGATTCAGTGAGCTGTTTTAATTAAAGTGGAGAAGGAGATGTAGAGTATGCAGCTCCTTCCATTGTCCCCTCTGTATGAAAAAGATTACATTTTGTTGCCGTCAGGATTCCTGATTTCACGCCTTGATAACTTTGACTGTGTGGGGGAGATTGCTCTCTCCCGACAAATGCTGTGTTCAGTAACGGCGGCGCGTTATCTTGAATAAATGAAAATATTATCATAATAATTACATATAATTTAATCTCCTTTAGAACTAATTAAGGTTTCAACGAGAAGGCGAATTGTATTCCTAAAAATGAAGACAGCGAGAGGATAAGAGGACGTTCACAGGGATTGTTGTGGTTTTTTTCTAACATGGAGCTTGCAGCCAAAGCTCAGCCCAGAGTTAACTGCTCTCATTAAGATAAATGGCCACTTGCTGGCCCATCTCATGTTGCTCTCACAAACGATATCAGTGGAGAGCAGCACACAATGGAGCAATGAATTAGGTAGGCCGTGTGCAGAGAGGTTAATGCCATCCTGCTTACGAGGACACAATGACTTCTCAGTTCATTAACAACGAACAGTCGCAAGACAGGTGTGAAGAGTCATTAAACCGCAGTTTCAGATAACCAGTTTGATGCTAATTTGATGTGATATGAGGGATAAAGCCCAGATCTTGCAGCCATGTCCCAGGTGGACCGTGAATGAAAGCGTCCTCCTGTGGGGGGAAGCATAAGGCCAGGCATAAACGCATCACCTCAGCCGCTCTGTGTGAGAGCAGAGAGAGGTGGGGAGAACAGAGGTGCTGCTAAGGCTAAAGATAGCAACAAAGAGCTGTAAACGTGCGCATCGGAGCTCAGAGTTTTTAATTTACTCTTAAAGAGGGGGGTAGCTCCTCTCCATATGCCACCAAATCAACTCCAGCAAATAGCAGCAGCCCACGAGCAACTCTGCAGGAGAGTGACAGCTAAAACACCTGCAGGAATGATACATGCTGCTCGTACAGCTGAGGCGATGCATCAGTCAATCAGACTTTATTTGTAAAGCACTTTTCATATGGCGGTAATATAACACAAAGTGCTGCACAAAATACATAAATGTCTAGATAAATAAATAAAATAAAACTACAATACAACCCTCCTCCTCCTCCTCCTCCTCCTCCTCCTCTTCCCCCAACACTCAACAATCCCTACCTCTGCTTCCTCTCACATGTGATCATTTTATCCAGAGAGATTTTTGCCCTCCATGCAGCCATACATCCTAGACACATATCTTGCTCTTCTCTTTCTCCAAGTGTGGTGCAATCAGAGAGAGTTTTTCTTAAAGAGGCAACCATTAATCAGAGTGCCAGCTCTCAGAAAGCCTGTCTCGACACACTCTCGTTTCTGCCACATCACAGTAAGTGATTATGCAGTATTTATTTGAAAGCACACATAAAGAGTCCCGGTGGAACATGCAGTATAGATGGAAGATTGGCAGCGACTGAAACCGAGCGCCCCGACACACATCTGACAATCTTTTCTCTCACTGCTGGATGCGTTTGTGTACAAAGCATGTCAAACAGCATGAATGAAACAATGCTTCATCTTCTGTTCATCCAACCGACTGCATTGAGGAAGTGGGTGTAGCCTGGTGACATCGCCTATTGGTGTGAGACCTCCTTTGAAGCCTCATGTTTGATGTTTGGTGCACCGCCATCTTGTTTTTTGGAGCCGATAGTGACTATATTTAGAGGTATCACTGATTTTACTCTAAATGGGACCATAAGTTACCCATTAGCATCATTGATGTTAAGAAAATAAACAAGGTAACAACTCAAGGGAGAAGTAAGCTCATTCCCTCATTCGGTTTTAAATAAATTAGTGAAGTTTCCCCCTGCTGGCCATCAGCAAGAATGCAGTTCATAGTCACTCAACTGTTTATTTCTACTCCATCAAAAAAGACAGCTGTTCATCCATATCAAGCAGCAACCTCCATTTTTGAAATATGAGGCCATGTGCAACAATACTGCAGTTCCTCAAGTGTCCACTTGAGGCACACTGCAATGCCAAGGAAACCCCTTTAGGTCCAACACCAACTTGTTTACAGCTTGCTATGATATAGTTTTGGTCTAAGGCTCATTTATCTTCTCATTCTCTGTACAGGGGGTGAATTATTTTTGCAACACTTTAGTTTTCATCACCTTAAAGTTATAAGTTATAGATGAATTTGCATAAATGTGTGGCTAAGTTGACTGAGAGGTGTGTGCATTGTAGCTGTTCACCAGGAGGCTAAACGTCTGCCTGGTTAGTCTAAAAGTTTGGATGTACCTCCATCATTTGGCTTCCAAAGCACCTCTGCAGACCAACAGGTGATATCACAACATCCATGTTTAAACAGCTAATGCTCCATTTCATCATCCTCCATGCACTCCCCTCTCCATACAGTTCCTCAGCCATGTGCCCCTTCCTCCTCTCTCCTCTTACTGTGTGTGACCCCGCTGACCGGCCCTCATACCCTCTCTACCTCCTTTACCCTGGCATTGAACCCTGCTGTTGGTAGTTCCTCATCCCCACCCCGCCCCGCCCGCCCTCCTGCTCACAGCTCTGATCTGAGCTGGCTAATCTCTGTGAGCTTAATGCCGAGCACTGAGAACTCCCCTCTCTTCTCCTCTATCTATTTCTCTTTCTAACTAGATCCCATCAAACAAATGCGTGTGCACACAAAGTCTTAAGATGTGCTGGTTTAGGTATTTTCCTCTCTCATGTTCAAAGCGTCTTACATAAGCCCCCGGATTGCGAGGACATGAGATCTCCTCGAGAGCATGCCAACCGAGTGCCCGACACGGATACGCCTCCTTCCACCCCCCACCCCCTGTCCTCCCCTCATCATGCAGGGCGACCAGGGAGAGAAGCTGGATACTCACACATGTTGGAGCAGTGAACTCATGTAGGAACAACAAGGACACATGGTGTGCTACATGTCTGGAAGAAGTCCCTCTTCCTCGCCGATCCTCTCAGATTTACAGCAATACTCTCACTGAGACTCCACCCTCCCCGCCTCTCCAGGGTGACTCTAAAAAAAGGCTGCTGGACTGTGTTGAAGAGAGGGTCCTGTTGCTGTGGGATGGACCGTGTTGCTACAGTAGCAGCCTTACTGTTGACCCATGTAGTGCCAACAGACTTGTGGATACCAGGCCTTATAGACTGCAAGACAACTGGTCCACTCAGCAAAGAATAGTCACAACACTGGACTGTCAAAAAGATAAATATACATATATATATATATATATAAAGCTAAGAGTCCTCAGATCTGAGTAAAGTTGTATTTAACTGTGGGTCATGCAGTGGAGGTCGTCTGTTTTATCTTTCTGTTCCTCATGGATTTTGTTTCTCTATGTCATGTGGATGATATACTGTATGGATGATATGATGGCATTTACTGTGGTTTTCAACATTCTAAAAATCAATAAAGTACCAGAAAAAGTACTGAACCCACATTCCGCCAGAGAGGTATGGACTCATCTTATATCTGGTTGTGCTTTATGTGTAGGAAGAGTGTCAACAATGCTCAAGACTCTTCTTTATTCCCATATTTGCATACCCATACTGTGTGCGCCGACGGCAAAGAAAGATGTGACAGTTGTTTTTTTTTTTGTGTGTGCCGAGGGCTCTGGCAGATATACATGCAGAGAGAGAAGAAACACAAGGGAGGGAAAAAAGCAGAGGAAAAATGGGGTTGAAAGAGAGAAGGGGAAGGAAATGTTTCAACTGGAAATGATGCTTGAACACAACTCGATTCCCTAATTAGCCTCCTCTCTCTTTTCTCCCCCCCTCCTCTCTCACTCTTCAGTTTTCTTTGTTGTTCGTCTCCCGCGCTCCCTGTTCATTTAAGGATGTAACTGACATTAAATTCATTCTACTTCTTAATTAAATCCCAGACAACTGTTAACGAGGGGATGGGTGCAAACATTCAGCTCACAACACGCCTTTAAATAAGATCGATTACGGCATGGCTGGAGGCAAAGCCAGCCCCCACCTTTCATGCCCCTTGTTCCCATAAAAGTACTTCCTGCCCGGGGATAACCTTGCTGGAGATGATGAAAGAGAGGCAAATAAGTCAACACGGAGACAGAAGAATAGAAATATAATTTGGAGCAAAGCTGGATTGAGGTTAATGTGAAATCTGTGAGAGCAGCAGAGTAGGTCAAACGGGCGCACAAACACGTGTCCGGAGGGTGGAAACTGCAGGCGGCAATCATCGATAACAGACATAAGGGTTTACAAGAAGAACGGAATAATTCTTGTTGTCCAGGAAAAGAAAAACAATTTGAGAGTGTGAACTTCTCAGAGAGGAAAGGGCATTGCAGTATGAGTAATGGGAAGCTGGACGATAGTCAATTGAGAAAATAACTAGTCATGGCACGAGGAGGCGGGAGAAGGCGTGTGAAGCTTAAAATGATAAATAGACACTCCGAAAAATAACCTTGAGGTATGAAAACGTGTGTCTGAGAAAACAAGAGACAAGGAGAGTGAGCAAAGATGGACTGCTTGTTCACACTTTGTTTGGAATAAAGAGTTATCAGGTTTGCTTTTTTTTATCCTGAAGAGTAATAATTGTGTCATTTCCTTGCATGACACGCTACAGCACAAAGTGTAGTAGTGCTGCGGCGGGTACATATTGCACCCTGCCTCATCATCCGCCCTCGCTAACACTGTTGACAAAGTCGAAAAAGCTTCAACCTCAGTGCTTTCATTTCTTTACACTTGGAAATCATCAAGTGAGGATTAGACGGTGTGCCAGGTTGATGAGATTCAAAATGAAAGACAGAAAAATAAAAGAGTGATACTGAGGTCGCATTAAAAATCTGATTTCATCAGTCATCTGGAACTAATGCGATACAGGTTTCTCCCCGACCGCAAACAAAACCTGTAAACCATGCAATCAGGATAATCTTCCAAGGTATAATTCTGTTTTTAAATCTATTTCTGTAAAGAATTTCAAGATTTATATGACTTCTGAGTCCCCAGGTCTCTTCTTCTTTTGAGTGAAAGTGTGGGGTCTGCTGAAAAACTCATCTGGGATTTCATCAGTCCAGGGAATCAGAGAAGTTGGTGACTTCTCAAGGTGTAAGGGCCTGTGTCCATTAACACTGTTTTGTTACGCTTGACCTCAATTTCAGAGCGCTTCACACCTGTGCTTACTTCTTACTGTTGCTAAGATATGAAAGTTGTCCCACAACAGTTTCCACTTCTCTTAGTAGTGACCAGTCAGTCTATTTTAAAACACTATGCTTTATATCTGCTTTCATTCAACAGCATTTTATAAAGAATAACATATAAACAAATGACCAGCATTAGCAGCAGACCGAGACATCGTACTTTGTTAAAGAAAGTGAGGTCAGTTTCTTCTCCTTCTCTCTTGTTGTTAACAGTTGATCTCCTAAGTCCCGCCTCTCCTTGATTTTGATTGGTTGGCTATCAAGAGGTGACACTGAAAGCACCCAAAAGTATTTTCGACTGAGAGTGAGTGCAGCAACAAATAACGGCTGACGTTGAGGATGTTTTGGCACTTCATATGTTGAGTACTAAAACCTCTTTGCTGCATTGGCTTCGTAAAGAGAGCAGGGACTGTCAATGCAGTAACCGGCGTTAATGGACACAGGCCCTAAATGTGTTAGTAAGATCATCAATTAATCTTCATTTGTATTGGGGATGTAAACAGTGAATCCATTATTGATTAATTGATTGTTAAGAACTTACTTGAACACATTTTTTTTGTTCAGATTTTATATCAAGTGGATCAAACATCATGTGGTCTCATATTTGATTCAGCTATCAGGGAGGTGTTTGAAGTTTAAAGCATGTTTCGATGTGAATCAGCTGACTAAGGGGGCTGCGGCTGAGTGATAGGTCTCCACGAGCGCTTTTTTTCTCCACCGCCGGACTGATTATGACCCAGTGCGCTCCCGGCTGACACCTGACCACGTTCACATGCTTAGTTTCCTCAATAAGAACGAGTAGACAGAAAACTGGACACTGTGAGTCTAAAATATGTTTCTGTTCAGTTCCCTTGTTGAAGTCTGAGCCTTCACTTTTATGACTGTATGTCTGCAGAGATTGTGAGCCTGCTCCACACGTTGATATTCAGCGTGTTTGACCTTTTGAACACCTCAATATGATCTGTAGATATTCAATACTATCAGTTATAAACATTGTATCGTGAAGGAAAATTTGATTATGGGGAAAAACGCATTGTTTTTGACAGAAAACATTTAGTTTTTTTAATGATTAAACAATAATTGATCGTTAACATTTCCAAAGATCGATCACGGAAAATACTTGAAATTTACATCCCTAGTTTGTATTGCGCCAAACCACAACAAACTTTATCTCAAGATGCCTTTAGAAACATAGCAGGTCTAGACCATACTCTATGTTAAGCCATTAACAGAGACCCAACACCAAGACAGGATAAGACTCAGTCTTATCTAAACCTTATCCACCATGAGCATTGCACCTCGCAACATTTAGCAAGTTACAGCTGGGAGGAAGAACTTCCTTTTAAAAGGCAGAAACCTCAGTCAATCTTTATTTGTATTAGGGATGTAAACAGTGAATCCATTATCAATTAATTGATTGTTAAGAACTTACTTGAACACATTTTTTTTGTTCAGATTTTATATCAAGTGGATCAAACATCATGTGGTCTCATATTTGGTTCAGCTATCAGGGAGGTGTTTGAAGTTTAAAGCATGTTTCGATGTGAATCAGCTGACTAAGGGGGCTGCGGCTGAGTGATAGGTCTCCACGAGAGCTTTTTTTCTCCACCGCCGGACTGATTCTGACCCAGTGCGCTCCCGGCTGACACCTGACCACGTTCACATGCTTAGTTTCCTCAATAAGAACGAGTAGACAAAAAACTGGACACTGTGAGTCTGAAATACGTTTCTGTTCAATTCCCTTGTTGAAGTCTGAGCCTTCACTTTATGACTGTATGTCTGCAGAGATTATGAGCCTGCTCCACACGTTGATATTCAGCGTGTTTGACCTTTTGAACACCTCAATATGATCTGTAGATATTCAATACTGTCAGTTATAAACATTGTAACGTGAAGGAAAATTTGATTATGGGGAAAAACGCATTGTTTTTGACAGAAAACATTTACCTTTTTTTAATGATTAAACAATAATTGATCGTTAACATTTCCAAAGATCACTCATAGAAAATACTTGAAATTTACATCCCTAATTTGCATAGCGCCAAATCACAACAAACTTTATCTCAAAATGCCTTTAGAAACAGAGCAGGTCTAGACCACTCTATGTTAAATCATTAACAGAGACCCAACACCAAGACAGGATAAGACTCAGTCTTATCTAAACCTTATCCACCATGAGCATTGCACCTCGCAACATTTAGCAAGTTACAGCTGCGAGGAAGAACTTCCTTTTAAAAGGCAGAAACCTCAATCAATCTTTATTTGTATTGGGGATGTAAACTATGTGAATTATTATTATAATTGATTGTTAAGAACTTACTCAAACACATTTTTTTGTTTAGATTTTATATCAAGTGGAACAAACATCATGTGGTCTCATACTTCGTTCAGCTATCAGGGAGGTGTTTGAAGTTTAAAGCATGTTTCGATGTGAATCACCTGACTAAGGGGGCTGCGGCTGAGTGACAGGTCTCCACGAGCGCTTTTTTTCTCCACCGCCGGACTGATTATGACCCAGTTGCCCTCCAAGCTGACACCTGACCGCGTTCACATGCTTATGTTTCTAAGTAAGAACAAGTAGACAGAAAACTGGACACTGTGAGTTTGAAATATGTTTCTGTTCAGTTCCCTTGTTGAAGTCTGAGCCTTCACTTTTAAGACTGCATGTCTGCAGAGATTATGAGCCTGCTCCACACGTTGATATTCAGCGTTTAACATTTTGAACACCTCAATACGATCCATAGCTTTTTAATACTGTCAGTTATAAACATTGTGTTGTTAAGGAAAATTTGATTCAGGTGAAAAACGCATTTGACGTTATTTTTGACGGAAAATGTGGATGATTAATCAATAATTGATCGTTAACATTTCCAAAGATCGATCAAAGAAAATACTTGAAATTTACATCCCTAATTTGCATAGCGCCAAATCACAACAAACCTTATCTCAAGATGCTTTTAAACATAGCAGGTCTAGACCATACTGTATGTTAAATCATTAACAGAGACCCAACACCAAGACAGGATAAGACTCAGTCTTATCTAAACCTTATCCACCATGAGCATTGCACCTCGCAACATTTAGCAAGTTACAGCGGCGAGGAAGAACTTCCTTTTAAAAGGCAGAAACCTCAATCAATCTTTATTTGTCTTAGGATGTAAACAGTGAATCCATTATCGGTTAATTGATTGTTAAGAACTTACTCAAACACATTTTTTTGTTTAGATTTTATATCAAGTGGATCAAACATCATGTGGTCTCATACTTCGTTCAGCTATCAGGGAGGTGTTTGAAGTTTAAAGCATGTTTCGATGTGAATCAGCTGACTAAGTGGGCTGCGGCTGAGTGACAGGTCTCCACGAGAGCTTTTTACTACGCCGCCAGACTGATTCTGACCTAATGCACTCCCGGCTGACACCTGACCACATTCATATGCTTAATTTTCTCAATAAGAACGAGTAGACAGAAAACTTGACACTATGAGTCTGAAATATGTTTCTGTTCAGTTCCCTTGTTGAAGTCTGAGCCTTCACTTTTATGACTGTATGTCTGCAGAGATTATAAGCCTGCTCCACATGTTGATATTCAGCGTGTGTAACATTTTGAACACCTCAATACGATCCATAGCTTTTTAATACTGTCAGTTATGAACATGGTGTCATGAAGGAAAATTTGATTCAGGGGAAAAACGCATTTGACGTTATTTTTGACGGAAAAAGTGGATGATTAATCAATAATTGATCGTTAATATTTCCAAAGATCGATCAAAGAAAATACTTGAAATTTACACCCCTAATTTGCATAGCGCCAAATCACAACAAACCTTATCTCAAGACGCTTTTAAACATAGCAGGTCTAGACCATACTCTATGTTAAATCATTAACAGAGACCCAACACCAAGAAAGGATAAGACTCAGTCTTGTCTCATCTTAATCCACCATGAGCATTGCACCTTGCAGTATTTAGCAAGTTACAGCGGCGAGGAAGAACTTCCTTTTAACAGGCAGAAACCTCGAGCAGAACCAGACTCATGTTAGACACACATCTGCCTCGACCGAGTTGGGGTTGGAAAGAGGGATAGAGGAGAATAAGAAAGAGAGGGAGGCTTTTTCAACCTAAAAAATATATATTTATGAAAACTATAGAGTCATAAATGTGTTTAAAATTGTACGTATTCATAAGACAAATCCTCGTCAAGCTGCAAGTGTGTCTGCAGTTTGATTCCTCATCATGTCAGACTCAGAACTGCAGATCTTATAGAGAGGGATTAGTGCTTTCGTTACCTGGATACCAACTCCATCCAGATGCAATTTATCATCAAACCTCCCCCTCTGCTCTCACTGAATTCAAATACACTTGATGTTCCTTGATTGTCTTGTTCGTCTGTCAGGTGCGTCACGGTCATGCTCCCACTACGGACGCAATTTGGTAAAAGCAAATGTACACATGCGCTCGCTGCCCGCACACCCACAGAAACGCACACTTAAGTGGTTTCATGCACCAGCATCCTAATAGTCTCTCCGGCCCGTAGAGTGGACAAGCAGGTGGGCTGAGCCTCCGCAGCAGAGCATCATGAGAGACAAACACAGACAAATACGGGAGCAGGCTCTCAGCCCCCGCCGCTTCTTTCCTGATGAAGCAGCTCAGCCTCTATCTGCCAGTCACTGTGTTTCTGCACAGACTGGACACACAGCGCAGGGCACACATGCTCGACGGAGGGAAATTATGGTGCAGGGAAGTAGGGGTTGAAGAAACAGCGGGGGGGGACGTGGAGGCTGTGAGAGCTTGTTGCAAAAAGAAAGCACAGATGGCCCAGGGCTACAACATGGTGGGAAGAGGATAGAATAACTGAAAAGAATAATTAGAAGGGCAGAATTTCACACACACCTCCTTAAAGTTAGCTCGCCCCTACCTCTGCTTGCAGAATATGTTACTTCTATAAATCCTTTTTTTCACGGAGAAAACAAGGCTTTGAAAATGGAAACGCTGAATATTGAAGGTTTTTACGCTTTGCTGCAACTTGTAACACAACAACAGGGAAAATAAAGTTTGCAGTGATGGGTGACGAAGCCTCACATGTCAACGCCAGAGTGGAAACTCAAGCTGGGCTTGTGTGTCATGCAATGTGGCAGTTTTAGCTGGAGGCCATGATGGAGACATTAAGGCTGTGATCTCTGTATTAGCCTGAGAAAAAAGGACATTTCCACTTAACTAAAGGCAGCGATGGAGAGGAGGGGTAATTTAAATTCAGTGACAAGGCTTTAAATACCAGCCAGGGATCACAGTTGTGCCCTTTGGCAAAGTAATTATTCACTCCCTTAGAAGACGATCAGGTGTGGATGTGCGGTCGTGTGCGTGAGGAGTGTGTCGGCATGTGTGTGTGTGTGTGTGTTTGAGTGAACCAGGAGGGAGCGAGGGAGGTGTGAAATGTTACAGTTTCTCCTCTTTTCATGTAACTGAGAAGTGTTTATGCCAAACTCTTCAGAGGAGAGAAAAGGTGTTCAGCTCGGCGCTCACATCAGGTGATAAACGTGAGAATGGAGAAAAAGTGAGAGGGAGACATGAAACAAGAACTGGTAAAGGTTAGCTTTCCCACCTCTCCATCACTGTCTCTCACCAGCTTGTTCTCACCCACTGTCTGTTTTTATTTTTTTTTACATGACCTTCAACTCTGAGCGGCGTGATCTCAGGAGGTGGAGGAGGAGCCGTCTCTTGCTGAGGCCGGGCCGAGGATCAGCTCAGGGGCTAATGGGATGAGGATGAGACTCTCATTGGCAAACTGTCCTTCAAAAACTGCAGCCTGATGGATTTTTTGGCTCTGGTGTTGCTTCTATCTCTCCCAACACATCCTCCTTGCCTTCCTCCTGGCAGCACTCCATCTCCCTCGAGCTCCCTCTATAGCCCCTAAGTTACCAACCGAGTAGCCCCAACACACACATAAACACACACACACAAACACACACATAAACACACATATTTCTGCAGGTTTGTTTCTGCTGACAGTCCAGTACTTAGTACTGCAGGGCTGCTTCTTGATAAGGCAAAGACATCGTTGGCGGCCATGTTTCCTCTCATTATCTTTGCTTTGGGGCACACTCACACCCACAGTGCCATCTTTTCCCTCCCCAGGCTTGTCATGGGAGAGCGTTGGGTTTTGCATCGTTATCAACGCTCCTGCAACGCTACCAGTTCATCACAAACTCGTCAATATGCAGACTCAGCTGCAGAGAGCACACGGCACCTCCATCAGTCTTCATTTGCCTCCTCTTCCTTGTCATATTCTCCCTCTTATTTGGGGAAGAAGAAGACACACAAATCTCTGGAGTGAGAAGCTTCATTTTGCAGCCTCTTCCCCGTTACTGAGCAGATTTCTGCTTTTTCGTGAGCAGTTCAGTGTGCACGAAAGGCTGATTGTGAAAAACACAGAAGTCTACGTCCTGCTGGGCTCAGAGGTTCTCAAAAAACAGGCTTCATCTTTAGCCAGTGAAAAGGGTCACTGAAGAGCATCACACTTCCAACAAACACTTATTACAACTGCTAGATGCATAAACACTGTAAAAGTAAAGCTCCCCTTGAGTAACTCTAAATGCACTCGATGAACGAATACTTATTTGACCTCAGGAGTTTTTCTCCAAAGACGTAACAACCACTGCTTTAAGACTTTCTCCTTATGAAACGGACAAGTCTGGACATGTTCCCTCTGTAAAATGTCTGAATAAACTTGGCGCTGCTCCTCTTTATTGCTCTGGGGCGGATTGATATCGATGGCTCAGCTTCCCCCGTTTATAACACCTTTAAAGAGAGCAAGCTACGATGGAGAGCAGGCTCATAGCAGGAAGGTAATTGGAAGACTGGACTTTAATATGACCTCTCAATGATAATGGACGGCCATGCACTTATAGTCGCAGTCTGACATTTGAGCAAATTAAAAGAGGATCACAGCCTCGTGTTGATTAATTATTTCACATATAGTGTTGGAGTGTCTTAAATGCTAGCCAGAAACTAAATAGCACCTTTGCAGCTCCTCAGTTGTGAATCATTTGAAAATAGAGGTGAGAGAAGTATTTAAATCCAGTGTCCTGTACTCCAGTTTGTGCTTAATATTTTGTGTTTTTGGGTTAATAGATTTTAAGTCAAGCAACACACTAAGAACCCAAATTATTACAATCTGAGGTTGACTTTGCAAGTGTTAGCAACGTATGCAAACTTATGCTAAATGCAAATGGTGCCTTATACATGAAATCATGCTCTACAGTAGCCTGTATGGGCAGGGACAAGCATCAATACAGCACAAAACATCATTGTCCTGATCCATGCAATGCAATTATAGTTTGCACCAACATTTAAATTAACATATAATAAACAGATTTTGGTTCCAGTTTGACTCAACATGTCACTGCTGATGATGTTAACCATGCACTTCACCTTTTAGGGGCCTTTTTGTGTTTATGGTTACTCAGATATCCTGATACATCATTCAAATAATGTCGTAATTGGAGATTGGTGGTATGGCTCCAGATTAAAGCGCACACCCAACATACAGAGGTGACGACCTCACATGGCACCCTTTGGTTTCTCCTCCAAACATTTGATTTCTCTCTTCAGCTCAAATTAAGGCCCCAAATATTATTTTCAAAATTGCAGAATCTTTAAAGAACTGGGCGTCGAAGTGTTATGTAAACCTTTCCTGAGAACTGCATTCTCCCTAACAGCTTGCAGAGGGCAACCCCAAAGCTTTATTTATCATCTAAGTGAATATTTTTCTAAAGGGTTGTCTTATAGGTTTGCACCTTTGTTTGGAATCATCTTCAGTAAGTATGATTAAGGTCTCAGTTAGTGTAAAATAGGCATTATGATAAGGTATATTTACAGGAGTGGCCAATCGTGATTGGTATGTCTTGACCTATCCCAAATGCTGTCCATTGCTCTTCATTTAGTGGTCTCTGCTGGCTCAATAAAGAAAAAGCATGGAGTTTTTTTGCTTTGAACGTCATGATCTTGTTATGTAAGGAGGGGTGACACCAGCAGAAATTTAAATGCGTCGCCTGCTCCCTAAAAGTCAGAGCCTCTACTGATCAGATCAGAATTTTTAGCAGAGCAAAGTGTGAGTGACCTTCAATGGGCTTTTGACTTTACAAACTCTGTCTTAAACCTCTCTCAGTATTAATTGCATATTGCATATCACTTTCAAGTCTGCAGAGGTATCTTGCTCACCAAAATCCCCCATCATATTTACTATAACTGGTAAAAACACCAGAAGGTTCAAGTTTAAAATCTGAATTTTAGTGAGGCTATCAAAGAATGTCAAGAGGGGTCGTTAGCAAAGCTACACTTAGCTCGTTTCTTCGCATTAGCTTGTTCTTGTGTTGCACAAAACATTGAAAAGCCTTGAATGGTTACTAGCCTGACTGCTTCTAACTCTAGCACAGAGCTAACAACAATCATCTTGTTGAATCTTAATGCTGAAAACGATGGAAGAGGGGCTTGTTACTCCACGAATGTGATGTATGTCTGAAAGCCAAGCATCTATGGAAACCCAGATAAACATTGAGCTTAAAGGTGACATATCACGCTTTTTTCATCAATATATATTGGTCTAAGAGGTCCCCAAAACATGTCTTTAAAGTTTATGCTCAAAAAAACACTTTGAAATCAGATTTTGGCATGCCTGAAAAACCCTCTTCTTCAGTCCTCCTCAGAACACTCTGTTTTCTCTCTGACCACGCCCCCTCAGGAAGTTGATGTGCCTCGGCTCTCCAGCACGTTGATCTAATGTTTACATGTTGGCTGAATATACACGGCTGCTGTTACTTCAACCCTCTGAATCTGATCCAGAATCTGATCCTGACGGAGAGGCGCCTGTAGCAGGACCTTTCTGAAGGATTGGTCACAGATTTAGTGTTTCTTGTTGTTTTATTTGTCAGTATGTCGACGTGTGACTTGGTACACAGCTACAGCTATGAACATGTAGCTATGTGGCTATGCTAATTAGCGCTAGCACTTATCCATGACAAATAAAAATCATCCACTAGATCTTCAAATCTGCAGACGTGTGGAGTAAAACCGACCTCTGCCAGAAAGGCAGCAGGACCTTTTCTGAAGGATTGGTCACAGATTCTGTGTTTCTTGTTGTTTTATTTGTCAGTATGTAGACGTGTGTCTTGGTACACAGCTACAGCTACGACATGTAGCTATGTAGCTATGCTAACTAGCGCTAGCACTTATCCATGATAAATAAAAATCATCCACTAGATTTTCAAATCTGCAGACGTGGGGAGTAAAACCGACCTTTGAGTTTATTAAGACAGCCTACAACTAGCATGCCTCCCTCCTAAGCTCTTTGTTAGCACACATTTGTGCAGGTAATGAAAAACAGAGGAGGAGTTGAGTTGTATTTTATACAGTCTATGGGCTGAACAAGCTCCGAGCTCTGACTTCCTGTTACAGACCGGATGGCGTTGTGACGTATGAAAAACACTGAAAACTGAAACGGCTGGTTTCAGCACACATTTACAGAAAGGTGGAGAAATCAGAACAGGGGCAGAATGGATTTTTTTCATTCTCGGGGGGTTTGTAGACATGCCAGGGACACATATTTCAGGTAGAGAACCATTAAAAAGTTGATTTTGCATGATATGTCACCTTTAAATGACTCTCATGAAGGCTGGCGCTGGATTTGGTGGTGAACTGTACTTTAAAAAAAGAAGCAAATTGTGTTTTTGAACAGCTAAACCGTTTGGTACACCTCTGGTATGTAATGCATTTGGGAAAAGAGGGTAAAAGAGAATATTGTGATATATCTCAAAAGGCACAACAAGAATCCAGCTTCTGCTAGATGACAAAGATAGTGCAGCCACAGGTTACACACACGCTGTAACCTCACCGTGCATGATACATCCTCCTTCTGAACACATATTATTTCAATAATTTACAGCTGGGTTTTGTTCCACTGTTCTATTCTCAAAGAGCGTTCCCCTCAATGTGCTGACACCCTGCTCATTTAAATGATAGATATCTCTACACATCACATATTTTCCTGCTCATTACCTGTCGCATAACGTCAGCTTTACCGCCTGTACAGATCCCATCTTTTAGACGGGGTTTTAACTTCAACTCAGATCAGCACGTCCATCCTTATAATCCTGTGTGTCTCATATTTTATTACAAACTCTGACTAGATATGAGATCATTGGCTGCTCCTTCGCCCTAAGCTCCAAACATGACCTCAACAAAAGCTCCCTGTTGGAGTCATAAGGTTAGCTGTGAAATACGACCATTGGGGAATTACAGCACACAGGGGAGCTGATGCCGTTTTCCTTACTATGCTGTAATGTGTCGACCTTCACCTTAAAGATTTTAGCATACAACTATAACTCCTATTCTGGCTTTTAAATAATGGGATTATTGAGGTTGCATGGGCCAGGGGATTCCAATTCATTGCTGGATGCCTCCTGCATTATGATGATTAATGGCTGAATCTGCAGCGGTCTCCTACTGGCTTCAGCTTGTCTTTTCAGACATTTAATACTGCCTCAAATATTTTCTACTGTAAGATTTTCAATTCAGGGTCCGTTTTTGAACATCTAAATCATGGAGTGAGCCCCTCCTCCACCTACACACACACACACACACACTCACACACACATTGACACACATACACACACACACTCACAATGGAGCTGCTGGGGTAAGGCAATTCCTTTCACACTGAGGGATTTCTTTCTGCATCAAACAAGTCAGGCAATTGGAATTATGACCAGGGTCAATGCTCCAGATGAAACAGCAAGCCAACCCACTCTCCTGCTAAATTCACTTTCCACCCACCCCCGCCTCCTTACTGTCCTTGACTCCTCTTGACCCTTCCACCTTGGGGGGGGAATTGAGTTATTCAGTGTAACAGCTATCACCCCGCGGCCATAACTTTAAAAGCTGACCTTACCGCCTCTCGCAAACATGGTAGCTGGAGCACCGGCTTATTGATGGAGCCTCTTTAACATGGTTCCCTTGTCTCTGCCTGGGGCATGAGGAAATAAATCAACTTTACCAATGTCTTCTTAATCCCCCTCCTACATCTCGACAGCTCAACAGGAGCTGACGGTTACCCCAGGTCAGGGGCAAAGGGCCGCCGTGGTCACTGTATATACACAAAGTGACATGTCACTGCTGGAAGGTGTCACACTATCAGATCTACGGCTCGCACGGACGTCTGATTGAGGTGAAAGGTCGTCTTGTGACTTCATCCATCACCACTTTCACGCTGAGGGGAAGGATGGAGAGAATCACATTGCATGCACAAGAGTAGAATAATATTCATAGGAAAGCAGATGCAAATTCCTCAACATCTTCTTCAGTCATGAGACAGACACAGCCACGGAGAGAGACTCTTGCAGGCGACTGATAAGTCATCGGTGGTGAGTGGGTGGAGATTTAGGAAGGCAAGGGGAGGGTGATAGAGGGAGGAAGGTGTGTGGGTGATGTGGGGGAGGGCAGCATAGGACGAGGGCGGGGGGGAAGTGGATGTTTTATGAGGCCCTTAACATTTACTTCCCCAGCGTTTCAATCCGCCGTGTCTATTAAGGACGGCTGCTCCTCCTACGTGTTCCCCATCCATCAAAGAGCGAGAGACGCCCGGCCCTACGCTGACGGACAGCTCGATATGATGGAGGGAGAGAAAGTCGGCAGCAGGCAAGGGGAGGGGGGAGGGGGGAAGGGAGAAAGTGAAAAGAACGAGAAATGAAGAAGGGAGCAAATGAAGGAAAGAGAGGGTCATGCAGCCCAGAATGCAGTCCTAGCCAGAGAATACAGATGGAAAAAAAAGCGCTTTCAGGTACAAACAAAATGGTCAAAGATGAGTTCCGTGCAAAGAGCTGAAGCAGCATTTTGTCTCAGAATGTGCTTTGTTCAAGGTGGGCTGCTGTCCCTTCGCAGGCACAGTCTGAAAGAGTTTTTTGTGATTCTGCACAATAAACCCAACGCACACCGCCTGCCCGACAACATTTGGCGAGAAGCACTGAAGTCAAAACAAGCCATAAATAAAAAGAGACTCCAGGAAAATGGATGAGGTCTCCATTCTGGGTGACAGAGTGTGTGAGGTGTGTGTGTGGGTCAGCGGGGGTGTCCGGCTCAGTTCAGGTTTTAGTTCTACGTGTAGCCCCTTCAGGTCACTGCTATTAATTACAAACTTAGCCAGCGCCTCCTTCATTAATCTAAATTTAGAGTCTAGACTTAACTTCAGTTTGATGCTGCCGCTACAGAGCTCTGTTCCAACCAACCAATCACAAAATAGATTTTCTGCCCCCTGGGCGACCGTCGACAAGGTCCACTATCTGCAAACTAATCATAGCCACAGTCTGACACTCTCAACCTGCTGGCAGCCAAGGTCAGCGCTCCACTGACCACCGATACACAGACTGAAGTGGAGAATTACTGCAAATCACAGCGTGAGAGTGAACATTTTGACCAGCAGAACACATAAAACCAGGCTTGTTAATGAATACATGCAGCTAATGATGACTGCAGTGATGAACAGCTGCTTTGTGTTACCATACAGCTGCCTTCGGCCTTTTATCTTAATTAACGGCACACATATGTCCGCCGATGTTCCCTCTTTGAGGCAGCCCTGGCTGGCGCTCACCGCCAACCTTCGTATAGGTCAGACAAGGAGACGTGGGGAATTTGCTTTTCAACAGATCAACAAGGAAAGAGAGGTAAATGAGAGGGTAAATAAGACAGAGATAGAGAGAGAGGGGAAGAGTGCGAGGAGACAGACAGGGAAGGAGGAGCGTGGAGAGGGGTTATACTATTCTGTAACCTTGTGTTCCCCTGGCCATACTGCCCCTGGGCTGCTGTACCCCCCTCCAGCAATTAATCATCTGATACTGAGCTTACTCAACCGACAACCAGCTCCCCCACATCCTAATTAAGCCAGAGAAGAAGAGAGGAGAGGAGAGCAAAAACAAAACTGCAACTAAAAGACAATAGATAAAGGGAAGGGATGGTCACTGACAATGCAGAAAAGCAGCGGGAACAGTGCAGGAGAATAAGCTGGAAGCAAGAAATAAATGAGTAGGAAGTAAAAGGGAAGAAATCCAAAACTCAGTTCCTATGGATTGGTGGTGAACATAATGAAAAGCCTGTGCCAGCCTGTGTCGAGGACCATCTATCTACCAGACTGGCGGAGCAGGCACCATGCTGGTGCCAAGGTTATTCTACACAGCTCAAAGACTGTGTGCTAGTGTGTGTGTGTGTGTGTGTGCGGGTTTGTGGCTGAGTGTGTGTGTGTATGTGTGCATGTTAGATATAACTAAAAAAAAGACAGGAGGGAAAAGTGTGTAATGCATGTGTTTATTTTGTGTCAGTGTGTTGCAAGCAAATACTGCAAGGCTTACAAGTTTAAAGATGTGTCTGCGTCTGTGTGTGTGTGTGTATGTGTGTGTGTGTGTGTTACAGCTTGTTTGTGATAGGAAGTAGGACATTCATGTGTGTGAATGTGTGTGCATGACTTGTTTTCATGCCGCAGAAGCCTTTTCATCTTCGGCCCAGGATACAGGCAGACTTGATGTCCTCACTGTTCTTCTTCCTGGCGGAGATTCACTGGCATCGTCCCGGCCACCTGCCAGCCAATTAGCTGAGCGGGCAGAAGCAGCTGCCCAGTAGCAGGTGGACGTCCATCCCAACATCTCTTCTGCTTGCTAATGCTAATGGCTCTGATCTGAGGGACCACTGGACTGGACCGCTAGGGGAGTCATGTCAGCTGTGGATAGAGTTCATTGAAGCTTAGCTGAAGTGAAGCTGAATTTGACAGTAGACCTCCAGTGGGGATGTTTAGAAACCAGATTTTACTGTTATATTTGGCCTCTCTTTTACCTAATGCTTCTTGTCTATTAACTATCACAAAATTGTTGTTTGTATCTCTGTTATTTAACAAAGCAGAGCCAGGTTAACTCTCTAGAGGGGGCCCAAGAGACAGAATGAGCTATGGGTCTCCTGTGGTATTACCCAATATAGTGCTGCAAGGATGACATACATCTGTAGACCAACACAGGTATTAGCATTGCCCTGGTTTCCCTGGGCGAAACGCCTGCAGAATATTTCTCATTAGATTTAGGATTTTGCAGATGTTGCAGATGTTTCATGTGTTAATGCAATCCCTACAAGCAACAAAGCCAACAGCTGTAATTGGAGTAAAGGCTAACAGCTATAAACAGTGTTACTGCAGTAGCTTATATTCAAGAGAAAGCACAACAGCTAAAATCCAAGCTAACTAAAATTAAAGCTAAAAACAAAGTTGTGAGGGTGACCATAAGTCCTGGTTTAACCTGGACCGCCTGGTTTCCAAGCTCCATGTTTTTGAGTCAAACACAAAGTACTCCTGCTTTGATAAGAAGGATGAGCACTCAGCATGGAAACCCACCCCACTATGCCCTCTACTGAGAAGGCAAATAGCCTACCACATCGCTCCTAATGTCACCCAAAGCTTGAGGTGGAAAGGACAGATGGGGAGGGAGAGCCAGCACATCACTGGGGTTATCAAGTGGGCACCTCCCTTCACTGATGTTTCGTTAAGTTAGGCCTATGACACCTCCGAGAGGCTAAACAGTTAACTCTGGCGTCCCAGATCCACCACCCTGTCCATCGTATCCATCAGCAGAACACCAAAATATAACAACACAACACATAAAGTATTGCCATGTTCAACAGACCCATGTCTTAAGCTCCAACAAATACTGATAAAGACACTAAACACACTGGTTTTGGAAAATCTCTGTTGAGAAAAACAACCACACAATGCATCATGCTTGCAACACTGACATATCTGTAAACATGTTATTTAATGTCTTTGCCAAGGACGTTGCTATTATAACCAATAGGAAAAACATCCTGAATGCACCTCAAGTCAAAGTTGAATGCCAGTTTGTCTGTATGTGGGTCAATCAATCTCTGCATGCAGCTGTTGCTTACAGGTTGAATACCATGAGCTCATACATGTGGGTTTACTGTAGTGTCCGTATTTGAACGTTTGAAAATATCGCCATTAATACATTTAAGATAAAACCCCACAGCTACAGTATAAACAATTCACACTGCAGTCACAAGCCTTCATCTCACCATGTTTGACATAGAAGGGTTAAATGTCTCTGACAACCTCTGTGGTCTCATTGAGCAAACGTAACAAACACCCTTTAAGAAGATGAGAATTCCCAAGTGAGGAGTTCTTAGAGAGCAAGACAGGAACATATTTTCAGCTTGTGTTGATCACAGGAGTGATTTCAGACATCTGACATTCCTGTAGTATTATTACAAACAAGTAATCAAGAAATATCTATGAGGGGAACAATATCCCTAGACTACCGGGGGAACTGGCGCACTAACACACTGGGATCCTAGCTCACCCCCTTCCCCCCATCTCCTTCATCACTTACTTTAATTCTGCCTGTCCTATTAAAATTACTAACCATAGACCTTTCTGGAGTCCCTGAGCTCCCTTGTCTCGTGGATTCCTCTGAGCTGCCGTAGACGTCCTCCTTCTGCAAACGTTCTGGACTCCAGCTGATACGGACGTACTGGACTTCAGCAGCAACAGCTTCTACTACTCGTCTCATCACTATCACCTCTCTCTCTTACTCCCCTCTATCCCTCTTTCCAGACCCAACTCAGTCGAGGCATGATGGCTGTATAACATGAGTCTGGTTCTGCCTGAGGTTTCTGCCTGTTAAAAGGAAGTTTTTCCTCGCCACTGTAACTAGCTAAATGCTGCGATGTGCAATGCTCATGGTGGATTAAGGTGGGGTCAGACTGAGTCTTATCCTGTCTTGGTGTTGGGTCTCTGTTCATAATTTGACATAGAGTGGTCTAGACCTCCTATGTTTGTAAAAGCGTCTTGAGATAACGTTTGTTGTGAATTGGCGCTATACAAATAAAGATTGATTGATTGATTGATTGATTGATTGATTGATTGATTGATTGATTGATTGATTGATTGATTGATATACCAAGTAAAAAATGCATCCAGGTTTTCACCCCTCACAGGGACAAGAAAAGCAGAGACTTTACCTTTTTGTTGTGTTTCTTGAAATCTCATGATTGCTAATGACAGCACCAAGTATGGACACTAGGCAAGGTTCACGATCTACAGCTATCAATTGTTTTACAACTTTCATTTCATGTGTGTGTGCATGTTTGAGTGTGTGTGTGTGTGTGCATGTGTGTCAGTGTGTGGAGGGAGAGACACTGCAGGGGGCTCAAATGATCAAGGGAAGAAATGTTAAGCAGGCCTGAATCGGCATGAATATAATTAATGTGGTTGCATAAATAAATTAAAGTTTTCCGAAAGCAAGCAAAGCTACATGCTAACTCGTTTTAATAGAATAATGATCAGCACAATTTATTGTTTGTCTCAATGGCTCAGTTAATGAGTGGGGTGGTATAATTCATGTTGCTTGCTCGGGGGTGCATGTGGGCTTTTTTTCCCCTGGCTTTTAAATGGAGAACTGACAGAAAAACACGGCTTTGCGTGAGTTTGGTGCCAGGAAGTTTGATTGCAACAATTTTTGAGAAACAACCTGACAAAGCCTGTTACGCTCTGGACATCAGGTGTTGTGTCTGACAGGACAGACAGAAGCAAAGTGTATAATTCTTCACCTCTTGCAAAAAGGGGGAAGTTTTGTGAAGAAAAGGCTCTAAAAATGCAAATATTCCACTCAGACTTGACTTCGTTTTATTCCCTACATCTCTAAGTGACTGATACAGATGAAAAACAGTCACATTGTCCCCGAGTCTGGCTATCTGCAGTTCATCCTTGTTCCCTCCATCGATCCCGTCTTCCTTCCTTTCACTCTGCAGAGTGAACAATTAGCTCAGTCCACAGGTGGGGGCAGTGATGAGGTGGCTTTTTGTGATCGGACCTGAAATAGGCCTGCTCCTCTCCTCCTCGTAAAAAGCCCCGACCCTTTTTCACTTTTATAGATGGAGGAGTAATATATGGCTTTATTTACGAGGACAGGGCCTGACAGATTTAATATTTTAATTCGGTTTTATGACCTGAACATAGGGCGGCGCAGGACTCTTTATGATCCACTGGCATGAGCGGACAGAGCGGCGGGGACCACCGGGCGGAGACAGAAGGGCAGGGAGTGACAGATGCAGCCATTTCTCATGCATCTCTGCCTAAATACCATCATATCTCTGCCGGCTCTAACCTCTGCTCACTCTGCTCCTCCCCCGCATGTCTCTATCATCCGTCTCCAGTCCTCCCCCCCTTCTCCCCTCAACCCATAACTCCAATGCGAAGACATGGCCATGGAGCAGACAGTGCAAGTCTAATAGAGTGGAGATTGATGGTTGAAACGATTCAGGGCTGGTACTGCGGCAAGATTCATGCTCGAGACATCTCAGAGCTATTGGTTTAGAGATTGATGAATCTGAAGACACAGCCCTAAACTTTCCCAGCTTTTCATGGCTTCAGCGATACGCCGCCAATACTTTCCGAGTTCAGGGTTCAGGCTATTAACAGATGATATTGGAGCGAGGCACGGGAGGGAGTTGATTGATGAATGTGATGATTCGAACTCTTCTGTGTAGACTGGTGGTCATTTTCAAAAACCAGAAGTCAAATAGTTCTTTAAAATGAAATAAAAAGAGAAAGGAAAATTCCCACACCCTTCTGGTACCATGAAAAGTTTGATTACTTTTAATGGAAATCAATAGAGTTCCAGCTCTCTCTCTCTCTTTCTCTCTCTCTCTCTCTCTCTCTCTCTGAGAGAATTTTTAATCAAGAGAAATTCATTATTTTACCGTAGCACAGACACACTCACACTCACACACACACACACACACACACACACACACACACACACACACACACACACACACACACACACACACACACACACACACACATGCTCAGCCGTCATCTGTCTGAAGGAAAAGAACCAATAATAACCAAGATAGCCTCTAACACCTGAAACAATCTTTTGTTCCTATTTGCTGCCAATTAAAGCGTTTATCATTTGACTCAATATTAACTGTCCTCAAAGGCTGATTTAGTAAAACTTCTAAGACAGAAACTTTGAGAAAAAAAATCAAGAAGGTCTTCATGGGACTCCGAGTGGTTCCCATGGGAACTGGCAAATGAGCTTCTACCCAGCCTCACCCCTCCAGCATAGCGCCGGGAGAACACAGTGATTATTGATCCGTCTGAGGGGTGAACAGCTCAACCAATCAATGGCTCTTTGAGTCCCCCCGAGGATTGTGGGATAGAAGAGGAACAGTGGGCATGTGTACAGAGCCGGTGAGGGAGGGGGGGCGTTGAAGTGGCAGTGCCAGAGTGATTTCTGTCCAACACAAATCACCTGCTTAATTGACGGGCTTGAAATTGGTTTAAAAGGCCGTGTGCCCCCGCCGCCTCCACCCAGGCTGGCATCAAGGCAGAGCGCCCGCTTACAGGTATTAGTGTCATTATCCCCCCCGGGGATGGAGGTGAGGAGCCGGTCAGGGGCCGAGAAGGCCGGGACAGCAGCAATCAAAACACCTCACAGAAGGGTAAAGTACAGTTCAAACATTTCAGCCTCTCTCACCGCCTCTGTTCTGCGTGAGCGAGTACAGAGAACGAGCACAGAGAGAGTAACACAGAGTATACTGATTAAACGAATAAACAACCACAACAACTCAGATAAACAAATTGTTGCTGAAGTGATTTCTTCTGCAGAAATGTAAAATATCCCGTGCACAAGCTGCTCAAATGTGCAGCCTTGTACCTTTCAGTGATTGTACTCAACATCCTTAAACCTGTAGTAATATTTCCTTTTAAAGGCTGCAAATGATAAAGCACAACACAATCATTCATGTTGTATTTCAAGCGACCAGGTCAAAGCATTTCATACACACTTTACTCTCCACTTTGATCCCGTCTCCTCGAACTCCTCAGAGACACAGCTCTCTCCTCACATGTTGAATGTTACTAAATGTTGAAGAATTATCACTCACCATGTTACGGTTCTGAGCAGGAAGTGCACAGTCGGTTTTTTTCTATCTTTCACTGAAGAGAGCTGCAGCAGTTGTGAAACACACACTGTGCCTGATAGCTGTGAGAGTAAAGCACAATATTTATAGCTGGATTTATTACATCTGAAGGGTTTGATATAAAAACTCTGAAACTGTTGGATTAAATGTAGATTTTGGGATATTATAATCTGGATTCATCAGCAAATCCTTTCATATTGTCCTCTTTTTTTTTACATTTATTGTTTTATCAATTAGCTGCTTTCAGAATTAAGGTATTGGCACCTTGAAAAACGTCTTCTCCAGTAAATTGGAATTCTGATTGAATGAAACTTTGGTCTTCTTGTCTTGGGTTTTACAGAAGTCAAAGACTAATTAACAGGGTTTAAGATCAAATTAATTTTTAACAACTTAGCCAAGAAACAGAGCAAGTCAAATATCAGACAGGTTTAATCCACACCCTGGTTACTATTATGTCAGTACCATTGTACACTAAATAGGAAGACATACTTGCAGCCTGGATCATGTTTCTGTAGTGATGTTTATTTATTAGCAGTGAATAGAGTGCAGCTGCTCATAGCACAAAGGATTGCACATTATTTGCCCTTAGTATCCGCTCTGTCTTGAGTTCTTTAAAGATATTCAAGTCAAAAAATGGCTCTAATGTACTGCAGCTCTGTGCAGTTTGCTCCTGTTTTTTATTTAATTGTGACTGAGATGATCTGTGAACATCTCCACGTTCTGTTGTGCAGAGCTGCAGACACGCTCTTATCCTGACATACAGGAGGCTAACATACAGACAGATAATGAGCATCTCTTTGGACCGTAAGAGGAGGCATACAGTTGATTTATTTATACTGGCAACTTTGGTACAATCACACAAACAATAAAAGTTGACTAAACCTATCAAGCTGTGAAATAAAACTCATTTTCCTGAACTTGATTAAGAAAAAGTTGCAGTTTAATCTACAATAAATATAGCGCCTTATTGGAGCTCCATAATAATAAAAAAGAAACAAGGGATAGGTTTACAAACTAACATTGTTCCTCCAAAGCGAGCAGACTGTGGAGTCGTGAGGCTCAGGGAGAAACTGATGTCTAGCTAAAGGCCTTCTTCTGCAATCAACAAGTCACACACTGATCAAACTGAAGTCCAAAGCTGGCCTCACCTCCTGCAGCAGACTAAATAATTAACAGGCCTTTAATTACACCTATAAGTGAGCAAATGACGCCAGACCCTGGGGAGCCGGAGGGGATGGAGGAGAGAGAGAGAGGAGAAAGGCGTGTGTGCTGAGATATAACATTATGGTAACAAACAAGCAGGCGATGGTGGCCTGATGAGCACACACGCCAAAGCACAGCCTTGCCAGCTCATTTACTGTGACATTTGAGCGCAGCCGTCGCTGCAGGAAGTGTCTTTGAGGAGGCTGATACAGGCGTGTGACTCACAGCGCTGACTGACACTCTGAGGTCCATCCATCTGAGCACAGGTGAATGAGAGGAGAGAGGCCGATCAATAAGGCAATGGTTTGATAGAGTGTTTGTGAGTGGTTGCATTTCCAGCTATCGAGCTCTCTGTGTTTCTAATAAGGGGGAAGATTTATAATGGCAGCAAGCTAATGACTGAGCACTTGAATGGTGACAAGCAGAATGTGATAAGCAGCGGAGCACGCCTCGCATTGGAAAATCAGGACTGTAAAAGCACTATTTAGAACACAAATACGAGCGAAAAATCCATTCACAAGGACCATTTCTCTGACACCATCAGACTGTTATTTCAAATCAATCATAAACATAAGACAACATGCTTTGTAGAAATGACTTGTAGGATCATTTCCATCCTTTGTGCACGCTCAAAGCAGCAAACATCTACATTAGGAGGGTGTTATAAGCAAGTTATTTCATATTCTGCTTCTAAATGCTTTGATTTGAACAACATATTATTGTGAAGTCCTTCGCTTCAGTGTTACGGCTAATTTTGAATGATATGCAGATTTACTCATCATGAACTAAATAGCATGAAGACACTTATATATCGTCCAATTAGTCTCTATTTCCTATGTCTCTAATTAGATTCCCAATGATGTCAGACCACTCTGCCTTAGTTCCACAAAATATTACAAGACACGGAGACGAAGATCTTTAAAAAAAAAAGAGCCATCGTTTTCATCAGCCTAATATTGCAAAAGGAGAGTAAGATCATTTTTCTCATTGGTTCCAGTGACAGCACTCTCATTTAATCAAATTAAACCTCAAGAAGAGTGTCACACCACACACACACGGACCATATGCTCCCTATCTCTTTATCTCACACGTTTCAATCTTCTCACATGCCTGCACACTCACGGCTTCTTTCTTTTACTTCCCAGTGGCACAAGCACTCAGAGATCCAATCCATCACACCACTGCTCACTCACACAATCACACAAACACACACACATGCAGGGGGCAAAAAGGTGCATAGGTGGGCTTGCACTAAGTTTACAACGGGAACTATGATATCCTTTGTCTCTTTCTCTCCATTAAAGCAGCCGCCGACCCTGACGCACGCTGCTCGTTTTAAATGGTGGTAAAGAGGAAATTAATGTCTCCCTGGGCTGCCGTGGCAGGATATTAATCTAGCAGCTTCACTCATCTCTTCTCCTCTTCGCCTGATAATCCCCTCCTCATTGCTAGCATATGCAAACCACAGGTGGACAAAGGGAGTAATGGATTAGGATGTGAAACCCCCGTTGCACGTTTTTTCTTTCTCATCTTTTTGTCTTTAGTCCATCCCACACCCTGTTGTTGCTGGGGTATTATTCACCCATCAATCATTAAAAAGTTAGAACCAGAGGAGAGGGTAAGAAAATACAAATTCTGCTGCTGTTCCAAGGGAAAGCTTTCAGGTTATTTATATCAGCACTAGGGGATTTTTTTTTAGTCATGTTTCCAGTCAGCAAAATGGCAACTATAACTATTTCATGCTTGATTAGGAAGGTGTATCTCCAAAAGTCCCAGTTTCACAGTTGCAACACAAAGGTTGCAACAAAGTAAAGGTGACACATTAAAATGAGAGAGGTCCTGAACAGGGAACTGGGTGAGCATTTCATGATCACAAAACATTCCACTTCACCTCAAAGTATAACATATTGGCCACGGTTACATGATGTTTTTTAATTCTGAATTAATAATTCAGAATGAAATAATTCAGAATTAAAGTTTTCTCCTTCGTGTTTACATGGAAATAGTAATTCCGAATTGAGGTTTACATGGAAAACACGTTTAATTGTTTTTAATTAATTCCTCTTAACGTCTGGGGGTTAGGAAGGGTTCTGATTGGACAGGGGTGGGCGTGACGTATTTACGTTTGCCGGAAGAAAACAGACTCCAGTTCCTGCTTCTTTCATTTTCGGTTACAACATGGAAGACCACACAATAAGTTCAAATTTCGCTTTGATTTTGACTATAGATGTTAAAAAGCAGCTCGACACAAACGTACTGCTTCACTTTCGTCAGCTGAGGAGGAGAAGAGAGATAGATGACCGGAGAAGGGAGGCGGAAGACCGGACTGTGGCGGTTCAAAGCCGGTTAGTGCAACGGCTGCTCTACCTCAGCCTGAAATATGTGCCCGCCAGCGCAGAGTATGTGCGTCATCGTGACAGGACAAGGGAACGAGCATGCGCAGAACGACCGGAATTAATTTAAAGCGGAATGAACGTATACATGATCGAGGAATTATTCAATTCAGATTTAAAATCAGAATAAACCAGCTACTTACATCAGATTTAAGTTTAATTCGGAATTATCATTTCATTCGAAGTTAGGTGTTTACATGGTCATTTTAAATCTTTTTAAAGAGGATTTAATCTTAATTCGGGATTAAAGAGGAATTAAAAGTCTCATGTAAACGTAGCCATTTAATGGTACACAAAAACATTCCACAAAACTTAAAAATATCATGAAATGCAAAAAGAAATCTTACAAAAAAATATTTTGCAGGGCATAAAAACTTGATTCTAATAAAAATATTCAATGAAACCTCACACATGTTTATAAACATTTTTAAATATTGATATTTATTTTATTGATAATTTGTTTTTCATTTTATGAAAGATTTTTTTTTATCTTGCAGACCATTTTGGGGGAAATATTGTTTTTTTTTACCATTTTATGAAATATTTCTGTGCTTTTTAAATGTTTTTTTTTTAGCAAAATGTATTTTCTATTGTATTAAATGTGTTTTTGTCCTGTGGATTTTTTTTGTTTTGTTTGGTGACGTTTGTTTTTCTTGTTTTTCTTTTTGAGATCATGATTTATTTGTGCAGGTGATCCTCAGGGCCACCATAACAAACACAACAAAAGCAGACAATAGTGCTGATTAATCAGAACATCAAAACCATGACAAAAAACAGAAAAACAAAACAATTAAACGACCAAACAAGCAACCAGGGAACAACAATTATTTGAAAATCTGGGGTGCACAATCTAATTTAGGGTGCATTCAACCCCAGACCACCAAACTTGGCAAACCCCTGCAGCGCCTTACATCGTAGAAAGGGACTGACAACTTCAGCTTTAATGCACTTCACACAATATGAAGTCAACGATGTGACTTTCAGCGTTAATGTCAAGTGGAAATCACTTTAGCATCCATTGTGGCCAAGTTTCAACCTTCAGCTTTGCATCAGAGACCCAAACTCTGTAATTATAGCTGTAATGAGACTAAATGACATTCATAATTAATTACTGTGTGCAAACCTCACCCCCTCCCTTCTTGTTCAGTGATCAGTACAGACATTAAAAACAACTACAGGACAAAACAAACACTTTCCCTGTCTCCCTGTGGGCCACTCGGTAAAAAATGTGTCACCTTGTTTTGATCTGTAATTATATCTCCCCTCCTGGGCTGATCAATAGTGTTGTGTAAATGCCACTTCACAGGAGCAGCAAAATGAAGCACTTAAGAAAAATACTTAAATAAAAAAACAAATGATGACTTAATTTGTAGTGTATTAAAATGTTAAGACGCAGGAGGGAGATGCTGTTCCTCTACATTTAAATGAAATTCAGTTGACATTAATGGGTTTGACTGTATGAAACTAAATTATCACCTTATGAATAGTGTTCCTAAGTGCATCTTTACACACCATCTGCCCCCAGGGTGAAGTAATCACTGTTATTTTTTCCGATTCGCTCTCAGCTGAGGAGCCTCCAGTGAGAGCTGATAAAGTAACATGATTCTTATCTGAGCATTAACCCCTGTGCTGCTCCCGCACCCGATCCACAGAAGGAGGGTGAAGCTGCTGTGTGGACCCTCGGGGAGACACGCGGGTCTGATAAAGCTAAGCTCATTATCTGTTACTGACACATCGGTCAGGGGTCAGGTCTAATCTGAGCCCAGAGGAGCCCGGACGCTTGGCCACGGCGCAACCTGGCTCTGTTACAGCCCTTAATCTGATCCCAGGTTAATGTGCTGCCTCTCTAGGACAAAAGCAGAGGGGAGAAATCACCGGGAGAGTAACAAGCCCCCGCTCTCTCTCCGGAGATCCAACACTTAGCCCACACGACTGAGCCATGACGAGAAGAAGAGGAGGACGACGCAAAATAAATATCATTAACCCACAATTAAAATCCTGTTCTCTGTCCTGACATCCTTTATTGTTCTCATATCTCTGTCCAATTACAACATGGCGGAGTAATTACTGCTGCATTAAAAAGTAATGAAGTTATATGAGCGAGGCCGTTTCCACAGGGCGATCCCACAGAAGGTGGAGAGAGGGAGAGAGAGAGGAAGATGGAGCAGGCGGAAGAGCTGCTCATCGCTGCCCATGAGGTGAAATGTCATCCAAATGACTGCACAGCACCCAGGAACATCCAGAATACAGCTGATTCTCCCTCTGCAAACTATCACCCTGCCTCCTGGGTGGCTATTATTTTTCTGGTTCTTTAACTGGTCAAGATGATCTTGTAGCCAAGGAGACAAGATCTCACCCTGAGGGCGCAGGATATAAATGACTGGCTGCACTTTGTAATGTGTGTTAACAGATTCCAGTCAGTAGCACACTCACTCATAGGTCAAGGCTTCGGCAGAAGAATTAACAACAGATTCATGTCCGTTTTGGAAACTGTGTGAATGCGTGGCGTGGAGGTTTGTATATCACATGTAGCAGGATAAACACACTTGTTTTCATGTGTGGGATTGGCCAATGTATTCCCTGAGTGAGGCGGTTAAGCGGGGGTCAAAGATGAGAGCAAGGCAATTTGAGGTTTGAAATGAGCGATGTCCATTCTCATTTGAGCGCCACAGAGGCCTCAGCCACTCACGAGCCACCTCCGCCTATATGTCAATATGTCATCGGTGTCTCAACTTCCCTCTGCGGTGTTTGCCTCGTAGTACAACGGCGTAAAAGAGAGAGAACGAAAGAGAAGAGTGGTGAAACAACTGTGAGTCACAGTGGTTTTTGAGATGAAATATCAACCCCAGCCTGCGAGAGGGAGGAGTAGGGAAACTCTCCCTCGAGAGGAAAAGATGGTACATGAAAACGACAACAAGGCAGGACGACGAGGGGTGGGAGAGGAATAAAAAAAGAGGAGGAGAGAGAGTGAATCTGGGTTCTGGGGGAGAAAGAGCTCTTTGATGCTCCACACGCGAGTGCAGATCTGATAGTGACACAGCACTGGTCCTGCTGGTGTGAGAGTCAAGCACAGAGTTCACCATCAAATACCAATACATGGGAAACGGGATGGATGGATGGATGGATGGATGGATGGATGGATGGATGGATGGATGGATGGATGGACGGATGGATGGACGGATGGATGGACGGACGGATGGATGGACGGACGGACGGATGGATGGATGGACGGATGGATGGATGAACGGATGGACGGATGGACGGATGGATGGATGGATGGACGGACGGACGGATGGATGGATGGATGGACGGATGGATGGATGAACGGATGGATGGATGGATGGATGGACGGATGGATGGACGGATGGATGGACGGACGGATGGATGGACGGACGGACGGACGGACGGACGGACGGACGGACGGACGGATGGATGGATGGACGGATGGATGGATGGATGGACGGACGGACGGATGGATGGATGGACGGATGGATGGATGAACGGATGGACGGATGGATGGATGGATGGATGGATGGACGGATGGATGGATGGACGGACGGACGGACGGACGGATGGATGGATGGATGGACGGATGGATGGATGGACGGATGGACGGATGGACGGATGGACGGATGGATGGATGGATGGATGGGTTAAGTTTTTCATTCAACCACATAAAAATATGACTATTAAAATACAGATCTGCATATATTCACTGGATGGTGATATGGTTGCACTGTTTATGTCTACAGTCATGGCCAAAAGTTTTGAGAATGACACAAATATTACATTTTCACAAAGTCTGCTGTTTCAGTTTTTATAATGGCAATTTGCATATACTCCAGAATGTTATGAAGAGTGATCAGCTCAACTGCAATTAATTGCAAAGTCCCACTTTGCCTTGAAAATGAACTTTATCACCAAAAACACATTTCCACTGCATTTCAGCCCTGCCACAAAAGGACCAGCTAACATCATTTCAATGACACACAGGTGTCACACACATTAACACAGGTGTGGGTGTTGATGAGGACAAGGCTGGCGATCAATCTGTCATGATTGAGTGACTGGACACTTTAAAAGGAAGATGGTGCATGACATCATTGTTCCTCATCTGTTAGCCATGGTTACCTGCAAGGAAACACGTGCAGCCATCAATTAATTATCAAGAACTTCAAGGAGAGAGGTTCAATTGTTGCCAAACAGGCTCCAGGGCGCCCAAGAAAGTCCAGCAAGCGCCAGGACCGTCTCCTGAAGGTGTTACAGCTGCGGGATCGGGCCACCACCAGTGCAGAGCTTGCTCAGGAATGGCAGCAGGCAGGTGTGAGTGCATCTGCACACACAGTGAGGCGAAGACTTTTGTGAGGAAGGCCTGGTGTCAAGGAGGGTAGCAAAGAAGCCACTTCTCTCCAGTAAAAACATCAGAGACAGACTGATATTCTGCAGAAGGTTCAGGGACTGGACTGCTGAGGACTGGGGTAAAGTCATTTTCTCTGATGAATCCCCTTTCCGATTGTTTGCACCAGGCATTATTTTATGGTAAACACCAAGATTATTTTATGTACTGTACTTGAATTTATTAGGCTGTATTTGCAGAAAGTCTCAGAAATCTTTGCTCCCTTCGGTTCCAGCTGAGGCAATAAACAAAAGTCCTCATAAGCAGAATCCTTGACCTCTCTCTATAACAGAAATCTAAACAAGATCCTCACTAACGCTTTTGACTTTTTGTCTCTGGACTTCAGACTTTGTTTCTTCTAATTTATGCACTTTAAATATGCATGTGCTTTTGAAGTTTTATCTCCAACTCTCTGATCGCTATGGGTGCTCTAATTAATTAAGCTCGTTTTGTTCGCGTTAGTGTGCGTTGAAGAGCTGCAGCTGTGTTATAAGAAAGGGTTGACACCGAAAATCTTTTTTTTTCAGGCTGCCTTGAGTACAAAGTCTGAAACACAATTACATAAGGTGTTGATCTGTTTGAATTCTGTTGTAGTGTTTTTGCTGGGGACCATTTTTTTGTTGCTTTTGTTTGTCTGCTGGCTTCAGGGTCCATCATGGAGGATTTGAAACGACATTACAGAGGTATAAATGAGGGAATGTCAGCCAGGCCTGTCAATGTTTTCTGGCGCACATGGCAGAATCTTTTATTATTGAAGATTGTTTGGGATAGGGCAGAAACAATACCTGGCTAACAACACAGCGACGCAGCACAATGAGAGAGCAGCAATAACAGCAGCACACATGATGACTGGGATTGACAACACGGGGTCAACAACAATGGATTCTTTGATAAGCATCAATCAAGCAGCCGGCCCTCTGGGGGCTTTGATCGAGTGGTTGTGTGCTGTTGTTGAGAGGCTGGCTGCGGATGGAGGCTGGTGGGGGACTGATAATGGGCTGCAGAGAATCACAAGAGATGAACCCCTGTTGAGAGACAGAAGAGAGGAAGAGGAGGGAGGAGAGAGCTGCAGGGCAAAATGAGGAAGAGAAGGGAAAGAATGGAGCGGGCTTCGATGAGGAAGGAGGCCCCTAGTCCCCCCAACTGGATGACCAGCAACACAGACAGCCAGGTACCATGACGGACACTCTCCTCCTCTAATGAGTCCCAGTCACAGCTGAACACACCGCTGTGCTTTACAGCGCCAACAGAGAGGCCTGCCACTATGAAAAACTGACTCTGCTACAATCACAAACACAGCAACAAATACACAGAGTCAAATGGGGTCCTCTTGCAGTAAATCTCAAGTATAATTATGTTTGTTTGTGTCTTTGAAGGTGTGTAACAGCTTTCTTCCGACCAGGACACCTGCTGCGTCCTCACTCTGCCTTACTTTCCCCCTCTTTCCCACCTGTTCTGTCGCCTCCTTGAGCAGAGCCAGCCAAATACCTACAGTGCGCCAGATAGCAGCGTATCACACAGGCAGGCTCTTCTGGCTCCAGGGAGGGGAGAAAAAAAAAAAAGGCTTGTATCACAGAGCGCTCACTCACATTTCACATTGACTAAATCCATTCAGTAATCTCCTTATGTGTGTGACACGGCAGTATCAGAGGAGGCTGTTGAGGTAACTGTCAGGGAATTTGATGCGAGTTCCCCTGTCACAGTCGCTTTGGCTCGCTCCCGTCACTCAGCCCGTCGTGCCCCGGGGGCCGTCTGACAGGAGCGGTATAGGAAAGGCAGAGGAGGGCTGACGAGGATGTCCTAGAACAGACCTTCTCACTTGGAGGCCCATGGGTAGAAATTTGCCCTTTACAGATCTTCATCCTGCCTTTAAAAGTCATATTAGAAATTACCAACATACGAGATCGATGTATGGGAAGATTAATTTAAACAAACCCAATATCTAATATTACTAACCAGAGTCTGAGATGTCTGCTCTCAAGACATGCTACTGATGAACTTTACTGACATTTGATGAAACACACATGGAGAAGACAGCTGAAATGTTGCAGACATAGCCTTGCCATAGTCTTTAAAAATCTCAGCAAAGGAGGCGGGTTGGGATTAGGGTTAGGGTTTGGATTAGGGTTGGGATTAGGGTTGGGGTTAGGGTTAGGGTTGTGATTAGGGTTAGGGTTGTGATTAGGGTTGGGATTAGGGTTGGGGTTAGGGTTAGGGTTGTGATTAGGGTTAGGGTTGTGATTAGGGTTGTGATTAGGGTTGTGATTAGGGTTAGGGTTAGGGTTTGGGATTAGGGTTAGGGTTAGGGTTAGGGTTTGGGATTAGGGTTAGGGTTAGGGTTGCGATTAGGGTTAGGGTTAGGGTTAGGGTTGGGATTAGGGTTAGGGTTTGGATTAGGGTTGTGATTAGGGTTAGGGTTGGGATTAGGGTTGGGATTAGGGTTAGGGTTTGGGATTAGGATTAGGGTTGCGATTAGGGTTAGGGTTTGGGTTAGGGTTGTGATTAGGGTTATGGTTGGGATTAGGGTCAGGGTTAGGGTTTGGGTTAGGGTTGTGATTAGGGTTAGGGTTGTGATTAGGGTTGGGATTAGGGTTAGGGTTTGGGGTTAGGGTTGTGATTAGGGTTAGGGTTGGGATTAGGGTTGGGATTAGGGTTAGGGTTTGTGATTAGGGTTAGGGTTGTGATTAGGGTTAGGGTTAGGGTTTGGGATTAGGGTTTGGGTTTGGGATTAGGGTTAGGGTTGGGATTAGGGTTAGGGTTGGGAATAGGGTTAGGGTTAGGGTTAGAACCAGAACCAAACTCAAGCAAGCAGAACCAGAACCAAACTGGAGCAAACAGATCCAGAAGCAACTCAAGCAAACAGATCCAGAAGCAACTCAAGCAAACAGATCCAGAACCAAACTGGAGCAAACAGATCCAGAAGAAACTCAAGCAAACAGATCCAGAAGCAACTCAAGCAAACAGATCCAGAACCAAACTCAAGCAAACAGAACCAGAACTAACTCAGGCAAACAGAACCAGACCCAACTCAGGCAAACAGAACCAGACCCAAACTCAAGCAAACAGAACCAGAACCAAACTGGAGCAAACATTATTAATGTCCTCAGTGCAGGTTGGCATTGAGAAAAATCAGATACAGAATACATGCCGTAGTCTTTAAAAATCTAAGCGAAGGAGGCGTATGAGGCGAAGAGAAAGAGGTGCTTTCTACCCTCGTGGATGACGACATTGTCACAGGTAGAGAAAGGTGCAAACGTTGCTATGTTTGTACAGTTTGACGACTTCTCCCTGCAAAAAACAATCAAAACTGGCAAGCTTGAGACCTCTGAACTGTAGTAAATCATCAAGAATTGTTTTCTTTTTCACATTCATACCACTGGAGTAAGCCAGAGTGAAGCATCTGTGTGTCTACTGTTGAACCAGCACTTGTAGAAGATCTCCAGGCGCAATCCAGGGATGTGATGGACCAAGAGATGACAGCAATCAGTTGCAGACAAGTGTTGCATGGAAAAGAAAGTCCTGGCTAAGACAAGGACTACTGATAAGTTGATATCCGTGTGGTCACTCAAAGTGGATTAAAAGGATGTTTAAATCATCAGTGGGTCTTGATTTTGGCGTTCCCTGCAGGTAAAGCAGTGTCTCTTTTCTCTTTGCTGATTTTGTCCTGAACATGTAATGCTTTAACAAAAACAAACCCTGCTGTTGATTCAAACTCAGAGGAATCATTCATGAAAGATTGTTGCCATGAATAACATACAGAAAAGACTGCTTCAGCAGTGTGTTGTTAGTACAACCTGCATCTATCCCCTGCTGGTTGTTTCGGACCTTTAAATTACTTTATAAAAATAGACGGTCTTTATGCTGATGGTCTTGTTGGCTCCTGTAGGTCATCAATGTTAATTTCAGACCATTTTATAACTTGCCAAACATTCCTCACAGGAGCTTTAAAACAACAGCTCCTCGGAGATCACAGTGCTGCATTATATTTTGGGGTCAGACATTTAAAGATTGTAAATGTCTGGCCTCTTAGCTCTTTGCTTTATTTTTAATTCTTTATCTGCCTCTTCGATAAGGGGTAATAAAACGGGCTTCTCTTAAATGATACTTATTCTGGGTCCAGGTTGAGATGCAAATCTTCCAAATTAAGTTGTAAAAGCATCCATGCATGCTCTGCTTTGCCTCATGGAAGTGTTTTTGATCAAATAAGTGGCATTGATTCTACCCAGTCTGATTCTTTATTGCTGTATGTATATTGATTTTGTCCATCTTTGACTTGTCAGCCAGGGGGTGAGCTATAATTTGAAAAATGCCTCCCTCCCATCTCTAAAAGAGAGCCAATGAGGCCAGACTAAAACACAGCGGGGAACCCTACCATTAAAAAAATGGCTCTACCCAGCTAACATTACAGTCTATTTTTTTTAAACTGCAGTCTCTTCATGTGATTGTCATTTAGGACAGAAAAAGGGAAGCGGCGGCAGCAGCTCTCTCTTTTCTGTGCACCCGTTGTAGCTCAGGCCTTAAAAACACACAAACACACACAGAAAAGAACGCGCCCTCACCACAAGTGTATGATTGTAATCTAGTCCTCACCCTGAGTCTCCTGTGGGTGTCTGTGGTTGCTGTGCCAGTGAAATGAAAGCAGGCCTCTCTAATAACAACGAATTTAATACCAGCACTAGTCCCTTAATGAGAGTGCCCTGTGTTTGCTCTAGGCTCATATCCGCAGCACCGGTGGGAGAGGAGGCGAGGAAGAGAGGAAGGAGGGAAATGTAGTTAAAATCTCCCATTAGCATCACCTCCAGGGCTAAAGCTCCACGCTCCCCGGGCAGCGGCGCTGGCGGCGGGCGGTGGGGGCGGCAGTCTGCGTGGTGGAGGTGGCGCGGGAGGCCACAAAGATGCCCAGCCTCTGCACAGCTGGAGCTCCACTGATGGCCATGTGTGTGTGTGTGTGTGTGTGCCAACATTAATGACACACACAAAAAAAAGGACTGTGGTGCTTATTAGAAAACAGCACGACAGCGGAGATGGGATGAGAAACAATCTGCTCCAGTAGACGAGAGGAGCCCTCACAACAGACGTGATGATAAATGATGTAAAACAGGGAAATAGGAGATAAATTCAATGTTCCTTCATATCATTTGAGGGCGGGTGAGGACTTTAGATTTGAAAAGATCAAAGAGGGACGGGGTGTGGGAGGGTGAAATCACTTTAAGAGTGTGTGTGAGCATTGGGGTGGGTGTTCACTGTATAATATTACATTACATGCAAACATGAGAGAGGAAGAAAACATCAGCGTGAGGAGATAAAAGTGGGAGATGAAGTCAGGTGATGGGTGCACTTCCACAATGGTCAAACAAACCAACCTGCAATCCTTTAGCAATTAGCATGTCGGCCACATCAAGGAAGAAAACTAAACAAAAACAAAGCATTGCAATCATCTCTGCTGTAATAGTCTTGGTGAGGTCCCCTGAGTGTTTGCTAAACAGAGTGATTGCGGTGGAGATTTGAATATTTAATAACAGGAAGAGATTGGAGAGGAGCAGCGTCTGGGGAGAACAACAATCCGTTTGGACTCGCTGGGCAAATGAGGGAAACTAGGCTGAGCTCATTGAATTTGTCCCTGTGGTATTAATGAATTTTAAATGAATTTTATGGAATAGCCATAAATACACTAGGAAAACAGTGAGCAGGGAGAGTTTCTCTTGCTGAATATATGTGTCTCGTTACATCGAAGGTGCCCTGAAACCACAGTCTGGGGTATTAGCGCGCAGACAGACAGATGTAAGCCTCACCAAGGTTTGGAAAACTCTCCGAGGTAGATGCATTTATTCTCCGACAGCCGCCACAGAAGAAAAAAAGCTTCTCCTCTGGGACCAACTCAATCTATTTCTCAATCCAACACATTCATCATGTGGCACGCCGACTTACCTCCACATGTAGATCGGATTCTCTTCCAAAAAAAAATATGTTTGTTTATTCGCAGGAGTTATGAGTTCAAAGTTTGTCTGAACTTTTTCTTCTTTTTCCACAGTAGTTTCAGCCTCACCACACCTCCATTAAACATCAAAACACCACCAGGGGTACGACCTCAGCAACTGGAGGAGCACTGTGCATCTTCAACCTCCGCCCGGGGATGCACACGTTACCATAGAAACTGTTAAGATGTTTTCTAATTACATGGATCTGCAATCAAACACACACACACACTAATAAGCACAGGAGAGGACACCAATTTAAACCTTCAAATGAAAAGTTTTGGTTCCTGATAATTATGAGGCATAAACAAGTCAATATTTAGACGGGGCTGAAACTGATTGAAAGGCATGTAGAGTTTATATAGATGAAGAGTACAAAGTTTCTTAAACCAAAAGACCTCGTACCTGAGGTCAATATTTCTCTAGTGTTCTAACTTCTTTGTCCGAGCTTGAACAAAATAATCAGTGACTTGCTTTTTCTTTCTTTTTTGCTTGACTAGCACCACCTGGAGCGTCACAGGTTAGAGCTTTAATTCAGAACCTTTCATGATCGATTCCTACCCTCGCTGGCTCACACAGTTTCATGGTCTCTGGATCGCATCAGTTTGTGTTAAGAAGTAAAAGCTGATTCTGAATTGTTGAAGGAGCATGCTGGTTGGTAGTACAGTTTAAATAGGCTTATTTTATTTGTTTTGCTGATTTATCCAACATTTTAGTGAATAATGTCATTTGCTTTTATTCTTTACAATCATTATTCAAATTATATTTTGGGTTCATCTTTGCCTTTACTTGATTGGCCAGCTGAAGAGAGACAGGAAACTTGGGGGGTAGATAGCGAGGTACAACATGCAGGAAATGGTCGAGACAAGGAGTCGAACCTGAAACCGCTGTGACAAGGACTAAAGCCTCTGTATATGGGGTGTATGCTTAAACCGCTAGTTCAATGGCACCCTGTCATATTTGTCCAGGCAGACAAGGATAGCACCGAGAGCACTGTTGGCCTCCGACCATATTATCTGCACAGGGAGATCTCACATGTCATACTGGTAGCTGTTTGCATCCCCCCTCTGCCAACCCGACTACAGCGTCCAACGTTCTCAATGCTGCCATAGCCAGACTCCAGACAGACCACCAGAGTGCCCTCTTCCTGATCTTTGAGGACTTCGACCATGTTTTTATTTTCTACAGAGCTTATTATTGTATTTGTATAACTTATTGTGTATAGAGCAACTGTAATGACTGAATTCATCCCCTAGGATATATAAAGTATTTCTGATTCTGATTCTGATTAATCAGCCAATCAAGTCAAGACTTTCCATGTACCCCCTTTGGCATTGGTGGAAAAAATACTGTAATTTAACTAAAGACTAAATGTGACTAAAATAGTCAAATTTTGCAGTTTAAAGCCATGTCTTCAGAATTACAATATATTTAAAGCTCCTGGGAAGAACCGCCATTCGTGTAGAATTTGGCGCCCCCTGTGGACAAAGAGGTGTCTCTCATATCTTGGGTGATTTTGTCCCAAAACATCTCATCCTGCTCTCTTTTCACAGTGAAAAGTCTCTCATTGAGAACTTCTGCCTAAAAAATATCTAACAACAAACAAACAAACAAACAAAAAAGGCTGTTTCTGTAGAGTGTTGTTAAAATGACATCTGGCACCTACCAGGTGTTCGGCAGCAGTTTCAAGCACTGAACATAACAATAAAAAATAGTCAGACTTGTTGCTGATGGTCTCATTTGCTTTTTGGAAAGAAGCCATTCATTTCAGTATGTTTTGTAACCAGTCAAAAACTCCTCACAGCAGCTTTAAAGCACTAAAAGTCAAAAGATTACAGTGACCCATGCATCTATGTTAACATCATTGCGGTACCTGAGCTCTTGGAGCCGGCCTCAGGCTGACACTCAAGGAACAAAGTATTTCGCAATTATGCATAAGTTTAATTTTCCAACAGCTGAAGTTGCTGCTTGTGCAAACTTGAGTAGAAGCTCGAAGTTATTTTCCAGCACTTCCCTTTGTCTGGAAAACTCTCTCAGACTCGTTTGGCCTTTAAGTGAAACCTTACAGCCAAACTCTGAGGTTTAAATAACCCACATTCCAATAAATCTGCTAATTGCAACATTGAAAACACAGCAAATTTGGCTTCATGAAAACACATATTGCCATTTTCTCATGCATACACACATGCACACACGCACATACACACACAGGGAGTGAGTTGATTTCTTGCAGACCCAGTCCAGGTCTATTAGGCAGGCATCAGGCGTGCACTGTGGGCCAGGTCTGGCCGTGCTCCCAGGTTAGAGGACGTCTCCTCCTGGCCCTCTCTTACCATCTGCTCCGTCCAGAAGGCCTGCACCACTGGGGGGAGACGGAGGGAGGAGGAGGGGGGAGCTGGTCCACCAGATACAGCCCAGAAGAGAGGGAGGTGAAGGGAGGGGAGGTTGGACACTGCTGAGTGGAGGGAGGTTTGGAGAGGCTGACAAAGGAGCAGAGAGGGTGAGAGGTGTTCAAAGGGCTCGGCAATGGGGTTGGAGGAGGCTGGCGGTGGGGACAGGGGGGGCGGATAGGCAGGGTAGGGCAGGGCTCAGGTACCCAGGGGGGAGTAACAGGGTCGTCTGTTACCTGTCCACCTCTGACCGAAGACATCTGCTGCAGGGAGAGGAAAAGAAGGCGGGGGAGCAAGGAGCAGACGCTCGAAAAAAAAGGTAAAACGATGAAAAAGGGTTCTGATGTGAGATCTAAATTTGTGTTCCGCGTTTTGGTTTTAATTAGGATTTCATATTGTACTCAGGCATGTCCGTTTTTCTAACAAGGCAGGGTAATTGAGAAAGAGAAAGGTAATTGAGAACGGGAGGAAATAATATTAAAGATGGATTGAGTGGGTGAAGGAAGCGAGGAGAGAAAGAGAAAGAAATGATTCTTTTCTGCATGGATATGAGGCTTTAATTGGACACTGTGCTTTCAGCGGGGCCGGTGCAGGGGCTGCTGCTGCTGCTGTGCTGACGCAGGGAGTTTGGTAAAAATTGGGTTTGAAACAAGAGGGAAATTTCCTGCATGAAATGAGAGATGGAGCGATACGAGGGGAGCTAACACAGGACAAAGAAACAGGTCAGACACTTCATCTGAACATTACTTTCTCCCCTCTGCCAAATCCCATTCCGAATGAAATACGCCACACAGACGGCAATCGAAGTTCATCACAGCATTGCATACAGACGTCTGATCTCTCATCCATGGGCGTTATAATTGACACTCCAAAAAAAGAAAATCTGCAAGGATGCCCAAGGATATAGAGGAAGTATATCCCTCTGCTTGTCTGCCACGGCTACGTCCTCGCTCGTCCCTCTGAGCCAAACATGAAGAAGCAGAGTGAAGGACAGGCTGCTGAAGGTGAGAGAGAGAGAGAGAGAGAGAGAGATTCAGCAGGCGAGACCGAGCTGGGACTAAACTGGGGATTACACAGAGGCCAGCTCGACCATCACTGCTGGTGAGGCTGAAATTTTGAAACCCTTTAGCTGTTACCCCTGGATATAGAGATGACTATTTTCTTACACAATGAGTCCGTAGTTTGTTTGCCTAACACAAATTTACGGTAGCCATCGAGGGCAAACAAGCTGCAGCCAACACATTTCTGTTTGAACAACCAAAATATGCTGCTGATGTATAAACTAGGCGTCAGAGAGACAACACAAATACAAGGCAAACTCTGTAAGTGTAAAGTCTACACACAAGTCTGTTTCAATATGTTTATTAAGGAAAACAAGATCTCCACAAAGCATCCACATTGACATTCAATTTTCATAACACAGTGTAATTCAAAAGGCCTGATCTCACAGAATATATCATCACTAATATAAATTATTTATTCCTCATCATCATCAGGCAGAGCTGTCTTCATCATAGAGTTAACAGTAGAACAATAACTATCCCACCCTCCCCCCTTCCTCAACCCTCCCAAGGAGTGCTTCCTGACAATGCACAAAGAGTTGATCATTTCAGCTCTGCAGAAAGGGCATCAGTGGATGCCAATTTTTTTCAAACTTCTCAAGCCTATTTTTTATTTTTTTCTAAAGTTATATTTTTTGGCTTTTTTGGCTTTATTTTATAGGACAGCTGAAGAGAGACAGGAAATGTGGGGAATAGAGAGCGAGGGACTACATTCAGGAAACGGTCGACCGGCTGGGAATCGAACCGGCGACCCCTGCGACGAGGACTGTAGCCTCTGTACGTGGGGCGCTTAGACTGCTAGACCACCAGCCCCCCACTCAAGTCTGTTTTTAAGAACAAATCTAATTCTCTCTAAATGAAGTGTGTCCGTCATCTCCGTTAACCATAATTTGAGGGTAGGTGCTTCTTTCTTCTTTCAAAATAGGAGACTATTCTAAACTTTTGATTTCAAGTTATCACCTCAGAGGTGCTCCAGGCCTGCAGGGGGAGCTCTAATGAAGCAGCTTGATTTTGCATTTCAGAGAAAAGAAGAGATTGGGCTTCGAATATAACATTTGTTCATGAGCCTTAAACTATAAAACCCAAACACTGAATAAAACAGGATGTAGTCTCTGTGATGTCACTCATTTGTTTCTGAATAAAAGTTTTGCAGCTTGTTTCTTCAGATTAAAATGTTGAAATGTTGCTTAATGGGCCACCATACCTGCCTCTATGTTCTACACTGACAGTGGGCATTTGCAAATCAACAACTGATGTCAAAAATTAAAAACAAAACCAATCAGTGAGTCAAAAACAACCCATGCAGAGGATAGAAATCTTAAAAACAAACCAAGCGTGCCTGCGTGATGCTTAATAACTTCATAACCACAGAAGTGATCTCAATTACCTCCATCTGATGCAGCAATTTAAAACGCAAGCACAAAACTATTGAATAAAATCTATCACATCGGTGGTGCAGACATCATCAAATTTTGTCAGGGAGTGGAAGCTGTCGGCGGTTTGTGCTATACCTCCGGCCCTGACAGCGCGGAGGATGACAGGACTTTCACTCACCAGACAGATCACCACAGGCTCGGTTTCCAACAATCAAAAAAAGATCTAAAAATGAACACGTAGCGGTAATGCTCTTTGAAAGAAGCCCTGAGAGTTACTCCCCAAACAGTTCATCACAATACAATAAAATTCCTGACACACCTGAAAGCATATCCTTCTTCCCAGTGATGATGGATTCCATTCAATAAACAGTTCTCTCTTTTAAATGATGATTTAAACACACATAAAATATGTAATGAAGCCATCTTTACTTCTTTCAACGTTTGTTTATCTGCTGTTCTAAACTCTGCCTCGTGGCTGCTCGAGGAAACATTGATGCATTCTTTCTTTCTGGCAGCAGCATCAATGGTTTACTTCAAATAACAGAGAATCTATAAAATAACTCTTTTAAGTTGCTATAAAGAAAAAAGACAGACATGAAAGGCTGCGTCAAATCCTGCACTCCTCAAAGATCCATTGGGTCTGAAACTAGGTGGTGTCTTAACCTGCTTGCAGAACAATTAAGAGTCACATCACTTCATTTGCACCTTCTCTCATGGTGGCTTGAGTGTTGGGGCTGTAAACCACAATAAACAGATTTATGCACGTTGCATTTCCAGCTGCTAACCAATAAAGACAGATAGAGCTCATAAATCTCTTCAAGTAATACAGATACAGGTTTGATTTGTTGCTGATTAAGTTTCCAGCATGTTTGAAAAATCCGATTGATCCTGATGAAAGCCTCCAGATTTATGAGCTGGTGTTGAGTCAACATTCCCGGTTACATCTCACTCAGCAGCAGTTTGTGTGACCCAGACTAAGACAGTAAAGGTGCACTCTTTACAGTCTCTGCTTTATTGCGCTTACAGCTGTAGCTGAATTATTAAAGAAAATACCAATGAGTTCAGGCAATTAAGATTTCAAAATGAGCACACATCCAAAGAAGGGGACCCAGTTTTTACTTTCTGAGAGGTCAAAACCATCATCATCAAAGAGGCACGAGTTCCAGAAAGATGCATAAACACCACTTTCTGCCAGTGATGCTGCAGAAGAAGATGAAACTGAGATTCTCAGGTTACTGTTTGTGATTCTTATTAGGAAAGAAATCAACTACAAATAAGTGTTTCATGATTATCTCAGAATATAGGTCAGGTTTTAGAGTCCAAGAGCCCCAAAAGATGGATCCAAAAAATAGTCTTTATCTCCTGAATGCCCATCTCCCCTTTTTTGTAGTTTAAACTTAAATCAATCAATCTTTATTTATATAGCGCTAAATCACAACAAATGTTATCATCAGACTCTTTCCAAACAGAGCAGCTCTATGTGATGGAACAAACTGGACACTGGACACAGAAGACTCAGGAGACTCGGACGGCTTACGTTGGAATAGTTTATGTAGAACTTGATCAAGGAGAAATAACATAACAGTACACAGGCAGGAGAGTGCAATGCTAAGTCAGTTCTGCCAGACAAAACCCTTGGCATTGTATTTATTCCCTCTGAAGACGACACTAAAGTTAGATAACCATGTTTGGACTATAGGAACAAAACAAATAAGAAGAAGACCTGTGCTCTAGTTCTGGAGACAGTAAGTCGGCCATAACATGTAGATAAAGACAGGAGCAGGGGGAGAGACCTTGACTACTACCCTGACACGATCTCGCCCGTCAAAGACGACATAGGAAACAAGTTACTCTAAACTTGACATTTAGACTGAAAGAATAGAATAGTTAAACATTCGGTAACACTTTACAATAAGGGTCCCTTTATTAGCGTTAGTTAATGCATTATTAAGCATTAATTAACAGTTTAATAATAGTTTAATAATTGTTATAATGTATTACCTAACATTAACTAACACATTAATTAATGCATTAATAAGCCGTTAATTAATGTCCACTGCTCAGAGTTAATTAATACATTATTAAGCATTAATAAAAGTTACAAAACTTAATTAGTTAACCATTAGTGAATGCTTTCTGGACCCTTATTGTAAAGTGTAACACATGCATCACTTGAGTAACATTATAAATGCTAAACTGCCTCATAAGCATTACTTAACCATAATTAAGCATTAGTGAATGCTTTTTGGACCCTTATTGTAAAGTGTAACACATGTATCCCTTAGGTAACACATACTCTGAAGCAAAATGAGTTGAAATGTAGTTGAAGCAACACATATAAAGAATTCAACACATTTTATTTAGAATAAAACAGATAATCACAGATAACATCTCAACTGGCACAGAGAAGTACGGTGGCCCTGAGAGCTCACAGCACTGCAACTTAAGAAAACACATGCAAAAAGACAAAACACAAGCAAGTTAAGAAAACATCTTCATCAATTTGACAACACATGCGCAGCATTTAAAAAACGCGATGCAAAGACCACAACACAATACATTAGAAAAACGCGCTGCAAATAGACAGCAACACAACAGAAGTGTTTCCAGAGGACACTTAAAAGTGATGCACACGCTTATGCTTATGCTGATGCTTATGAGGCAGTTTAGCATTTATAATGTGTTACTTAAGTGATGCATGTGTTACACTTTACAATAAGGGTCCAGAAAGCATTCACTAATGGTCAACTAATTAAGTTTTGTAACTTTTATTAATGCTTAAATAATGTATTAATTAACTCTGAGCAGTGGACATTAATTAACTGCTTATTAATGCACTAACTAATGTGTTAGTTAATGTTAGGTAATACATTGTAATGATTATTAAACTATTATTAAACTGTTAATTAATGCTTAATAATGCATTAACTAATGCTGATTAAGGGACCCTTATTGTAAAGTGTTACCAAACATTCTTACATACATATATATAAGACTATGAAAATTCCACGACAGATCCCCCCTGTGTGATCATGAGATCAACACTCACTACCATATTAAACCCATGCCTTGGGATAGTCCACAGAACTGCACTCTTTATCACAAAATAAAACCCAAAAGGATCACAGCTTCATTACAGCAAACATCAGCATCAAATCATTCGAAAATCACAAATAAGATGAATCAAAACAAACTGCACTCCCTTTCATAAATTGAAAACATTTGAAAAGTCGGGAAGTGTCCCCCATACACTTTCCCCAGCGTATGTTCTATGTCAGTCTAGACCGTACTCTATGCTCTATATTATTAACAAAGACCCAACATCAAGCCGGATAAGATCCAGTCCCATCTTACAGACAGGACTCAGTCTGCTCTTATCTTAATCCACCATGAGCAGAGCACTTTGCAGCATTTAGCAAGTTACAGTGACAAGGACAAACTTCCTTTAACAGGCAGAAACCTCCAGCAGGACTAGACTCATGTTAGACACACATCTGCCTTGACCCACTCAACTTTATTGAATTTTATAATACCTTTGAAAAACAAACAAACAAAGCAACAAAAAGGCAGAGAACATAACAGACACTGATATAAAGATACTGCTTACAATACTGCAGTGAGCATTGTGGTGCTCAAACAGTCCATCAAGGCCAGGGTGCTTTCTTTTTATATACACAGACTACAACCGTCCCATCGCTCCTTAGACATGTTGGTTAGTTTTTCAAGCATCTTTTCACATGCGACTACTTGTTCCATGCATTTGTTTACTGTGGGGTGAAGGGCGTCTTCCAACATTGTAGAATCAACCGAGTATGTTGCTACTCCAGTTGTTTATACTCTAAATGAATAAAACTGACATGAAAACATGAAATTATAAAACTTTGGAGATCTGGGCAGTTGGTTTTCTAATCAAACTCCTGCTGTGACAAACATTTTGCCCTGCAGCATTATCCGTGTGGTGTTTCATAATGCATGGAAATCTTCTTTCTGATTTATTTTCCATCATTGGAGTCCATGGAGGCAATTTTTGTCCAGCCCAAGTCTTTTTCACCTTTACTGTTCTGATGACACCATTTCATATGCATTACTCCTCTAACCATGTCACTGATGCAAACATTGTTTTTCCGCCTGCTTCTCCAAACACACAGAAGAAGAGTTAACTTCCCGATACATGGAGCTGACAGATGAGCGGCCACCAGCCTCCCAGCCGGGGGGCAGCAGCTCTGCCAGGCATGGCTGGTGCTATCCGGTTTTTAGCACCTCTCCCCTGCCGTGCCACAATTAGCAGTCATTAGCAGCTCTGGGAACGAGGGGGGTGGCAGTGAGGGTAAGGGTGGGGCGGGGGTGGTCGGGGGGGTGTTGAGGTAGGGGACTGACTGCAGCAGTATGGTGAGAGCTTACAGTGCTAATCAGGTCTGCTGTCTCCATCCCTCGACTCGATTCATCCACGCCCCCACCACAAACACAGTCCCTTCTGATGGTGCACAGAGCTGCAACCACACATAATAATAACCAGGGACACACACACTCACACACACACACACACACTTTCTGTCTGTCATGTAAAGATTGAAGCCGATGAGATGGAGTACTTAACAGAGTCTAGAAATCCCGCAGGATCAATACTTAGCCAGAGTTATTACTCAGTGTATTACATTTATATTGGCATCGCAGCTCTCAAAAGCCACCCACGATGCACCGTGAGAAATTGATGTCAAAGGTGACCCCGCACAAAAGGAGCATAACGGATAATGTGGAAGCAAAAACCAAATAAGAGTGGATCCAGCCCGCAGGTTAGCATCATTATTACACTGGAGCAAAACCACGATGGCCATCCTCACAGATAAAGAACCATCTGAGCAGCCATACGCCCAAAAGTGGGGCTCTGAAAAATGGCAGGAGTAGTCGTTTCTTGTCAGCTTGTCCTCCACCGCAGCCCTCCCAGGCTTCCTGAGCAGCAGGACGGCTCCATCTCATTGCCCCTGCTGTGATTTGTTGGTCCGATCACAGAGTCGACCACTTTTACAGCTGCTATATTGTCAGGGCTAAGCGGGATGTAGCATGTGGAGCCGCTGCCATGTGTGTTTCTGTACGTGTGTGTGTGGTTGTGTAGCTATCCATGAAAGGAAGACATTAATTTGCTGTATCATTTCATGCTGGGACAGTCACCGCCCCTCACACACACACACACACACACACACACACACACACACACACACACACACACACACCAGCACAGGCCTGTCTGCCATAATAAACAGCTCCTATTGGAGAACTGAATTTAAACCAGGGCCATATCGCATATTTCTGTACATGAGAGGAAGGAGGGGCCGGGAGAGAAACACATCAATAAAAATGACACCGTTTAAGAGGCAGACAACCTTTACAAAAGAGCGCCAGGTTTAATGGGCTGCCCGCGTGGCTCATAAACTCCAACCGCATCAGACTGCAATGGAAACCGAGAGGCAGCTTTACTCAAGGCTGCTGCAGAGGAATCTTACTGGATGCAAAGACAGGAGTTACTGTGCGAGTCGGCCGGGAAGATCGCACAATCTCTACTCAAGGACTGTGGAGCGATCAGACAGATTGAGGCAGCCGAGTGTGTATTGTGCTGCGAAGATAACAACCAGAGCTGATTAAAGCAATGCTAACATAGTATACATTTTCAAGAGCTAATGTGTTAGCATCATGGTTTTATTACTCGTTTTCTGCCTTTGAAGCTACAAGAATGACTCATTGTTGGGGAATCAGGAAGAAAACAACCATTTTGGTTATTTATATATTTTCTCTTTGGCCTTTGTTAGGGTGCAATTAAGTGCCTCTGCTGTAGGGTTGCCAACTCTCATATTAGCCGGGACATCCCGTATATTGGGCTAAATTGGATTGTTGGACCTCAATTGCCCGTATATTGACTATTAGCTCTTGTAAATACAGCAGACTGCACTCTACAGATCCTAGATCAGATACAACGGCAGTGGCAGATCATATGCCAATCACACCGCCTGTCATCCAATCACAGGCAATCACGTGCATCAGTTGTAGGTTGTATACAGCACAAATGCGCCAAGTCCTGCAAAAACTCTGGCTGTGCAAAAGGACGAAAGACTGCCTGCGCAAAAAGTATCCATGGAAAAAGTACATTTGGTGAGTCATACTCCTCTTTTGCATTACATTTTTCTTTTGCCTGTTTTTTAATGTAAAGAGCCAAATTGTGGTTTCTTTGAGGTTCATTCAATTTAATTCATTTTCAAGAGCTAATGTGTTAGCATCATGGTTTTATTACTCGTTTTCTGCCTTTGAAGCTACAAGAATGACTCATTGTTGAGGAATCAGGAAGAAAACAATCATTTTGGTGATTTATATATTTTCTCTTTGGCCTTTGTTAGGGTGCAATTAAGTGCCTCTGCTGTAGGGTTGCCAACTGTCCCATATTAGCCGGGACATCCCGTATATTGGGCTAAATTGGTTTGGTTTGCAAAAAGTATCCATGGAAAAAGTACATTTGGTGAGTCATACTCCTCTTTTGCATTACATTTTTCTTTTGCCTGTTTTTTAATGTAAAGAGCCAAATTGTGGTTTCTTTGAGGTTCATTCATATGAGGTTACATAATGATACAGTAAGGATTAAAGGGAATATACACACTTTCTGCATATCCAGTTGAATCAGAATATGAATATACGCTGAATTCACACATCATGTTCACACCACCATGACACCGTGCACCTGTCCCTTATTTAGTAGTGAGAAAGTTGGCAACCCTACTCTGCTGTAGCCCTGTGTGAGGTATGAGTGCTGCAGTAGGAATCTGACCTGTAATGTAGTTATGTGTGTGTGTTTTCTTGGGTGGTGCAAAGTTATTTATACTTCAGTTGTTATTAACCTGAACTAATTACTTCTTACTGCAAATCACAGCATGCCTCTCCATGCTTAACATGTGCAATAAAAACAGAGCTATTTAAAGCTATCAAATTTATAGCTTATATTGATAGTTATATTGATACAAATTGGGTTAAATGCTGTTTTATCAGCTGCTATCACTACCACATGAATGACAACACTTCTTACTGAGCCAGAAGATGCATCACACTTTAATCTGATTGGTCAATTACATAAATCCATCTCTCTACAGCAGAGTGGTGTAATAAAGAACACATAATGGATAAAAGTTTGTATTTTAAGATGAATAAAATCCAAAGCATTCATCTCTCAGGTAAATTCCTGTGTAATAAGAGCACTAATGTATACTGTGAGTACTCAGAGTCGCTCCCTCTGCTCTGCCTCCCCTGTAACAACCTGCTCGCTCTGATCCCTTACTTATTATCTAATTATCTTTTCATCAACATGGTCGCAGACACAGACCAAGTGTTATTGGACCTTTGTTGAAAACATGGGAAACACTTTCACAGGGCCTGCCAGCGTTGATGCATTGATTGGGGTACAATAAAGGTTTGAAATTAAGGACATTTTCTGAGTGTCGTTGCAAAGATTGTCATCTTAGAATATAAGAGAACCTTTACATCAGTTAAAATCATTTCAACACAACCAAGTTAAACAGAAAATGTTGATTTACACGTCTGGAAACTTGTTGTCAACAAGAGTGATGAAGCTTTTTATAACAACATTAATGAAGGTTTATAGTTACACATTCACAGATCATGTTTTCCCACAGTAAGAAGCAAAGAGAACAGCTCCTGGTTTGTACAATTGTACTTCCTTTATATCTCAGTTAATGTTGTTATATCAGAACATCCTGTGTTCATCATCACTTAGCCTAATGTATTCATAATGTAAGACTTTTGCAGAAGACATCCTCTGGTGTGTGAACTTTTTATAACACATACTTCGTAGAAAAATGTGACTGCTGTTAAATTATCCCTTAAATACAAATTTAAAAATGTGTCATCTCGAGGCATTCACGTGTCTCGGTGTACTCCTAATTGTCCTACATGCAGAGTTAGACTATCTTTAGTCAGAGAGCAGTTTTTCTATAATGTTAACGGATGAATTATGCATCTCTAAAGATAGTATTATTATAAAAGGACAGTATCGTACTGGTTCTGACTCACAACAGCACCGCGGGCTCCATTAATCATTTGCTCTCGGTAATTTGAGGTTAATTGCAGCAACAAAGAGAAGAGAGACTGTTGACTTGTTCAGGAACATCAATGATCAGCTTTTCTGAAAAATAACTGCTGAGATCAATCTCTGCTCGGGAGCCTCACAACGAACGATGATGAGTGTGAGGGGTGTCATGAGTGAGAAGGAGACAGTGGTGGAGAATTAGACACTGAAATGTCCACAAATATATCATATCATTTGAATGTAAATACATGCTAATCCATGCAAAACCAGACACTGACCTCAACTCGCCAGACACTACAGCAGTATATATCCAAATTTCAAACTTTCAACCATCTTCTGTTTTGCCAGCTGCCAAAAACACTCAACGTTTTTTCTTATTAATATGCAAATGTGGGAAATCAGATTTGTATTCTGGATTGAATTAATCCCTGCCACCCTTTCTGCTTGTGCTGTAATCACAAATTACAGACAGGCGTCTGACGGTAGACTAAAGCCTTGAATCCTGTCAGAGGGTCTTTTACCTCAGGGGAGAAATCCCAATCAACACGACTGGTCAGACACAAGGATACGGCAGCAGCATAGTAATGTGGCTCATCCGCTGTCAGTTTCAAAGGGATATTAATTCTCCCTTTTCTCTTTGCCTTATCTCTCTGTTCTTACAGCGTCATTGTGGAGCAGCTACAGTTAACACCCGCTGTGGCCAGTTTCCTGACATGTTAATCAGTGCGCAATTTGTTCACAGTTAACAAGGGGGATGTGTGAGGAGATAAAGTGCCTCCAACCTCCCTGCACTATTCTGTTACATTTATAGTTCATGAAGAGGATGCATACAGAAAAAAAACAGGGATGCCACTGTGATTCATCTTCTTTTAAATTGGTCCTCATTATGATAATGTGGCTGCATATGGAAAACATAGAACAAAGCTTCATGTCGAGATGCAGCAGGTGGTTTCATGCAACTAATATGAATATTCAAATACAAGCCTGGAGGGTGCAAACACTTTTAGAATGTGAGTATTTCCTTCATTACCACCAGGGGTGCATGCAGAATTTTTGGGGGTAAGGTGTCACTGGCCCATGAAAGGGGTGGGGCATGACATAATACTGTCATACACGTATCTTAAAGGTGACATATCATGCAAAATCGACTTTTTAATGGTTTTCTACCTGAAATATGTGTCCCTGTCTACAAACCTCCTGAAAATGAAAAGAATCCATTCTGCCCCTGTTCTGATTTCTCCACCTTTCTGTAAATGTGTGTGAAACGAGCCGTTTCAGTTTTCAGTGTTTTTCATACGTCACAACGCCATCTGGTCTGTAACGGAAGTCAGAGCTCGGAGCTTGTTCAGCCCACAGACTGTATAAAATACAACTCAACCCCTCCTGTTTTTCATTCCCTGCACACATGTGTGCTAACAAGGAGCTTAGGAGGGAGGCATGCTAGTTGTAGGCTGTCTTAATAAACACAAAGGTCGGTTTTACTCCCCACGTCTGCAGATTTGAAGGTCTAGTGGATGATTTGTATTTATCATGGAAAAGTGCTAGCGCTAGTTAGCATAGCCACATAGCTACATGTTCGTCGCTGTGTACCAAGACACACGTCGACATGCTGACAAATAAAACAACAAGAAACACTAAATCTGTGACCAATGGTTCAGAAAGGTCCTGCTGCAGGCGCCTCTCCGTCAGGATCAGATTCTGGATCAGATTCAGAGGGTTGAAGTAACGCGGGTCTGTATTCAGCCAACATGTAAACATTAGATCAACGTGCTGGACAGCCGAGGGCACATACACTTCCTGAGGGGGCGTGGTCAGAGAGCTCATTCTCATTTAAAGGCACAGACACAGAAAACAGCCTGTTCTGAGCAGGGCTGAAAAAGAGGGGTTTACAGGCAGACCAAAATCTGATTTCAAAGTGTTTTTTTGAGCAATAAACTTCAAAGACATGTTTTGGGGACCTCTTAGACCAATATATTTTGATGAAAAGAGCGTAATATGTCACCTTTAAAATACCACAACAAAGTTACAGGGAAGTAACTTTCTGAGATTCGTCAACTTTAAATGTGACATCACAAACTGCCAACACAAGAAAATGTGCAACATTCAAATACCATAAAGCTCCTCATGCCTTTTGCAACTAAGTCCAATAATCTTGTCTGAAACTAAGCCCTGCATCTGACTGCGAGAGAGCCAATCTGGGGCCCATGCCACCCTAAGCCACCCCATAAACACACTCCTGATTACCTCCCCTCTGTTATTTCTACCTGTATTAGTATAATTGTTAAGAGTGTATGCAGGTTTGCACATTTCCTGTTGCAAACCTGTTTACGTGTGCACTATTGGATCATGTGTAAATCTAAATTTTATTGAACATGTGCGTTGTGTCTCTTCAGCAGTCTCTCTCGGATGCAGATGGTTGCGTGATGAAATAATAAAATGACACGAGCATGCACCTGTAAGATGAGTGTCAGGTTAGCTGGGCAGACGGCTGAGATATTCATGAGCATGAGAGTGAAGGTGTGAGTCCCTGGTGAGCAGCATCAGTGGTTACATCTGTGGGAGAGGAGGGGAAAATATAACAGGCCTCATTCAGATGACAAAGAGGGGGCAGACAATGGGCGTAGCAGCATTATTTCAACTCCCCTCTGACAGAGCTCTAATTTAATGAGGCACACTGTGAGCGCCTGGGTAAGTCTCTGTCTCACTTTGTCTGGAGGAAGGTCAATCTGCAAACACAAGGGCACGCAGAGGAAACAACAACACAACAAAGCCCGGCCTTGTAAAGCAAAAATGAGAAAGTCCGATTACAAACCACCAACAGAGCAAACAAGAAAAGCCGCGCTGGCAGCCCAATATCCCCATAATTAAGCCGTAATAGCAGACATGGTGTAAACAATGTGTGTTGTGCAAAGAATGGTAATAGCATTTTACTGAAGCTGAGACCCAGCCAGGTTATTAAACGGTGTTGCTCACCTCCCCTGATGTGCTAAAGTGCGACACTGCAAACACAGCTATCATAGTCACAGCAACGACAGCCAAGCAACAACAACAACGATCCCTTCCAAACAAACACACGCACACACAGACTTAGAGAGACTGTAACTCCAGCCTCTTGGCTTCACCGCGTCCTTCCTCCCTCCATCTGTCTGTCACCACAGACACACACACGCCATTCCAGGCAGCAGTCGCTTGGCAACATGGCTCAGCCTCTGAACATATTTCCCAGTTCGGGTAAGATATACACTTTCAGCTCCAGTGTTATTTCATTAGAAGAGAGCATGTGGGTTTGTGTTTCTGCATCTCTGTCTCCAGCCACCTGCTTTTATTGGAGCCTGCCCCCGGAGTGTGTGCAGGGGGAATATTAAAAAGACGAGTGCCGTTGAACGGGATATTATAACATAATTAGCAGGGGTTCCGGGCTGGCACACCGCACGAAAACAGATGGCCTGCTAATTCTATTAGCAGGGCAGAATGACCGCGTAGCTTTTAACACTGGTAGAGTGCTGTGACCTTCAAGCCCTTGCGAGTGGCCTGGTGCACAGCCCCTGAAAGTATTACTGGATATTTTACTGACCACAGACTTTTCATATTAGACTCTTTTTTTTTACCTCTCAAAGAAAACCTGAAATGCACAAGGTCCAACATTATTCCATTTCTAGTCTTTATATAAATCACGAGGAGGTCCAAATGAGAATAGACATGAAAAATCTATGTATTGAATACGTTTGAGCTCTTCAAAGCACTGTCACATTAATGGACCTGAGCTGTCTGTCAATAGGCCTCTTTTCATGGCAGACATTTTGAATTGTCATTATAGAGAAAGTGAAGGGCTTTCTAATAATAGTATAAGTAATTGCTTTGTCTTATTTAAGTGTCCCAGCAATGACAGTGTGACAGTGAGCCATAACGCACAAACCAGGATCCATCTTTAATCTAATTATTTACACCTTTGCATTCTCTCCTCTAATGTCAAAATGTCAGAATTTGTGACTCAGATAAGTTGCTAAATGTAGCCTCAAGCAGTCATCGGCAGTTCAGATAAGAATAAGTGTAGGACTGCTGAAAAGGTATTTATTGAATATATTCATGTTTTGAAGTATTTTAGTTGAACAGTCAAAATAAAGGACATCTATTCGCTGACAAGAGGCCTCTTTTTAAAGAGGTTGATCGCAGCTTTGCTCCACAACTTAATGCAACATCAACATAAATCATACATTTCTATATAAAGCCTGTATTTCATCAGTCAATCACTATGCCACAACCTTAGGAAGCAGATAGTGCATGTAATTTGATGATATGCTGGACTGGAAGAAGTATTCTAAACTGTAACTTAAAGCTCATATGATTAACTTCTGGCGCCCCCTGTGGACAAAGCAGTATGCCTTACCTCTTTTGGTAATCTTGTCCCTAACATGAGTAAAGGCTGATTTATACTTCTGCGTCTCCCCTACGCAGCAGGGGCTGACGCGGACATGAGCCCCACATACTTGTTCGTCGGTGTGTCTGTGTCACGCAGCAATTCTCCGCCGAAACGCCTGAGGGCAGTGTGGTCTCTCTGATAGCCGGTCGCCTGCTTCCGGTCCCACTACGATCTCTGTTTACTTTTCCACAGAGATTCAGAGCGTGTTCTGTTAATCTACAGCTGATACATGTCGCTGTTTATCACACAGACATGATTACATGAAGAATAGAGAGGAGGAGATGAAATACACGGCCGATGTGCGGCCGATGTCCGGGATCCCAGAAGTGTTGTAAATGCGGGAAAGACAAAGCCGCCCAGCGGACCAATCACAGAGCTTGCGGTCCGCGTCGGCTCTACGGGGAGTTACATTTTGGAGGAGGTGCACGTCAGCTACGTGCGTAGGCCTCTCTACGCGGATCCCCGGTGTAAGGTACGCCGTTGATTCAACGCAGAAGTATAAATCAGCCTTAAGTGTTTATAACAAAGAATGTCACCCTGCTTTTATTTTCCCTTTCAAAAGTAGAACCATTTGAGATTATTTTGATGTGGAATTTTGAAACTAAAAAAGGGATGTGATGATGATAGAATTATTTCATCTGACACCTAATCCCTAGTTTCAAGAATCGTCAATATAGAAAAGATTAGATTAGATTAGATTAGATTAGATTAGATTAGATTAGATTAGATTAGATTAGATTAGAACAGAACTTTTATTTGTCCACAATGTGGAAAATTGCTTTCAGCTTCACACAGACAAACACAATACAACATTTTTAGACAAGAACAGAAAGAGCGCTTGGGATTCTTCCAGGTGATGGCAAGCAGAATTCCTTTAAGGAGCTAATATAAAATATGGGTAACACTTTACAATAAGGGTCCCTTAATTAGCATTAGTTAATGCATTATTAAGCATTAATTAACTGTTTAATAATAGTTTAATAATCGTTATAATGTATTACCTAACATTAACTAACACAGTAGTTAGTGCATTAATAAGCAGTTAATTAATGTCCACTGCTCAGAGTTAATTAATACATTATTAAGCATTAATAAAAGTTACAAAACTTAATTAGTTAACCATTAGTGAATGCTTTCTGGACCCTTATTGTAAAGTGTAACACATGCATCACTTAAGTAACACATTATAAATGCTAAACTGCCTCATAAGCATCAGCATAAGCATAAGCGTGTGCATCACTTTTAAGTGTCCTATGGAAATTGTGTTGCTGTCTATTTGCAGCACATTTTTCTAATGTATTGTGTTGTGGTCTTTGCATCGCGTTTTTTAAATGCTGCGCATGTGTTGTCAAATTGATGAAGATGTTTTCTTAATTTGCTTGTGTTTTGTCTTTTTGCATGTGTTTTCTTAAGTTGCAGTGCTGTGAGCTCTCAGGGCCACCGTACTTCTCTGTGCCAGTTGAGATGTTATCTGTGATTATCTGTTTTATTCTAAATAAAATGTGTTGAATTCTGTATATGTGTTGCTTCAACTACATTTCAACTCATTTTGCTTCAGCGTATGTGTTACCTAAGGGATACATGTGTTACACTTTACAATAAGGGTCCAAAAAGCATTCACTAATAGTTAATTATGGTTAAGTAATGCTTATGAGGCAGTTTAGCATTTATAATGTGTTACTTAAGTGATGCATGTGTTACACTTTACAATAAGGGTCCAGAAAGTATTCATTAATGGTTAACTAATTAAGTTTTGTAACTTTTATTAATGCTTAATAATGTATTAATTAACTCTGAGCAGTGGACATTAATTAACTGCTTATTAATGCATTAACTAATGTGTTAGTTAATGTTAGGTAATACATTATAACGATTATTAAACTATTATTAAACTGTTAATTAATGCTTAATAATGCATTAACTAACGCTAATTAAGGGACCCTTATTGTAAAGTGTTACCAAAATGGGGAGTATGAAAATATAAAACATATCCATATGTACATACACATACAAGCTAAACTCAGAATTGATTTCAGTCTGTTTAATATCTATCTAAAAACTTCTCACAGGCGCTTTAAATCAAACAGCAAGAAAGTACAAACTGACGCCTTTATTGAGCTAAATCAACAAAGATACGACTGACAGTTCCTACAGTTATTTTTAGTGTTGCCATTTCTACAGGTCAAAGTAAGACGAATGGATTTACAGCACACAAACTAGAAGTGTTTTTACCTACAGTTTCCATGAAGAAGTCACTCTGAGTGACAAGTTTGACAGTTCAAAGAAAGCAGGATGACATTTTGGAAGACATTTTAAAGTACCCATGTAGAAGATAGGATCAGAGATGAGATAAGACTTCCCACTTAGTCTAAAGGGTTTTTAAAAAACAGCACAAAGTGAAAGTTCATCAAAGCAGCTTTAAATTAGAATGTGAGTTCAATGCAGGAAATGTACCAATTTTAAAGTTATTAAAAGTTAAAGCAGTTCATGTTGAAAAATGTCAACAAAGATGACTGAGTTCTGTGTGTGTGTGTGTGTTTTGTGCCTCCTGGTACATGTCTCTTTTCTGGTCCTCTTTTAAAGAGAGGTGGTGGAGGAAGGTTTAACAGAGGTAAGTCAACTTTTGGAGTAAAGCTGGTAATGTCTCAGTCTTGTTCAGTCATCAGTCCAAAGCCTTTGCAAGCCCGGGAACTGTAAGCTATAAGTATCCAGAGTTCTTTCTTGTGGATGTAAACCACTTCATCGTCGGCGTACAACATGAGTTTGTTTCTGTGTTTTTTGCTCAGAGATGTAGGCTGAAAAGAGGGCCATGGGATCTGGTGTGGTAGATGACTCCCTGTGCTGATCCAAGAGTCTGTTTATCAGAGTGCTTTTACTTATACTGCTGAGTGTGAGTCGTAAACCATTACATCATCAGCGTACAGCATGAGTTTTTCTGGTCTCAGGTTTCTAACTCTAAGATGTAGGCTGAAAACACTTCCATCTGATCTGGTCTGGTGGACAACTCCCTCTGCTTCACCAAGAGCATGTTAATCTCATTACTTTTACTTATAACTGGTGAACATTTCAATCATTAATTTTCATTAAAGGGAAGAAAAGCCGTGAACACATGAGTTCATCTATTTAGCATCTAAATGGGCAGTGGAGTTGAATATAAAGTCCGTGTCATGGCTGTCCTGGTTCTTAATAATTTTCTTCATTTCTCCACTCACTGCCTTGGCCAGGGAAGCGCTAAAAACACAGCACATCTATAAAGTTATCAGAGCATAACGCATTAAAGATATTACATTTTGAAATATTAGACATTTCTTCTTTTATGTTTTTAATACAAGACCACATTCCAGTTTATGAGTCTTTATTGAAACTGTGTAATTTGGGTCTGCCGAGGCGGTTTGGTTGATCCTGAATGAAAGAATCAGAACGGTTTTGTAGTCACCGTGGGTCTGAAGCAGCCGTTTGAGCGTCCACATCCAAAACGCCTGCTCTACCCAGCATACTGAGCGGCGCCTCAGCCTTTCACTGTCATTCTCACGCCCACTCACTTTTCATTTTTACCTCAGCCCTGACGTTCTCCCTCCCAGGTTTCAATATGCCGTCCTTCATCCTTCATTTCTCAGAGGATTCCATTTACCTTCTCTATATATTTCACTGACACATTTTTCAGCTCTTTTTCACTCTTTTTTTTCGGTGCCCCCCTCCCTCCATCGCCTTCCTGCCCCTCTCCCTCTGAAGCAATCATCCCTCTTCCTTTCCCTCTTTATTTACATGACACCGAGGTTCTCTCTGAGGCAGGTGCGGGAGGCAAAAGGCAGCCTTTTACAAAATGGTTCAGGTTTAATATCTTCCCCTTGCTTTTCATCACAACCCAAGAGCTTCATAGCAGAACTAACAGTCCTCTCGTAACCGCATTGTCCTTCTGTAAATATCATGGGCCCGGTCTCATCTTTATTTTATAACCACCTCTATCACTAAAGACCCCCAGTGTGGACTAATAACATTTAGGCTTGGGGGTCAGTCGACACCAGTCTCATATCTTCCACCCCTGCCCTGCACAAAACACTGCATATGAAACACACAGGATGTTTTCAGGACACTTTAAATCAAGCAGGAGTTTACATCAATACCAAGAAGAGGTATTTCTGTAATGTTCTTTTAAAACGTTCCTTTCATACTGTTGGAATTTGTTGCTTTTTCTGAAACCTTCTATTTGGTTAAATTGCATCTAGTTATCTGTTCAGTTTTTAGAAGTTTTCAAAAATATAAAACCCTGGAGAGAAAGAAGTTGAATGATTTCTGAAGGTTTTATTTCATTTTCTATTTTGGAGTGTTGCATAAAATGTTGTTTTTCCTTCCAGAATGAAGTTTGAACCTTCAGGACCACCATACAGACATGTTGCTTTTGCTTCCCAGCAGGTGATGGTGTCTCCTTATCTCAGAATCAGAAATCAGAATCAGAAAGAACTTTAATCACAATGTATCTCAAGAATACAAAGAATTTGACCCCGGTATTTTTGAGTACTCCCTGTACAAATATAAATAGACAGACACTAAAAATCAAGTACTAATAAAAAATATATAAAATATATATAGAAGTACAAAAGGCACGAGTGCAATAAGATAATAGACATACATGATAACGTGCAATAGTGCAAGGATGAAGGTGGCTCTGTCCATGAGGTAGCTGGTTTATGACAGTGTTAAGTGTTCATCAGTGTGACGGCCTGGGGGAAGAAACTGTTCCTGTGTCTGGATGTTCTTGCGTACCGAGCTCTGTAACGCCTACCGGAGGGGAGGAGTTTGAAAAGTGAGTGTCCAGGGTGTGAGGGGTCTGCAGAGATGTTACTGGCCCGCTTCCTGGTCCTGGACCGGTACAAGTCCCGGATGGAGGGCAGGCTGACTCGAATGATCTTCTCTGCAGACCTGACTGTGTGCTGCAGTCTGTGCCTGTCACGTTTGGAGGCAGAGGGAAACCAAACAGTGATGGAGAGAGACAGAACAGACTGGATGATGGAGGTGTAAAAGATGATGAGCAGTTCTCGAGGCAGGTTTATCTTGTTAGATTATCATGAGAACAGTTTAATTTGCATACTTATAATTTAGCTTGGGTTTTAACTGAATCTGTTGTATTTAAATAATCTAAACCCTCACTCTTCTTCAGGTTAGAGTCAAAAAACCAAGATGCTGTGATTAAACTGTATTATCTCTCACTAATGGCCCTTCAGCCCTACTCGAATCGACTTTTCCACCAGCCCGAGTACCGACTCACGGTGGGCGGGGTCGTCATAACACAGCTGCACGAAACTGTGTTCACGTCATTTTGAACCTGACACAACAATCACAAACAACGGAGGACATGGAGGCAATGGTGTACTTGCTGCTCGGTTTGTGGCTTTTTTGTCGCAGGCTGAGCGAGAGAGGAAAGGAAAAGTGTACTGATGTCGTTTTTTTAAAAATGGCGGGTTTGGAGCGCTGGTGGCCTAGCAGTCTAAGCGCCCCACATACAGAGGCTACAGTCTTCGTCTCAGGGGTCACCGGTCCGATTCTTGGCCGCGACCATTTCCTGCATGTCTTCCCCCCTCTCTCTACTCCCCACATTTCCTGTCTCTCTTCAGCTGTCCTATAAAATAAAGGCAAAAAGGCCAAAAATATAACTTGAAAAAAATAAAATAATAAAATGGCGGGTTTGATTTCTGACGTAATTCTCTGAACCAATCAGTGGCCGGCAGTCTGTCGACCTGTCACATTTTAGTATCGACTCAGCTCGCTTGGAAAAACTGGTATCTGACAAACCAAGTAGAGTCGAGTCAAGTTGAGTAGAGTAGGGCCGGTGGAAAAAGGCCATTAGTTTGACCTTCATCACTGTTCTTTAAAGGTGACATATCACGCTTTTTTCATCAATATATATTGGTCTAAGAGGTCCCCAAAACATGTCTTTAAAGATTATGCTTAAAAAAACACTTTGAAATCAGATTTTGGCATGCCTGAAAAGTCCTCTCCTTCAGTCCTCCTCAGAACACTCTGTTTTCTCTCTGACCACGCCCCCTCAGGAAGTGGATGTGCCTCGGCTGTCCAGCACGTTGATCTAATGTTTACATGTTGGCTGAATATACACGGCTGCTCACAGATAGCGTTACTTCAACCCTCTGAATCTGATCCAGAATCTGATCCTGACGGAGAGGCGCCTGCAGCAGGACCTTTCTGAAGGATTGGTCACAGATTTAGTGTTTCTTGTTGTTTTATTTGTCAGTATGTCGACGTGTGTCTTGGTACACAGCTACGAACATGTAGCTATGTGGCTATGCTAACTAGCGCTAGCACTTATCCATGATAAATAAAAATCATCCACTAGATCTTCAAATCTGCAGACGTGGGGAGTAAAACCGACCTCTACCAGAAAGGCAGCGGGACCTTTTCTGAAGGATTGGTCACAGATTCTGTGTTTCTTTATGTTTTATTTGTCAGTATGTAGACGTGTGTCTTGGTACACAGCTACAGCTACGACATGTAGCTATGTAGCTATGCTAACTAGCGCTAGCACTTATCCATGATAAATAAAAATCATCCACTAGATCTTCAAATCTGCAGACGTGGGGAGTAAAACCGACCTTTGTGTTTATTAAGACAGCCTACAACTAGCATGCCTCCCTCCTAAGCTCCTTGTTGGCACACATTTGTGCAGGTAATGAAAAACGGAGGGGGGATTCAGTATTGTTTTATACAGTCTATGGGCTGAACAAGCTCCGAGCTCTGACTCCGTGACAGACCGGATATTGTTGTTACGTAACAAAAACACGGAAGTCTGAAACGGCTCGTTTCACACACATTTACAGAAAGGTGGAGAAATCAGAACAGGGGCAGAATGGATTTTTTTCATTCTCGGGGGGTTTGTAGACAGGGACACATATTTCAGGTAGAGAACCATTAAAAAGTCAATTTTGCATGATATGTCACCTTTAAGTTTTGTGACCAAGATTTCTAATAATAAAAAAAACAATAGTTGATAAACTGTTGACTGATTTTTAAACCTCCTAAATACAAGAGTAAAAGCACAACCAAAGCATGTTGTATCCACAGCAAGGAATACATAAAAAGATCAGTTTCCCATTATAATGTGATGCTTATCTTTCTTTTGTGGTGTGGATTTACTATGCTTCAGTAAAATCCACTATCAGCCAGGCTAAACTCTCAATACTGACTTCAGCACAAAATCAAATGATCATTAAATGACTCGACGTGACCCACAGAGAAAGTATAGTTTTATATCAGGCTGAGAAATATAATAAATAAACGTGTCACTAAGATATCAAACTTCCACAGCTCAGGGACGACAAATACAAAGAAGGGCGTGAGGAGTTATTGAGAAGTAAAATGGATTTGATAAAGTGTGCACAGTAAAAAAAGTTGAAGGGATTTATGGGGGAGTCTTTGGCGGCTAGACTCCAGCGTGACATCGTCATTTTTAACAGGGAGAGTTACGCCGTGAACGGTGCAGGAGTCTTGGTCGCTGGCGCAGGATGAAAGAGTGAAGAAAAGCCAGAGCTGAAATCTAGATGGAAGGCAGGAAGGTAAATATTAATCTTATTATTCCAGGATATATGACAGCAAGGGGATGATTACCTTACAGAGGTCATGGTGAAACCTGATTGAAGGAAAATGTTGGAGAGGCCTCAGTCAGCTGATTGGAAGTGAGAAAGGAAAAATCTGAATAAATAGTAAGAAGCATGCACCATCAGTCATGATAGGAAAGTCAAGTCAAAGCAGGACAGGATGATGCAGCCCATAGGAAAAGAAATTTAGAGAGGAGATCTCAAAAGTGTTTCATTTCTGTCTCCTAGACAACAATGAGATCTGTTTGAAAGCAAAATGAGACTATAGCTTAGGTCTCCTGCTTCTCATTCTTGCCTTTAGAAAAAATGTTGCAAAAAGTCTCAGCTTAGTCTCCCTTTCAGGTCAAAAGGAGATCTCGTCAAAATCTGAAATGATTCTCAGGTATTTCTCAAGTTTTGTGACTCCTTTTGAGCTCAGGTGGAGAAATCAGGGAGCTCTCTCAATTGTCTGGTGGCCTAGCGGACTAAGCGCCCCACACACAGAGGCTACAGTCCTCGTCGTAGGGGTCGCCGGTTTGATTCCCGGACGGTCGACCATTTCCTGCATGCCTGCCCCCCGCTCACTACTCCCCACATTCCCTGTCTCTCTTCAGCTGTCCTATCAAATAAAGGCAAAAAGGCCAAAATTATAACTTGAAAAAAAGAGAAGAAAATTAGCCTTTAATGAGATCTCTCATTTAAAGCTGGGGTTGGTAATTAGATTTAGATACACTTTTTGTTATACTGGTTAAAATGATCTTTATGTCCTGATGGCGATCAATACATAATATGTTCTTAAAAAAGAGTGAAAAAAAGCTGCTATCCACAGCCGGAGTAAACCTGGGAAAACACCAACCAATCTCCATTTTTTGGCTCCCCAAATTTTAAACCAATCAAATCCCGTCCAGCCGTTCTGCCCGCCTCCTGCGCGTACATTTCCCCGGCGTGCATTCCTCCGAGTCCCCGTCTCCTGCCTCTACTTCCCCTGACTCTATTTACTGCCCCTCTCGCTCGTCCTCGGGCCTGTCCCCTCTGACCTGATGAGGTGCTTTGCTCAGGACTGTAGTCCGGATCAGAGTCTAAAAAGCTCTCAACAACAAGCAGAATAATTAATGACGTTCAGTAAGTCCTACAGAAAATATGTATTTATTGTAGCGTCCGTCCGGACGCTGTAGTGATGACGAGCCGATTCGTGAACACGTTGAGCTTTAATAACCGGTCACTGTCGGCCGTGATCACGCCAACCAACAAAGCAACAATCAATGTTTGAATGAATGAAGAACTTCTCCTCTCCTCTCCCCCACTCGCACACTCTACACCTCTCCTGATGCCTTCACTGACTGTCAACACTGTAGGAATTAAGAGCATCTACACTGAACACGTTTAACAAACAGTAGATCTGTTACAGTATTATATATGTGTTATAACTTTTCTCCTGATATCATGTCACCGGTACAACTGGATAATGCTAGCATGATAGTTGCGAGTACTAACAGCAGCCATGTTTGTTTGTGTTTTTAACTTTCACTATGAGAATGTTTTGGTGAGGACCGGTTTTGAATCAGTCACCATCATATGGTCGAGAATCAGCGGCGCTCGTGCATGTGAGCGGGGGGGGGGGGGGCATCGTTTTGGAGGAGCTCCGAGGGAGGAGGGGAGGGGTTAGACGGAGTCCTGAGGAAAAGCTACATTCAAATTCATGCTGGTTTTCCGAGACTACCAACCCTAGCTTTAAGTCTCAAATAGGACTCATGTCATGGTCTCAACTATTTCTCCTAGTGAATTTTAGGAGAAACGAATGAGAACAATTTGAAACTTGAATGAGGCTGAAGTGAGAATCTCAATTTTGTCTCCAGAGACTTAGAAGAGAAAGCCTTGAGCAGTATAATTTTCCTCTGGGAGGATTCTTACACATTTCCTTTTCATTTGGGGGTTTAACATTTTAGATGTTACTCACAAGCAGAACAACAATATCTGATCTGCTCTTGAGCTTCTCTAGAGGCTGAAAACATGTTTTGTCCAACAAAGATCTGAGCTGCATCTTTTCATCAGTACAGGGGGGAAAAAGAAGGAGAGGAAATTTGGAATAAAGCAGAGAATCCACACCGGAGTGCACATCAGCTGTTCTAAATAACAGCAGCCTCACACACACTCATGTATACCCTTACTGTTAAATGTACATCAAACTTACACGTCACATTGCGTGTGTGCAGTCTGAAGAAGCATCTCTCAAGATCCCTTTGTGTACTCCTTTATTATAACCAAGCAGCACAGTCCCTCCCCACTGTTTTCTGCTTTATAGTGTGCGTCAAGTCGTCAGCTGTTTATTAATGGATTCCCACTGGAGCAGCACATGCAACTCACTGATTGCTGCGGCACAGCAACCTACTTACCGTGAGGCCAGTTTATGAAAGCCGTCACACTGCTTTTACTCATCCTCACTGTATGTGCACGGGCAATTACGCACGTGTGTTATGTTGTGATTGGAATAGATAGAAACACAAATGATGAGCTTGCACTTCAAAAAGAGAAGCTGAACTGAATTAATTTTGGGCAATAATCTCCAAATTAAAAGTCGTGAGAAATTACAGTTTACAGCTTTAATCTGAGGTGAAATATTTGTTTGAACGCTACACTGTGAGCAATAACACTCTCTAAATGAGCAGCAATGGAGCGCTGCTGCATATTGTACAAGGCATCATGTTCATATTCATTAGCTGGAGCGACAGCACAGTGATGATTATTATTCCCATCATTGCACACGCACCTTTGTGCAGCTACTGTAATTCATGCATTTATTTATTTAGTCTAGATTTCATGAGGATGTTGCTCATTAACACTACATGCATGGTGCTGTGTTACTTTGTCAAATCACTCTTTAAAAATAAAAATGTACAAGCTATGGCGGGATCGTAAATCAGCCGGAGAGGCTGCATGGTTGAATTCTTCATGAGGAGGATTTTGCTTTGGGGAGGAAATACTCCGTTTCCATCCGTCTTTATGATTTCCAAACTGTTCTGTTAGCTGTAAAGCTTGCACATTTAGTTTATTTTCATATAAAATCACAAATAAATAGACACTACTTTCACAATGCCCTCCTGGGTAACATAGCTGCTTGTTTGTTGTCACTTTATTGCAACTGTTTTCTCTTCAACCTGTCCTTGAAAAAAAGAGAGGAAGCTGAAATATCAGCTGCTAGGTTTTGCTTACAGGGGAATGAATGAGTGTTTGTTTTATTGCTGAAATGTAAAAGTTCACAAAAAAAGTCAGGGTCTGTGATTGGCTCACAGCAGCCCAGATAGTTGTATTTTCAATCTGAGAAATACCAAGACCTCAGGAGCAGCCAGGAGAGAGAAAATAGAAAGAAAAGTCAAATCAGAAAGAAAAAAAAAGCAGCACGTCGAGATAATTCTCATGTGCAGTGACGGGAAATTGGCAGATTAAAGAAGAATAAAAGAGAGAAGCAGAAAAACCCTTTGCATTTTAATGAAAAGTTTGCATTGAGAGTAAAAAAAGGGAGGAATAAAGCAAGACGTAAACAAAAGAGCAAGAAAAATAGCATCAGCTCGAGTTTTGATGGAGTTCTCCACCGTGCAGCAGTGCGTGTGCGGCTCGTGACGGAGAGGACTGACACACAGACTCACCTCAGTCAGATGCGAGGAGAATGCGTGATGACTTCAGCTCACCTGAGCGATCAGCGGCTTCAGAAGAGCAAGAGGAGGGCGAACGGCAGTTTCAAGAATTCATGAGGTCTTGAAAAGAAACGTCTGATGAGCGGCGACTTTTTCACAGAGTCAGCCGGACAGAGATATTTTACAACTAATGAAGGGTAATGGCCAAAGTGATGGACCAACACTCCTCACAGTGACCTTTCAGGTGTGCAGCGGCTAGTTTGTGAGGCTGTGTGTGTGTGTTTGTGTGTGTGTGTGTGTGTGTGTGTGTGTGTGTGTGTGTGTGTGTGTGTGTGTGTGTGTGTGTGTGTGAGTGTGTTTGGGGAACAGCTTGCTAAAAGCCGATAGAGCAAAGCTTCTTGAAGGACGAGTGACCTCATACATCATGCTGGCATTCCTCTGCACTGTGGTGAAATGAGGGATTTTCTATCCCACTCCCTTTTCTCCTCACACTCCAGTGCGCACACACACACACTCACACACATATGATCTTTTATATACTTGCGAGGATCCCCATTGACATTTCCCATCCCCCAAACATTAATACAGCCCCTCATAATTTGTGATACCCTTAAGGTAGACTCAGTATTTGTTGCTGCAGTAAGTTCTCTTGTTGCTTTTCCTCATGCACACTGAACTGGATTGCTCACATCCTCTCTTGGGGGAGTGTCCTACAAGTCAGAGCAGGTTTGATTGATGCCGTTCGGACCAATCATCAAAGAAAAACAACCACATACTATGAGCACAAACAGCTCATTTATGTGACTTATTTTTGGATGGTACTCTTCTCCCTCACACCAAAAACTAAATGCACTTTCATCATTTTTATATTTACGATATCCAATTTAAAAGTGTCAGTTTGAGCAATTATGCAATCATCCTCAGTATCCTTCACATCGGTCTTACAGCCAACATCATTACCGTTTTTTGGTTTGCTCCTGTGGCATTTATTTGAATCCTGTCCAATCACAGGAAGCAGCTGTTTTTAGCAAGAAACCCTAACTACCTCTTAGCACCAAACAAAAGCAGTAGTGTCTAAATGATAAACAGAGTTAAGAATGTAACAACTTAACTTCTGAGTTGGTGGAGACCAGAAACAACACTCAAACAAACAAAGAAAAACAGAGTTTCCAAGTTCTTCAGATTTGGCCAGGCTAACTGTTTTGCTATCTCATTTAGATCTCAATAAATCAAACGATCATGTAATCAACAATTTAACCAACCGACCGACAGATCTACACTGACCAGCACATTGACTGACCAATCAACCTACAGACCAACCCAACAACCAATCAACCAACTGACCGACCAATCAATCAACCAACCAACTCATCAATCAACAAACTGAGCAACAAACCAACCAACCAGCCGTACAACCGATCAACCCATCAACGAACCAACCAACCAACCAACCAACCAACCAACCAACCAATCAACCAACCCACCAACCGGCCAACCTAACAACCCATCAATCAACAAACTGAGCAACAAACCAACCAACCAGCCGTACAACCGATCAACCCATCAACCAACCAACCAATCAACCAACCAACCAACCAACCAACTCATCAATCAACAAACTGGGCAACAAACCAACCAACCAGCCGTACAACCGATCAACCCATCAACCAACCAACCAACCAACCAACCAACCAACCAACCAACCAACCAACCAACCAATCAACCAACCCACCAACCGGCCAACCTAACAACCCATCAATCAACAAACTGAGCAACAAACCAACCAACCAGCCGTACAACCGATCAACCCATCAACCAACCAACCAATCAACCAACCAACCAACCAACCAACTCATCAATCAACAAACTGAGCAACAAACCAACCAACCAACCAACCAACCAATCAACCAACCCACCAACCGGCCAACGTAACAACCCATCAATCAACAAACTGAGCAACAAACCAACCAACCAGCCGTACAACCGATCAACCCATCAACCAACCAACCAATCAACCAACCAACCAACCAACCAACTCATCAATCAACAAACTGAGCAACAAACCAACCAACCAGCCGTAAAACCAACCAACCAATCAACAGACTAATCAACCCATCAACCAACAGACCAATCAACCATCAACCAAACAACCAACTGACCAACAAACCAACCAACTTACAAACCAACAAACCAACCAATAGACCAACCAAACAATCAATCAACCAACAAACCAACAAACAGACCAACAAAACAATCAACCAACCAACCAACCCATCAATCAACCAACCAACCAACCAACCAACCAATCAGCCGTACAACCAATCAACCAATCAACCAACAAACCAGCTAACCAACTATTTTATATATTGTACCAAATAATGACAAAAATGATCCTTGAACACTTGACAGGAACATGTTATGCAATTGTCTTTACTTCATAATTAAAGAAACCCGATATGAATCCACCATGACTAAGCACTTTGTGTAAAACATTGGTCTAACAGCCTTTAACATATCAGGAAATATATTTTCTCCTCCAGTAAAAATGAATTCCTTGTATGGAGATATTTTTTATCTAGTGAAAGATTAATTCTCATAAGTGTGTATTCAACACAAGCCAAAGGAAAGCCCAGTCCTCTCTTATTGCATCTGTCCTCACTCTGAATGGAAAACTCAAAACCGGTCCTCACAAAGATAGAAGAATGAAAATACACACACAAATATGCACTCACAGAGACACACATACTGAACGTCAGAGGGTCAAGCACACAAACTATACACAAGACCAGGATACTGCATAGATAAGTGGACACACACACACACACACACATATACACACACACACTTCCATTGTGTAATATTAGCGTACAGCTCGGCTATCTGACTGTAATCTCAAGATGTAGCAGGAAGCTCAGCAGCACCTCATCTGAGCAGAAACTTGCTGATTAGCGGTGGAATTATCCTATTAACAGAAATGATTTCACAAGCTTCAGCATACAAATGAGTCACTTACAGAAGTTTCATCTGATACAAGTGCGAGACTTATTAAATCACTTAATTGTGAGATTAAAGTGAGCTAATTTGACGAACCAGCACTAATCAGAAGTGACAAAAGAACAGCCTCAGGGCCCGGGTTTGGATTGCACTCTCTCGGTTATTTAGATATTTTTAATAAGACCGACTGAGGGGTCTCAGTGAAGACAACAGATGAACCAAACAGCTAAACTCATGTGTTGTTGTGAGCATTTCTTGGCTACGTCAAGTCAGAGCTAAGCTAACCGAGATGATCAGAATTGAGGCACAATCGATGCTTAGTGAAGCAGACTCACATGCTCAAAACAACGTGAGACACAAGGATGATAACGCTGGAAGTAGTGGACTGTGATTAATCTGCGACAGCTAACCACTAATTACAACCCCCAATCAATTACCTCAGCGCTCATTATCTAGTCAACACACCACCTGGAGAGCACTAATGTGCTTTACTTGCTGTGGGCAGAATCAGCATACTTGCCTTTTGAAGGCCCTGACACTGAATGGGAAATACAGGAGCTGGACACTGTGTGTAGTTTTTGTGCGTAATTCTTCAGAAAAAAATCGAGCAAATAATCCTCTATATGTGCTAAAGCATTGTGTCTTTGTAATAGGAGCTGAATATGCAAACGTGTGTGGTAAAGGGAGGGAAACGTCTGCTGTGGCTAGAGGCCTCCAGCCTTCACTTTACATTTGGAGCGAGACTAAAGATTAAAGCTCTTCTCCCAGCAGCTCTCTAACAGAGCACAACCCAATTACACCTCGCCGGACCTATATCTTGAACCAAGAGGGCAGAAAGACTGAGACGGAGAAAAGAGAAAGAAGGAGACAAGAGGAATGAAGATGAGGGATGCTGGAGGGGGGGATGACAGGGCTGCTGCAGAAAAAAAAAAGGAAGCCAGCCATGAACAGGGAAAGGACGCTGAAGGAGAGATTGATTGAAGGAGGGGTAACAGTAGGAAAGCAGAGGCGGAGGGATGCAAAGGAAGGTGTTAAGAACAGAGAGCGAGGTGGAAATTGAATTGAGAATATCAGAGGTGAGAGCAAAGCAATGTCAGACATCTCCCCCAGGGGATCAAAGAATGTGTTTAGTTTAAAGGTGGGACCCAACAGTTTGAAACTTTAAAAAAACTCAAAAACAGGCATCATGTTACATGATGTCAGGATACTGACAGTTCACTGTGATGTCGCACATACTGTGATATTCTGAATCAAAGTATGGAAGAGACACGACAGGCCCAAGAAGTTACTGAGGTTCACACTTTTAGCTTTGTAAGCAGGATGGCTCTGACTGGAATATCTTAACAGCCTTTGGGTTCACTGTCATGTTACAACGTACAGACATTCTCCATCCCTCTCTCCTATACCCAAACTCAGCCTCAGCAGATGTGTGTCTAACATGAGTCTGGTCCTGCTGGAGGTTTCTGCCTGTTAAAGGAAGTTTGTCCTTGCCACTGTAACTTGCTAAATGCTGCAAAGTGCTCTGCTCATGGTGGATTAAGGTGAGATCAGACTGAGTCCTGTCTGTAAGATGGGACTGGATCTTACTCTGTCTTGATGTTGGGTCTTTGTTAATAATAGAACATACACTGCAAAAACTCAAAATCTTACCAAGTGAAATTGTCTCATTTTTAGTCAAAATGTCTTCTCCCTCTTGATTTAACATAAATTTACTTACAAGTTACATTTGAGCAAGATAGAGGGACTTGTTTTAAGACAATGCATCTGAAATATCTTGTTAAGTCAAACAATCTTGAAATTATCTTGTTTTGAGTTGTAGTTTAGAAGAACAAAGGTGAATTTTACATTTCATACATTTTTCAAGCTGAGATCTTATTTGTAGAAGACGGATAATCTTGATTTGAGACAAACCCTTTACTTGATTTAAGTAAATGTATTTTATTGGAGAATCTATCAGAAAACAGCTCCATTGATAAAAGAAAGAAAGAAGAAAGAAGAAAGAAGAAAGAAGAAAGAAAGAAAGAAAAAGAAGAAAGAAAGAAAGAAAGAAACAAAGAAAGAAACAAACAAACAAAGAAAGAAACAAAGAAAAGTTGTTGTTTTTAAGGGTGGGTTACAGTTTTCAGTCACTGTTTCTTCTAAATAAAATAAATATACATCCTCAAATCACATGCACACAATGAAACACCTACTTTTGAGCATAGCTGGCTTCTCCTAAAAAACAACATGACTGAATATTAGTATATCCAGCTCACTATGAAATGTATTAGTGCAAAAATATTTTTTGGAGTGAAAAAATACTAATTGTTAGCATTCCTGTCTTATTCTGAGACACTAAGCTTTAAAATACTGGTTAAATATTGATTAAAATAAGTTTTCCCTGTTAATTGTAAGATCACAGTTTTTTAAATATCATGTCTTATTTTAAGAAATCTTACTAAGCAAATTTTCACTTGTTCTATTGGCAGATTGTTTTTGCTTATTTCAAAGTAAAAGTACCTTGAAATACGTTTTTTGTCTTGTTTTTGGAGGGGCATTTTTTTCTAGTGTAGAGTCTGGTGTAGACCTGCTCTGTTTGGAAGGCTATAGAAATAAAGGTGGACTGATTGAAAGAGACTTTTCCTGCAGCCAACAAGATGAACATGTATTTTTTTTTAGAAATGTCTCACCTGTTGAATGGATTGGCATAAAATTTGGTGGAGAAGTTCCCATTCTCATCACTTAGTTTGTAACTTTGGTTGTTTCATTGTGTGTTTGCACCATGCACACATAAGGATCATCTAAACTGGTGGAGCACGATGTCCAAACAAACCAAAGTACTGCCACAAAATGACGTTTTCATTGCATGTGGCCACGCTTAACTAGATCTGTAATCATTTTATGGACATTTCACATTTCAGTCCCAAACAAAATGTTCTACTTTGCATTTGCAAGATCACTTTGTTCCCCTATTGAGTACTTTTCTCATTCACGCAAACATCTGGTGTTACTTCCAACAATGCAGCCAAGGGACATGATTTACTTGAGAGAAGTTTCTGGGTTTTTTTTAATGGCCGCAACACTCCCCCACTCCTTCTTCTCAAGCATCAAGCCAAACAAAACTAGTTCACCCTGTTCTCTTTGGTTGTTAAGTGTCCTCAGAAGTGAAGAAAATCACTAATTTAAGAGGATTTCAACAAAGCAGGTTGAGGAAAAGCAGTAGAAGGTAGTACTACTTCATAAAAACGTGAATCACGATTCGACCCAGTGTTGAAGGTGGATCGTTTTTACCACGCTGCTAACACCAGGAGTTCACGGGGGGGCAGATTGCCGGTATATTCTTGCAGAATGTTGCAGGCTGACAACACCACAGTAATTTTACAAAGAAATGCAGCCTAATGGAGTAACCTGCCTCCTCTCCTACAACACAAACACAAAAATCAGCAATTCCTCTCCAAGAGATGACAGAAACGTCCTCCTTACTTCTTTCCTGAGAGCTTCTTAAACTGTTTAGAGCAATTATGCAGAGAGTGTTTGTACCTATTAGAGAATTTGATGCAACAAACTCAGACAGGCGAGCAATGAATAGCAGAGGAAAGATGAAACAGGAGAGAGATTTAAAGTGCATGTCTGCTGTCTCTCACTGCTTTACTTCTTTCTGGTAACAGACAATCTTTACACGGGCCGAGTTCATCAGGTCTGCTGTGGGTAACTGATGATGTGAGTTTTTGGAAGCCGATACCAATTCATCCCAAAAATTGCAAGCTTGCTTCCTTTTGAATTTTCTTCTTGGCAAGATGGAACATCATCTGGATGAATATTACAACCCTGCTACATCCAGGCTTTCTTTCCTCCTTTTTTTCTTCCCTTAGTCCAAATACTTTCTGTACTCAGGTTCGGTTCTCAAAAACACTCCATTGTATGTTTGACCCACTCTTAACACAGAGTCTACAGTTTATCACATTAATTACCAAAGTATTAAACAACTTAAAAGTTCTAGCCTGGTTGTGACATCCGATGTTAACATGGATATCAACTAGGGGTAATCACTTCACCCAAAAAAATAGATTCTGGCTAACTAACTAGTCTAAGGTTTATTGATTTAAACTGAGCTGAGCTGAGAACGGGATCTAAGAGTCCGTCGGTAGATAATGTCAAATAGGTTTGCAGAGTGTGGCTACCATCAGCAGAGCTAGCACCACCAGCCTGCGGTCCTCCTTGTAGGTTAATGTCCACATGCATGCTTTGGTTATACAACAGCATTCTCAGTGGCCTCCCCTCCGCCGACCTCGAAAAACTTCAATATGTCCAAAATTCAGCTGCCCGATTACTCACCCACTCCCTCTCCACAGCCCACATCACACCCATCCTTCAGCATCTCCACTGGCTCCCCATTCAGCACCGAATCCACTTCAAGATCCTGCTCATCACCTACAAAGCCCTCAATAACCACGCCCCCCTCTTACCTGACCGACCTCCTCAAACGTCACTCCTCATCTCGCCGATCATGAGATGCCGACCTCCTGTCCCCCTATCACCAAGTCCAAGCACCTCACCTTGGGGGACAGAGCCTTTGCCATCACTGCCCCCACTCTCTGGAACTCTCTCCCTCCACACATCCACAACTCTGACTCACTTCAATCATTCAAAAGCCACCTCAAGACCTACCTGTTACAAAAAGCATACAACACGACCTCTCCCTCTGCCCCACCTCTGTCTCTGTTTTGTTTTGTTTAAACGTTTTTTTTTTTTGTTTTACCTTATGTAAAGCGACTTTGAGTACTTAGAAAAGCACTATATAAATTCTATGAGTTATTATAATTATTATTATACATTCCTGTCAGTGTCAGTTTGACCAGACAGCATGCATACAACTTTATCTCCATTTTCTAGATCAAAATACTCCCAAACCATGCAGTGCAGAAAGACGCCATGCCATGCCCCATGCCAATGTATGGTGTCAGGTGATCATCATTGTTTGAAGGGTTCATCCTCAGGGGAACATGAACGTCTTTTTGATTCTTGGTGGACTCATCAGGTAGTTATTGAACATGTCAGGAATCAAAATTCAAAGTACGTCAAATTGCTGGAATATTGTGAGTCTGGACCATAATGTCGTGTAGATCAAGAGACAAACTGACATTCAAATTCCTTGTTGTGCCATGTGTGGTTAGTATTTGTTTTTTTAAAAGGTCTCTGTCGTGTTACGTGCCCCGTCCTCGCCTCCCCCCCGTTCTCGCCTCCCTCCACTGGCTCCCTGTCCATTTGAGAATGAATTGTAAGATTTTAATGTTTGTTTTTAAGTCACTACATGGTCTGGCACCTCAGTATATCTCTGATCTCATAAACATCTATGCCCCCCCCCCCCCCCCCCCCCCCCAGAGTACTGAGGTCTCCTGACCAGATGCGTCTCGTCAAAAGACAAGGGGAGACAGAGCTTTTTCAGTGGTAGCTCCTAAATTGTGGAATGAGCTACATGGCCCCCACCCTGGATACTTTTAAATCACGTCTTAAAACTCATTTTTACTCCCTGGCTTTTAATACAGCAGGAGAGTTTTATGTTGGTCTCAGGTTGTCTTTTACTGTACTGTATTTTAAATTTTACTATTATTTATTTCTACTGTTGGTATTTGTTGTGCAGCACTTTGGGAACCTTGTTGTTTTTAAAATGTGCTATATAAATAAAATGGATGGGATTGGATTGGATTGTAAAGGTCATATCCCAACATCAGAAACCTAATGTACTCCACCAAATCTAGGATACTGCGTCCAGTGAACACCTGATCCAGGTTTCAGAGTTAATTGTAAAACACCGTGACTGAGATGGCGAAACACCAACATACAGCTGCAAACAGATGATGAGACACCTGGATACCATCATGATCATGATCACAAGGATTAGAAGTTCAACATCTGTTATGTTCTTTGCAAACATCATATCCTGAGTTATAAAATGTGCATTGCTTTAAAAAACGGGATGCCAATGAGCATGCAGAAACCAACACAGCTTGAGGGAAGTTTAGCATGTAAGTAGGCTGCTACATTATATATATGGACTCCTTGAGACCAGAAACAACCAGTGCAGTGTTGATCATTTGGGAGCAGCAGAATAACTGTTCATACTTTTAAATGTGTAGCATACTGCTAGTGTGTAGGGTTCAGTCTGAATGAAGATCTCTCCCCCTCCTGCTGTCCCAGTGGCAGGAGAGGTAAAAGGGCTAAATAAATAAGGCATGGCTGCGTAGGTTGCCGAGCCGTGACCTTCTGGCCCATTTGCTTTGGGAGAGCAGGAGTGCAGCCTCAGCTAGCCGCTCTCCTAAACTCTGGAGGGCGAATTTTAATCAGCGCCGTGCCGATGGCCGAGGCAGTGCATCATGCTTAACGAGGCTAAGAGAGGGGCTTTCATTTACCCATGCGCAGGTAACAAATGGACCACAATGCTCACAAGACAACCCTGCTTTCCCTTTTCCTGTGATGTCCTTCAGCATCCGTCTCTCTCCCTCTTGCTCTCTCTCTGTTTGTCCAGACCTCAACCTGCCTCGCAGAGAATCTCATTTATAAGGTTTATACACTGTTGGTTTTTTCTCTCTGCTTCACTTGAGCTCTGTTGGTTTACCTCTTCAGACAACATTTTTTCATGAAGAGCAATTTCAGCTTCTGCCACTACAAGCATAAATCTGGAAGAAGGCTCATTCAATGGTTGACATTTCTGTTGAACACTTGGTTTACATTTTATGTGAAACACCTTTATAAATAAACTGTCCTTCAAAGAAGCTTACATGTAAGGTTATTTCATATTTGATTGATCTGAAAAGTTTGTTCAGTTCTGAGACAGTACAATAGTTGGTGATGGTAGCACTGGGTTCATTGTATGAAGGTGAGGCTCACTTTAAGTTCCTGTCTGCTAAGTACTCATGTTAAAGTTGTGATGCATAATAGTCAATAACTGCTGTGTACATTACTGTTAATCATTTTCATCCATCTACATGAGCATTAAGCTTCCAAAGCAATACATATCATTTGCACTCCTATCACTGCACTAATGCCGTATAGTATTGGTGTCTGTGCACAGAGCATCATGTCAACCAGAGTCAAATCCCCTCAGGTCTTTGGATGCATCTCTGCTGGTTGTGACAAGATCCCACCTTTAAAACAAAAGGTGACCGGGCCTTTTCAATCAGAGCTCCAAGTTTGTGGAACTCCCTGCTACTGACAATTAGACAGCCCTCAACCTTAATTGCTTTTAAATCCTCATTAAAATCATTTTTATATAAGAAGGAATTCCTCCACCCCTAATACTTGAATTTGCTCTGCATTCAGATGTCTTGTTTTGCTTTTGTCTTCTATCTTCCCCCTGTTTGCACAGTTTTTTATGCTTTGTAATTCTCTGCTTTTTTGTTGTAAAGCACTTTGTAACCTTGTTAAGAAAAGTGCTATATAAATAAAGTTTTTATTATATATATTATTATTATAAATCACTTGTGTGTACACATGCTTGGCCTGATTCTGTTTCTAATGAGGATGAAGCGACAGTGTCATTACTTTGTGTGATTGCATTTCAGTTCAAGGAAAGCTGCAACTTCTCGTGTTGACAAAATGAAGCAAATGTAAAATAGAAAAAGAACTGCAGCTCCGCAAGTGTCCACTAGAGGCTTGTTGCAAAGCCAAGGAGTCTCCATTAGGTTCCATGTTAAAATGCCAAACTAGACGGCAAAGATACACAGCATGCTTCAAGAATAGTTTCTGGGTTTATAGCTCATTAACTTATTCATACACTCTGTACAGGGGGTGAATTTGTTTTCATAACGCTTCTGTTAAACTTATACAAAGGGAGAGAGATGAACATGCATTTGCATAATTAGGAATAGAGACTTCTATGTTTTAAACAGTCAATGGTATTAGATCAACCACCCAGGTGCAGGCTGATGTTTCCTCTTAACTATTGCTATTGAACAGAACAGGTTAGAGTTCGATCTAGTCATATGTGTCAGCAACTTTTAAGATGAATTCTATGAGGTTGCGTTAATTTTAGCACCCCCTGTGGACAAAGAGCAACAGTTCATCTCTTTGCTGACCTTGTCTTGTGTCCCCTGAGGAAATTATGACCATTCTTTGTTGTGCAGACAACTCGAAAAGAATCTTTGGAGTAGAAGTGATGAAAAGAGGCTGTTTTGGCAGTGTGCTCTTAATTACTGTGCGTGACACCTACCCTACCTACCTAGTTTACAAACATTACAAATTAACTTCACAGCAGTAACTCGTCTTCCTGCAGACACTCTGTCTTCTTTTTGTAGGTCATGCAGAAGCATTGGTATTCATTTCAGTCTGTTTCATTACCAGCTAAAAACTCCTCATAACTTTAACTGTTTACATGTAAGCATGCTAAGATGGTAAATATGAAGCCTAGCTATAAAGACACCGTGAGGTTGCTGACATTAGCATTTAGCTCAAAGCACCACATTTCTTAATTGCAGCCTAATAAAGCCTTCAGCATGGCTGTAGGCTCTCCTTCACGTTTGCTTTCATTGTGTTGTTTTGACTATTACTTGTATTTTTGTATTATTGCATTCTCTGTTCATTCCACTACTGTGTGTGAGCTGAACAGCGCCTTGGGGACCATTTATTTTGCATTCATCTCTCCTACTATAATATATCTTCAGCCCTGTTTGGACAGACTTAATACTCCAGAGGGAGATGGGTAGTAAAATATTTCCCCTGCTACTTAGTAACTGAGCTAATAATTCCTGCTGGAATTTAAGCCATAGCTAATACACTGTTAGCAATTTTTGGAGAGTATGTTTTGCAAGAAAACCCTGAGTGGTTTTGCTTTCCTTAACCGACATAGCGTTTGTTTGAATTGGTTCAAATCAGTTTTTCTGCATGTCACTTATTGGCTTGGGCCCTTTTAACACCAGCCAACCTCCCCTCTTTATTTCCGCCCCTCACCTACTACTCCATGTCTCTCTCTCTTCCTCTCTTTCGTTATGAGTCCATCACTTCTTTGCACCACAGGTCTCATTACAGCCAAGCCGGTGGGGAACATTCTAATAAACAGATGAAGATGACACTCGAACAGACTGTGCATACACACACACACTCACACACACACAACCTTGAGAAAGATTACACCAGAGACGAACACAAAATAAAAACCTTTCACTTGATTATTTCAGACAAAATAAATCACGGCCCTCAAACAACCACAGAGGAAGAAAAATAGTGATACAATAACATCCACCATGAGAGCTCAGGCAAACATGTGCCTTTAGATAACATTTCTTGTTAAGAGAAAAAAATGGACACACACACACACACGCACGCACATTCAAACACACATTTAAGTAATGAACACATACACCCATGCACCTCTGCTGCACGGTGCACAATAAGTCTTGCTTCATTAAAGCCAAATCTCATCCACTATCAGTTTACAACCACAGAAGTCGTTTGAACCGCCAGGGAAATACAATTCCATTCCGTTTCGGGGTTATCTTAATATATGAGCTTGTCTCCGCCACATTGGTCTGCAGTTATGAGCCGGGCAAACACCCACAGCACCGCAATATTGCACCGGCACAGTCACAGGACGGATTGGTGCACACAAAGCAATTAGCAGCTCATATATACGTGCGTAATTGTGTCCTTGTGTGCAAATGATTTAACTCCCCCGTCTGGTTCTCCAATTTCTTCATCTGCAGTTCATTGCTAATTGCAGATTGTTTGTTTGTGCACGACTTCTGATTCCTTTTCCGAATGGAGGATACTCCCGAAATGGCATCGACAAACATTTGCAAGCAGGTACAGTAACAAGGCAACCGTCATCGCCGCTGCTGTTTCTGCTTCTGCTTCTGCTTCTGCTTGTGCTGCTGCGTTGGCAGAGTAAATAGTTTTGTGAGATTTAACTCACTCGGACACGGAAAAGAAGGAAAGACAAGACAAATGGAGTACAAAGAAGACAAATTTCTCAACGTTGTCAATGTCTGAGGTGCTCCGGCCATCCATCCTCCATCGCTCCTTCATTCACTATCTGTCTGGCCCTATCCCACCTGTATGACACCCGATCACTCTTCATCCCTCTATCCATCCATTACCCCTGTCACTTCACCCCTCCATTTCTCTGCCCCAAGGCCTCAGCTCCCCTCGCCTGTCACTGATGATACCATCTGAGTGGATTACTCTGAATATCATGAGGGATGTATGCTCCAATGTTTCCTCACAGAGGTTGTAACGTGCTGTCGTTTATGCAGCATGAGACGCTGCTGTTCTGGTGGCTTCACCACTTTTATGCCTCATAGCTTATTTAAATTTCATACTGTGTTTTCTAAGTCAAATCAGTGTTAACACTTTATAGTTGATGACTAAACGGGCCTCTCCCAGTACAGTAATCTATCACGTCTGTTGTAGTTTATATGTGTTATTAATTTGTGAAATGAATTCTGGGTTAATGCTGTGCAGCCTTTTTTCTAGTAAACAAAGTAGTCAACGTGTTCCCTAGACACATTCATTTAAACAAAATAAAAAAACACAAAGCTAATTAGGTTCTGTTGAAGAGTTTACACCAGCTTATTGGATTTCCACAAACTGGCAACCCACAAGTTTGCCTTCTTTTGGTCTTTCCCGTCTGATCAATACAATAATTATAAGCTATTACTATTAAACCTTTCCACATTAGACATTGCAATACATGTGCTAGCTTGAAATTCATTGCTTAACAGCCAATCAACAACAGTTACCTTTAGCCCCTGCAGAGCTTTAGCATCTTTTAGCTTATTATTTTGGCTCTATCGTCTGCAACTTAGCTGTTTCGATTCCATGTTGCTGTTTCAGTCAACTTTCTTGAGTGATAGATTTCAGATAAAAGACAAAGTTAGGGTTTCTCTTGTGGACATTTAGCTGGTATTTCCCTCTGAGGTTGGTGGAGACCAAAACTGTGCGAACAAGAGAGTCATGAATATTTACTGCAGTGTGGAGACAGACACGGATGCATGTATTGCTTTGCATTAAACCCTGTTCTCTAAAATGATGTCTCCCCTGTGCTCGGCTGAACAGGAAGTAGTTACAGACCCCCCCGGTGTTAAGTAGCATCCCATGGCCCTTATTGCAGCTCGGAGGAGAGAGGGCAGAGGAGAAAGGAGGGAAATCAGAGGAGCCATAACCTAGGTAACTAACCGAGTGACTAATGAGAAGACGCAAATGGGGGATGCAACTTTAGAGAACTGTATCACTGACGTAGCCGTGAGCTGTATATTAGAACGGATGCTACAAGTGTTCACAGACTGCAAAGCCAAACTATTTGGAGCTCCCCCCTACTGACTGGCTGCCGTATAGGTCATGAGCCCCGCCTCCTTCTTGGCATCACCAGAACAATATGTCAGCGCCCATCAAGGAGTTCTTTCAGCTCCACATCTAAAAAAAATGGTTATCCTACCCAACAATCTTCCCATCCCTCAGTCCTTCTCATCCTGTGTCCCTCCTCCTCCTCCTCCTCCTCTTCCTCCTCCTCCTGGGCAGCACAGACCGGCAGGCATCACTGTCAGCTCTTCCTCCTCTTTAGCAATGGCGGGCTAACTCTGACACACAGATCGTCACAGTCTTTCAAGAGTGCTGACCTACCACGCCTCGCTCTCCTCTTCACTCATAAACAGAGGAGTGAATGATGGGGAGGCACGGGAGGAAGAGCGTGCAGGAGAAGGACGGGAGCGACAGCCTCTTACAGCGTGCATTACAACAGAGTACGCCTCTCCGCATGTATCACCGCATCCATCTCCACCCTGACTGTCTCATCCAAGGCCAACAGAGGCATACACACTCACACATCTTTACAAAGACAGAAGGTTGGCTGTGAGCTGCTGTGCACACTGACAATCAAAGCTACAAAACAAACACACACACACACACACAAAAAAAAACACACACACCCTGATGCTTCAAATTCCTGCTCCTATGAAGAAGGTCACACCAGCAGGCAAGACTGAAGTTAACAAAACCCCCTCCTATGTCAGGGACACTCACAATAAAAAGAGCTTATTGTGCTGACATGTGCCCACTCGTAGAGCACCATATGCCTGACACACATACACAAACACACACACACACGCTTTGACCTTTATGGGGAAGTTCTCAAACTAAGAAAATGTTGGCTGGACATCTGATTTGATTGTTGTCTGACATTATGAAGTGTGAGCTCTTTAACCCGGTTCCACTGGGAGATGCTAATTATGTTTCACTTTGGAGGTTGATCATTTACACTTTTACAATCTCATGAAATCTGACTCAAGTTTATAATGGATGTTTTTAATTCCCTAGTTGTTACACAGATATTCAAAGTCAGACTGACCGACCAGTTTAAAGTGGGATGGGCATCTCAAGCCAAAACACTATTCGATAACCACTGGCATCTATTCAGCGATTATTCCTAATCCAGCGTAACGAGGTTCTTCTAGTAGCATCGGCCTTGACCTTCATGTCTGTTTACATTTTACAGCCATGCTCAGTCTCTGGGATAATCTCTGTTTCTGAATCTCACATCACTACACACGTATATCCTGTAACTGTCGCTAATGTTTTCGACTTCTTTTGCTATTTAATGCAGTTAGCATTCTTCTTCTTCTGTCATTTAATGCGGTTAGCAAACAGCTTTAAGACGCTCTATAGCCACAGTCTGGCAGGAATACCATATTACAACTAGGCACCAGTGAAAAGGATGAAAATAGTACATGGTAACACTTTACAATAAGGGTCCCTTAATTAGCATTAGTTAATGCATTATTAAGCATTAATTAACAGTTTAATAATAGTTTAATAATCGTTACAATGTATTACCTAACATTAACTAACACATTAGTTAATGCATTAATAAGCAGTTAATTAATGTCCACTGCTCAGAGTTAATTAATACATTATTAAGCATTAATAAAAGTTACAAAACTTAATTAGTTAACCATTAGTGAATGCTTTCTGGACCCTTATTGTAAAGTGTAACACATGCATCACTTGAGTAACACATTATAAATGCTAAACTGCCTCATAAGCATCAGCATCAGCATCAGCATAAGCATAAGCGTGTGCATCACTTTTAAGTGTCCTCTGGAAACACTTCTGTTGTGTTGCTGTCTATTTGCAGCACGTTTTTCTAATGTATTGTGTTGTGGTCTTTGCATCGTGTTTTCTAAATGCTTCGCATGTGTTGTCAAATTGATGAAGATGTTTTCTTAATTTGCTTGTGTTTTGTCTTTTTGCATGTGTTTTCTTAAGTTGCAGTGCTGTGAGCTCTCAGGGCCACCGTACTTCTCTGTGCCAGTTGAGATGTTATCTGTGATTATCTGTTTTATTCTAAATAAAATGTGTTGAATTCTTTATATGTGTTGCTTCAACTACATTTCAACTCATTTTGCTTCAGCGTATGTGTTACCTAAGGGATACATGTGTTACACTTTACAATAAGGGTCCAAAAAGCATTCACTAATGCTTAATTATGGTTAAGTAATGCTTATGAGGCAGTTTAGCATTTATAATGTGTTACCAAAGTGATGCATGTGTTACACTTTACAATAAGGGTCCAGAAAGCATTCACTAATGGTTAACTAATTAAGTTTTGTAACTTTTATTAATGCTTTATAATGTATTAATTAACTCTGTGCAGTGGACATTAATTAACTGCTTACTAATGCATTAACTAAGGGGTTAGTTAATGTTAGGTAATACATTATAACGATTATTAAACTATTATTAAACTGTTAATTAATGCTTAATAATGCATTAACTAACACTAATTAAGGGACCCTTATTGTAAAGTGTTACCGCACATTCAATCCCTAGTCTAAAGGTAGGAAAACACTCAGAATTAGGCACAACATATTCAAAAGGGTGAATTAAAGTTAATTTGGTTTGCAGAGTGTGGCTACCATTAACAATAATAATAATTGATAGGCTTGGTATAGTGCTTTTCATGGCACTCAAAGTCACTTTGCAGAAAAATAAAAATAAAGCAAATAAATAAAACAGAACAGAACAAAAACAGAGGTGGGGCTGGAGTAGAACAGGAAGGTCTTGAGGTGGTTTTTAAATGATTGAAGTGAGTCAGAGTCGTGGATGTGTGAAAGGAGAGAGTTCCAGAAAGTTGGGGCAGCAATGGCAAAAGTTCTGTCCCCCAAGGTGCGGTGCTTGGACTTGGTGAAGATTTGCATCATTAGCAGAGATAGCACCACCTGCCCTCTGTCCTTCTTGCAGAGTGCCTGTGCTGGTTATGCATTGCTTTCATACAACTTTATCTCCATTTCTCTAGATCAAAATACATCAAAGCAGCCTGTGCTATGAAATGCCATCTGTCATCTGTGTTCGTTTACATCCAGGTAGTAGAGCATTACAGGAGTATGGTATTAAAGCTGGGGTTGGTAGTCTCGGAAAACCAGCATGAATTTGAATGTAGCATTTCCTCAGGACTCCGTGTAACCCCTCCCCTCCTCCCTCGGAGCTCCTCCGAAATGACGCCCCCCCGCTCACATGCACGAGCGCCGCTGACTTGCGACCATATGATGGTGACTGATTCAAAACCGGTCCTCACCAAAACATTCTCATAGTGAAAGTTAAAAACACAAACAGTACTGCTGTTAGCACTCACAACTGTCATTCTAACATTATCCAGTTGTACTGGTGACACGATATCAGGAGAAAAGTTATAACACATATAAAACTGTAACAGCTCTACTGTTTGTTAAACGTGTTCAGTGTAGATGTTCTTAATTCCTACAGTGTTGACAGTCAGTGAAGGCATCAGGAGAGGTGTAGAGTGTGTGAGCTGGAGAGAGGAGAGACAAGAGGAGAAGTTCTTCATTCATTCAAACATTGATTAGTGTTTTGTTGGTTGGCGTGATCACGGCCGACAGTGACCGGTAATTAAAGATCAACGTGTTCACGAATCGGCTCGTCATCCCTACAGCGTCTGGACGGACGCTACAATACATCTACATTTTCTGTAGGACTTACTAAATGTCATTCATTCTTCTGCTTGTCAGAGCCCCGTGGTGAGAGCTTTTTAGACTCTGATCCGGACTACAGTCCTGAGCAAAGCACCTCATTGGGTCAGAGGGGACAGGCCCGAGGTCGAGCGAGAGGGGCAGTCAGTAGAGTCAGGGGAAGCAGAGGCAGGAGACGGGGACTCGGAGTACACGCCGGGGAAATGTACGTGCAGGAGGTCGGCAGAACGGCAGGATGGGATTTGAATGGTTTAAAATTTTGGGACCCAAAAAACGGTGATTGGTTGGTGTTTTCCCAGGTTTACTCCGGCTGTAGATAGCAACTTTTCTTCACTCTTTTTTAGGAACACATTATGTAATGATTGCCATCAGGACATAAAGATCATTTTAACCAGTATAACAATAAGTGTATCTAAATCTGATTACCAACCCCAGCTTTAACCAGAGCACTCCACAGCTTACCCACAACATATGACCTGCATTGTGCTCAAACAGTTTTAAAATAACACTTATAATTTGTTTAACAGACTATTGAACCTGGAAACAATTTGCTAGGGTGACGTTTGGCACATTTAATTTAACTGGATTGTAATTCAAAAGTGTTCTATTTTGTATTCGTCATATTCTCCTGTGATACAACGCTGCATATTTCTGTTAATGGTTAGAAAAAAACGGTCCAGCTCTTGATGAGAATTTGTTATATTTGTCACATTCTGATTCATATCAGTATGCTGTGTGAGTGACTCTGATGTCTGTCATCGAGCCCAGCATCGTAATGTGGCAATGATTTATCATTTAGGGTGCACTGTAGAACACAACTTTATTGTCCGACAAGATGGATAATTGTCTTTGGTCCATCTGGTCTCTCATTAAAACACACACACGCGTGCACACACATACACATGCAAGGGAAAAAACACACAGTCTGGATAGGATACTTAGGTATTTAAAGCGTGTATGATGATCAGTGAACTCTTTTAGAACCATCAAATATATTCTGATATTAACATTATTTCTCTAACTTTTTAAGGAAGTCTTAAAGATGTTTTCAGCTTTATAACAAAAACCACATTAGTCTCACTGCCTCATATTTTGCAGCTCTACTGCAGTCATAATTTAGTGTGACTGAAGTCTTTGTTGATCACTACCCGTCTCTAGTTTTAGTATTTATTTATTCATTTCAACATCTCTGTTTCAGGTCTTGTAGAAGCTAAAACAAGCTGGATGCCTTCCTCATCTCTCTCTCTCTCTCTCTCTCTCTCTCTCTCTCTCTCTCTCTCTCTCTCTCTCTCTCTCTCTCTCTCTCTCTCTCTCTCTCTTTGTCTCTCTCCTCCAGATTTCCTGTCAGCACACTTTACTTCATTTTGTAATACAGTAATAAAAAGAGCCCTGAAACATATACATCTACGAAATTGTTCTGTCCATTGTACTGTCAAGTACACCTCTATCACCATATCTTCAAAATGTGATGCCACTCAGCAAATAAATGATGCAACTGGATCATCACTCCTTCTAATATGTGCTCTGCCATGAAGCCACAGTAAACTGTCTGTATCACAAATAATGGCCTCCCTTCTGTTTGATGAATGCCGAGAGATTGCCTGTACGTCCCTAAAGATGGTCGGCCAGAGCAGACTGTTTGATGAGGAGGGATCTGCAGGGCTCAGGGATGAGCTTCCTTAAAGCCTGCTGGGCCTCGACTTCGGTCAACACAGCGAAATCCCTGTTAAAATACCGTCCAAGAGAAAAGGTCTGACTCTCTCTGAAGTGATTACAACCTGTGTGTTCTCTCAGCGAAGCCGTGGAGAGTGAGTCAAACAGGACCGAGACCGGCGAGCGGGCTGAGTCTACATACGACTCAGCTGGATACCAGCGCCTGTGATCTGACAAAGATGAGCCTCACATGTGCCGTGGATTGAACTGAAATCACGACAGAATTAAGCTGGAAAGTAAAATGTGTTACTCATATACTCACTCATCTGGCAGCAAAAGAGGCTGTTTATTGATGAGTCAGGAGCTGGGAGATGTGGCCAAAATGCATTTTGGGGAGATATAAAAGGATGAAAGACACAGACATGCCAGCCCGAGTCCAAACAGAAAGAGGTATTTATAGAGATGCGTGATCTTTAGGTCTACAAAATGATCATCAAATAAAATGGAGCATTTCATCATCATTATCTATTCTGGCAAAGTCTCACCTGATAAAAACAGATGAAAGTGGCTTTCATTAACTCAGTAACAAGCCTGTACTTCTGACAGAGTAGGTGGCAGTATACAATCCACCATTACACACAAAGAAGAGGAGCAAGATGCACAAATCTGAGGAGAGTTTTAATGCAGCAAATAAAAGCATTGAAGAAATAGGAGCAGCAGTTAGCCACAGCTTGCACAGATATAGAATAAAGTTGTGTGTTGACTTATCAAGCTTTTGAAAACTGCAGAAAGTCAACACAAGACAACCTAGACTAAAGCAATTAATGACACCTGTGTGATGTGATCTCTACACACAATCACAGTCTGATCTACAATAACTAACAACTACCAAGTTTCACCACAGACATATGGACTTCTGAAGTTAGTCTGCAGGCCCAGTGGCTGGAAGAAGACTCTAATATGAGAAAGACATTATAGCAGCACAGGAGAGTAAAAAAGAAGACCAAAGAAGAGTCAGAATTGTTCTTATTGTCCAACAAAAGTGACTTCAAGTGATATTTCAGTGTCCTTGAAGTCGGGTTGCATGAGTTGCATGTCACTACCACGTGCACTTCTACATGCAGTGCACTGATCAGCTGTTTGGACCTATGATGTCAATAAATATATGTATTGTGAATTTTGCACCTTTTGCATGTCAGTTTTGCATTATGTTACGCACCACATGCCTAAGATTACTCAGCAGACACAGTGATGTTTGCAGAGTTTGTTATTTCAGCTCAGTCTCCCCCTTCAGCAGCCAACACATGCACATGTATCTTGATAATGTAAACATGTTGTGAAAATCATGAATTGTGTTACCATGCGATGAAAAAACAAAGAGAGCCGAACACTAACTTTGAAGAGGCACTTTCATTCGGCGTTCCTGGTTTTCAGGTGTAACTCCTGCACGTTGAAGAAAGTCGAAGCCTGCAGCCCTGCAGATAGGCCTATATGTTAATCCCCAAAGGTCCAGATATAACGTTGTAACCAAGTTCCACTTATGAAAGCAAGTAGTTCATTCAGTTTGTCTGCATTAGCTCACAGTTTGCACACCTGCGCCACCAGGTAACTCAGGGTCTCTCCTACTTCAGTTCAGAATCAGAATCAGAATCAGCTTTATTGGCCAGGTATGCTTGAACACACAAGGAATTTGACTTTGGTAAACTGTGATTTATTTTATTATTTAGTTATTTGTTTTCATGTTTTCATTATATAGAATGCAACCTGAAGTACAAACCTCTGATGTAACACACTCCAGTGCAGTTGATGGCGGTATGCAGTGTGGACCATTATAATTTGGTTTGCAATCTGCCATTAAAATGATAGAAGAAGAAGAGGGCTTGAGTCAGAGGCTGTTTCCGAAATCGCCTACTATACTAGCAGTACGTACTGATATGTCCAAAATTCAGTATGTAGTAAGTAGTATGTGAACAAGAGCAAAATCTGCAGTAATCCAAAACTCCCCGGATGTCTACTGGAACGGGAAAATATCTCAGTATGCATCAGACCAGTCTGCCTCTCGTACTGTTTCCCATAATGCACAGCGCTCGTTCTGCTTTTTCTTTTTCCTCATTTTTTGACGGGAGGAAATCCGTTTTTGGGTGCTGTGAAAGTTATCAAATTACATATAAACCACTTCCTAACTTTTTAAATCATAAATGGATGCTAAATAAGCTTTTTATTTATCGGCTTCGCCGTTGTTTATTTCCGCTTTCCGAAACCGGAAATCCAGCGAAGTCTGGCTCAGCATGCTGCATGACAGATCGGACAGAACAGTCATACTACATACTAAATTCAAACGCAGTATGTAGTAGGCAATACCTACTGCCTACTACATTAGTAAGTAGTACGTACCAAGCCGTTTCGGAAACAGCCAGAGTCCCTCCAAATTAATAAAATTAAGTGGCAGACTCGGTCCTCTGCAGAGAACTGTAGCCTATCTTGAATGCTATTTCTGCAAGCTCCTCATTGAAGGGGCCGAACTGACCAAATCTGTGGCTAATGCAACTACTAATGACATGTAACTCATACAACCCCACTTAAAAAACTGAAATATACCTTTTAAGTTACAATTGGTGTTTATGAAATATGATAAAGTATGCATATTTCCTCACCATCTGTTTTTTTATTATTTATCTACTTGGTTTTATTGATATTTTAAGCCTTAGTTTTATTTTGAACTCTTATCCTTACCCTTTTTCAATTTATTTATTTTAACTATTTATATTCTTAATGTTAATTTGAAGCTTTAACTTATTTTAATTACACATGTTTTATTACTGTTGGTGTGCATTAGTCTCTATTTTAAAATCCATTTTTGTTTTTTAATATGTTTGCAATTATTTTATTTCTGCTTCTTGTTTTCAATCACTGTAAAGCACTTTGGGTTGCATTTGAATTATATGAAAGGTGCTATATAAATAAAGCTTGATTGATTGATTGACTTAACCTGCCTGTGCTCTTCTTAAGGCTGATTTATACTTCTGCGTTGAATCAACGGCGTAGCCTACGCCGGGGGTCCGCGTAGCTCCCGTACCTACGCCGAGGCCTACACACGTAGCTGACGTGCACCTCCTCCAAAATGTAACTCCCCGTAGAGCCGACGCAGACCGCAAGCTCTGTGATTGGTCCGCTCGGCGGCTTTGTCTTTCCCGCATTTACAACACTTCCAGGATCCCGGACATCGGCAGCACATCGGCCGTGTATTTCATCTCCTCCTCTCTGTTCTTCATGTAATCATGTCTGTATGATAAACAGCAACATGTATCAGCTGTAGATTAACATAACACGCTCTGAAACTCTGTGGAAAAGTAAACAGAGATCGTAGCGGGACCGGAAGCAGGCGGCCGGCTATCAGAGAGACCACACTGCCCTCAGGCGTTTCAGCGGAGAATTGCTGCGCGACACAGACACACCGACGTACAACTATGTGGTGCTCATGTCTGCGTCAGCCCCTGCTGCGTAGGGGAGACGCAGAAGTGTAAATCAGCCTTTACCCTCATGTGTGCATAAATTACACATTTTGAAATATAAAAAAATCCCATAGATAGAGCACCCCTTGTATTTTATGGCACTAGACTCAAACATATGAGTCACAAAGAAGGTAGCTGTTATGCTTAAAGAGGAGGTCGTTTCTCAATTACACATTTGTTGTTTGATCCCCTGCTCTTGTAATCCACATGTTGAAGTGTCCTTGGGCAAGACACTGAACCTCAAGTTGCTCCCAAAGGCACAGCCACTGTTGTGTGAATGTAATTAGGCCTCACTGGCAGAACTTGACATAGCAGTCTCTGGCATCAGTGTGAGTGTGTGTGAAATAGTATGAGTGTAACACATTGTAAAGCAGCACTTTTACTAGACCTTCAGTTGTGTTAACTCATGCTATAAGCCAGCAATACTTTGTATGATTGTGCAAGGGTAAAAAGTATGAAGAAAGAAAAGAAAAACATGGAGCTGCAGACGTCAAGAACACAGATAATATGGCGTCTCAGCGAGCCAAATTTCTGACATACCCAAATTCTAACCGATCATCTGACAGCCAGATTGTTGATCGTGCAGGCAAAAAAATCCGGCAACATGTTCTCTTCTCAAACTCCACATGGAATAACAACTCTGCCTGATACTAAAGTGAGTCACGGTTGATTCACTGATTCACGGGGATGGAGAGGTGAAAGAGATAGCGTGTGCAGGGTTCAAAGTGAACATTAAAACATGTTTGAGTTTGTCTTCTTCTGTTCATTCACTGTGCAATGTTTCAATGCTTTGCACAAACACTATTTATATCATTCACACAAAAGTTCCTCACTGTCTAGTTGGCTGATTCTTACTTGTCTTTAAAAAGCAGTTTGGGCTTTAGTTTCTGCTCAAGACGTTATGCCAGAAATTATTTTTAAAGGAACTCAGCATTTACTTTTCTTTGCAGTCAGAAGATCAGTTTTTTTGGGACTGCTTGGCAGATTGTGCTTTTGGCTTTCCCAAAATATCATTGACAAAAGACGTATGGAATAAACACGGCTTTGAGCTTCCAATCCATTACTGTCCAGGTTTAGATCTTAAAGACTTCACTCCACGCCCACCTGCAGGGACGTGGAGCAGCTCCTTCATCTGCTGCATCACGTCCTGTCACTCTCTATAGTCTGCCCAGCTTGAGTGGCTCCTCCTCGACGTGTAGCAAGGTTTCAGTCTCTGGATGTAGGAGAACGAGGAAGACTGGGGGACAGAGAAGCTGAGATATTACTGGTACATGAGGAGAAAGCAGTCTAGTTCAGAATAACTCAGGACCATAAGGACTGTTAAAGCTGTTCCCTCAGGGGGACAAGTAGCCAAGACCAGGGAGTGATAAGCCTCTGCTACCAGGAGAGGGTGAGAGATCACCGTAGACTTCTGTGCTGACGTCTCCATCATGTCAGCAGCGTGACTGAGAGAAAAGAGTGATGAAGAAGAAGAGGGGAAAGCTGGAGTGTACAAACTAACAAGTTTCCTAGAAGTCTGAGATTATAAGACACCATATGTGAGGACGGCAGCTTCAAGACATTTCAAAATACTCAACCCTGAAAGGTTATTTTGAGAGACATAACCTCAAAGGCAAACGTTTAGGCATGTAAATATGTAGGCATGTGATGAGAGAGTGCTGAGTCACTGTTCTGTCATGTATTATCATATCTTTTCACATCATATCATACCCTTAAAGGACTGATTCAGAGCAGGTTTTGGCATGCGACCCTTCAGAGCCGATGCCCACTTGCAGCCTGTCATCACGCATCACATATGGATACGAGCTGTGAGCAATTCAGCTGAAAAATTATGTTTTCTTCCCACATTGTTTCATTTTTAACTTCTTCCAAGAGTCCAGAGGAGGTTCAGCTTCACACGATTTCACACATCTTAAGAAACAATTGTGGGAAACATCCGTACGTTTTCTGGGGCAGAAAGGTTTTAATTTCTTTTATATTGTTCATTATTTCACAGCCTTACAGTTTTAGTTTGGATACCCTTTGATGGTTCTGTATGCCGGTCTCTGGACTTTTTGGAGCAGCATCTCACAAAGCAAAGACCGGTAAAGGTATAGAAGGCTAGGGGTAGTTTTATTTGTTTTTATGTGATTTAAAACACTGTTTTTTTGTTTACTAAACTTTATTTTTGTCTCTGCAACTTTAATGATGCATAAAACATGAAGTTGGATTCACGAAAAACAAATTAAAGAATCATTTTTCAAGAATTTTCAAAGCACAGTTTGAATTTATTTAGCCACTTATTCATTTCCTAACATGGTTTATGTGCCCGGCAGAGATGTGCCACTTAAACAGAATTTTTCTGTTTACAAAAATGTTTTGGAAAATACTTCATTTCAGTCTCAAGTGTTGATTAGGCTGTTGATTAGGTGTTTGATTGGAGATTTGGTCGACACCCAGAATTATTTTGGATTTCAAATTTGGCTGCAGCTTTCTGAAGCTTGGAATGGTTTGAGTTGAGTTTCGGTAACAAAGTTCAATTGTTTCTGTTTTTAAAACATTATCTTTTATTGGAGGAGACAGCTTTAGAGGCAGGGGAGAATCAAACCTATGACCAGGGCAATGAAGACTAGGTGTATCGGACACCCACTCTGCCAACCAAGTTTAACCAATGCTCTATGAAAAGTATTTCTGTAGTGTTTGTATCATCTGTTTTGGTTGTTGTAGATTTTGAATGAGTTTGTTGATGTGGTACATGTGGTTATGGATCCTATGGGACACGCTCTTCTGATTGGCTCATTCTGAAAACCCTTCGATTTAACACTGAGCTGGGATCTGTCTGTCTGTCTGTCTGTCTGCCTGCCTGCCTGTCTGTCTGTCTTTCTGCCTGCCTGCCTGTCTGTCTGTCTTTCTGCCTGCCTGCCTGTCTGTCTGTCTTTCTGCCTGCCTGCCTGCCTGCCTGCCTGTCTGTCTGTCTTTCTGCCTGCCTGCCTGCCTGTCTGCCTGTCTTTCTGCCTGCCTGCCTGCCTGTCTGCCTGTCTTTCTGCCTGCCTGCCTGCCTGCCTGTCTGCCTGTCTGTCTTTCTGCCTGCCTGCCTGCCTGCCTGTCTGTCTTTCTGCCTGTCTGTCTTTCTGCCTGCCTGCCTGCCTGCCTGTCTGCCTGCCTGTCTGTCTGTCTGCCTGCCTGTCTGTCTGTCTGCCTGTCTGCCTGTCTGTCTTTCTGCCTGCCTGCCTGTCTTTCTGCCTGCCTGCCTGCCTGCCTGTCTGTCTTTCTGCCTGTCTGTCTTTCTGCCTGCCTGCCTGCCTGCCTGTCTGCCTGCCTGTCTGTCTGTCTGCCTGCCTGTCTGTCTGTCTGCCTGCCTGCCTGCCTGTCTGTCTGTCTGTCTGTCTGCCTGTCTGTCTGTCTGCCTGCCTGCCTGCCTGTCTGTCTGTCTGCCTGTCTGTCTGTCTGCCTGCCTGCCTGTCTGTCTGTCTGTCTGCCTGTCTGTCTGTCTGTCTGCCTGTCTGTCTATCTGTCTGCCTGTCTGTCATTCTGTCTACCTGCCTGTCTGCCTGACTGTCTGACTGTCTGTCTGCCTGCCTGCCTGCCTGCCTGCCTGCCTGTCTGTCTGTCTGCCTGTCTGTCTGTCTGTCTGTCTGTCTGTCTGTCTGTCTGTCTGACCGTCTGCCTGCCTGTCTGCCTGTCTGTCTGTCTGTCTGACCGTCTGCCTGCCTGTCTGCCTGTCTGTCTGTCTGTCAGCAAAAGTTATAAACTCTGTGCAAAACATCAGATTCATGCTCCGTATTCAAATTGCACGGTCCCTATCACATCAATAAATTAGATTCCATTATAACTTCTTGTATTAAAAGTGCTGATGAGTTGCACTCGTGGTCATCATCTTCCACAGATGTGACTCTCCAGCAGTGGACCGTGTGGCGTTCCTTGGCCCTCAGGGGGCTGGTCTGCACTATCACGCCCCCCCTCTGTGTGGCCTTTAATGACATTTTTCAGGTTTTATTGCATGTAAATAAACAGCATGTGACTGTTCACATGTGTTTATGTCTTGGCACCTCAGCATGTAGATGTGTGTGTGTGTGTGTGTGTGTGTGTGTGTGTGTGTGTGTGTGTGTGTGTGTGTGTGTGTGTGTGTGTGTGTGTGTGTGTGTGTGTGTGTGTGTGTGTTCGTATGCAGTCCACACAACAGCTCCAGAACCCGCAGTCCACCCCTGACCCCACCCTCTGAGGAGGAAGCGACCCCCTGCCTACAATAATGACCGGCGTGCTGAGGCTGAGGCTACAGGCCAAGGAAAGGGCAAGAGGAGAGCAGCCGCAGCAGGAGGGGAGGGAGAAGGAGGGAGGAGACAGAGGCAGCGACTAAATAAATAAATAAATAAAAATAGAGAGAGGTGAGGGAGTGTAATGGAAGTGAGCGCAGAGGGACAGGAGCAGTGATGTGAGGGTGAATTAATAAAAGGCCAAACTGTGACCTCCAGTCAGCGGCTATCAGAGGATAAAACACTATTATCAACCAAAAACTACTTACAGAAAATGTCTTAAAAAGGCCTTTCTTTGTATTCCCCATGATGCTCCACTTTTCTGTTATTCATTTCTAACAAAATTAAAAAGCTCTTCTCTTTTTACAGATTGTTAAATAATGTTTGGGTGCCTTTTCTCTTTGTTGCATCCCTGCAGAGGCTCAATACACGCAGCAGGCAGGATACAAAGTGCACACTAAATGACTGTAAGCTGCTTGTGAAGGCCGGTCTGGAAAGAGGTAGAGGTGCTACTGTGGGGGAGGATTATTGGCTCCTCTATGTCGTCTGTTTTCTATATTCGTCCTCTAAATTGATTTTTGTTTTGCTGCTCTTTTTGCTGTCCATTGTGTCCGCAGGAGGAGGGTTGATAATGCTTTTGCTGGCCACGAGTCCCCCGTGGCCAATTTCCTCACCACCGCAACAACTCTGTTGCAAATTAAACTGTCATAACGCCCATAACCACAATTAATGACCGGGATTAGGGGCAAAAATCTGCATTACTGAACACCTTTAGGCGCACATGAGCTCTTGAGCAGGAGGAGAGGGAGGAGAGGGAAGGAGAGGGAAGGAGATGAAGCCAATAAATGAAAAAAGGCCAGGAGACGGAGTAAAGCTGTGAAAAAAGGAGATAGAAGAATGAACAAAGGAACCGAAAACTGTGCAGAAAAAAGTGGGACTTTGATGCATTGAGGAGGTAACTGAGAGAAAGTTTCAATTGTGCATTCAAACGTTCTACCAGGCACCTCTTTATGGATATAAATGGGAGTTAAAGATGCTAATAGGCCTCATCTTAGCTTAACAGGCTGCCTGCAACATGATTAACATCAGCAGCTGAGCTTTAATGCTAAATGGCTAAAAATGACACAGCAGCAAAATGACCCGATTGGGAGTTTAAATTAAATTTCCTCAGGACGCAAAAACTGCTCCCACTGAAAATTAATGACTTCCTTGGGGCAAAAGCTAAGTGTATGAGTGTGTTTGCCTAAGTGTGGAAATAGTAGTAGAGATGAGTGATCTCCTGTAGTTCACTTCTTGATGAAGTCTGCCGGGCAGGCGTGCAGGTCGGCAAGGATGAGGATCTCTGCGGCGTTCTCCTCCCTCCGCCTGGTGCACCGGGCGTCCTCACACATCACCTTCAGCCTCTGCGGAGCGTACTGCCAATGACAGAGAGAGAGGAGAAACAGCAGGTAAACTAAATTACTTAAACAGCGCTGCCAACAACAACTGTTGTTTCCCGGTGTAATGATACGGAAATGTGGAATTACTCCAGCGCACAGGCAACAAGGCTTAGATTAAATAAGAACAAAATATGGCCGAGAGAAGTACAAGTGACAGGTATGCAGACTGAGGGAGGGAGATGATGGGAGAGGGGATCACTGAGGGGTAAAAAAAAAATCATTTCCACTAACTTTGATTACTGAATAGCAGGGAACAATATTCTCCTCTTCTGTTTACTCCTGCATGAGTTCAGCAGAGACTGTGGGAGACTTGGCATCACTACAATTTTCTAATTTAGAGAGGCATTTATAAAATAGTGATGCAGAAGAATTAATGTGAATCAATTCCACTAAATAAAACTCTTGCTCCGGTGTTAAAACATACAGTACACTGTAAATGGAGAGTGTTTATAAAGCCTTCTGACCACTCAAAGTGCTTTCACATTACTTGTTACAGTCACACTACATTCATGCACTGATGGCAGAGGCTGCTATACAGTGGCGGTTCTGGGGAGGGGCCAACAGGGGCCAGTGCCCCTGTAAAACTGAACATAGACCCCCCTCCACACCAAAATAATACTATACAATAAAAAAAAGCTTCTGTATCGCGCCGATGGAACACATGCGTGTGGCACTTGGTTCCAGTCCCTGGGACTCATGTTGAGTGTAAACAGCCAAACAGCTGCTGTCAGTCTGCATGTTGATATAGTACACAGTAGTATATATGTCTAGTATAAAGGGATGCACTGATGTTTTGCTAGTTTGTTCTCAGCCGGTCCTCGCCCTTCTCAGTCTCTTTTGTCAGGGTTGAATGTGTCCCTCTGACAACACCCTTGGCCCCAGCCTGGCCCCCCCAGTAAAATTGTACCACTGCTGCTATGTAAAGCTCACATCACTCTAACCCCATTCACATACCTCTGCTCAAAGACACTTTGGCATGAGGACAGTGGAACCTGGGATTGAAACCCAAACCTGGTTGAGAGGCAACCGACTCTGCCACTGATGAAGCTCAACAAAGAAGGACCCCAGACGGCCTTCTTGCAAACTGCTGCACCATGTTCGGCCTAGTCCAAGCAAGGTCAGAGGATCACCAAGGTCACAAGGCTTCATCAGCTTGGAGCCAAAATATTTGTGAAAAAAATAGTGCCATTCAAAACATTTCACAGGGGCAGTTAAAGTGAACCTATCACTGGTATTAAAGCCAGGGGAACACCATTGTCAATTGTCACTACCGGCTCTAAGCCATTGACAAGAAATGGAGAACGGACGGAGTAGGTTGAAACCAAAACATAAATTTATTACAACCAATAATCAAACAGGATGATTAAGTTAAACAAAAACCCAGCGTTGTCAAAGCTACCTAACAAAAGAGAATAACTAAGATGGTAAGCGGGGTCAATGAGGAGCAGGACCCCTCAGCCTCTCCTTCCTCACTCACAAACCCCCAGCAAATCAGCCATCAGTAGGGTCGCCACACAATACTGTAATCCATGACAATCCATCCTCAGTTAGCTGAAACGTTATCTGAAGACCCTTTCCAAACAGAGCAGGTCTAGACTGGACTCAGTGTTCTATTATTAACACGTTAAATAAAGTTTTTTCAAACACTCTTTGTCAGAGCATTTTGTTGTTATCATGCAGATTAATTTGCAAGTGTTCACGTTTCTAAGCAGTTTCATTTTAACTACTTATTTGATGCTAAAAAGAGGGGATGTGACATCATCAATCAATCAATCAATCTTTATTTGTATAGCACCAAATCACAACAAACGTTATCCCAAGACGCTTTAAAAAACAGCAGGTCTAGACCGTACTCTATGTTCTATTATTAACAAAGACCCAACATCAAGACAGGATAAGATCCAGTCCCATCTTACAGACAGGACTCAGCCTGATCTCATCTTAATCCACCATGAACAGAGCACTTTGCAGCATTTAGCAAGTTACAGTGGCAAGGACAAACTTCCTTTACAGGCAGAAACCTCCACTAGGACCAGACTCGTGTTAGACACACGTCTGCTGAGACTGTTGGGATTGTAAAGAGGGAGATATAGAGAGTTGATAGTGGTGAGGCAGACAGTATAGTAGTTGGAGCAGCTGGAGTCTGGCACGTCCGTAGCAGCTTTGGCAGAGACACACCAGTGTAGACAACCTGTAGACGATTTCAATCTACAGTAGAATAATGCAAACCTAGCTCTGCTGTGAAAGTTTGAGGCTCTTAATGAGGCAAATACAAAAAGCTCAGACCAAACCCAACTCTGGGAAACAGTGAGAGACAGAGTGCAAGAAAGGAGATGAGGGGTAAAATGTTGCTTTGGAAAAATAGAGAACATAAGTGTGATGTTGGGAATTTGTTCATCTCTTTACCTCCCGCAGGCAAGTCGGTTTTTATGGCCTCGCTGAAGTACAAGCGTGCATTTGAATGTGTGTGTGTGCGTGCAGGGGTTGAGGTGATTCTGAGGTGTTTATTTTGGGTCATTATTATTCACACCAGCTTGTGTGTAAATGCACATAGTAACAGGTGCGTGCACGCCCTCTCTCTGTACCTCGTCAGCTGCAGTCAGCAGGTCATCAGCCATCTTGTCTAGGTTGGGGGCCTTTCCTGTGTAGATGAAGCACATCATCTCTTTAAAGACATCTGGCTGCACGTCATTTATCTCCTTACGGTTCTGAACGAGTGGAGAGGACGGGGGGAGAATACACACAGGGTTTAACAGAATAAAAGCAAAGAGAAGAGAAAGACAGATGCTTTGACAATCCTTCAAAAAACCATGTGCAGCAGCTGCAGAGTGTTTTTTACTTCATGTGAATATTCCAAAAAACCTCCCTGAATTAAACTCAATCACCTTGTTTAGCACACACACAGGGACAGCCAAGCAGTGATACAAAACAAGCTCCAAGTGCCAAAGAAGAAGAAAAACAATCTTGAAGAACCCTCTGAGCAGTCTGAACACGTTTCAGCAAAACTACATTCTTCTATATTTATTTAATTCTTCTTTTTCAGCTGATTCCTGAAAATTAATCCTGAACATTCATTCCTTGACTGCGCCTGCAGCCAGAGAAGTGGGCTTTATCGCTCGCTGGCACAATGACGGTAACCTGAACCTTTTTCCTCAGCACGGAGAGGAAGAACAAAGCAGTAAACCAATTATAACTGTGCTTTATCGTCACCACGGTGACCAGCGGCGGTTTTAGCAGGGTCAGGCTGGGTGTACCGACAGATTAGTGCGTTTGTGTCAACTCTGACCACTAGACAGCAACATAAACACACAGAGAACGGACACAGGGAGAGTCTGAAAGCAGCAGGATGGAGCTTAGAGGATGTTGTCTGCAATTATAAGAATACAGATAACATATATAAATGCATAATGGGGCAAAATAAGATACATGAGCCCTCTCCTCTCAGACAATCTGCATGTTTTTAGTGTGTCTGAATTAACCTCACACTGTTGCTTAAAATATATAATTACTCCTCCAGTTTGTGCAAATTAGAACAGATTAGAACTTAATGTCATCCTGTTGACTTTTGAAGGCAGACTGTGTTGGAGTGTTGATGGAATTTAATAGCCCTGCATAACCACATTGGAAGTCAGATGAGGGACATTTCACAGGACTTCCTGCAGTATTGCGAGCATAATGCAAGCTTTCAGCAGTGCCTCATAAATAGACACTGCTCCTGTAGTTACAGTGTCTGAGGCTCCCCCTTTATTCACAGAGCAGTCCTCTATTAGAGGCTTTCTTTATGAGCTCATTTGTCTCCCCTCTATAGAGTGCTGCAGAGGAGTGTTAACCCATCTATCTGTTTTCTCAGAATCGTATGGGGACGCGGCCCACCATCTCTCTCTCTCTCTCTCTTTCTGATGAAGACGCCCACTTAAACAGCAATTAAGATGCATTTCCTGGCTCTGTGCTTTATAATTTCCCCATCCGAGCCGCGCGGGCATCAATATTCCGCTGACATGACGGCTAAATCACCAAGGTTCAATCTCCCCCGCCTCCTATCTGATGAACACAACCAACTGTGGCACGTGGGCTCTGTGCAACTCGCATGTGTGCACAGACAAACATGGACACACGTACAAATACAAATATCACAGAGGATCCCTAAAAACATGCACCAGTCCAAAGACGTGCATGCACTATGAGCCAAGACTGTATCAATCAAATGAGTATACAGTATCTCACAAAAGTGAGTACACCCCTCGCATTTCTGCAAATATTTAATTATATCTTTTCATGGGACAACACTGCAGAAATGACACTTTGATATAATGTTAAGTAGTCAGTGTACAGCTTGTATAACAGTGTAAATTTACTGTCTCCTCAAAATAACTCAACACACAGCCATTAATGTCTAAACCACCGGCAACAAAAGTGAGTACACCCCTAAGTGAAAATGTCTAAATTGAGCCTAAAGTGTCAATATTTTGTGTGGCCACCATTATTCTCCAGCACTGCCTTAACCCTCTTGGGCATGGAGTTCACCAGAGCTTCACAGGTTGCCACTGGAATTCTCTTCCACTCCTCCATGACGACATCACAGAGCTGGTGGATGTTAGAGACCTTGCGCTCCTCCACCTTCCCTCTGAGGAGGCCCCACAGATGCCCAATAGGGTTTAGGTCTGGAGACATGCTTGGCCACTCCATCACCTTCACCCTCAGCTTCTTTGGCAAGGCAGTGGCCGTCTTGGAGGTGTGTTTGGGGTCGTTATCATGTTGGAATACTGTCCTGCTGCCCAGTTTTTGAAGGGAGGGGATCATGCTCTGCTTCAGTATGTCACAGTACATGTTGGCATTCATGGTTCCCTCAATGAACTGTAGCTCCCCAGTGCCGGCAGCTCTCATGCAGCCCCAGACCATGACACTCCCACCACCATGCTTGACTGTAGGGAAGACACACTTGTCTTTGTACTCCTCACCTGGGCGCCGCCACCCACGCTTGACACCATCTGAACCATATAAGTTTATCTTGGTCTCATCAGACCAAAAGACATGGTTCCAGTAATCCATGTCCTTAGTCTGCTGTCTTTAGCAGATTGTTTGCAGACTTGCTTGTGCTTCATCTTTAGAAGAAATGTGAGAGGTGTACTCATTTTTGTGAGATAATGTATATTAACTGCACTCATGGCAGCTTTACATCACTTTGTAGGTTGTACATTGTTTATTTGTGTTTGTAAGAAAACATTGTCAATGCAGCAATACTTGACATTAAGGCTAGGAAATGCAAAAACCTCGAATCAGTAGTTTTTAAATGTAAATTGCAATTGTGGGCAAAAACAAGGTAATCTAGCAATTTCTCTCCACTCTCATTCTGCTGAAATGCACCACCAAGAATTCTTCAGGGCAGTGAACTAAAGGAAGCATAATGGATGGAGAGGTTGGCAAAGTCTTGTGTTTGCTTTCGCCTAAATTGAACGCCCCTATGTGATGATTCCAACTGACACATCATCCAAAAGCTGTTGAGTTTATCCCAGAAGTCCAGTATGTGAGCCAATATTTAAATTCCCATCCACACCAGAATTTAGTGCTCCATCTTTTCATAATATACGGCTCCAAGAGCGTCTTAACCGACCATTATACAGGACACTTTAGTGAACAATAGTAGCTGAGGAGACAAGTGCCAACAGGCCGACCAGCTGGGAACACGCCAACCAATCAAAAGCTCTTATTGTCTCATTCAATAGAGAGTAATTGAACTCTTCTGTTACAAAAGGTCACTCAGTTCATTCAAAAGACTTATTAACTCATAAACGAGTGCGATCCATACTTCTTTTTCTTCAACTCTTCCTGCTCTGATGGAGAAGTGTTAAATAGATGCAACACAGATGGCTTCCCCCATTCTGGATCTTCTGTCTCTTTGTTACCGTAAAGGTCAGCTCCGTCAAGACAGCCCCGCAAAATGGTCAATGGTACAAACGCTTGTGTAAAAGTTCACCATAGTTTTGTTCAGTGATTTAGTTTCCTTAATGTTCTGGAGGCTGGCTCTAAAAGTGCTGAATCTCCTTTGGGTCCCACGTTAAGATCCTTAACTGTCCAGCTTGATTGAACACATGAACAGCCTGGTTCACAGAGGGTTTTCAGTATGTTCCTCATTTATATGTGCTATTTGTAAGAAGGGGGATTTCTTTAATGCATCTGTTTAGATGAGTTTACATCCAAACAAAAGATGGGTCTTCTAATATCTAGCTGCAGACTCTTCTTTTGGTGTGCTGGGTGGTGGGGGCTGCTAGGGGCCAGGTGCTAGAGTGGGTAGTATCAGTGTTGTCACTACCTGGAGCTTGCATGTACAGTACGGGTTGGGTTATTATGCTAGTGGATATGATGGACAGTGGGATCTGGCATGGAGGGGGGTTGCTCTGGGACGCCAGAGCTAACTGTTTAGCCTCTCTGAGGTGTCGTGGGCCTAACTGAAGGAAACAACAGTGAAGGGAGGAGCCCACGTGATAACCCCAGTGATGTGCTGGCTCCAGCTCCCCATCTGTCCTTTCTAACTCAGGCTTTGAGGGACATCAGGAGCCATGTGGTAGGCTGTTAAATGTATACCAGTACCTTGTGTTGATCTCAAATTCACAACTTGGGAAGATCTTAAGGTTAAGAATGTTGGATAATTAGGTACACGGCTGATTTGACTGAGAGACAGGCACAATGTACACGACCAGTCAAAATGGTTCCAATGGTTTTTATTTATTCTAATTATTTTCAACATTGTAGATTAATACTGAAGACATCAAAACTATGAAATAATCTGGTTTTGCCATAATCTGGATTACAACAGTAGTCAAATAGGGCTATCCATTGTGTACTAACCCTACCTCTGAACAACACAACTGATGGTCTCAAACACATTAAGAAGGCAAGTCATTCTACAAATGAACTCTTGACAAGGCTCACCTGTTCATTCAAAACCATTCCAGGAGACCACTTCATGAAGCAGACTTAGAGAATACCAAGAGTGTGCAAAGCTGTCATGAAGGCCAAAGGGGGCTACTTTACAGAACCTAAAATATAAAACATATTCTGCTTTGTTTAACACTTTTTTGTTCATTCAATAATTCCATAAATGTTCTTTCATAGTTTGATGTCTTCAGTAGTATTCTACAATGTTTAAAATAATTGAAATAAATAAAAAACATTGAATTAGAAGGTGTGTCCAAATGTTTCACTGGTAGTGTAGATGTAGGTCTACAGAAAGTTAGGTTGGGTCATCATATCCAATATGGCCACCATCGATAGGCTTCAAAATTCTGCTTCCAATGGGTGGCACAGGGGTGCAATATGGGAGAGAGAAGTGAGGACAGGTTTTAACACATTTAGGTGGTGACATAGTGGGTCTCAATGTGATGGTTGTACATGGGGCACATAGTCCTAGGCCGCATCCCTGCCCATTCTGCTTCCCATACTCCAGTTTGGTAAAGAGAGTAGAAACACACAACAAATGTAGTCGTACGTGCTAATGGACTATTGGTTTGGTTCATGGAAAATTATTGTAGAACATACTTACATAATTGTTCAGGTTTAACACAAGGAAAAGTGTGGCATGAAGTCAAAATACTGTATCATAATAACCCAAAACACAGCACTAAGGAGCTCTAGTGTTGAACTTGAAGCCTTCATCTTCACACCCCCTAGTGAGAGCTCTGAAATAGACAGCATGGCATAAAACAATTCACAACATTACACTTTTTCTTCTAACTTTAGTCGGTATTGTCTTGCTTTGCCAACAAAAACAGATTGTGCCTCCAGAAAATATTTTCAAGGCGTCACAAATCTCATGAAAATTCTGCACATAGCTGCTTTAAAAGTCACCAGATAATAGGGTTGCAGTCAACAAAACATGAAGGAAGACGTGCAGACACACACGGATGTTTAGAGAGGTGAGCACTCCCTGATGCAACACAGAGAAAGATTAGAATTTAAACACTGAAGTCACCTCAGAGGGAGCAGGAAGTCAAGCTCTCAACTCGGTTTCTTGCTCTCTTCTATCTCGTGCTCAAGAATGGCGTCAAAGACCGGCAAGCGAGCGCAGACACAGATAAACACAAAAGAGAGGGAGAGCGAGCTTTTTTTTATTGTATGCTGATGCACGCTGAGGTTTCTGATATCCGTTCATGAGTCGACACAAGGCCTGAGGAGAGCAAGGGGGATGATTGGCAGCAGTGACAGCAGCAGAAGCATTATGAGAGAAGACGTGTGCGGCTCGGTCTTGCTGACAGACTCATGACGACCTTTGACGTGTGTTAGACTTGAGTGTAACGCTGATAGACGAACTTGACTGCAGCACAGTTGGTACAATATGCTTTAATTAAGGCTCGTCTTCCTGCTGCCTCTCAACACAGACCGTTCGGTCATGCCAGCATTAAAGCTTGTTTTCATCATAAAATACAAGCATTATTTTGAAGGGGTTTATGCTGCTTTGTTTTCATGTGTTTCACCCTTTTGTGTCCCTGAAAATTCAAAATCATATTTTGTGTCCCGCTGCAAGAGGACACCAAAGTTTACAAATCCTCTCGAGGCAAGGACAGTTCAGACGACGCTCACATGGAGACTGAATTTAAAGGAGCTGCTGATGAACTGACAAAGGCAACAGTTGTGTTTGCAATGCAAATTTCACACAGATTTTGTGGGACTTCTTTATTCTTAAAACTGATATTCCCACTCTCATCTATACTTACATACTCTACATAAGACTGGGGCTGCACGGTGGTGCAGTTGGTAGCGCTGTTGCCTCACAGCTAGAAGGTTCCTGGTTCGGATCCCCGGCCAGGCGGGTGTCTTTCTATGTGGAGTTTGCATGTTCTCCCCGTGCATGCGTGGGTTCTCTCCGGGTACTCCGGCTTCCTCCCACAATCCAAAAACATGCTCAGGTTGATTGATCACTCTAAATTGCCCGTAGGTGTGAGTGTGTGCATGAATGGTTGTCTGTCTCTCTGTGTTAACCCTGTGATAGGTTGGCGACCTGTCCAGGGTGTACCCTGCCTTCCGCCTGAAGCCAGCTGGGATAGGCTCCAGCCCCCCGTGACCCCTAACGGGATAAGCGGTCAAGATAATGGATGGATGGATGGATACATAAGACTGCATTCTAAGTCATTCTGACCATGTATCAGCTGCTTTTGGAAAAAGAGGTAAGCAAACATAAAGCCATCTACCTGTGATGCAATGACATAAGAGCTTGTATGAGCAGTAATCTGATGGTGATTTAACTCTCTCTATTTACAAATATCTGCATGCAAGAGCAGCTAACAATCAGTTCTGGATCAAAAGATCAACTAGAGCGTCGACGACGTGTCACGAAAGCGAGCCAGAGTCTAGGTTACACAAATTCCTTGAAAGCATCAAAAATGAGTGATTCGACCTCCAGTCATCAAACGAGCACTCTATAAGTTGTTTTCCTCTCCTGTTGAGGACAGACCTGACAGAGCTCTGAGTTTTTACACTTATAAATCTGCATCATGATGTTTTTATGTCAGCAAGCTTCAGGAAAGTCAGAGTGGCGCTTCCATGTTACTCAGATATCACAGTGAAACTGAGACTCACCTGAACTAGGGATGGGTATTTCAAGCCAAAATACTGTTCAATAATCATTTGTACTTTTCTTTTCTTCTCTTTTTTGTTTTTTTGTTTTTTTGTTTTTTTGTTTATTTGTTTGTGTTTTGGTTTCTCCTCTATCTTCTTACTTTGATTTTATTTTAATCAATTTTATTTTTGTTGAATCTTGATCTTTTTAGGGAGCCTTTCTAACATCTGGCAAGGGACTACAGATGTAAACTAGCTTTTGGCTAACTCTGGCATATTTACAGAAGTGTTAATTAATATGCATGGTCCTTTTAAATAATAAATAAAATCAATAAAAATCAATAAATTGGCATCTATTAGACGATTATTCGAATAATCACCCCCCACACACACACAACTGTCCCATTTAATTCCCTGGTTGTGTGGCAGTTGTGTTAACCAGCAGCAGGACGAGGTGCTGCTAGTAGCGGGCACTGACAGCGTCTGCCTTGATCTTTATGTCAGTGTTTCTGTGCAGCAGCGTGGTGTGTGTGTTTACATGTTACAGCCATGCTCAGTCTCTGGATATATGTGTGTAGTTCAGTCAGACAACTCACTTTTAAATTGTTTATTGTAGCAGCAAATACATATTCATGTTTGGCGCCCAGGCGCCGGCCTCATCACTCCCTGCAGATAAGTTTACATGCAGACTTTGAGGAGTGATGAGCAAAACATACTAAACACCCCCGGAGCCTGCAAGTGGAAGCTGGGGAGGCGGCGGGGAAGAAGAAAATATCAGCAATGGCATGCAGCAGCAGAGGCGTTGACAGGCAGAGGGAGAGATGGGAGATTTTTTCCCCAGTTTAAATAGACCGCCAATTTGAGAGGCAGAGGGCAGGATTGGATGATGGTTATGAGAGTGGGACATGTGACGTGTATGGCATTGCAGCTCGAGTTGTCTGCCTGAACTAGCTCGCAGGTGTCGCTCCATTTGTGTGAGATTCAGAAACAGAGAAAATCACCACTACTGTCAAATGTGTTCTTCTTCTTTTGCTATTTAATGCAGTTAGCATTCTTCTTCTTCTGTTTGCTAATGCGATCTGAGAACAGTTTTAAGACGCTCTGTAGCCACCTTCTGGCGGGAATACAGTATGACAACCAGGCACCTGTAAAACAATGAAAAATTGTACTTTTAAAATGAGAAAATATTCGAAGTGACTCTTCAATTTTTGATAAGTGAACGAATTGCCCATCCCTAACCTGAAGGGGTGCTCCTCTTGAGAGAGTGTTTTTGTTGCAGACATACATGAAGGAGTGTTTCCCTCTGCTCTAGATCTACACACATGGTCGCTTCTCAAGTTGCTTATTAGACTGTAAAAAATGCAGCATGCAGAACAGGAAGTCTTGGCTTAGGGTTGTTTAAAACTAACGGCTGGCCATGCAAGAAGGCAGATAAGTTGGTCTTTGTTCTTTGAGACATATATCCTTGTCAGAAGATAACTGCTAGTTTCCAGTTTAAGCAAATATTGTAACCACAAGGATGATGAGTCTACTGAGTCTGGCAGATCAGCTTTCTTTCTTTGAGCTCCAAACTTTTAAAGCTCTGAGTAAATGTAGATAAATGAAGCTTTATTAAATAAAAAGATGAAATCAAAGCTTAAACTTGATCCTGTTGTCATCACAGATAAATGTGAGCACTTGAAATTCCCTAATGGTGTGATCTTGTTGGGGACATGTGGATTATTCTAGATTTTTTGTGACGGACGAACTCTTTTAAAGACAAATCAATGTTTTCTCTGTTGTGACTCCAGACTCCAGCTGGAGAGGTTATGTTTAATCTTCAAGCTAGCTGTCTGATAAAACCGCAGCTCTTCAAATTACATGAATCAGTCCCACTTCTGTTGTACTTGAAATCAGTGCTGTATGATAATTCTGCATGCTTATGATAACCACCACATCTTGTGCTCAGGGCAACGACTCAGTGTTTTAACTCTTATCGTGCCCGTCTCAGCTGAAGCTCACAGATGGAGCTGAGTTTGTGTGATTACTGGATATTTTTTGTTTGAACACAAAGAGATAATGTGTTTTTACAAAACGGTTAATGTCGGCCGTAAACGATGATCAAATATCTACGAGGGTCGTCCTCTGATATGGTTCACTTTGTTTGATTACGTGCTGATTGGGTAACACTTTAAATTACTGTCCACTAATGAATGCATGATTAACTAGTGATTAAAATTTAACAAATATTGTAACACATTATTAAGTATGTGTCAAAGTCAGTGATTGCTCATTTGAATACTTATTAATGACTTATTAGCCGCGTAGCCCGCTAACCATTTAATGACTCATTTGGAAATATGGTGTCATCCATCACCTCTGCTTAAGACACAGAGGGTTTTTTAATTTAAAGGTGCAACAGGGAGAAAAAATAGTGTTATAGTGTGTAATTTACAGCCAATCTTTTGGTTTATGTGAGAGAGGTCCAATGAAGAGATCGTACATTTAACAGAAGTGGTGATACCATCATTTTCATTAGGAGGGAGCTTTAAGTTTGACTTCTGCTCTTTTCATCAGACCCTTCTTTAAATCCTGACAGAAATCAAATTAACAAAATGTCCTCATAATAAAAGAAAATATCCAGGTATGTGTTTCAGTCCCACCCATTCATTTTAAATAATAACTGGACGAGCTCTGCCTCTCTGCCTCTCTACCTGCTCTCACTCTGCCTGCACACTCTCTGCACCTGACAGAAGTCTTTCCCAAAACTCAAAAGTGACAACCATGCACCGCCCTCCTCTCAGCAACTCTGGAGAAGTTGTCAGTCAGAGCACATATGTCTGGTTTGAAGGGCTTGGAATTTTTTTTTTGATGGATATTTTCAAAATAAAGCTTGGCCAAACTTTTAGCAACTCAGCTCTGGAGAACAATGCTGCTCACATCATTAAAAACATTTGTGATAATGCAACAAATTTAGTCTTTGATTTTTACTTACTATGTCAAGTGTTCCCTGCACCCATAGACTGTATAATAAATGGACATAGTATCTGTGACGTCCCTTATCTGTTTCTGAAGCGCTGTTTTGAAGCTGATTGTCGGCTGGTGCCATATTGGAAATGCAGAACTCAATCTAACTTCTGTTGCCCTAGTGTGAGGTAAAGAGGTGGGCTTTTTGTCACTCTTTTAGCCAGACGCTTAATATTGCTTAAATGGAAATCCCCCACACCTCCTTCCCATACATTGTGGATAAAGGATATTCTTCCCTTTGTGGAGCTGGAGGGAATCAGACACTTAGTGAGAGGCTCCCTGAGGGAATGTCACAGGATGTGGGACTCGTTCTTTAAGTATCAGCAGGAGCTGGACTTCTCTGAGATCCCCGATTAGGTGATTACCTATTTTGGCAATTTTCAAAAGTGATGTTGAGGGCGGCAGACTGACCAATACCAATTTATTTAGTTCTAATGATTTTTATTTTTAATTTGATTTATTTAATTACATTTTTGTATTTATTTACTTCTGTATTTTGCTATTTATGTATACATACATTCATTTGTATCCACTTCTCCATATCATTTAAATCCTAATATAATCTGTACTATCTGTGTGCTGTCTTGGTTTTGTGTTGTTCGCATTCAACAAAATGTCATCAAACATATCTGTGAAAAAAAGAGGCAGGCTTTGAGCCTCCTTGCTAACAGGTACAGGGTGCCCACCTGTCAGTCAAGTCAGCTGTGCCTCTTATTATGCAAAATTCATAATCTTAATATCTTCAAGAGTGCTGCGTTATGAAAAAATTCAACCCCATACAGTGTGTGCAGAAAGAGGAATGTGCTATTCAAACTAAAATCATTTTTTGTACCAAGCTGTAAACATGTTTATCTCTGCTGTAAAGAATGAATGGGTGCATATGTGGTTTCTGGTACTCCCGGAGCCAGCCTCAAGTGGCCACTCAAGGAACTGCAGTTTTTAACACTTTTGCATTAGCTTCTATTCTCATGGACGGAAGTTGCCACTTGGCTGCATCCCATATATGAAAAATGTAAAAAAAGAGTACTCTATTTGTGGGTTAAGACTCTCAGTCCTCAAGGTTTTGATGTTTCTCAACTGGACATGTCTCTATATATACATAATGCAAAAGCATTAGCCAGACAGAGTCATAATGTAGGTGTTATTTCTGTCACACACACATCAGGCACCTTTCAAAACAGTCCTTCAGAATATGACGAGGTCCTTCATGAGCGCCTGATCCTGGAGCAGTGAAACTCCAGAGGCCAGGTAGGATCACAGGGACAAACCTACAGTAAGTCTGTCTGGTGCAGCTCTGTACTGGTGAGCTCATACTGCAGCAACAAAAGAAAGGGGCGGGCGAGAGAGAGAAGAAGATAGAGAGAGGGTCATAGAAAGTGAAAAGAGGGAGAGGAGAGAAAATGAGAGAAAGGGAACAGTAGACAAAAATGGGGGAGTTAGGAAAACTGAGCAAATATGAGCGGCGAGGAAGGGATGAAGACAAAAAGAGTGACAGGAAGACAAATAGCAGAGGGATGTGGGGTGAGAACTACAGGGAGAGAGAGAGGGGGGGGGGGAACACAAAGAGAAAGAAGGAAGAGAGGATACAAAAGAGGGAACATGAAAGTGAAAGGGAGAAAAGGTAGGAAGGGTGTGGGAAATAAAGGAAAGGTAAGAGAGGGAAGGAGTATAAAGATCACATGGGCAGTGTGGAGCCAATTTTAGATGCTCTCCCTTCCTCGTTTGATCCCTCTCTGTCCGTCTCCACGGCGATCAACAGCCAGGAGAGTTGTCACGGGAACGGCCAAGAGGGGGGCATAACGAGGAGGAGGGACGGCGTCTGGACCAAGTGGAGCAGAGAGAACGAGAGAGAGAGAGAGAGAGGGGGGGAGGAGAGGGGGGGATCCAAACCACAGCAGCACATAATTAAAATTGCTCCTCACACACACATTTCAACAAACCCAATAATGAACAGCCTCTTTGTCCCCACAGAGACACACAGCTCACCATCAAACTTTCACCGTCTCACTCTGCCCGTCATCAACGATCTGTGTGAGCTCATTCAGCATCATGTGTGTGATGATATTCTGATACTCAACTGATGTTCAACAGATATATAACTTAGAGCTGGGCGATATGGAAAAAGATGTTATCACGATAACATTGTTCACATCAGTTCATATCGCTAATTGTCCCGATAAATATCCCATCTATTTTCCATTTAAATGTAGAGTCAGATTTTTGGAGTGAAAGTTGAAGATGGTTTGTTAACTTGTATAAGAAGAACAAAGAAAGGTACTTTATTAATCCCCTGGGTGAAATTCAGTTTTTTCACTCATGCTATTTTTTGGGACATGCTACACATACAGTTTTTTTGGTATATACATACAAATGCACACACATGCAGTGAACATGCTTTAGGGAGAGATGTCAGAGTGAGGATGCTGCCGTCAACCAGCACACCCAGGGCAGTTGGGGGTTCGGTGCCTTGCTCAAGGGCACCTCGGCAGTGCCCAGGTAAGTGAACCAGCACCTCTCCAGCCACCAGTCCACTTGCCAAACTTCGTCCATACTGGGACTCGAACCAGCGACCCTTCGGTTCCCAAGCCAAGTCCCTATGGACTGAGCTACTGCCACCCCATCTATCTGTAGTATCTGGATTTAGTTTTCTGGTAAGCTTCTTGAATCCATCATTTCTGTCGGTGCTAACAGGAAGAAGGTCTTTAATGTAAGATGAGATTTTTGTGAAGCTTTAGTTTGTAGATTCTTCTTTTTCTCACGTTAAGATAATTTGCAAAGACATCTCAAATTGTGTATGGTGTATCACTTTACGTTTTTGAGTATTGCACCCCCCTGTAAGGTTGCTAAGGATTACAGGCGGAATGATATCGAATTATCGCCCAACTCTAGTCCCAGTGGCAGGAAAAATTATTCATCATTATTAAACATCTGATGAAGTATTTCCCCTGGAACTCTGTTCCTGTCTCAGTTTGAAGGCATCAGAAACAACATTTAGACCGAAACTGAGAGTCCCAAAGTGAAACCCGGGTTAATGACAAACTCAGCCATGGAGAACAAAATAAACTCCATCACATATATTAGTTTGGAAGTTTTCCATCTTTGAAGTGGAAGTCAATTACCTGATTAATAAATAAGCGGAAAACTTTTTTACACCAATCAGTTCCTGAAGGATTTCTGCAGGACTTTTCTGAGATTGTTGCAGCTTTCGATCTCTCTTTCCAGCAACTTCTTCCAAATAAGTTGTCTCCTTTTTTAAGATTATTATGCTTTTGTGTTTTATATCTTTATTCAGCGGACAGGACGCTGGATGGTAAAGGAAACTAGAAGGCGAGAGTGGGAGATGACAAACAGCAAAGGGCAAAGGGCCACCCACTTAAAGGCTGGCAGTCCTTGTACATGGGGTGCATGATTAAACCACCGAGCTAAACCACAACCCCCAAGTCTCAATGACTGTCTTCCTGTAGAATATATCACACACCTAATGTTTGGGACTGAGAGCTAAACTCCAATTAAGCAGTCTATTGGCTGAGCAAGCTAAGGTTTCTACCTGTGCATGATTCACACACTCTACCTGTGCATGATTCACACACATTCTACCTCTGCACGATTCACACACACACTACCTGTGCATGATTCACACACTCTACTTTTGCATGATTCACACACACTCTACCCGTGCATGATTCACACACTCTCTACCTGTGCATGATTCACTAACACTCTACCTGTGCATGATTCACACACTCCCTGTGCATGATTCACACACACTCTACCTGTGCATGATTTACACACTCTCTACCTGTGCATGATTCACGCACAATCTACCTGTGCATGATTCACACACACTCTACTTTTGCACGATTCACACACACTCTACCTGTGCATGATTCACACACTCTACTTTTGCATGATTCACACACACTCTACCTGTGCATGATTCACACACTCTCTACCTGTGCATGATTCACACACTCTACTTTTGCATGATTCACACACACACTACTTTTGCATGATTCACACACACTCTACTTTTGCACGATTCACACACACTCTACCTGTGCATGATTCACACACTCTCTACCTGTGCATGATTCACACACTCTACTTTTGCATGATTCACACACACTCTACCTGTGCATGATTCACACACACTCTACCTGTGCATGATTCACACACACTCTACCTGTGCATGATTCACACACTCTCCACCTGTGCAGGATTCACACACACTCTCTACCTGTGCATGATTCACAATCTACCTGTGCATGACTCACACACACTCTACTTTTGCACGATTCACACACACACTATCTGTGCAGGATTCACACACACTACCTGTGCATGATTCACACACACTGCCTGTGCATGATTCACACACACTACCTGTGCACGATTCACACACACTCTACTTTTGCATGATTCACACACACTACCTGTGCATGATTCACACACACTCTACCTGTACAAGATTCTTACACACTCTTCCTGTGCACGATTCACACACACTCTACTTTTGCATGATTCACACACTTTACCTGCACACAATTCACAGACACTCTACCTGTACAAGATTCACACACACTCTTCCTGTACAAGATTTACACACTCTACCTATGCATGATTCTAGCACTCATGGCTTTTTATCTCACAGTGGGAGGCGCATGGAGGCACAGTGTCCTCTTTGTGTACAGTCAGAAATAAGTCTATATAAGTAACACCCTGATATCCAGTCCTCCCCTTGTTCCCTGTCAAAAAGGACCAATGCTGACCTTTAATGATACACAAACATTATCCATGCTTTATCTCCTCACATTAGGCTGTTGTGACGGTCTTTAACGAGACTAAATCAGAAATCAATCCATCGACTCCAAATTGTGCAGAAATTCAGCCGCTCGACTTCAGCTAAGAAAAGAGAGCTTATTACTGTTTTAATGACCTTACACTGGCTGCCAATTTCTTTTACGATTGACTTTAAGGTTTTACTCATTACTTTTAAAGCACCTCATGGTCTGCCCCAGAATATATGACTGAACTGGTGTTCCCTTACCAACCAGTGCTTAGTCTCAGGTCCACAGGAAGGGAGGGGAAGAGCCTCCTTGACATTTTCACCTCAAACTTCAACACTGAAGGAGAGCAAGCGCTGTTCTGACTCGTCGACTGTAGACTGACCTGTCTGAGGAACTCAAGCTAGCTACATCAGTGTCCCCTTTTAAAATCACACCTGCAGATGTATTTTTATCACAAGGCCTTCTTGGAACTTCTTAGAGAATCAGATGTTGAAGAGGCCACTGCCTGGCTGAAGTTTAGTTGAATTTATTTCAACATGACGGTTTCCTGTCATCATTACTGTTACGACCAGTGGTGCTGTATAGGGGGGAAAAGTTAGGATGATTCTAAGGGCCCATGACTGACAGGGGGCCCGAAAATAATAATAAAAAATAAAAAAAAGAATAAGGTAATTAAACAAACGGTCCAGTTTCTTCATAAAATGTACATCAGAGATCTCTACTTTATTTGGGCAAATTCATATTAATCCCCCTCCCCTGTATCTGCATGAAATGGTACAGTCCAGCCTGAGTCGTGCTCATCAGCTGTGCCGTGCAGTCAGACAGAAGTTGAACAGTGCACAGAGTCCGCTAAATGCAGATAAAATGTCTGGAAAGACAAAGTCTGGGTCCCAGAAAAGGAGGGAAAGAAAGGCGAGAGAGGAGAGAGAGAAGAAAGGGTGATAGTATGTCACCCAGTTTTTCTCCAGGAAAGGTTGAGTCTTTGAGTGGTTAAAATCAACCTGTTTGCTAGTTTCATGTCCACAATGAGATGAACTACGTTGTAGCTAATTACACTAAATGGGTTTCTCCGCCCTCCCTACCAGACTCAGCAGCTGATATGTCAGCAGGTGAACTGTCTCCCCACAACTCCCTTCAACCCAATGAACAAGAAGGTGAGACACATAGCATGTCAATTAGCACTATTGAAGGGGGTCTGTGGGAATCTCTTTTTTTCTCTCTCTATCTGTACTATTACAAAAGCCTATAAAAACAAAGCTATAGCTAAGCTACATAAGCTACAGCCTATAGTCTGTTTTGGATGCTGGGCAGGTTGAAGCATTGAGTGATGACAGAGATTACTTAAATAATACCTTAAATCAGATATTTTGATGCTGACTGACAGCAGTTGCACAGGGTTCTTGTGGCCTTTTGTGATGGGGCCCAATGTGATATTTTTTCATGGGGCCCAAAATCCCTGGCGGCGCCCCTGGTTACAACAAATACTCCTTCCATGTGTGTGAAACAGTTTTTAATACCGCAGGTGAAGTCCATTGTATTCAGATGTTAATCCCACTTCCTGGTTGGAGGGTTAATGATTGGTTAGATTGGTGCAGTAAGAATAGAAAGCAGTACTTCTTTGTGGGGGCAGAAAAGCTGCTTTCCATTTAGTTTAGAAACCGAGATTCTTGTTTTGTTTTTCTGGAGGGGAAAGTCACTTGTCACAATCATTTTAAGGTTGTTTTAATTTATTGATTAAAACGGCACCCACAGGCCCTTCTTCTTTTGTAGTCTGTGTCAGGTCTTTTTGTATTATCCTTCTACCAAACACTCTTTTATGTTGCATTTGTTTCTTCTGGTGAGCTTGGGTGTGAAAATTACTCTTTTTAAGATGAGATGACTAAAACAAAAAAACTGTTCTCACCTGCTGGGATGGATTCATGTGCCTGGAAATTCTGCCCGGAAACACCGGAATCAGTCAGGGAATTTTGGATTCTACAGCATATGCAGCCAGGAATCATCACTGTGTTGTTTTGGCTGCAGACATGCACCACGCTCACCTTCAAGCATGAGTAACATTTCATGAGCGTCTCTAGCTGATCCACATTCTGTAGTTTTTTTACCCATTCATGGATTCAATATCTGACAGAGGACTTTTAGGGGTGAACTACTCCTTTAACACACTCACTGGTTCCCACAGAGGGAAATAAGCGGCATGTAATCTTCATAGAAAACAAAGAATCAGTCAATCAAACATGCTGTGAATGATTAATGTGCGTTTTCTGCCCCTGTAATCAGCATTTCAGCCACTCAACATGGGAGCCGGGTAAAGACGACCGTTTCTTTCGTCTTCATCCAATCTGATTGGCCACGCTCTCAAACAAGCCAGAAAATCGGCATTGAAGTCAAATTGGGTGTGTGAGTGTGTGAGTGTGTGTGTGTGTGCTCATGTGTGTGTGTATCATGGCTGTTTCTATGTCTTCCCTGCTGACTTCACCACCTGTTCCAAACAATGTCAACCACACTCATTTATCTATCAGCAGGGCTCATTGGAAACACACACAAACACTAGAGCAGGCTCATGAACGTAAACACACACACACACACACTCATTCTACACACACACACATTATTGAGTAATTTCTAACCGCCTGGATTGACTGATTGCTGATTCCTAACCTGCCTGCTGTGCTCTCTAATCAAACAACATGAGTTTGTACCCTGGCGTAGAAAGTGATGGGTTAGTTATTCAGTTAATTAGTTTGTTGGTTAGTCGTTGAGTTACGTTTCACAATGAGGCAACTGGGAGGAAAGAATCTACACTTATATCTGGAGGACAAAAACTCTGAACTCTGGACCTTGATGGATCAAATCAATAACACATTTAACTGAACAGGGTTTCACTTGTACTCGAGGTTGGTGAAGTATTACAGTCATGAACAATGCTCCACTACTGGAGCGCCAGAGGAACATTTTCATACATGCAGGAACAACTGAAACACCCTGACCCTTTTTATGTTGTGACTGTGAAAAGCTGCTGTTTCAGAAAGCAGATCAGAGACTTTTACAACCACAACTTCAGAGAGGAATCTAAACTTAATGTAATGCAACCTTTACCTGTTGGTCTAAATGTGAGGTTGCAATAATTGGTTGAACACGAGCCAAAGCAGCAACACTTTGAAAACTCATACTACATATTTCTTGCAAAGACACACAATAATCAAGCAAATATATCCCATTGCTATACCAACATTGGGCAACTTGTGTGCATTTTGTGATGCTACTTTCAGCCACCATGCTCCAAAACGAGGGAATGCTTCCCTTTTAAATGTTCCTCATGTGTCTCACACAAACACCAGTCAGAGAGCTTTCTGTTTTTATGCCCCTAAGCTATAGAACTCTCTTCCTCTGGACATCAGAACGACAAGCTCTCTGGGTGTTTTTAAAATTTAACTTAAGACTTACCTTTTTAATCTAGCTTTGAATTTGGAATATTCTATTTTTAGCCCTGGACTGCATTATTATTATAATCATTGCTTTAAAATGTATTTGTCTTATTTCATTACTTATATATCTATCTATTTGGGCTGCATGTATATATGCATGAAAGGTGATATATAAATAAAGTTGAGTTGAGTTGAGAACAGCCTGATGGAGGATCTGAGAGAAGCTGGAGATATTGAGACTTTTAAACGTAAATTAAAAACATATCTGTCAGTCTGGCTTTTATGAAGGGTTTCATCACTTTATTACTTTAATGTTTGTATTGATTTTAATGTTGTTAGTTTATTACTTTTCTCTACTCTGTTATACTGCTACTTATAGTGCCTTTATTTATCTTCAACTTTTATCCTTACCCTTTTATATTAATTTAATATATTTCTTAATTTAATTTTGAGGCTTTAACTTATAAAATCAATTTTTGTTTTTTAATGTCTTACCTTTTTTTCTTTACTTCTGCTTTTTTTGGTTTCAATCACTGTAAGGCACTTTGACTTGCATTTGATTTGTATGACAGGTGCTATATAAATAAAGCTTGACTGATTGATTGATTGTTTTTGAGCTGCTTGTGAAAGACACTGGAGTTCGTACTAACTTCTCTAAACAAGCGCAGACGCGCCTCTAAAACACTAGAATGACAGTACACGGTTATTTTTGTTGCCTGTTACCACCACATGTACAGCCTATGTCACACTAGCCTCTGTTTACATGTTTTTTAGGGGAGAATTTCCACAGAGAGTGATACATTTGACACTAAAGGCTGATTTACACTTCTGCGTTGAATCGACGGCGTAGCCTACGCCGTAGGTCCGCGTAGCTCCCGTACCTACGCAGATGCCTACGCACGTAGCTGACGTGCACCTCCTCCAAAATGTAACTATGCGTAGAGCCGACGCGGACCGCAAGCCCTGTGATTGGTCCGCTCGACGGCTTTGTCTTTCCCGCATTCACAGCACTTCCGGGATCCCGGACATCGGCCGCACATCGGCCGTGTTTTTAATCTCCTCCTCTCTATTCTTCATGTAATCATGTCTGTATGATAAACAGCAACATGTATCAGCTGTAGATTAACATAACACGCACTCTATCGATGTGGAAAAGTAAACAGAGATCGTAGCAGGACCGGAAGCAGGCGACCGGCTACCACACTGCCCTCAAGCGTTTCGGAGGAGAATTGCTGCGCGACACGGACACATCGACGCACAAGTATGTGGGGCTCATGTCCGCGTCAGACCCTGCTGCGTAGGGGCGACGCAGAAGTATAAATCAGCCTTAAGATTAGAGTAGATGTTTGGCCAACACCTTTTTATGTTCAGGATAAGATCAGAGAGGTTGAAGTGTTTTAGGAAAGCTCCCAATTGGACACTTCCTACCAGGGACTCTCAAAAACTGTCAAATTAATAATGCATCATGAGCGTCTGTGTAAAGAGGAAGAGTGAAAGGTGAACAACAGGGCCGCAGGATTACTGTTGAGCTATTGCAATTACATCGTGCACTTGTGCTGGAGTGAAGTAGTCATATCGTGGAAGATGCTTTGTCCGTCATGGCATGAAATATGTCTTGCTACGTAATTTTTGATGATTCATGCAATGCAAAAACTCACCAGTGTCAATTCCATGATTTATGTACGAGAGAACTGACTGTTCTGCATCACATGACTGCTGCTGTCACTGATCATGTTCCCTGGATGCCTGAAGCAGACGATCAATAACGTTCAAGTATTCAGGTTATCAGCAGCACCTCGTCGCTATACTGGTGCACACACACGTGGACCACCAACATCATTTAAAGGGGCCACTCCAACCGCACATGCACTGTGTATAGTGAGAGACACAGTCAGAACAAGACGGTTATTGTTACAGTGCTGGACAAGCTGGTTATTATACATTCTCACATCTATTTGTGACGCTTTCAAGAAACGTGTTGCTCCTCTATTCTGCATCCACTCTACTTTTTAATCCCATCCCATTTCCACTCACTAAAATGCACATTTTACTTCAAAGATCCTTCAGGTCCCAAGGCTTCAGTTTATGATCATATAGGGCGTCAGGTCTGCAGTTATTACAGTTTTGATGACTGTCGCATCAGGTCAGGATTTTGGCGTCTACATTAAAACAGAATCTCGTGTTGATTTGAGGCAGGCACAGATTGTTTAAGCAAAGTCTGATTTATCTTGTGTTGGTTCCATTTCTACTTTACTAATCCAGTAAATAATTCTGCAGGAGCCACATTTGTCTGCACAACTGTCAATCAGGTCTCAGCAGATGTGTGTCTAACATGAGTCTGGTCCTGCTGGAGGTTTCTGTCTGTTAAAGGAAGTTTGTCCTCGCCACTGTAACTTGCTAAATGCTGCAAAGTGCTCTGCTCATGGTGGATTAAGATGAGATCAGACTGAGTCCTGTCTGTAAGATGGGACTGGATCTTATCCTGTCTTGATTTTGGGTTTTTGTTAATAATAGAACATAGAGTACAGTCAAGACCTGCTGTTTGTTAAAGCGTCTTGAGATAACATTTGTTGTGATTTGGTAGAATACAAATAAAGATTGATTGATAAATCATGATGTCACATCCCCTCTTATCAGCATCAAATATGTAGCTAAAATGAAACTGCTTAGAAACATTAAGACTTGCACATTAATCTGCATGATAAGAACAGCTCTGACAGAAAAAGTGTTTAAGAAAACTTTATTTCATGTGTTTAGTTCAACCTATGCCTGGTCTGTTATACTGAAGGAGGCAGGCTTTAAGACAGGTGAGGTGCAGCCAGTCATCAGAGAAGCATCAAATGTTTGGGCCACATGTGGAACACGTGGCATAACATATGTTTTAAATATGTACAAAGGAAGCTGATGCATTGGTATTCTTTTTAATTCTGCACAATTATATCAGGTCACGGACAAATAAAGGGCACATCAAAAAAAACTTGAGGATAATTGTTGTTCCCTGTTTTCATTGCTGACGGCTCCTGAACACAATCAATTTACAGTTTTCTATAAAAAAGGCTGAAATCCTCACAAAGTGACCTTGCTGTATTAGCTTCAGTCACGGATGCTGACACCCAGAACTCCACAGAAAAAACAACAACAACAAAAAAAAGAGCACAGTTCATCCATCCACATCCATCCTCCTGCCTGTTCGTCCAACGTCACATCCATCCACCTATTCAGCTCCCACAAAGAGTCCCAGAAAAGAAGGAGAAGTGCATACAATGGAGAAGTGCGTGGCAAGCAGGAAATTGAATGTCAAGAAGCCTTGTTTGCTCCTGATGGAGGTTTTGAGGGTTTCGCCTGAAGGGGACTGAAAGACAGGGAGAAAAGAGAAGAACAGATAATAAAATACAAGAAAAGAGTGAGAAAGGGAGAGAAGGAGAGGGAGGGCGAGATATAGGGATAATAAAAGGCTGAGAGAATACAGATGCAAAGATAGGAAGTGACAGACGGACAGAGAATAGAGAGTCCATCACACTCAAAAGAGGAGGAGGACGAGGAGGGGGGGCTGAGGACGGAGGTGGCCTCTCATAAGCAGCTGCTCATTCCTCGCCCAGACATGCCACAGAAACAGTGAGAAGAAGTGAGTGAGTATATGAGTGAGACTGCATGTGTGTGTGTGTGAGAGAGAGTGACAGTCTGGTTTTCACAGCTGGCTCTATTAATCACTCTCCAAGGGGATGCAGGTCTGACTGACTGACATATATCTATCTGCACACACACACACATTTACATGAGGAAGAGACCGCCTTTCACACAGACGCTGGCATGCATAAAACACAACATTAGCAATACAAAAAAAGCTGGGGAAAAAAGGAGCCGCTGCGTGTGAGAGAGAGAAGAGGGAGAAAAACAACAGAGAGAGAGACAGACAGACAAAGAGACAGAGGGCAGAGGACAGAAGTTCAGTTAGCTTGTGCTAGAATGAAAAATGGGTCTAGGAGGAGGCAGAGGAGGAGGAGGAGGAGGAGGAGGGTGTTGAGTCCGGTGTTGTGTCCTGAGTAAAAATAAACAAGTGCTGAAAAGTGAATTGGAAGGGAAGCCAGTGAGCTTAGTCAAAGTGTTTCAGTATAAATAGCCCAATTAGCATGGCGAGGCCGTCCCTGGGCTCTCAGATGCAACATGGCAGAGACGGTCTAATAACTGGCTAACTTCACCAATTATTCCACTGTTTAACCAGGCAGAAACTTAATCGCAGCACCTGGTTATTTAGACACACTGTGTGCCCCGACAGTCTATACGCCATTAGCTGTCATCTTCGCTCATCATCAAACCTCCTCCTCCTCTTTCTCCTTGCTTCGTCCTCCTGCAAACACTCTGCCTCTTGCTGGACGAGTGGACAGGCATGTAGACACTCTATCCACATCTGCTCTTGCACATTACACCAACACATTAACCTCATAGTGAGATATATAAACTGAAATGAATCGTATGTTTCAGTGGACAGCTGTGCGAGCATGTCTGTGAGGCTCTTTGCATTGCATCAAAGTTGGAACGTATTTTGTTTGGCAGGGTCTGCACATTATGCACACGTCAGATTGGCTTCTAGGTGCGCTGAAATCAACCAATGAGCACAATCCATGACTGTGGAAATTTTACAGTTATTTAATTATGGTGCGACAAAGTCACAGGATCAAAAGATGATGATTCATCCTTAGGGAACATTCCTTTATAATTTCAAAGGAGTTCATCCAACAGCTGTTCAAACATTTAACTTACAATGGACTTCCACTAGATCCGTGTCCGTCCGTCTCCAATCCACGGCAGAGTTTTCAGATTGCAGCACAGACCAGGACAGCCGGACAGCTGGAGTCATGTGACCGAGGTTTCCCCACGGTTATCACTGAATCAATGAGTCTACTCCTCCTCTCATCATCCATGTTGTCTTTCTGGTCCTCTGAAAACCTCTGACCTGTTGACTCCAGGTCTAGCTCCTCTCATCATGACGGTTTGTTGTTGTAGTTAAGTGAAATACGATCTGGTGAAAATTAACCGGATGTTTTCATTTTGTTTTGGTGAAACCTGACTTCCTGTCCCGCTCCATCTGCTCTGTTGAGATTAATGCGTCGTGCTCCGGCATCCTGCAAAAATAGAAGTCTTGCGTATCTGATCTGAAGGGATCAGACCTACCAGATCAGAGACGCAGACGGGACACAAAGGAGTGGATCCAGTAGAAGTTAACACATTGGCTAGAATAGAAACCTATCAGATATGGTGCTGTGATGGATCAGAGATGGAGCAGACACAGATCTGGTGGAATGATCAATCTGGAGGAAAGTCTGGGGAATGATTTTAGTCATGAGGGTTCATCTTCAGGCCGCATTAATGTCAACCAATGACTTCTTGTAAGTCTAGTTTTTGATGAGGCAGACCAGCAGACCAAAACAAGCATCCATGGACCAAGGAACAAGGGTCAGCACCTTCAGCACCCAGGCTCCTGTGGGTATCTGGAGCTCAGGAAGCACATCCAAAAGTTGTTTATATTTGTGAATGACCTTAAAGTCAGCATTTGGGTCCATCTCCCTTGTGTTAAACCCTACCTTGATAACTGGCCTGTCATTTCAGACTGATGCTGATCCAGATCTGACTGTGCACCTCTCTGCACACTCTGACCTGATGGCGGCTCTGGACGTAAGTTTTGCAGCCAGAAAAGTTTAAAAAAGTCATTACATTGAGGACTTTAAATATCCCCAAACAATGCGGATATTTCAGCAGAGGCATCACCAACCTATGACCGTCTGTCTGATTAACTTTTATTTATTCCTGAGCCGTGTTAATGATGATGATGCTGATAATGACACAGACACATTCGGTATACAACCTTAGGTAAAGAATAACAATAATGGAGAATCATCTCCGCTGTATCACCACAATCATCGTTTGTTTCAGTAATTAAGTTCCCAGGATAAGTACTCGCTAAAGCGCTCGCCTCCCAGTTAGTTCCTCAGACATCAAGATGGATCAGTCGTAAGCTCCCTCTAAAGCCTCCAGGCAACGCAGAGTTAATATTGAGTTTCAGAACGCAGATGATTTATTCATGATGCATCAATCTTTCTCTGCCTGTTTATGTGTTTGTTTATGGATTTACAGTGTTTTGCCATGCGTGAAATAGTTTGAAAAAGAAAAAAAAAAATCAAATCAAATGAAATTCATTAGGTTATGGAACACTTGTTCTTCTCCCTCCTGAGTCTCTGTCTCTCCTGCGTCCTGTGTGTTCAGAAACACATGATCAGAGATGACGGACACAGAGGGACATTAACACACTTGCTTCATCAAACTGGGATCTGAGACTGAAGGCTCAACTCTTTCTAGGTTGATTTCTCTCTCTCTGAGATCATTTGATCATTTACATGAGCTTATTAGTAAATGCATGTTAAATTATTTTCTAGATTTGGGTCAGGCTGCATTATAATCTTTGGTTTGTTGCTGCTGACTTGATGTTACACAGTATGAGTGTGTATCTCTGCAAAGGAGACAAGTCAGTCTCACATGGCTTATTTTTCCACACCCTTTATCGCACATTTTCTAGTGTCAACACATGTTGTTACGCTTTTTTTTTAAAAGTCCAGCTTCATGTTTTATCAGGAATCACTCAGGGTGTGATTACATCAACATGGTAGCACTACAACACTTGTATTTATTACATATGTTAGTAATGACTGACGTGTTAAAAGCACCGGTTTGATCGGGGACGTAACAGAAGGTGTAAGTCTCTGCCTGCTGACAGGCAGCACGGTGCCAGAATCAATGTAGAGTTTGTGTGTGTGTCTCTGACAGAGGAGCGTTCCTTTGTGGTAAACTAATTAATATTTTGAAACATTTATCTGACAGGATGAGAGGAAAAACTGCTTAATACGTCTGGCAAAGGTAGGACTCAACAGTAAGACGTGACTGTCAGGTTTCTGAACAGGTACTGCAAGAACGGTCACAGAATTTAAGTGTTTAAAATCAAAAGTATAGAAGTATCCAAGAAAAGTAACCGAGACTAGTTGAATGTTTTTGACTTTAATAATAATAATAATGCATTTTATTTATAGGCGCCTTTCTTGGCACTCAAGGTGACCATACAACATTAAAAACAAACAGAGTTTAAATAACAAACAGGAAATAAAACACCATTTAAAAAGTTTTAAGTGAAAGGACAGAGGAGTTGTGGTGAGATGAAGTAAACCAGTTTAAACAGATGGGTTTTGAGTTTGGATTTAAAATGTGGGAGTGAGTCAGTGTACAAAACTGCATAAGCATCAGAGTTCTATCTGTTATTCGTTGCTTCATATTCAGTAATTCCAAAACGTGATTGGTTAGATATCTGTCAATCAAAGTAGTAGACCAGTGGTTTCCTGCAGTGTTTAAGACCCGCCCCCTGCAGACGGGAGACTGGAGACGTGAGACGATCGCTAGTTGTGTGTTCCCTAGAGTCAGAAGTTTAGTTGTCATCATCTTGTGCCTTCTGGTGTGCGTCCTTTGTATAAAACCACACACACACACAGATCAGAACACCTATAAGGACCTACCCACAGATGATGCAATTTCCTGCCTGTTGATGTTCCTGTACCTACAATAAACAAGTGAACCAAATTCCTGCCTGCGTGTCCTGACCGACACCCCACAAAGATAGTCCATCACCTCTAGCCTCCCTTTATCTCCTACAGTCAGTATTGCGGAGGTCAGGTGGGAGAGAGTTCCAGAGCTGGGGAGCAGAGCGGCTGAAGGCTCTGCTCCCCATGGTAATAAGGCGAGCAGGGGGGACAGTAAGGTGGATGGAGGAGGAGGAGGATCTGAGGGTGCGGACGGGTGTGGCAGTATGGAGGAGGTGAGGAGAAGTATTTTGTAGTTGAACTTTCTAGGTTTCCCTTTTCTCTTCATTTGTAAAGGATCTGCTGCCGGATGCCCAACACACCTTCAGAGGTCCAGTAGGGTTCATGTCCAGTTTCCATTAAAGCGACTAAACTAGTTGCTTCAGATCATCCCTCGTCAGACCTCTGAGAAAAAAATTCAGACCTCAAAAATATACTGTTCAGCGGTCCATTATCCTCTTGTGTGTTTAGGAGATTGTGCTGCAGACCTGAGGCAGTCAGTGTAGGTGAAGATTGATTTCATTTGAAACTTTCAACTCTTAAGGCCAAATTCCACCAGATCCGTGTCCGTTCAGGTCCATGTCTGATCAATCACAGTACCGGAGTTGATAGGTTTCTATTCTAGTCAATGTTTTAACTTCCACTGGATCCGCTCTATTGCATTCTGGCTGCATATCTGATCCAGCAACTAGTCAACAGATCAGAGGTTTTCAGAGGACATTAAAGGCAACATGGATGAGGAGGGGATGCTGGTGGTCTAGTGCTCCAAGCACCCCACATACAAAGGCTATAGTCCTCGTTGCAGAGGCCGCCGGTTCGATTCCTGGCCACGACCATTTCCTGCATGTCTTCCCCCACTCTCTAATCCCCACAATTCCTGTATATCTTCAGCTTTCCTATCAAATGAAGTCAAAAAGCCCAAAAATATAACTTAAAAAAAACATGGATGAGGAGAGGAGAAGGAGAATCCTTTATTCAGTGATTACCGCGGGAAAACCTCGGTCACATGACTCCAGCTGTCCGGCGGTCCTGCTCTGTGCTGCGTTCTGAAAACACAACCGGTGGGTGTTGACAGATGAGAGAGCACGGAGTCAGACTGCAGTGGATCAGACATGGTAACCGGTGGAGTCTGATGTTAACAAGAATCCTGAAGCTAGAAGACAAGCACGAAAACATCAACAAGTGGATATTGACTTGTGTCAAAATTTTGAACAGACTGTCAAACAACCGCTTTTGCATCTCTATTATCTTTAAAATCCATCTGTGTGTGCAAGAGAACACAAAAGTAAACATGCATTCTTATCAGATTCCAGCTCTGTAGTGAAGGCAATATGTTACGTGTTGAATGCAAAAGATATTAGAAAGAAAACAAAAGCCAAGAACTGGTAATCACAGGGAATCTGAAGCCTTTAAAGCGATGCACACTGCTGAAAAGTTAGTGCAATATAAATGAGAGAAATGTGTTCCAGCTTTCAGAAGATTAATCTAACTGTAATATCTGTGATGTGTTTCATGTCAGACACAAATAGAGTCCGTGTGATGTTGCTGCTTAAGATAAACAAATTCATTTTAAAATTCATTACATATGTATTAAAAGTTCATTACACAGAGGGAACATCAGAGGTTGTGCAGGAGTGAATCACAGCTTCATCATCTCTTGTTTATGAATCTAATGTAATAGTCGCTGTTGGAGGAAAATACTGTACATTAAAAGATTATTGGAGACTTTGACATGGAGGATCTATTTCAGCTGAGAGACAGAGGATAGAGTCACCTGCTCTCCACTCTTCTTATTAAAACTAAATAAACGCTCGCAATCATTTTTCATCTTCAACGGCTGAATAGATCTGTGATCTTTCAACTTGTCCTGTGAACCTCTGAGCACAAAACTCATCACCAGCTTTTTATAATGCATGACTGGCCCTGCAGTCTGTAGTCTGCAGCCAGCCAGAGTAAACAGGCTGGATGTCAAAGAGCTGCTCTCCCTCTCCTCCTTTCTTATATGTCCTCTCCACCCACTTTCAGATGTTATTGCTGAAGAAAATCTGAAACACTCAGAGCACAGAGTGTATATTTTAGTTAGTGAGATACAGGAGTCAGAGTCTGCCGCCCTCTGGCAGCTGCAACAGGTGACTGAACTGATTAAAACCCAGAATAATGGAGGAATCTCATTTGTTCCCGACGCCATTAAACAAACACAGCCCCAAATCCCAGCGCTATTAAACAGAAGTCAAAAGTAAACACCACGCTCGCTCTGCTCAGAAGACAAGAGCTAGAACCTTCTGTAATTACAGGATATTCATCTCATCCAAAGAGATTAAATTTCAGGAACCTTATTCAACCTAAACCTGCATAACAAAAGCCTCCATAGTTACTGTTCCAACAAGAGACTGGTGGCGGCTTCTTTCTGAGCGGCACAATGAGCAGTGTGTTTTATTATACTGCTCTGTTTTCAGAAAGCAGAAGAAAAACTGGGCAGTTTGCCGGAGAAGCGACAGACCCTGAGCTGAAACAGGCAGAGAGAAAGGCTTCACATCACAGAACATAAGAAGAGCACACAAAACACTCATAATATAACAAAGAGTGGAGACTGCCAGGGTAACACAAAGCAGCATGAAGAACTGCAGGGGACAGGCTGAACTCCTCCAACGGACTGCTCAACTGGTGCAGCGTGGAGTCAGACTCTGATGGGTTACTTTATTAAAACAAACTCAAACTGGACTTTATCTTCAGAGGGATTGGAGTTTTCACTTTAATGTGAGCACACGGTCAGTGCAGAGACCAACCATGCACCCTCCTGTTGTCAGTTTTGCAAATGCAAGGTTTTCCAGTTCAGTTACAAAAATTAAAAATGCAACAGATGATTAGACTTTCAAAAAAGAGTAGCTGTGTATTGCATCATTAACAGTAAGAGACTGCATGCTGTAACATTTTGTTCATCTCCTCATGACGTTGTGTTGACTCTGCAGAAGTTTGTGCATAGCGGCCTCCTCTCCAATTGTGTTTGGTCAATTTTGTATTGTTGGTGTGTATTTTGACATGTGGGTCCATGTGTGCGCCCGTGTAGATGTATATGTATGTATGCTTGTGTGTTTCTGCGGGCATGTATATGTGTGCACTTGTGTGGACGTGCCTGTGCTTGTGCATGTCTGTGCAGGCAGATGTATGTTGGTATGGATAATGGGGTACCTGCTTCTAGATGAGGTTTTGGTCAGCTAGGCATTCTTTTCTTTTTTCTTTTCAATGGTTGTGATAGGTTGGTACTGTTGTTTTTGATTTCACCCTGACATTACATTCCACTAGGGAGGGGGTGGGGGGTGTCCTATTATTCCATGACCACTCAATTGAGTATAATATGGGAATAAGAATGTGAGAAAAACAAATAAAGTCTATCTAGACTTTCAAAACAAAGAGGAAAGAGAGCGATGAAGATTGAGCACTTTATATCGGTCAGGTTTAGGACAAGCCTCATGTCTGGGTTCAAAGCTCCTATTACCCCTGTTTGACCGAGGCAGTTTCAGGGCCGGTTCGGAGCCGGTGCTCAATTGAGAACCGGTTTTTCGTGTTTCACCTGCAAGTGAACCGGCTCCCGGCCAGGAAAACCAGTTCCAGAGCGGCTCCAACTCTTTGCTGGTCTAGAACTGCGAACCGCTTACCTCAGGGGCGAGGGGGCGGGGTTGCCGTTATCAAAAACACAAACCAAACGTGTTTCTGCCATTATCCTGCAGTGAAAACATAAGAGACTAATGGATTGTAATTCATTGTAATGAATGTAAGATCTATCTAGGATAAGGTGGACGAGCTAACACAGCACCAGAGGGAATACTGGCAGAGTAGCATCATGCTAACAGAGCTAACACCGGACACGAACGCCAAATTGGAAGGATTTCACCTGCTGTGGGCGGACAGGATACAGGAGAGCAAGACTGAACTAACTGGGGAAGAAGGCCAGCTCAGTCCTGGACCCTGTGGAGGTGGTGGCTGACAGGAGAATTACGGCCAATCTGTCGTCTCTGATGACATTTCTTTCCTATATATATTCTTGTTAAATTCTTGTACTGTACACCTTCTTGTTTGCTGCTGTAACTCCATGAATTTCCCCGGTTTGGGACAGATAAAGGAGTATCTTATCTTATCCTCTCTTATCTTATTCCAAGGCAAAGCAGTGGTCAGCTGAGAGGGCAAGCTGCCGTTGTCCGCCATCGTTGTTGTTGTGAGGGAAAGTTTGCGCTAGCGCTGCTGGGAAAAGTGGTCATGTAAATCTGACATCATGACGTGCCTCTTCCACAGGCCTGAGTGGGTGGGAAAACAAACGGGTGCCGTGTTGGTTCAACCAGCTCTAAACCAGAGTGACCAGCAGCCTGGAAATACAACCTGGTTTACGTTGGTCGAAAAGAGGTACATCAGGAGATCAGGGTCTCATTTGCTTCACCCATTATGGACATTTTCGCTCTCTGTCAACATCACCAGACAAAATATGGAACCAGATGAAAGACTAGTTATCTTATCCTGAAGTCCTGGGCCTCTGACGTAGCTGAAGTGAGGCTAATTGGGAGTGAGTGCAGGCTTGACAGGCGGACCATCCACCCATTGAGACTAAATTTAGTGGGATCTGCAGATAGAGGCAAATTAAAGACGTGCTGACAGAGTCGTGCTGTTCATCTTTTCTTACACATCCACAAGTCTTGATAAACAGTTTCCATGCAAACACTCACGCTCGCACACGCTCATTATAGCCGCTGCTATGAGCCTCAACATGCCGTCAGTGAGCACCAGCCATTTGGGTCTCTTTTAAGTGGTATTGTTTTCTCTGCTGGAAGATCACAGACACTAAAGTGAAAGCTTTGAGACTCAGCGGCTCGATCTTAAGTGCTGAAAGGAAATGTTTGGACGAATAAGCAAACAAATAAGCAGACAAAAGTTGCCTGTTTGTTCAATTTCTGCAGCTTTTACTCGGAGAGAAACAAAGGGCTTTTGATGGGATTTAAAAGACCTGTTGATGTGATGTTGGAGCACAAGCGTTGCATAGGCAGCATCAATTACAGGATCTGTTTTGGCTCCTAAATATAAGGCAACAAGATAAGGCATCGCAGTAAAAATCCCAATGCAAGAGAAGAGTCAAGATTGCACTCTGTTTGCTCATTCTCTTTCTATTCCTCACCCAAATTCAGCATTTCCATCTCCTCCTCCTCTCAAAAAGATCCAAATAACATTTTTCACTTTTGATCCTCGTCTCGACTAAACAACGATATAAATAAATATTTTTTCCCTATTATTCCAGGAGTGACAGTGGTTGTTTTGTCTTCCTCTTTTTCCTCCACAACCCCAATTCTTTATGTGCATCATTTTCCCCTCACCCCTCTCTCTCGCTGTGTCTCTTCCAACCTCTACCTCTTTATCCTGCTCCAGAAACTGGTTGAGTGTGTGTGTGTGTGCTGCTCAGCGTGCAGGGAGGGAGCAGCTGGAGCATCTGCAGTCGTCTCCTCTGACAGCGGCACGGCATATGGCAGGGCCCAGTGAAGGATGGGTGCTGTCACCCGGCAAAGTGCTTACCCCACCGACAAGAGAAGGCGAGCCGCACTAACACCACGAGGAAGAGTAGGAAACAGCTGAACATCAGCAGCCCGCTCATTTATTCTCCCACAGCCACCTCGCCGCAGGAGGCACGAGGTGGAAGAGTCTTGAAGGAAAGACCTCCGACCGGCGAGCGGTGGCCGAGGCGCCCGGTCGGAAATTTGTTCCAGTAAATGGCATCAAAGATTGTCTGTGTGCAGAGGATGGACCAATCAAGAGGAAGACACAAGCTCATCTTCCAGTTTACGCCTTCCAATTTACTGTTACATACGCGCTCATTCATCAGCCTTCAGTGTGTCACACAGAGGAGCATAAACCTGCATGATTACCATACAGTTCATTAATAGAGACGAGATATGCAGAGACACAGCTTACCAACGGACAAACCTGTTACCACTGTGAATGGGGATTTGGATTTCAAGCATTTTTTTGCGGTTGTAGTCTTGTGACCCTGTGTGAACTGTGCATCTGTCTCAGAGATGCAGTACATACATGCCATTGAGTATATTTACACAGAGCTGAGCACACGGCTATTACTTTTTATACCTTTAACATGGACGTTAATTTGAACGATTACAGAAACTTGTAACTTCTTTTAAATTCGGTTTTCTTCATTTTTATGTTGCCTGACTTCACTGCAGGAACGCACTGTGGCAGCAGACAGCATCTACGCTGAGGAAGGGCCCATGCTCCAGACTTAGGGACTGCAAAACGTGGATCTACAAGGCGGATCTGGCTAGCCAAAGTAGTTCTATGAAGAGCTGTTTTGAAGCTGTTTTCTTCTGAGCCAAATGATCGGGATCACTAAATAGTGCTTGACTTCTCATCACTATGAGCTTCTACGCTGAGGTTCTTTACCTGAAACAGAAGACAGATCTAAACCCCGCTCTTGCACGGTAAGATGGATCACAAACAACTTGATCTGAGCTTACAACCTTTATAGATTTGAAGTCATTCGTGGATCTTTGTGGAGGCAATGGATTTGGATTAAATCTTCTACTGGACTTGGATTCTGGTGACCTAATCCCAGCCCTTGCACACATCCTCATAGACAAATGAGCATCTCACTCCAGCTCATGCATTCTTTAAGCTTGCAGCCACAGTCTGTGTGCTTTCAGGTTTACTTGATTCACTATGACAGCTGCTACTCACTCAGTCAGCTACTGGACTGAACCTGAACTTCCAAGACGGCCTCAGGAGGCTAAAAGGGGCTCAAGGGCCTCGAGAAGAGATGGCTATGATATTAGCAGCTACAAGGCAGGAAGCCTGTATGGGCATACATCCTTCAGGTAAGGTTGTACCCTCAACCTCCCCCTACTCTTTCTTTTTAAATATCAGAAGAGAAAAATTAAACGAACAGAGACAGAGAAGGGTGAGACTCAAGAGATGTTCAAAGAGGACAGGGAAGGCTGAGCCAGGACAAGAAGCCTGTTTAAGCTAGGTAAGGCTGTACGCTCTACCTCCCCTGACTATCTCTTCTTCTTGAAGGAGGAAAGGAAAGTAGAGGGGGAGCAAAGGGAGAGAGAAGGGTCTGTAGAGATGTTGCAAAGGGGACAGGGAAGGCAGAGCCAAGGAAAGAAGCCTGTATTGGCTTACCCCTGTCAGGTAAGGCTGTACACTCTACCTCCCCCAATAGCCCCTTTTTCTTGAGGTAAGAGAAGAGAAAGAGAAAGAAGCAGAAGAAAGACATCCAGGCAAACCAAAGAAGAAATGTATTATAGACTGCAAAAAAATTTCAGATGCAAAGGGTGCAGATGGAAGAGCAACTAGAGGTAAAGTCTGGGTCCATCTGCAATCTAAAATAGTGTGAGCAGGGAGGACAGTAGCATGTTTGGATTGTCTCCTTCTAGCCTGTTTTAAATGCATGTTTCTTGTTATTGTAAACCCCATCTGTGCTACACTCACTCTGCTTTAATAGGCAAAGAATGCCCTCTTTAAATCTTCTTTCAGTCTTTTGCATGATCCTCCCTTTAATGCAAATGCAAAAAGCATGAAGTGCATTTGTTGAACCTGCTTCAGGCGTCCATACTGCTTGATATATTCATCATGCAGGTACGGGGCAGAGAGCATCACATCTGCACCCGAAAAACAGGCGTGAAAGCCACTGCACACCTGTCTCTTTGTTCTTCCCCTCCGCTGCTCTTCAGTGTGATGTTTACTGAACTTGAAGTGAAAACTCGCTTCATCTCCACCCTCTCATTTAATTTATGTGTAAATCAGACAGCAGCCGAGCATGCTGCAGCTCTCAATTTCACAAGTGTTTGAAACCCAAATGGAAAGTCAATAAAATCGATGCAATTTTTTTGATTAAGGGGCAGAGCACCTCTTGAATCTGACAGCGATGTTGTCCTAAAATAGGTGCAGAGGGAGGGAATAGATGTACTCAGAAGAGAGAGGAATATCCAGAGAAGGAGAGGCAGAGTACTTTAAGGATATATTTAGAATGATGAACAGGATAGATGCATAAAAATGCCGTACCTGCCACCTTTGTGTTCAAATAATCACACCACTGGGAATTCACACACCTTCCTCATGGACATGAAAATATCAGTGTCTGTGGCTGGGATTAAGATGGATAAAGTGTCGCCTATCAGTGGATCCAGCAGAGAGATAATGGACACAGTATGTTGTTGTGACTGCGAGGAGGACTCAGAGAATATCCGGGTTTGTCCTGCATGTTGCTCCTGCAGACGCTGCAGACTGTGGAGGAGCAGCCTGCCTCCGAATGTTTCCCCGACTCCTCTCCTACCTCACGAAAGGTGGACTGTTGTGTTCCTCCACTTTCCAGCAGCCAATTTACCATGACTGACAGACACATTTCAACATAAACTTCCCCCTTCCTTCCAAAACAACCCCTTCTTTTCCCTTCAGTCAGTCAGAAGAGACTTCCCGGAGCTGTAACCCTCCCTCACTGTGTCAGTCAGCGCGGCTCTGCCTGTGGGCGAATCACTGCAGCACAAAGCCGCAGGACCCCACGTGTGTTCCCAGTATTATTACACAAACCATCAGAGCTCTTTGCATTATCTATAGCCACAAGAGATGAAGCAACAGTCTGACCTTAGAGCAGGAGGTTACATGAGGTGTTGAGGGGAGAAAGAGAGAGAGAGGAGAACTTTCTTTACCTCTGCGTCTCATTAGAAGAAGGAGGAGGAAGAAGGTGATTCAAATCATGAAGAAACTTTCTCTCTGGATCTAAATCCGAACCAAACCTACTCTGGCCCTTTGATTTCTTTTATTTTTCAGTGCCACTCATTGTGCCAACTTCTCCGAATACAATCTTTCCTTCAATCTTTCCTTGCCGTGCATCCTTCTCCTCTGACAGCCAGCGCCTCACCTTTAATGGGAGCTATCTCCTGCGGCTGTCTGGTGTGAAGGAAAAGAGTGAGGAAGAGAGACAAAAAGAGACAGAGAGAGAGAGAGAGAGAAGTGGCTGGTGTTGTTGGAGCCCTCCCCGACATGACGTACAGCCAGATTCCCCGTGCTAAATTTGAATCATTAATGTCTCCAGAGGGCGAAAGAACCGAGCGCAGGGAACAAGGGTCAGGAGGAGAGGTTGAGCCGGCATCTCTCTGCCTCCCACAGTGATCTGGCCGCTCCTCGTAGCCCTAACACCTCTCTGACACTCTATTACAGGGAATAAAAGAGTAAGAAATACAGGGGATGAAGGAGGGCAAAGATGGATGGAAGAGGAAGGCGGGGGACATGTGGGAGAAAAAAAAAGGAAGAAACTATGATGCTCAGTGTATAGGAGGCAGTGGGAGATGAAAAGAAAAGAGGGGAAAAGAAAAGGAGGAGGAGGAGATTGGGTTTGAATGAGAGATAAGATGGAGCGGGGGAAAAGAAGAGAAGGAAGAGAAAGAGAGAGAGGGAGAGAGAGACGGGCTCTGGGGCGATGGGGCTCTCTCAGATGCAGGATGAGACCATCTGGACGAATGCAGAGCCAGGTCTGTGACGGTAAACACTGGGCTCCACTTTCACACGGAAAAGAGAGATTCAAACACTCGCTCTGCACTTTCTTCCCAACATCCCCCCCCCCACCACCACCACGACCACCCCCCACCGAAAAAAAGTGAACAAATAAATAAATAAATAAAAACGACTCCACCCACCCTCCTGCCCACGTGTTGGAGGAAAACAGCAGCAGACCTGAATATTAGCAAAGTCATTATTTACTGCACACTTCTGCTCTCACACACGCTGACTTTGAGATTGATTCAATGTGCTTCTGCTTGTATATATATATGTGTGTGTGTGTTTGTGTGTGTCTGTGATTTGCTTTCAGAGAATGAACCCTGCAGACCTCTGAGGTCATCCCGGGCTGCTCTCCACAATCTTCCCGAGGTTAAAAAATAGTCAAAGTGAAGTTATTATTCCTCACACGTACACATGAGAAAAAAAAAGGAAAAGAAAATTCAATGGGACTACTTTTAAATCTAGAAAACAACAGTAAACATTCCCCGCCTTTCCTCACTTATCTGCTCTCCACTCTCATTTCATCTGATTCTGTCGCACACAGTTTTTATATTAAGCACATTGATTTTTCCTCGTGTACAATATGTGCCTTATAAATCAGGTTTGCCTCGCTTTGCTTGTTCATCAGCAGTGCCGGCTAATTACCAGAATACAGAAGTACAATGGGTGTTGCATGGGAGAGGAAGTAGCCACACAGGACTTGAACCAGCAACCCTTACTTCCACTATCCCCCCCCCTCCTCTCTTCCCCAGAAGACAAGTGAATGAATTCAGTGAGAGAATCTAATCCGTCTCCTGCAGCTCGTTCTCCCCTGCAACGAGGCTCATCCTCAGAATTACATCCCAACGAGACACGCCTGCACAAACACACTCACACAATATATGCATAAGATACTCACACACACACACACACACACACATGCACTAACCCCCATCCCACATGGCTCTGGAGAAGCAGCACTGCCCCTCCTATCCCTCTGTCAATAAGCCCAGTTTGGAAACACTTAAAACAGACTTGCACATTGCTCCGCTACAAAAAAGTGGAAGAAAAAAAAAACTTGAAGACATGCTCTCTTCCATACCCGCAGGGTTAATTAGAATTGTTTTAAACAGCCACTGCTACGCTTTTTAAACATTTATGGGTGCATGCATTACAACTAAGGCATTAACATATCCAGAAAGTTTAACCTCTTCTCTGCGCCCCGTGCGTGCTGCGTTGTGAGGAGCAAGAGGAGGACCAAAGAGAGAGATATAGAGGGAGAAAGACAGAGAGAGAGAGAGAGAGAGGAGGACAGTTGACCTCTGCTGCCCCCTGTGTTACAGCTGAAAAACAACAAGGGAGTTTTCAATGAGGAGCAGCAGCAGCCCGCTTTGGATCAGAGGAGTCGGAGCCAAGACGCCACGCCGGCTGAATGACAATCAGCTCGTATGCTGGCTATGACTGAGAGAGACAGAGAGAGAGTGAGAGAGAGAGACCCAGAGGCGATATAGTACCAATAAAAACATACATTATTCACTAACAGGACATACAATGTGTGGTAGCGATGAATAAAAAGAGGCAGTTTTGATAACGCTAAGAGAGAAAAACACCACAAACAAACATTCTTGAGATATTGCATCACTCTTCTTCTCTTTAGGATCCATTCAATGATTCATTCTGGGGTAATTAAAGTAGTTCCACTAATGCACGCACATTTCAGCATCGGCATGATCCTACATGAAGATAGGCTGGAAATAGAAATCAGTGTTTGTCTGCAACGGTTTAATATCTCATTTGATGAATAATACTTCTGATCTCGCAGTATAATCAGGATTATCAGTTCTAAATGAGCAGCCTGTGCTGTGGATCCTTTTTTTTATTTTGGGGAAAGATTGAGAGCTTAAAATTGAACAGTGTGAGCTCTGTCGAACAAATAACCAAAGTTCAGAGGAAGCTTACCTCACAGAGAGGAGGTATCAGGGAGGAGAACGCCGGCCTCTTCCAGGGGGGAACTTTTCCTCTATGAACTCCTTGAAGCCTCAGACCGTCCTCTGGATGAAGCACCATGCTCTCCGGCTCCCTGGACAAACACAAACACAGACAAACAAGGAAGATTATTTGGAGACTTTTCACAACATGATTAAGCCCTGCGTGTGTGCGAAAGAGAAAGTTTGTAATGAGTCATGGCTCTAAGCAGCGGAGGAACAATGGCGAAAGAGGCTGGGAGCAGGAAGTGTTGCCTGCAGGGGGCTTTTAACACTTCAGAAGAAGAAGAGAATCTCTCTTTCTCTCTGCCTCTTTCACTCTGTGTATCTGCTCACTGCCACATAAAGACGAGTGGTAAACATGAGACAGAACTGCTGCGCCTCTTTGGCCAAGAAGTGAGAAATTGCAGGGATCAAAGCGGTCCAATTATCATGTGTTTATGGAGTGCCAATTATCTCTGACAGTGGCAGGAAGGATTCTGTAACACTCGGTTGCACTACAAAGACTCGGGAAAAAGGTGCCGCCGTTCTTGTGTGTACGATAGTCACACTGTGGGGGCGGTGTGCAGCTATCTACAGTCACCTAACAATCACAAATGCTCACATGCAAGGTTAAAGGATAATGACTGCAGGCTGGGGGCACAGATCACAGCAAATTAGAGCTAATTGCAGAAAGAAAGAAAGCAAAGCACTGAAACATAAATCCTTCAAGCAACTGGAGCTCTGTTGGAGGGATGTAACACCATTCTTTGGAGAAATTACATCACTCACCATTTTGTTAATGAGAAGATTATGCTTCCCGGGGCACTGCTCTGGGAATTCTGGGAGTGTTCATCCGAGACTAGCTCCATTGACAGACCCTTTATTTTTGTCCATTCTTATTAGTACAGACATGTTTCACTGCATGATGACGGTAATAACTTAACGCCGCATACGTCTGTTGTTAAATTCCCCGTCCTGTTTGAGAGTTAAAATCAAACCGTGAAGGAAGATGGACCAAAGATACAAAGGAAGCACTAGAGACCAATTCATTATTCCAGTCGTTTCATTTCTTTAGAAGATGACACCGGGACCCTCCTCAGGACACAAGATTGTCAACATCCATCTGCATGATTGGATTGTGTTGACAAAGAGCAGGAGGACAACAAAACACCGGAAATCCAATCACCAAAATGACCTGAGGAGGTTGTCTGATGTTTATTTGGCTTCACTGACAAAGTGTAGAAGAGATGTGTCGGCAGTCCGGAACAAGTAAATCAACTCCCTGCATGTGTTGAGCATTGTGCATGAATTGAATCAGAAGCAAACTCACAGGTTTTCATAACATCTCACTAAGACATGCTGACCTTGATCTCACACTTTGTCCTGTTTGTAACCAATAAACACTAATAAACAGAGCGCACTGGGAGTCTGCTGTCTGCACCAAGCGGCAACCCCCTGTCTCAAAATATGAAGCACACGCGGAAGTGTTATAAACTGCAATTCATCAAGAATCCACTTGAGGCTGGCTGCAGAAACACCAGAAACCACATACACACCCATTCAAAGAAGACGATCTTTGCATCAGACATGTAGCACTAGCGAGAGTTCAGACAGGAAGACTATAAAAGCAATCACAGCAGTTGTTTAACTCTCCTCTCCCTCGTTCAATAGCTCATCCGCTTCCAGCTGCATGCTCCAGAGCTGTCATTGGTTAATCAGCGCCGGCTATCTTCCAATAGCTCAGTGGAACGCCCTTATCGTCAACCAATCAAATTTCTGCTGTCATTTTAAATGTGTCTCTCTCCAGCTAGCGCCTTCTTGCATTGATGGTGCACACCCCTCCACCTTCCCATCTCCACCTGGTCTCTGCAAGTCTTCATTTCCTAGAATTCATCAACCACCACCAGAGTCTGGATTCTAGGGGGATTCTTCTGCTGCCAAATTCACACATCCTACACTCACAAAGTGATCCCCATAGAGTCCTAATGCCAAATATTTCTGTCAAGTTTCATTATTCATTAAGTTGTAATAAATAACCTTGAATCTTCAAACTGTGTCTCTCCTGATTGAAATAAACATGTTTACAGCCTGGTTCAAAAAACAGCTTCAGTCTACGTAGCTAATCTCTCTATCAGCACACATAGTACGGTGGGTGATTTTTCTTCTAACCCAACGGTTGTAAAGATATTAAGATTACGAGTTTTGTCCCAAATAAGGACATGACTGACATGATTGACAGGCAGGCTCAAACCCCGCCTCTTTACCTCACACTCTTTTGGATGAGTTCAGCATTTCCAATATGGCTGCCGCCCACGATTGGCTTCAAAACAGCGCTCAGGAACAGATGGGTGATGTCACGGATACTATTTCCATTATCTATACAGTCTATGGTCTGCACGCACTACAGCTGCAAAATTGGACAGAACATCAGTAGCATGAAATTATATAAACTTCAAAGTTCAAAAGTGAAAGAGGAGGGATGAAGTCGGTGCTGCAAGATGTAACAATGAGACAGAGGAGACATTTGTGGAGCTCTTGCAACAAGATCTCTACCTTTATGTGTCGAGAAATGTCATCCCGGTGAGTTAGCATTAGCATAAATCTAGTGTATCATCAGATTGTCATAACATTTGGATGGACAACATTTAGATAGACTCCAGCTGATACGGATGTGCTGGACTCCACAACAGCTGCTATCACCACTCCCTCTCTTTATTCTCCTCCATCCCTCCTTCCAGGCCCAACTCGGTCGAGGCAGATGGCCGTCTAACATGAGTCTGGTCCTGCTCAAGGTTTCTGCCTGTTAAAGGAAGTTTTTCCTCTCCGCTGTAACTAGCTAAATACTGCGAGGTGCTCATGGTGGATTAAGGTGGGGTAAGACTGAGTCTTATCCTGTCTTGGTGTTGGGTCTCTGTTCATAATTTGAGAGTGGTCTAGACCTGCTCTGTTTGTAGAAGCGTCTTGAGATAACATTTGATGTGATTTGGTGCGATACAAATAAAGATTGATTGATTGAGAAAGACAAACAAATACAGTCTTTGGCTGTGGTCTAGCCAAGCCTCTCTTCCTTCCAACGTCATCCTGTCGACCAGGAACCATTGTGTCAAGTCATGGCACAGATCTATGGCTCTGTGATCGCCTAATTTGATGCATTGACAAAAATATTGTGCAGTCTGACCTCTGAATAACTCTGTTTGAGGTGTTCTGCAGGGTAAAATGAATGTTTTCACAGTGGAGAGTGGAGTCAGGGAGGTTTGCTGAGAGCAATGATTTCTTGATCTTGTTGATAGAAGAACAGCTGAGCTTAACAAAAGGTCTAACTCTGAAGAAATTCCTCACGTAATGTCAGGAAGCTTTAGTCCAAAGGAACTTTTCACCACCTGTATCAATCAACAATCTCAGTTGATCTCATGTTGGTATCATGTGAGGAAAGAGGTTAAAAAGATATCTTGACAAACAGCTTAGATGGCAGGAAGCAGTCAATGATCTTTGTAAGCCCTTGAGTCCCCACATACCAAGAGGTCATCCCCTCTCCGGCTGATTCACCTGCAGCCCGTGCACACTACATGCAGTCTCACCACACTTCAAACACATTTCTCTTCAGGCTTGCTCTTGCGCAGAGATTCCGACAGGAGATCCGCTGACAGATCGCAGCGGGAGGCACAAAGATGAAGTGTCAACACGTCTGTAAGATCCCGTGTCAAATCCCCTGTTTGGATCAGAGGGAGCAGGCAGCCAAAGAGGGGATTGTTGGAGGAGTGCAGTACATATGCAGTTATTCCCACCACTGCTCATGCAGAGGCTTCTTCACTGTAATCCCTTCGCCTCTAGAGACTGTGTGCAGGGAGAAGCTGTCAGAAATCACCATGCAAACACACCCACGCCTAAGTATGCATGTAAGCCAATGCACAAAATTACAAATCTATGCATTCTGCTTTTTCACCCCTTTCTTCAGTAATCTGTCGTGCGTAAAAAGGTTTCCAAAACAGCACCAAAGAGTCTGATTTCAGTGGTTTTTGGTTTCTGGCTGAGTAAACACAAAGACACAAACTCACTACCTGGATTCATCTGAAGAAACTCTTCCTTCTTGTGACTTTCACCTTCCCTGTCATGTCCTTTAAACATGTTTGATCAGACCTAGCATGTGAGACCAAAAAGATGTCCCCCTGGCAAAGAATCTCCTTGTGAAGTTGTGTTATTTGGGTATGAAACCAGACGAGCAGTGATGAGTGAGGACTTCCCCAGTGGCGTTATCTGAAGCTAAACTCGAGGTGTGAGGAGAGAGGTTGGCAGGAGAGTGAGAGTTTTTGGGGAGGGGAGCGAGCCAAGAGGAAGAGTTGAGGAGAGGTGAAAGAAGCTCTTGCAGACTCGGGGAAAAGAGAAGGAGAGGTGTGACTTCTTCAGAGTCTGCTCGTGACAGTAAGGAGCCTGCGCGTGAACGTGCACGTGATGATGAGTGTAGATGTGTGTGTGTGTGTGTGTGTGTGTGTGCTGAGCTCAGCTAATGCCATGCTGCCATCTCTACTGGGGCATCTGAGACCTGCACTGGCAGGGAATCAACTGCAGGTCAGATCTCTGGCACTCACTCTTTCAGCGAGCCGGTCGAGGTGGCGGGAGTGCAAGCGCTCTGCCAGAATACCAAAAAAGAGCTGGACAGAGGTGGAGGAGGGTGGTGCAAGTGAGATATCCAAGGGGAAAAGAGTGAGTGATGAAAAAGAGAGGATGGAAGGAGAGATTAACAAGTCAAAGCAGGGGGAGATGATGTTATGCCTCATTAAGTTGAGGAGAAAATCACAGTTATATATAATGTAGACATGTGATGGCACTATTAAATAAAAGACAAACTCAGATGATGTGTAGGGTTCTTACTCATCTACCAAACACATGAGGAGGGGAAAAAAAGACTGAAGGTAATGAGGAAGGTGAGAAAAATTAGTGTCTGAGCAGGAGATGAAGGAGGGAAAAGCTGGAATGATGGCACGGTGTTTAAGCGAGCAGAGCATCCATATTCAGGCGCCGGGCTCAGGGGCACGGTTGGCACACAGAATGAGAAGGTCGCCAGAAGACGAGCTGGCGTGTGGAAAAAGTAGCAGCCGAAATGACAGCCAAAGTCGACATCTCTGTTTCTGTCTGTCACTCTTCTGGCTTCATCTCTCACATGCTCATTTCAAGCGGAAATCGTCACAGTAACCAAAACTCAGGACACGAGAGGAGAGTCTGATGGAGCTTATTTATATTAAAGGGCAATCAGGGCATTAATAACATGTTTAACTGTATATAAAGATGGACAACACGCCTCCACCTCTTCATGTTGTACAAAAGCGATGCCAAAAAACAGCCTGTGACAGATGCTGCTGACTTTATTGATGCCATAGTCTGCATAGTATGGATTGGGAGGTATTGACGTCACACCTGCTCAGATGACTAACACACAGATCTAACTTCAAACTTATCTTCTTCACTTTTACATATGGGTTCATTGAAAGCCATATATTGCTTCAGCACCAGTTCCCCAGCTAGCGCCATCCGCTGAGGGTCATACACTTACTTTTACAGGTTTTCAGAACAGAAGAAGCATTTAGGAGGAGAGATGAGAAGCCTCAAGAATTCATACCAAGTCCAGCTTCCTTTTCGGATCAAGCAATCGGACCTACCTCATGCAACTCCATTTAAAAACTTTAATGGTCTAAAGCAGGAGTTCCCAAACTTTTCAGCCCACGGCCCCCAAAATAAAGGTGCCAAAGACCTGTGACTCCTACTGTCCCTCCAAGTGGTTACATGTTGCTTCATACTTCAAAATCAGTTTACCTACATGCACATGTGGCTGTGTTTCCTGTGCTGCTGTGAATTCACCTGCTGCTACTGATCCTTATGTTAATCATCTGTTAGCTAACACTAACCCTAACTTTAGGAGTCATCTAGCATCAAAGAAAGGCAGAAAACTAATGAAATGTACTTATTTGCCGGGTTTTATTTCAAATGTAACTACTATTTCAGTCACACAACTCACATTTACCTAAGATAAAGTTTATTGCAGCATACAGTATTGTGTTTGGTGTATGGGCTCTGAACCTCGTTACTCCTCGTAGATTATTTAAAATGCAGACATTCAGGAGTAATGAGAGAGGACTAACCCCCATCGGAGCCTGCAGGTGGATGCCGGGGAGGAGGTTGGTATGAAGTTTGCACACAGCACTGAGCAGGACAGCAGGAGCAGTGGCAAAGCAGAGGCAGAGACAGAGACGGGGAGACTTGCAGCCAAACTGCCAAATTAGGATGTTGAGATCAGCTGATAGAGAGGATGATGGCATGTCAATGAGTGCAGCTCGAGTTGTCTGCCTGAACTAGCTTGCAGACAGCGCTCCATTTAGATTAGCTAAAAAATCAGATCTAGATGACGTCTCGTGACCCCCCACTGGTGCCTCGTGACCCCATAGGGGGTCCCAAACCACACTTTGGGAACCCCTGGTGTAAAGAAATGAAACTGTGTGTTTACTTTGTGTGTTTTACTTTATAGCAATCATGACGTTTAATTAAGATAAAAGGAATCTGGTACAGAGTTATGAAAGTTTCATCCTTGAAATGACTTTAATCACTGAAGTTTGGATGACTCAGATATGGATATTGTCTAATAAATATGGATACCTACAGAGCATGCAGGCCAGGTTCACTTATGACCTCACTGATGTATCAGATTAAGTCAGGACACACTTATTAAATATCACTCCTCTCTGCCTGACTCATGATCCCGTTATCTGACTGTTCCATCATAGGACAAAAACCTTGAGTGGTAGTTTTAACTGTAATCATCCCTGTTAGAAGTTAACAAACCAAACCTAGTGTATAATTCTCTCACAAGCAGAGTTTAGAAATAGTGTTTAAAACTTTACCACCATCCCCATCAACACACAGATTCATACAGGCTGGCATTATGCAGACAGATACATACATAAACATGACACAAAGTCTTTCAGGGACGAAACCCTGATCTCTGCTGAAGCCTGAGCTCTTTAAGCTAGCTTCAGCACAAACATGGCTATCGACATCCTTTCTACCAATGTCAATACCATCTGATTATGTAAAGACTGACCAACAGCTTCTACTCTATTAGGCAGGCCCGGCTCTCTCCCACACAGAATGCCTGATCACCTCCATCAGTTACCGAAGGGCAACCGACTCTGACAAGCCGCAGCCCGAGCTTCAATTAACTGAAACCAGGAGAAGAAAAGACACCGACTCTCCAGCTACAAAATACTGAAGCAGCCCACACCAAAAACATGCTGTAACTAGACTCTCTGGCCAATTCATACGCACATAAGCTCACTTAGCCTTTGGCTACAACACAACAAAACCATTGTCTGTAGGGGAGACTTAACAAGGAGGCTATTTGAATACAAAACAGCTTGCGGCAGAGGATGAGAACTTTCCATCTATCCTCCAGGCTGTCAGGCAGGAGTTTGTAGGGGGGCAGATGTTTTCACTGGCAAAAAAGAGGAGGAGGATGAGGTGGGGTGTGTGAGTGTGTGTGGGGGGGGTGTCAGGAGACAAGTTACAACCCACCTAACAGCCTCAGAGGAGAGAACCAGCACATTAAGCCGCGGTGAGAAATGATGTGGCCAAGCCGGCTGTACAGTGTGGGGAGGAGGGCTGCTGGGTTTCCAGCGCTGCATGAATCCATCTCCATTAGCAAGCGCGGACCATCAGAGGATCCAGACACAGATGCACACTCTCCAGTGGTGGTGGTGGTGAGGGGGATTCAAGGGCTGACTGATGCAGACGTGCTTCTTCATCGGATTATGTCAAGTTTGCCCGTCAAACTGGCCGTAGAGGGGCAGCCTTCAAATCTCAGAGTACGCTCGTATGTATTCTTAAAGTACCACAGGGATGCTTTAACTCTCAGTGTGCACACGTCTGTTATAAGACACAATCACAATGTATACTTCAGAAACAGAAACAGAGATTTGCTTGTAAGTTGCAAAAAAAGTCGACACTTCAACTCCTCCATTTCAAGTCTTTGCCATCATTCTTCCACTTTGCTATTCTTGATGAAATATACTCTGTATTATAATTTGTCCTCAAAGTGACAAAGTGTAAAAGCAGGCTGAACACTAACCTGCCAAACAAACAGTCCACAGCTACCCAGCTTTCTTAATTAAGGCCCTTTGTTTTTATTCGGCCTTTTTCCTCCTGGCTTGGATTAAATTGGATTCTAAATGATCCAGAACCGATAGAGCAATCTTAACTGCCATATTCTCAGACCGAGTGTTCACTAAACTGTCACAAATATGCTGGCAGTGGGGTAATTTTCTCCTGTGACAGGGCAGGCGAAGTGGAGGGCCTATCTCCCCAGGGGGATTGTGGAAAGATTGGAGGAGGGCATATGGCAAGAATGGGATGGGGCGTGCGCCATAGAGCACGCCGTTTATAGCAGAAAGCCCCCCGAGACACGAAAAGAGAAGAGGAGAGGAAAATGAGATCGTCTTCACTCCGCTCGGTGTTCCCCACATTCAGGCTTTTCTAGGGTCATTTAAGGGTGTGATGCACACGAAATGGCCAAGCAGGGGAGTCAAACACCTCGGAGGAATGTTTATTACTCATACCGCAGGCAAATCCTCTCTGTTATACCACACAGCCACCAGCGTACAGTAATACAGCCAGGAGAGAACGCTTTGAGGACAGTAACTGCACTGACGTTTGCTTTCCTGAACCCTTCTCTGGGAGCAAAGATGAGCTTCTCCAACATTACAGGAGACGAGACGAGTAAAGACAGATAAAAGAACAAGAAAGTGACATTGGGAATGTGAAAGGAGGAGGGGGAAATGACAGAGTGAAAGTACACACAGGGGGCGGGGGTGTCAAGTTCACATGGGGAAATGTTTCTCAGCAGGAAAAATGATTTCCCTCTCTACACAACCTGCACCGCGGGGGGTTGTACACAGTTTCACTGCATACGCCTCCAATTCAAAACACACTTCCGCCTCCAACCTCATCCCCCCTTATCCCTTCCTCCTACGCCCCCCATCCTCCTCCTCCTCCTCCTCCCTCCGCCTCCTCCCTCCTCTGCGCTTCCTGTACAGGGTGCTGCAGGGGGATCGGCAGAGAGGGAGGCAGCCAGAAAGCCTGATAAACCAGGAAGCGGTCACATCTGGCCCACACTAATTCAATTCCACACAAGTTTGCTTTTTCCTCCCCATAACATAACCTAATTAAAAATTGCAGGAATTGGAGGCGCATTCATTTCCAATTCATCAACGGGGAAGGGAGGCGGACGAAGACTTCTAAAAAGGTTGGGTCTTTTTTAATTAAAATCAAAATTGCCCCACGCTACTTTGAATTATATATTTACTAGAAATGAATCCAAGCAGCAGTGATTACACAGGCCCATATGGCTATCAATACCTCACGTTATTAGACACACTCACAGTATTGGACACACTCCCTACCTCCTACATTTACAAATTTCCATGCCCCAAAGACACAGGTGTGACAGGAGTTTGTAATTTCCAACCTCTCACACTCTGAGGTATCCTCCTGCTGAACACACACATCTATACGCAGGTGAGACCTGGGAAAGTTTTATGGTCCATGAGTCTCATTTGCAAAGACAAGCTGAGAAAATTGTAGATATAAGGGAGTGAAAGAAACTTTAAAGGGCCTGTGTATGAGTTCAGAATATATATCAGCTATTTTTTTTTTTTTCAATTGAGGTAAAACTCACCAACAGCTTTGGTCTCCTCTGTCTTGGCACTGACAGAATATTGGTCTCTTCTTTTTTTGTGCAAAGGACTGGTAGTCTGCTCTTATGGTTCACAAACATCAGGAGATCAGAGAAGAAAGAAATGCATTGATTAGAAAGATAGTGGTGTTTAGATAAATGACTGTATTCCTAAGCAGGGGCGTGTCCAGAACTTTTTGACCGGGGTGGCCCAACTGAGGCTCTCACATAGGCCGGGGTGGCCAAATCATTTACCAATAAATAACATTTACCCTTTCTGTCTTCACAACCTACTTTCATTAAAGTATTAAACAGTTGTTATATTCCTTTTGACTTAAAAAAAAAAATCATGACAAAGTGGCAGAAATCTTCTCTGCTTAATTCTTTAAGGACTTACAAAATATGTTTTTTCAAAGTCACATTTGAGGGCACTAATAAGGAAATCTACTGTCAGCCTTTTAACTCATCCCAAATTACAGATTTTAACAGAAACCCCACCTCTGACAAGGCAAACAGCCAATCATAGTTTAGGATTTTGGGCTGGCCCCTGGGGTGGCCAATTGGATTTCAAGGGGTGCCAGTGCCACCCTTGGCCGCCCCTCTGGACACGCCACTGCTCCTAGGACATATTACATTAAGACTGTAAGAAACGATTTTCAAGGCAGCACCCACAGAGAGCTTCTCACCTGCGCTCTTGTTGACAGTCAGGTGAGTTGTTCTGGGCACTTCTGCTTCTGGTAGAAATGACCGTTAAGTTTGAAAATGTTCCGTTTGCTTCATATTTACTTTGATTTAATATAATTTTAAAGGAAAACGTTAAAATAGTTGATAGACATCATGTCGTAGCATTAGCAGCAGCTCTGCACCTGGAAATAGAAGCCTTAAAAAAAACAAATGGGGTTACTTTCTCCTCCTACACACCCGCCATTGTTGTTGATATACACAATTATTTTATTGGTCCACCTAGGTGTTCACGCCCTCTTTTCCAGAACATGATATTAGCTGTCAATAAAAGATAGGCCAGAGTTCTAAGAGGGATGGTGATGGTCGCATGCACACAGTCACAAGCACAGAAGAAAAATCGGTAACACTTTATATTAACTACACACTTTTAAGCATTAATTAAGCATTAATTAATACTTAACTCATCATCTGTAAAGCATTGTTCATACATTAATACTCATTTATTTATCATGTACAAACACAGTTATAAATGTTTTATTATTCATGAATATGACTCTCTATAATGTGTTAACTAACTCTTTGTTCATACTTTATAAATGATGGATTCACCAAATACAAATGAGCTATTATGGTCATTATAAACCAGTTATACACACATTTACAGGTTATGATTCTAACATTTAGTAAGGGTCTTATAAGAGGACTTATAAAAGGACTTATAAGCTGCTTGTTCATGGTTTTGTGAGCTGATCTAAAGTGAGGACTTTTTATGCTTTACAAAGCATTCATTAATGAGATTTAAGACCAGCAGCACCTTAAAACACAGAATCCAAGTTATTGTTCAGTTTTGCAGTTGCATTTTAACTTGTGTTTACAAATGGTTTTATACAGCCAGCTTTTAAATGTTACTGTGTCTTTTTATATATTGTATATGTCATATTTTATTTGAGTTTTTCCACTGTGAGCACCTTAAGTTTGTATTGAGTATTTTAAGTTCATATGAAGAGTTATTTTGATAAACGCGGTTTTATACTGAGGTTGTTTCCTTTTAATGAATACAAGTTTAAGTACATGTTTTGTGTCTGTTTCCTTATTCTGTTGAATCAATATCTGTGACTTCTGTGTTTTAAGGTGCTGCTGGTCTTAAATCTCATTAATGAATGCTTTGTAAAGCATAAAAAGTCCTCACTTTAGATCAGCTCACAAAACCATGAACAAGCAGCTTATAAGTCCTTTGTGACTACCTTAATTAATCATAATTTGCTATGGAATAAGGTGTTCACTAACCCTTACTAAATGTTAGAATCATAACCTGTAAATGTGTTTATAACTGGTTTATAATGACCATAATAGCTCATTTGTAATTGGTGAATCCATCATTTATAAAGTATGAACAAAGAGTTAGTTAACACATTATAGAGAGTCATATTCATGAATAATAAAACATTTATAACTGTGTTTGTACATGATATATAAATGAGTATTAATGTATGAACAATGCTTTACAGATGATGAGTTAAGTATTAATTAATGCTTAATTAATGTTTAACTAATGCTTAAAAGTGTGTAGTTAATATAAAGTGTTACCGAAAAATCTTTTCTTTCTTTTCTTTTGCTGCAAGAATAAATGGCTCATTTGGCTGGTGAACTAGTTCCTGTTTCTCAAACGTTAAAAAGAAGCGTTGGTTTTACGTTGCTAAACATGACACCATCTCCACTTTTCATTTATTTATGTATGTATTTATCATAGACTGTAAAAAAAATGGACGTCATCTTGCTCGGCTCAAAGTGAGGCTGCCGCATGGCCGCAAGGGGCTGCTCCCCCTAGTGGCTGGCTGCAGTATAGGTCAAAAACTCCATCTCCCCCATTCATTTGAATGGGGCTGCAGTCAAACTTTAAAGAATAAATACACGTCGTACGAATGTTTCTCAAATCCGTATGCTGTGGTGATATGTAGTTAGTATTTGACTGTTTTGTGTTCAAGGCCTCTTTTTTCTGAAAAGTTTATTTTTTGTTGGTTATTAGAGTTTAAAAAACTGGTTTTACATCCGGGTTTGCTTTGATTGACAGCTTGACCGTGGAAACATACAAATTCCCTACTGCACAGACTCTGGCTGCAAAAAAATGTACAAGATGTCAGCGTTCTGGAACGGGATGTTTTGACTTCAAAAGCGTTCAATGGGAAAAGGCGGAGCGATGCTGTCCATTATATATACAGTCTATGTTATTTATGTTTTTATTTCCAATCAAAAACAGGGTTCAAATGATTTGCAAACCATCAAATGTTGTTTTTATTCACATTATATAAAGAATCAAGACTTTTTTTTTAATTGTGGTTGTAGTTTGACAGTATTTAAAAACAACCAAAACAGTTTGTTACATAAATATAATTTACCCACATTTGTATCAAGATGTTTCCTGTTCAGTTTTCAGAAGTTCTTATCAGATAAGCATTAAATTAAATATCTACACAGACTACAGTATAAATCAATGTATCTTTTAAAGCAAAGTGAAAGACAGAGCTTTAAAAAGTTGTTTTTTGAAAGCTGAAAGCAGAACCATGCTCTGTTTATTCACTCCATAGTGAAAGATTTGACTTCACATAGTCTCAGACATCTCAGATCAAACCTATCGGACCAAAGACTCAAAGACACAAACACAGCAACATATACGCATTGCATAGGGAATATCAATATGTCGATGTCAAGCCTACACAGGTAAGAAAGGAAACCCCTCTGCCTCTGCATTCTAACTCAGTCTGTATCAACGTGGTAACATAGCCCAGACTTTAACAAAGCATCAATTATCTGACAAACATCTTCTTCTGACGGATGCAGTTTTCTTGCTAACCTCCCTGAACTTCAAATGAAAGGAGATAATCCTACAGCTGCTGTAGATGCAGTGCTCAGAATGCCAAAATACATCCAATTCCTTTCAAAACAGAAATATATCAGGCGCATGAAGGATATAATTTACCCAGGGTATTTTTTTTTTCTTCAAAAGATTTGCTGTGTTCAGTACATCAATGCTACGGCTGAGTCAGAGTCTTTTTATGTGTACAGAGAGCAATTTCTCAGACGAATCATAGCTCTGCACCGTGCATTTGTAACATATGGTTTGTTTGTTTGTTGTAACATGAAACACAGTATGATGGCCGTGTCATACATTACCTAAATATGCATTTTTTTCTGTACCTAGACAAACACTTCATGAAAAAACAGTAACAAACTCTGCAGAAGCTCTTTAGACTCACAAGAAAAAACATAATCTATGAACTGTATATATATATATATATTTTTTGGAAGTACAATCCATAAGGAGTCAAAACTCTGCAGGAAGCTAAGTGAAAAATAGACAAGATCTATATGCAGGAACATTTCAGAGTTTGTTATAATGCCCATTTACCTCTGCTGTCAATTTAATAGTAGTTTTTTCTTGCATGTAGATAACGAGCTCTACATTTCTGACAGGTTCTCATTAATTTATCACTATGACTTCAATATTAATGCTACATTTTGTGCCTTCTTATTGCAACGCCTGATAGTGTGGGGCTGACCTGCAGTGCACTTTGGAGCTCATTTCTCTAACAAGCATCTCATCCAAGAAACAGGTAATAATGCTCCTGACAGTGAGGTATAAATCACAGCTCTATATGAACAGTCAGACTTGTTCATGCAGATAAGACGTAGAAGCTGCTGGACAGCATGTTTAGGCACTTACAGGCCGGAGTGGACTGTTTGCATAACATCTTAAAAACAACGTAGGCTGATTTGAAGAGAAGCCCAACTTCTCTGAAATAGCACCTGGACATTAGTTTCTTATACAAGCAGGTAACCTTTGAATCCCAGTCCCACTGCTGTGTGTTATTTCATCCAAGGATACAGTCACTACGTCCAGCCCCCTCAAAATGTGTAAGGCCATGCTTTAGTGTGAGATACAGAACTTATTTCCCTACATTAATATTGCACCTTAATGTAGCCTGCTGTATACTTCATCAAACAAGGACAATGTGTTAATGTGATTTAATTTGTAGTCAAAATCACAAACTCTTCAATTCAGCTTTCAACCCAGCAGATTAAGAGGAGCGTCTACATCCCAGTGGAATCAGGCTAGTGAAGGTAGCTCCACTTCTTCACCTTCTCCACTTAGTTCAGCTCCTCCAGGCGGATCCTGAGGCTTTCCACGGGCAGCTGGGATGATAATCCCTCCAGCGTGTTCAAGGTTTCCCTCAGGGTTGACCCGCGTTCACTGACTCCATCGGGAGAAGCGAGGCGAGCAGAGAGCTGGAGCGCTTCAATGTTTTATCTGAACGTGTGTTTAAACAACTAGCTATGTATGTGTAGGTATATTTTATTCAGAGTTTATTACATGTGTGTGGATCCAATCAGAATCATAATAAGTTTTAATGCTCAGTGGTTTATACGTACAAAGAATTTGTCTTGGTGTTTTGGTGCTGAAGTGAAAGGCTTCTTAACAGCAGGACTATCCACCTTTAATAGAAAAGACACAATTATTAAACAGTATACAGAACAACATCTACACAAACTTAGCAATGAAGAGCTGATGAATATAGATAAAATAAAGACAATCATTGTGAACCATGCAGTGCCAAAACATGAAGCCCCTGCAGAAGAGTAAAAAACTGCAGTTCCCAAAGTGTCCACTTGGGGTTGGCTCAAATAGCCAATGAGACTCCATTAGAGACCAAAGCAGAGTGAAACATGTTTACAGTCTGTTAACATGCCTGACCAACATGCAGATCACCTGTTGGGATAACACTATGATGTGAGAGAACCCAAAACCTGCTGCTGCTGATGAATGTTGTCAAAAGATCAGACACGTACAGAAAAGGGAAACCGTGGGAGGCGAGGTGGGACATGCTGTGCGTACTGAGAGAGGAAAGCTGTCAGTGGTGTGTGTTTGTTTCATATCATGTTGACACATAACAAAAAGCTGGACAACAAAGCATGATTAATAAATGAACTTACCTGATAAGAGAACTGAGGAATGGATGACTCTGTTTTGGTTATATTAAGGCAAAGAAATGTGACAAATTACATATAATAAGGAGTGTAGGTGATCTGTCTTACAGGTGGATCATAGCCAAGGCTTTGGCTCCTCCTCTTCGTCCGTTTCTGTGGTTGTTGGAAGTTTGTTGGAGTAGAATTTCCAATATGGCACCACCATCTTTGGACTTCATGTTCCTGAGACAATTCCAATTTTACAAAGTCTGTTTTAAACTTCTGTTAAGTGAACAACAGTGGATATACAGACTATAGGGAGGTGGACTATTTGTACTGAGCACGTCCCAAGCCCAGATACACTACCAGTCAAAAGTTTGGACACACCCTCTCATTCAATGGTTTCAATTATTTTAATTACGACATTATAGATTAATACTGAAGACATCAAAACTATGAAATAATCTGGTTTGGCCATAATCTGGATTACAACAGTAGTCAAATAGGGCTGTCCATTGTGTACTGACCCTACCTCTCAACGACATAACTGATGGTCTCAAACACATTAAGAAGGCAAGTCATTCTACAAATGAACTCTTGACAAGGCTCATGTTCATTAGAAACCATTCCAGGAGACCACTTCATGAAGCAGACTGAGAGAATACCAAGAGTGTGCAAAGCTGTCATGAAGGAAAAAGGGGGCTACTTTACAGTGTTGTATCTTAACAGCCCGTGAAGTGTAGATGTAGAATGAACTTCGTGACACTGGCCATCTTGGATAGTAATCAGATTTTTTACAATCAAACAGCATCAGCATCAGTAACAAGCATCGCGACTGCTTGGAGGACGACCGGGCCAGATGAAGTCGCCTCTCTTCTATCTCCACGTTCTGGCTTAAATACTATGAAGGTGCACTCAAATTAGAATGAGGGTGTCCTCCAAACATACACATATATGGACTCTTCAACACAAGTTTCAAGTTAGCTGCTATTTGACTCCGTTTATGAACTCCTGGTTCTGAGTATTTACAAGGACATCAGCTGTCACTGTCAATCATAGATTTGCCTAGGTCAAAGGTGATCTTTTTTAAGGCCATTCCTAGAGACTTCTGGAGCCTACTATTGTAACTCATTCTTGTGGGTCCCTGGACTTATTTTAAACAACACAGACTAGCAACATATACTTAATCTTATGTGGTTGAATCAGATACTTCAACAGAATCTAAAATATAAAACATATTCTGCTTTGTTTAACACTTTTTTATTAATTAAATAATTCCATATATGTTCTTTCATAGTTTTGATGTCTTTGGTATTAATCTACAGTGTTTACAATAATTAGAATAAAGACAAACCCTTGAATGAGAAGGTGTTTCCAAACTTCTGACTGGTAGTGTATATATATTGGTAAAGATAGCTTCGTAGCAACATTGTTATATTTTTAATATCAGATAACAATGCCTCATGTTTACTGACCGGTTGAGTTTGTTGGCTGCTGAGGAGAGTTTCTGATGACCTCCCTAATCTCCTTCTCATGACAGAAGATGAAGTCCTTGATGGTCCACATGTAGGAGAACTTCACCACTTTGATCTGCACAAAGCAGACACAGCCAGGCCTGAAAGCAGATCTCCTTTATTTATATATTTATCTATCCTATATAGGTAAGTGATGTTTGGTCAGCCTGGACTTCAAAACCGCACATCAAAACTGCCTTTCATCTTAATAAACACTGACAACAAACGGGAGGGAAGAAGAAAGGATATTGTAAAAGTGGCAGAAGAAAAAACAGCACAATTTTGCCAAGACTCGGAAGAGATGAAAAAACGGACATCATCAATGACATACTTTATCTAGCTCAGCTCTTAACAGGGAAGTGATGCCTGAAGTAGCAAAGCCTCTTCTGCAATGACTGAAACAAACACAATTTTCACAGCAGAGGTAACCTTTAGAGAACGCACTTTAAATGGCACCCATGTTTGTGGGAAACATATTAGGAAAAACAGAGTTCCTGAAAAAACTCCACATGTGATTTGTTCCAACCTTGGATTATTCAGAAGTCACACAAATATTAAAATATATTTTTTTTTAAAGATGTACACTTCAATTGATGGAATAGGAGAGGAAAAAGTGGGAATCAAAAAGCTTAAAATGTACAAAATATTACAAACTCTATTTGACTGCTGTATCGCTCACACTAAGCTCCACTGAAAGTTAAACACAAACTCTGAAAACACAGAAAAGTGTAATGTTGGGTTCACACCAAGCACAAATACAATTATATCTCACAAGTAAACTACACGTGAAGTCAATGTAAAGACGTGTTTTGTTTAAAGGTACTTTATTGATCCCCAGGGGAGAAATTCAATTTTTCACTCATGCTATTTTTGGACATGTTAGACATAGTTTTTTTTGGTATATACATACAAATGCACACACATGCAGTGAACATGCTTAGGGAGAGATGTCAGAGTGAGGATGCTGCCGTCAACCAGCGCACCCAGAGCAGTTGGGGGGGTCAGTGCCTTGCTCAAGGGCACTTCGGCAGTGCCCATGCTAGTGAACCAGCACCTATCCAGCCACCAGTCCACTTGCCAAACTTCATCCATACTGGGACTGGAACCAGCGACCCTTCGGTGCCCAAGCCAAGTCCCTATGGACTGAGCTACTGCCGCCCCCATAAACCATAGACTGTATAAAATATGGACGTAGTATCTGTGGCGTCACCCATGTGTTTCTGAAGAGCAGTTTTGAGGCAAATCGGCGGCGGCAGCCATATTGCTGCTGTGGAGCCAGTGTGACGTAAAGAAGCAGAGTTTGAGCCTCCTAGCCAACAGCTTCAGTGTTCCCACAGTCAGCTGTGCCTCTCATTGGAAGACTAGTAATCTCAATATCTTCACAATTGCCACGTTAGAAAAAAATCCTTCCCCCTCACAGTGAGAGCTGATCAAGAAATGAGCTATCCAGACTACACTGGTCTTTTGTACCAGGCTGTACACATGTTTATTTCTGCTGTAAAGATCTGCTTTTTCCCATTCATGTGTATGTGACTCCCGGTTCTTCCAGAGCCAGCCTCAAGCGGACCCTCGATGAACTGCAGCTTTGAACACTTCCGCATTGGACTCGTATTTTTAGACCGGAGTTTGCCGCTTGGATTAAACGCAAATGGAGCGAAAACTGAAATTTTCTTCATCCCCACTGCCTCCCCGGCATCCACCTGCAGGCTCCGGGGGGTGTTTAGTATGTTTTGCTCATCACTCCTCAAAGTCTGCATGTAAACTTATCTGCAAGGAGTGATGAGGCCGGAGCCTGGGCGCCAAACATGAATATGTATTTGCTGCTACAATAAACAATTTAAACGTGAGTTGTCTGACTGAACTTCTTATGTGGCAACTCAAATGACACTAACTGTGCTGCACGAATTGTGTAAATAGAACAAGTTAAACGCACAAGTGACGCAAATTTGCAATGACTTTGCAATCGCGAAGAGTCGAAACTTGTACCTTCAGCAACTGATTAGCATCGCGATGGCCAATCCAGGGTTCCCACTCTTTTCCAGAGATCATTTTCCAGGACATTTCAAGAACATTTTCAGTGATGATCAAGCTGGTATGACAGTCTAAATTTAGTTCCTAAATAGTCTAATATGTTCCTCTCAGTGGAAGTCTACATTGAAGACATGCAGTCTATGGCTATCCATGAAATAATCTCTTACATGCTTAAAAATGATGGCAAATTGATTATAGAATAATGCAACCACAGATGTACAGCACTTCACTTTATTAGCGCAACCAAGCAACAATGATGGGCAACTCTCATCTCAGCTTTCTCTTTTCTCAAAAAATATAAAATGAGTTCAGTAAAAAACAAAAGAGCCAGCAAAGGACTCTGGAAGCTGCATCACTGAAATAAATAAATACTAATAATAATCAGAGGATCAGTGCAAAAATTGACCTAAATAGAACTGAATGACAAAAATGGCCACAAATGTTGAAAGGGGATGTGTTTTTTTAACCTTGTTAGATCGCACATAGTCATGTTGGAATAATTTTCCAGGACAATGTGTGATTTTCCAGGACATTTGACTTTTTCTCCCATTTTCCAGGTGTTTTCCAGGACTGGAAAACTGGTCAACTGTTTTCCAGGTTTTCCAGTTTTTCCAGGACGTGTGGGAACCCTGCCAATCAGCTTCGAGATCCTCCAGGGATGTATGGTGTGAAGAACGGACCGGTGGAGGTTCAATAATCTGGAAAATTTCCTTCTTTTGTTTTTTAAATCAAAAAGTGTTTGCTTGGAGGAAAGTGAGTGAGGCGGTTGGATCATCTGGTGAATTGTAAAAACATTTGTCTGTCACTTGTAACAGTTATCGGTTTTCCAAGCTAGCTAGCACAGCTTCAATTTGCACAACCGGCCATGCATCTTTGGGTACTAGCATACACGCAATTTGACGTGCAAATGGAGCGAGTTATTTGGGCGAATTAAGCAAGTAAATCTAAAATATTCAGGCTTTGTAATCTGCATGAATAAGGCGAGCATATGGTTTTATTGGCGTCCGGTGTGAGCACAACAGAAGTATTTTCAGGATTATAAATCTTAAAACCGAATCTGACTCCCAGCTCATCTGGGATACAACAACAGCCCTCAGCGACAGCACTAACAGACATTTCAACCCAGAGAAGAGAGGTTTCTAACTCTGGCACTGAAACAGAGATGACCTGAGCGGGGGTCTGACTAACAGCCAGGTTTGGAGTGAGATGGCCCAACAATCAGTCCCTGCTGGCTGCCTTTTAAACAACACCTGGTGTGGACAGAGCAGCAGAGGGATGGATCCAGTACAACTGCACCTCCAGACTCACAGCTCGCTGCGAGCACCCTGCAGGGACACAGAAACACAGTCATTAAAGGCACCATCTCTAAACTAGTGGCACATCTTACTATGACGGCTGTGACCTTGTGTGAGGGTTTGACCACATCACAGAAAGTCTTCTATGGAGAGTCTAATGGAGCAGTATTTTGTGATTAGTCGGATATATCTGGATTCATTTGTTAAAGGAGGTTTCAGCATTCAGAGCACAGCAGCGGCGCGCGCTCTGCCTCACAGGGGGGGAAGCCTTTCTCTGTCTGTGCGTGGTTTCCTCTTTGTTTTGCTTTGAGAGGAGCAGAGCGCCGTGCCAGCCATCTGATTCCAGCAGGCTGCACCCGTCCATCGCGGCTCTGAGTGAAGTGGAAGACTTAAGACTTTCATCTCAAGCTGCCAGTCTGAACTTGCACACAAACACACACACAAACACACACACACAAGGTCACACTATGCTTTCAAAAGCCAGCGCTGGCTCAGAAAGGTCAAAGTTATATTTTATGAGGACGTGCATCTGAGGTTTTTTGGTTTTAAAATGCCGGTCAGGTCGCCTCTAAACGTCTCTCTTACTCACAGTAAACTGCTCTATGTTGTCTAATTTGTAGTCTTGAGCTTCATGAGTGGTCTTGTGGGATGAAAAATCCAGATGAAAAATAAACTGAGGCATTTTGGTTTCAAAGTTTCATTCCTCCACTGCCGGTTCCTGCTTCTGCCCGTCTCCCCTTAATTCATACCTGACTCACCAAAAGGTCTCACGATCCTGCTTTCCTCGCTGAACCTGAGAGTCCCCCCAAGCTGGCCTGCCAAAGAAACCCTTCCAACACGCTGCTTAATTAGTGGCTGATTGAAAGAGAAGTTCAGGACCTGAGGAAAAAGTTGGCAGAAACGAGAGTCGGGAGAGACAGACCAAGAAATGAGAGAAGGGGGAGAAAACGGGGAGAGAGACCTCTGTCTTTGTGAGAGGAGGGGAGACCTCGACAGCACTAGACCCAGACAGGACTTCATTAACGTTAACAGAGGAGTCCTGCATCCAATCCTCGGTCCTCAATCTGGTGCCCCTCTTTCCCTTCTTTTGTGTGATTTGTATCTGATGAAAACACTGCTGGCATTTTCGCTCACTAAGACAATAAAATATTAATCATAAAAAAAAGTTGGGGGAACAAGGCTGCACTGATTTGCAATTTAAATTACCTGAGACTTCCTGGCAATTAATTATAGTCTATATGAGTGAGCGGGGTCGTAAACGCAGATTCTTGCACGTATAGTGTGTGTGTGTGTTTCTGTGTGTGTGTTTCTGTGTGTGTGTGTCATCCTTCCAGCTTTTTTCACTGCATATTTAAAGCACGATTTACAGAGTACCTTTTTTTTCCATCCTGTCCCTTAAAGAGCACCAGAAATGCCAAGTAATCACAAGGTTTCAATTTAAGATAACATGACAACACTGGCAGCGCTGCTAACAGCCTCACAGCTTTCTAAATAGACCCAGATGACACTTAACCAGAATAAAGCTGAAGATGTTTTTTGTTTTTTTTCCCAATTCCTTTTCATGACAACATCAAGAGCAAAGCAGCAATAACAGCTCACAGAGATGCAGGAGATGTGTGCTAATCATAGGACTTCCTCAGAAGGAATGGCTTCAGACAGTTCATTTGTCATGGGAATCTGACGATGACAGCATGAACGGGAGAACAGCTAATAGGTGATAATGCACATGGCATACAGAGAATAAATATTGTCACGTTGCAGAGTATGCTGGGGAGAGATTCACAAAGACTGTCGTCCCTGAGGCCAATTAAAAGACAAAGTCAGGAGGTAGAGGAGGTCCTGTGCGTCAGATAAGGGAGTGTGTGTTGCTGCTCCTTCTGCAGCATGTAGGCTGGATGAAAAGCAGAGGGAATAAGGATGTGAGTAAAGGTGCTTAGAGACAGAAAGAGAGAAAACTTACTGATACTGGAGACTCTGAATATCTAATACAGGCGATCACATTGCATCAATGTATACAAAGACCCCGCAGAGAATGACATTGTAAAGAACACAATTACTGAAGGATGTTGTGTTATCGTATCGCACTGTAAGGTCAGTGTTTATCCTCAAGTCTAAATAACAACTATACATTCTGAGTGTCACAAACACAACTCTCTCTGCAAGGCTGCGTCTTCTATTACATTATGTCGTCGTTCTTGACCCCAGAGGAGCAGCGATGGTTGTTTAATTCATTAATATAACCCAACAAACATAACGGCACTGTCAGGCAGAGACCTTGTATTTCTGATGTCACTACTTTCCAGTAAGTAAATACAAATGTTTTTCCTGTAAATAAACACTCCATATGATTAAACCACAAGCTTTTTTAAAATTATTTTCATCCGTCAAGTCCTAGAAAGCCAACTGATGGGTATAAAGGAAGATAGAGAGCATTGACTAATGCAAAAAATATATATTATATAAGATAAGATATTACTTTATTATTAGGGGGAAATGTGGTTGTTGCAGTAACTCAGTCATAAGTACAATCAAGTTAAATTAAAAGTATATAAATAAAGATAGAATACAAATTTAGATATATAAATGTTACAAATGGTTTAAATAGTAGTAATTACAGGCAGTATTAAAAATGATATAACATGGAGATACAAGGTTTCTGCAGAAAGCGAATCATCGTTGTGATCAATCAATCAATCAATCTTTATTTGTATAGCGCCAAATCACAACAAACGTTATCTCAAGACGCTTTTACAAACATAGGAGGTCTAGACCACTCTATGTCAAATTATGAACAGAGACCCAACACCAAGACAGGGTAAGACTCAGTCTGACCCCACCTTAATCCACCATGAGCATTGCACATCGCAGTATTTAGCTAGTTACAGTGGTGAGGAAAAACTTCCTTTTAACAGGCAGAAACCTCGAGCAGAACCAGACTCATGTTAGACAGCCATCATGCCTCGACTGAGTTGGGTCTGGAAAGACAGATAGAGGGGAGTAAGAGAGAGAGGTGATAGTGATGAGACGAGTCGTAGAAGCTGTTGCCGCTGGAGTCCAGCACGTCCGTATCAGCTGGAGTCCAGATCGGCAGAGTTAAAGTAAGTGATGAAGGGGTTGGGGGGAAGAGGGTGAGCTAGCATCCCAGTGTGTCAGTGTGCCAGTTCCCCCGGCAGTCTAGGCCTATAGCAGCATGACAAAAGCTGGTCCAAGCCTGATCCAGCTCTAACTATAAGCTTTATCAAAAAGGAAAGTTTTAAGTCTACTCTTAAAAGTGGAGAGGGTGTCTGCCGCCCGGACCCTGACTGGTAGATGATTCCAAAGGAGAGGGGCCTGATAACTGAAGGTTCTACCTCCCACACTACTTTTAGAGATTTTAGGTACAACTAGCAAGCCTGCATGTTGATCCAGTATAAAAGAGCTCCTTTTTTTTCTATTGTAAGGATTATTCTTTGGTTTCTGAGATCATGGACAAGATTCCAAGAAGAGGACAGAAAAAACACAACAGGCAAAAAAAAGGATATTAATCAGATATTCAAAATTCAGCTATGACTGGATGCTTTAAAGGAGAGGCATAGGGGGGTAAAACAGGCGGTAGAGTGGAGTTAGACACAAGTTTATTTATTTGTTTTATTTATAAAGGGACCATGTAATGATGATAATAATAATGGATAGGATTTGTACAGTGCTTTTTATGGTACTCAAAGTCGCTTTACAGAAAAATAAAAATAAAAATAAAGCAAATAAATAAAACAGAGCACAGACAGAGGTGGGGCGGGAGCAAAGGTTATGTATTGTAGACTTTTTTTGAACAGGAAGGTCTTGAGGTGATTTTTAAATGATTGAAGTGAGTCAGAGTTGCAGGTGTTTGGAGGGAGAGAGTTACAGAAAGTTGGGGCAGCAATGGCAAAGGCTCTGTCCCCCAAGGTGTGGTGCTTGGACTTGGTGATGCGGGACAGGAGATTGGCATCTGATGTACAATATTAAACATAAGTGTCACCATTTGATGCATTGTACCAGAGTTAGCTTAAAGCTAATTTACATCTGCAGTCCCTTGTCAGGTCACAGTTAAACATTGGAGAGGAGTAAAAGTTGAGTTTGACTACTCTGGGAAAAGTAATCTGATTACATGTAATCTGATTCCTGATTATAGGCTGACTAATGGTGTGCTGGATTGTACTTCCACCTTTCAGTGAAATAATTCTGGGTTCAAATCCTGGACAGAGGCTATCTGTGTGTGTCAGGAATTTAAATGCTTCCCTCATCCTGTCTGACCTTTGCTTTTGATCTATCATAACAAAACGGTTGAATAAAAAGACCTGAAAACTGGAGCACTGCAGCCCTGTGGTGCAATGGTTAGGAATGCCACCTTTTAGTAATATGGAGCTGGGTTCAATTCCCCACCAGGGACTTTCTGTGTGAGGCGGGAATGAAATGATTTCCTGACTCTGTAGTCAGAGCTTTTGAAGTGTCATGACAAAATGGTGAAATGAAAGGACCTAAAAAATCCAGCCTGTGGTGGATGGCTGCCTGTCATCGAAGTGGTTCACAGTTCAGATCCAGTGCAGGGAGAGAAGAAGGTGAAGGCAGGGAAAGACTAAAGGTTGAGGCCTGCTTCGGATCCTGCAACTAGCATCCACCTGTGTGATAGAATTCAGCAACAAACTGGACACTGGACACAGAAGACTCAGGAGACTCGGATGGCTTACGTTGAAATAGTTTATGTAGAACTTGATCAAGGAGAAATAACATAACAGTACACAGGCAGGAGAGTGCAGTGCAATGCCAAGTCAGTTCTGCCAGACAAATCCTCAGGCGTGGTATTTATTCCCTCCGAAGATGACACTAAAGTTAGATAACTTCTGGAGACAGTATGTCAGCCATGAAACAAAGATAAAGACGGGAGCAGGGGGAGAGACCTTGACTACTACTCTGACACTATCTCACCCATCACAGATGACATAGCAATCAAGTTATTCTAACTTGACATTGAGACAGAAAGAATACAATCTTACATACATATATATATAATCATGAAAATTCCACGACAACCTGCAGGGTCTCGTTAGGGGGTCCTCGAAGTTCTGCATGTTGAAAAAATCTGCAAGGAGTGATGATGCCAAACAAAGTTGTGCTGCAATAAACATTTCAATTCAAGTGTAACTGACAAATGTAAGAGGTAGCTAGCTTGTTAGCTGCTATGAGTAGCCACAAGAAACCAGCGTTCAACAACATGTCAGTGGACCGTCTCAGTGCCGGTTCAGACACATTTCAAATCATCACTGCTTCCACTGTTAGCCTTGTTGCTAACAGGCATCTTGCTCAGCCTGGGCTTGTAAGATGTTCATGTTAAAGGTTTACAATAAAGGTTCTTTATTTGTCTTTATTGTGGTGTCAAAAATGTTACTATTATTTATTTTAGTCTTTCCTGGAAATCAGACCTTTTACTGCCGGCTTCTAAAAGAAATAAATACATAAAATGATAAGAGGGCAACAGTGTAAAAAACTAACAAGAACAAGTTGACAACAACATTTTAATTGGGGCCTGCCATGAAACTGAATTTGAGAATTTCAGCTTAATTTTTCTGCAAACACACATTATTTTTAAACTCATTTACTCCAACAACTCCATGCTGAAGTTTTATTGTGCTGAGAGTCTCACTAACAGCTCGTTTGGATGAACTGAGACTTTAGAAGCACAGAGCAGACAACACAAAACTAAGAAGGAGACAGATGTGTATGATGGTGCGTGTTCTGTGTGTACAATGCCGCGAGTGTGTGAGCGAGCAGAGAGGGAGGGATGAAGGAGGGGCCGTCTCCTACCCACACACTCGCCGCCCCGTGCCTGTTTTCAGAGAGTGAGACCCGGAGCCCATTTATATTCATTACAAAGACAGTGTGCTCTCACTCTGCCAGTCCAGCCTCCATCTCTCTCCATCTCTCTGTCACACACCTCAACACGCAAGGGAGGAGAGTCTGACAAACCAACAGACAGATAGATTCGACTTCCTCTGTATAAACAAGAGCTAAGCGAGGTGAAGCCGCATCTGCCTTCCCCTCCGTCAGTGTGAGGGGTGGAGGCTGCCAGGCCAGCTGTCCAGATCCTGACCGCTCCGTCACATACAGTAACCACATCACAGGCCGCACACATGACACCCAGCGCACGGTGTCATAACGCCAATGCTGTGAAATGAACTCCATCTGTATATTCTACAGAGTGAGAGCATATATTACGCTGCATATGCTTCCTCCATCTGCAAATCTGATAATGTGAACAGCTTACAATGCATATTTACACTCGAGGACACATTTCTGTTCATTTGTTTTTCCATCTGTGCTTGTGACAGTCTGAGTAGCTGCTGATGCACATGACATCTGCACTGAAATCCCAACCTGTACGTCTGCCTGGAGACGGTGCAAAATGAACGGGTTTACTTTCCACGTGTTCGGCCTTTGAACTGAGACTCAGTTTTTTCAGGGACCTTTGGTGCACCCTCTAACCTTGTGTCTCCTGAAGGTTCCCTCTCTGATCTCAGCTGAAACGATCTCATCAGAGCAGAATAGAAAAACAAAGCTCTGTGTTTAACTTTCCCTATAAATAGTGACAATGCTGAATCTTTCCTACAAGGCATATGCAGGCGCTGTTCTGCCCTGAAAGGCTTCATTTAATTAGATTTAGTTTTATAATTATTAAGTCTAAAGGCACATAAGGTAACTTTACATACTTGTTCTATTCTCATTATGCACACACAGCTCTATAGCTGCTCGTGGTGATGATAAGCCCTTATATCAATGGAATTGTATGAAGTTTATCCCAAAACTGCTTCAGTACGGCCATATGGCAGGGACTTGAGGCGACCAGGCCTGCTGTGAAAGAGGAGGTGAAGAGCGACAGAACAGAGAGATGGAAAGCCTTCTGGAATTCATTACAGCTAGTGCTGAGACTCTCAAAAAGAGAACATCAATTCATAATAGACGAACACACAAAAAACCAGAAACGCATTCTACATGCAAGGACACAATCACTTACAAACACACACACACACACACACACACACACACACACACACACACACACACAATGCCACTTCATCTACATTCCCTTTAACTTGCAAATTGAAAGGGAAACATCAAATACACAAACCACCCACTAGCCTCTTCCTTTAGGCTGTGGTTCCTGCTGGGAAGGAAAAAATGGGGTAGTAGATGCTGAATTGCCACCACCAGGTAGACTGGGGGTGGAGCTGTGTGATTTGGCTGCTGCAGAAAAGAGCTGGGATGCCCAGCAGGGCTCCTGGAGTGTTTCGAGGGTCACCTTGTGTGACAATAGGCAGCGAGAGAAACAGTGAGGTACAGAGACGGGCTGCAGAGTTTAGAGGGACACACTACAAAGTGTGAAAACATGCCAAAGATCCCAGGCTAAATGGCAGAGTGTTGCTTTGAGCGTATGCGTGACGCAAGTCTGAACGTAAATCAAACGCCCACATGCTAGCTCGCTCTTCCGCCGCTCAGAGTCAACCCTGTGCTTATTTTAACACCGCACCACCCTCATCCTTCCGACTGTGGTCGAAAATCTGACAGAGGGTTAATGACGCCCGCTCATTATCAGGTCAGATTCCATTCAAAGCTCGCAGGGAGCGTGTGCAGCTGCATCCAAGGGATCAGCAAGATTGATCAAGTGAAGTAGCTGACTCTCGTTTCCAAACATCACTCACAGCCAGAAAACAGCACACACACAGGGATCACATGTCAGAAGTGATTCCAAGTCTCCAGTTATGAGATATTTTGGAGTTTCGGCTGCTGAGGCTCACTTGAGAAAAAAGTGTTTCTAACATTTATGGCAGAAAAAAATCCGGTGAGACTGGCAACCTAACATGCCAGGAGGACCAAGTCTTTCCTCTCAGTTGTGAGTGACAGACACACACTTGTGAACAAGGCTGAATGTGGAGCATGTATGAAAACATGTCCATCTTGCCAGAGGCACTGATGATAACCCTGCCACTCTCTCCGACAGAGAACAGGAGGGTGAGAACAGGGGGGAAGAGAACAGCAGACATGCACTAAAGGGCTGAGCACAGATCCAGCCATGGTCAGGGGGGACACTGGAGTGCGTCGGATCCAGGGCCACAGGAGGTGTGATGGATTAAGAGGCTCCGGAGGAGACAGAGGCCCTCTCTGAACCGTGGAGCAAACCCCAATGAAACAACATCACCATCCCTCTCCATATCTCTGAAGGCCTCCGCTCTCTTTCTATCTCTTTTACTCTCTCCCCTTCCTGAACCGTCACTTTAACTCACTACTTTCTCTTTAACCCTGGTAGAATTGCTCTAAAGTACCAGCCAAGCTACACTGTTTCCTTCTAGCTCCAGTCCCTGGTTTGATTGCATTTCCTACTTAAGAGGATGTAAATGGAGAAAAGTGCTAATATGTGCGGCTAAGATAACATAAATACCACACACGAGGTCTCCCATCAGGAGGACGAGATAGCTGAGCCCAAATTAATAATGCTAAGATCCTAATTGCACTTCACAGCATTAAGTATACCTATCAGTGCTATGAGTGGCAATATTAATTAACTTAATTCTGGTGTCAGCTTTAGAGATAAGCAGTCGTTGCATTCATGCTTTGGACTACATTTCTAAGAGATCACTTCACAGTGTTGCTCGTTTTTTGACATGAGACTGACAGCAGCTATCAGCCTCCCTCTAAAAAAGTAGTCCTGTCTTCACTGCAGAGAAACAGCTGAATAATTAGACTTAAACAGGCTCTAAATGTGTTTGGAAACCAGTAATTAGACCAAGCTTTGATCATTTATTTCAATACAGCATACTTTTTTATTTATTTTGCTCTCCATTTCACAACCTTTGTCCTCAAACCTGAACTTGTGCTCAATCCTGCAACTAATCTCACACTCTAACCTGGTCAGCTGAAGTCCTTTTTAAGAGATTCCTTTACTTTACATTAAGATTCAACTGCAGCACTGTCCACGTTGCATCGTGGCAATGCAGGAAACGTGAGAAGCATGATTCGTAAATGGAGCAGTGCACGCTTCATATACACACTCTGACACACAGGTACATACAGCTTCGAATACACCTCTGTTATTACCATAGACTGTGTCATAAATGGACGTAGTCTATGTGGAGTCATCCATCTGTTTCTGAAGCCCTGTTTTGAAGCCTATCCTTGGTGGTTGCCATATTGGAAATGCTGAGCTCCACCTAACTTCATCTGAGCTAGTGTGAGGTAAAGAGGCGGGCCTTTAACCTTTTTGCTAACAGCTACAGGATGCTCGCTCATCAATCAGGTCAGCCATGCCCTTATTTGGGCAAAACTCGTAAGTTTAATATCTTTTAAAAATAACCAGCCATAAAAAAATCAACCCCAACACGGTGTGTGCCGATAGAGAAATTAGCTATTCAGACCTAAACCGTTTTTTGAACCAGGCTGTAAACATGTTTATTTCTGCTTTATAGATCATCTTCCTTGAAGGGTTGTCTATGTGGTTTTTGGTGTTTCTGCAGCCAGCCTCTAGTGGACGCTTGATGAACTGCAGTTTTGAACACTTCCACATGGGCTTCATATTTTAAAGGTGACATATCATGCAAAATGGACTTTTTAATGGTTCTCTACCTGAAATATGTTTCCCTGGCATGTGTACAAACCCCCCGAGAATGAAAAAAATCCATTCTGCCCCTGTTCTGATTTCTCCACCTTTCCGTAAATGTGTGTGAAACGAGCCGTTTCAGACTTCCGTGTTTTTGTTACGTAACAACAATATCCGGTCTGTCACGGAGTCAGAGCTCGGAGCTTGTTCAGCCCATAGACTGTATAAAATAATACTGAATCCCTCCTCCGTTTTTCATTACCTGCACAAATGTGTGCTAACAAGGAGCTTAGGAGGGAGGCATGCTAATTGTAGGCTGTCTTAATAAACACAAAGGTCGGTTTTACTCCCCACGTCTGCAGATTTGAAGATCTAGTGGATGATTTGTATTTATCATGGATAAGTGCTAGCGCTAGTTAGCATAGCTACATAGCTACATGTCGTAGCTGTAGCTGTGTACCAAGACACACGTCTACATACTGACAAATAAAACAACAAGAAACACTAAATCTGTGACCAATCCTTCAGAAAAGGTCCCGCTGCCTTTCTGGCAGAGGTCGGTTTTACTCCACACGTCTGCAGATTTGAAGATCTAGTGGATGATTTTTATTATTCATGGATAAGTGCTAGCGCTAATTAGCATAGCCACATAACTACATCTTCATAGCTGTAGCTGTAGCTGTGTACCAAGACACACGTCGACATACTGACAAATAAAACAACAAGAAACACAAAATCTGTGACCAATCCTTCAGAAAGGTCCTGCTGCAGGCGCCTCTCCGTCAGGATCAGATTCTGGATCAGATCCAGAGGGTTGAAGTAACAGCAGCCGTGTATATTCAGCCAACATGTAAACATTAGATCAACGTGCTGGACAGCCGAGGCACATCCACTTCCTGAGGGGGCGTGGTCAGAGGGAAAACAGAGTGTTCTGAGGAGGACTGAAGAAGAGGGTTTTTCAGGCATGCCAAAATCTGATTTCAAAGGGTTTTTTTGAGCATAAACTTTAAAGACATGTTTTGGGGACCTCTTAGACCAATATATATTGATGAAAAAAGCGTGATATGTCACCTTTAAGACCGGAGGTTGCCGCTTGGTTACTTACTCCAATGCCGGCTCATCAGCAGACAACACCACCTCACCATTCAGCCTCCATGACATCAACACCGAGAGTAACACTTCCATCTTGAACAGGAAATGTAGCTCAAGATGTTTCTGTTACAAAGTTGACTACTTGGTGGCAACCCTTTGTTCAGACATTATCATGCACCAGTGATTTCATAAACGGCTGACCGTGGCAAAATGCTGTCTCAGTCAAATGGGATTCAAAGGCTGAAAGAGACAAAAAAGTGAGCATCTGGTCAACATTTGGCCTTTGCCATCCTTTCCTCCCTCTCTCTATCCCTCCATCCCTTCTGATCTTTTCCAAATCTTTGCTTTGCAGAGCTGACCAGCTGCTGTCTGACTCACTGTCTCAGAATGGAAGTCGCATGGTTAACCTAAAGCAACACACACACATCGCAGTGTGGAGCTTCAGATTTAAAGTCATTAGAACAATTCACCGTAAAGTCTGGAATATAAGTCACAATGGTTTATAAGTTGATGTCTGATTTTAGAATGTCTGACTTAGAAAATGTATTGTATGTAAAATACAATAAAACACCTTTGTCTGCTTTCTTTACTGGCACATTAGTCTCATTAGTGAATAAAAGGCAGCCCACTTTTTAGATGAACAAACTGTATTAAAGTGTCTTATACTCCAGACATTATGGCACTTAAATCCCAGTCCATATCTTCAGCATATTGTATCTGCAAAGTCTCTTTTTTAGCACAAAGTTGCATCATGAAGGAACATCTGATAACCAAGTTCTGGTGTGCATTCTAACTCACACAGAAATCTTTACCATATGTAAATCCATTGAGCTGCATATTCGTCTCCGCACAGTTTCCACCTTCAGTTAGAAAAATCTGATATTACGAATTCAATAACATCGACCTGCAGGAGATGAAGAGCTCATTTGATGGACGCAATCCTCCAGAAAGCAGCGCTCTGCACTGCTGCTGTACTTTCTTGATAGTTGTAACTGCATTGCATTTGGTTTACACTCACACACACACACACACACACTCACACAACACTTGCAGAAAGCTATATGTGTGTAAGTATAATACCATCTTGCGAAACAGACTGGGGCTTTAAGTCCCACATCTAAAGCCTTTCAGTCAGCGCTTACACACTCTTCCAATGTGATCAATTATCCCTCTATACTCACAGCACAAAACATACCAACACTTCTACACACACACACACAGTCATGAGAGCCAAATCCACTGAGGAAATTTGAGACTTGAAAAAATAGAAATTATATACTCAGAGACAGACATCAAACCGCAGTGGGCCCATGTAGCCAAGATAACAACAGCAAAGTACTTTCTAAATGACAAACTGATACTGGCTGCAGTCCACTCTCTCTTTCTCTCTCTCTCTCTCTTTCCCTCCTCTTCTCAAACACAGACAGCCTCTCAAACAGTCTGTCCCACCATCAAAACAGAAATCTCCTCAGACACTATAGTCCAACTTCCTCTGAACTAAGCTGATAGAGAACAATATTTGTGCAGCGACTGAGGTTAAATGTATTTCACCTTCATCCACACGACTGGCTGCTGGCTGTGCTCTTACGTAGAAGCCCGCCTGCTTATTTTCCCGCCCTGCAGAGGCTCTCCGCATGAAGTTTCATTCTCATGAAGCGAGCCGCTCAGAGAAGGGAGGAGTGAATGGAGGGCAGGGGAGTTGTTTTTGTTACCGCACTCAGTGCAATGATGCAATTTATAATTAAAATGCTAATTTTAACGACAGGGAGTCTCTCTTCACCTTGTTTTCACTTTACTCCAGCAGTCTCAGGGGAGGCGTGTCTCTGCCTGGATCAATGTATCCCAGCCAGTAAATCAATTTTTTTATACGAAGCACTGGAATCAATTTGAGATTTAGGCTATACAGGATCTGTACGGAGTGAGATGCATGGACGAACACGCCCTGCCTGTGGCTAGCAAACATTTTTCCACTTTGCTATGATGATGTGTGAAGTAGTTTTAAAGGCTCACATCCCTAAACTGAAGGCTAAAAGCAATTATTTGGGCAACAAGAAAACTCAAGGCCCGTCTGACACATCCGCCATCGGCCTGTCTCTGTTTTGACTCTAGCTTATCACAATAGGTGCCTCAAACATCCCCTAAGCTTCAATCTCGACAAACAACAAAGACAAACGCTGTGGAATGAATCATTTGATGGGAGTTTCATTTCAAAAGTGAGCCTGACAGACGAAACAGAGGGGGGACGTGGAGAGGAGAGGAGGCCTTTTTTAGTGGTTGTCCTTCAGCGTGACTTTGTCATGTAACACATTTCCAGCTCGATTATCTGCATCCAGTGGATTTCAAACACATTTAGCAAGGACCAGAGAGCTTGGTAATTAGCAGGAGCCCTGGCTCATAAAGGGGGGCCAAAAACAAAGCCTGTCTTTAGCGCTATCTTTATCCCCTCCACTTGTTTGATCTCTTCTGATCCTTTTGCTGTTCACAGAGGGGTCCGTACGTCATGTGTGCTCTCAGTCAATACCTTTACACGCCAACAGGTTTCAGCTTTTAAGAACCAAAGAATGACGCAAAACGAGATACTCCATCTGTAAGAAGAGGCTTAGGAAATGAGCAAATGTAGCAGCTGGCGGTCGACGATGACGCTGTGTGTGACATGCAGCAAAGTAAATACGTAAGATAGCAGCTATTTCTGAGAGACTATCACACGTGGACCCACAGAGGAGTGTTATATTTGGAGAGTACAAAGATTAGGAAAGAATAAACTTCCTCACCCTTCATCTGAAGTGTGTCATGACTTTTTTTCAGACCTCCTCCTCTTACTGTTGTTTTTCATTTTAAATCACACAGTGAAATTGTATCAGGTTGCTTTGGCACAGGAATGTTGCCTCAAGTCAAACTGCTCTCAGTCTCCCCCTCGATACCCGGCGTGACTCACTCCAGTGAGGGACGACTGCTTCCTCTGTTAAACCTCCTTCTTTAGTGAGCTTCTTGATCAGGAATCATTCCTGTTTGCTCCCAAATCTAGCATACTTACATTCAGCTACGTCATCACTGTAGTATACTTTAAGTAAATGAACCTTGAGGAGAGCAGATTTGATTGAAAAGACTCCACAATGCAAGACCAGAAATGACCTGTGGAGGTGAGTGGCACAAGTCAAGGCGGATTGTTCATGGGTTTGTACCTCACAACAGCTCAATGACTCTATCGGTGAATGCATACTGCGGGAAGCAGTGCACGCCATCTCTTTTGTGAGATGTCATCTTGAATAGAAGCACAATGAGACACGAGTGCAGAGAAAATAGACAAGTGTGGTGGCTATTTTTTTAATGGCCGGTGTATTCAGAGGGAAAATATGAATATGAAAGGAACAGCTGAGGGCAAGGAGAGGTGTCAGAGACTCACCTGTTGAGTCTTTACTCTCCTCTTCCGAGAGACCATCAATGAATAGAATGAAACAAAAGTAAACACACTTTTGTTCAGCAGATGTGTCCTTCCTGTTGTTCTTTCCATTAGCATCAGGTACTTCAAACTCAAGTGGATCCATACACACACACACACACACACACACACACACACACACACACACACACTAAAGGAGCCTATTACCATCAACTGTTCACTTAACTTGTCACACCGTCGTATCAGCGTGCTGTAATACGAGGATCAAGGTCAGTTTTAAGCCGTCGTGGGGAGAGCTGGGGTCAAAACTGGCGAGCTTCCACACAACAGTCAAGATTCACCCCGGGAGGTGATAGTGCTGCTCCTTACCAGATGTCACACCTAATTTCTCTCATGCTGGAGAAGCTCAGAGTCGAGACTGTTGAGTGGTAATGACTGGGAGGGATGTGGACATAGTGGGGGGGGGTCAGACTGTCCTCCTAAGTAAATCAGATGAGTCAGCATTTAATCTGCGACAACTTGTGACAGTGATCTTTAGCAACAGAAACAAAAGGAGGGAGTAATGGTGGCAGATCGATGGAGAAATGGGTATTAAACTTTAGGATGTAAACAGTGGAGAGCAGCCGGTTTCTTCTTTTCAACTCATTATAAACTATAAAAACAAATGTTGTTTTTAACAATGATGAAGTTTCTTAAAGTTCCAACTTGCAGGGCGTTGGTGGCCCAGCGGTCTAAGTGCTCCATGTGTAGAGAAGAAGAAGAAAGAAGAAGAAAGAAACATACTTTATTAATCCCAATGGGGGAAATTCAATTTTTTAGAGGCTAAAGTCCTCGTTGCAGAGGTCGCCGGTTCGACTCCTGGCCGGGCGACCATTTACTGCATGTCTTCCCCCACTCTCTACTCCCCACATTTCCTGTCTCTCTTCAGCTGTCCTGTCAATAAAGGTAAAAAAGACCAAAAATTTAACTTTAAAAAAAAAAAAAAGTTCCACCTTGAACCTAAATCACAATGTTTCCTGACCTTAACTTAACCCCCATCCCCCCTTTATTCTTATTCTTATAACAGTTTTATTTCACTTCATTTTATTTATTTATTTATTATCTAGTTCAAATTTTATTCACTATTTATTTATTTATTTATTCATTTATTTATTTATTTATTCATTCATTTATTTATATATTTAAAGTATAGCATCTTATTTTCTTTTTATGGTTTGATATTTTAGTGTTTCATTATCTAAGAAATGTTTTTTATTTTGGTGAGTTTAATTTCCTGTGTTGAGTTTTAACATCTCATTTTACCTCCAGTGTTTCCTCTTTCCTTCCTTTCCTTCCTGATATCATGAGATCGTTTCCTCAGTTCGTTCAGCAACTTATTTTTTATTTTTCCATTCATTTATTTATTTTATTTTCATTGTTATTATTATTATTATTGTTGCATATATTGTGTTCTTAACCTTAGGACTGTGGTGTGGGATAGGGGTCGGGGCTGGGGTTGGGATTATGATGGGGGGGTTATTTTTATTTTTATATATATTTATATATTTTTAATTTTTCTATTTCAAGTTGTTTTTATGTAATAATAATAATAATAATAATAATAATAATAATAATAATAATAATAATACCTTTATTTGTACAGCACTTTTCGATACAAGTAACAAAGTGCTTCACAAGAACTATAAAAACACAATAAAATCTAAGAAGCAATAAAAACAAACTGACAGTAAAAGCAGAGAGGGTAAAACATTAAAGATTAAAATAAATTCACAAAATAAAAGCTTTACAATAAAGGTGTGTCTTGAGTAGTGAAATAAAATGAGGGACTGACTCTGCAAGTCTGATGTACAGCACTTTGTGTTACAATGTCATTGTATGAAAAGAATTGATTGATTGATATGCTTCCCATCATATAAGATCTATTTGTACAAAAACAACTCAAACCAAAGCATCGTCATGTTGTAGAACAGATTCTCTCTCAATCCTGATTGAGACAAATGTGGAAGAGTAAGAAAACTACTTTTACCTGCTAACAGATGAGATCAAATCAATGAAATCCTTCAGTGATATTTGAAAAGCTGCAGATCTTTAAGTGTATTAAGGTGTGTTAGCATCAGCCCTGCTAGTAGAGATAGAGCAGCTGCCTTAGTGCAGATCTTCAGAGTACACATCAAACAGAAAAGGTGAACACCAGGCATGATCCAGGGCGACCAGGAAGACCACCGTGTGCTTCATTCCTTTTCTCTCTGCTCCTCATCTGAATATAGAAACATGGATATTTGATGTATAATAATGCAGCTCACTACCTAACACACTACTACAGGTATTTAACACCTGATTTAAAGAGAAAGAGCATGCATCACATTCTTCTTTAGGTATTTCTTTATCTGAAAAGACGTTGGGGTTTTTTTGGAGGTTCGTTTGGCTTTTCTCACACGCAGCAGCTACAGAATCCACATTAATTCACTTCCACTGTAAGGAAACTCAGACAGAGCCTCACAGAGCAGCGTGTGCAGACAGGTGCACACGCTGCTCTCTGTCTCATTGCTTTGCTGTTGCTCTTTTCAGGGAAGGAGAAGGGAGAGGAAAGGTAGCTCCACTAATAAGTTCAGTGCTATCCATCGGTTGCACTCGGTACGACAAGGGTTACTCCTGTGTGTGCCCCGACGTCACTCTGCCTCCCAATTACCACATTTACACTTACACACACACACACACACACACATTCATTTATATTCAGGCAGACTTTTAAATGCTCTCCATTAAATTCATAAAAGATGGATCCTCTTTTAAAGCCATAAGTGATCTCCTCACCTTTTATACATTGTTATCTATACATTTAAGAGCACATATATTATACAGTGAGAGGCTGAAAATGAAGAGTGTCAACGCAGAGGCTTGATTATTTCAAAAAAATACCAGTAATGTTAAGTAGAGAAAATATTGCCCTCACAGGAGGGCTTGTGAGCTTGTGACTGTTTCTTTCTGTGTTCTTTGTTCACGAGTTATGCACAACTAAATATGATAAGCATATTCCCCCTGTGTGAGTGAGTGTGATTTCAGTGACTCTAAAAGACTTCCAGCTGTGTTTAACTTCCTGTGAAGCGGCTAAACGGAATTTAAAATGCTCAAATTTTAAACAGTTTCCGTATTAACATACAATTCTCTGGTGACATTTTCAATATGCACTCCCACGAGAACCCTAGAAGAGATAGTGGTGGGCGTCGAGTGCCTGCAGTCGTACGTCTCTATTTGGCTGCTGGCACCTAAATGTCAACCTCTATACTTGCAGCACTGAAGTGGAAAAGACGGCAAAGTTGCAGCTCCGAGCCGACGCCAGACGACTGTGAACGTGTCATATCGGGCGTATTAATCAGCTGCTGGTCTGATTCCAGGTCAGTTCATTACCCGCACACAGAGGGCTCACAGAGGAGCCAGCACGGAGGAACCACATCTGAACCCACATGACACTATTAAGATAACACCCACAAAATAACCTCTGGTGTTGGTAAAGGCGACAAAACCCTGTGTCATCCTCCAAATCCAAGCCTCCCTGATTCCTGTTAAGGTTACATGTGTTCCCCTCAATATTCTGTGCAGAGCCCAGTCTTTTGGAGGGTCATCAGATGCTGCTGGGTGCTGTAGTCGCTTCTGAAAGCAGGAAATGCCAGGCAGATAAAGCTGCTAGACTACCAAGCACACACACACACACACACACACACACACACACACACACACACACACACACACACACACACACACACACACACACACACACACAAACACACACACAGTGACATTTCAGATCTCTGGGACCGTAACCAACAGTTATGCTCTGAATCCAAACCTTTCTCATTCATCTTCTTCTCTTTCTCTATCTCTGAGAGCACTCCTGCAACTACCAAACTTCCAGGACTCATCGCCTGCTCTGCCATTTACTGTGACTCATTTTAACTATTACACAGATTTCTTCTTTTGTCTAAATGGCCCCAGCAAATCAGCTATATCAGGCGGCCTTTTGGTGGAGCCCCCCTCTGAGATTATTGCTCTCTAATGAAGTCATTTGAGTCAGGCGGGCACATTCCCGTCTCTGAACGGCCATTCAGAAGCACCGCAGAGACTTTCTGTGCTCCAGCAGATGCCGAGATGGTGATGGACTGGGACTGGGGTAGATAAACAGACAAAACAAGAGAATAACAGAGCCAGAAAATGCTTATCCTACACCATGAAGACACATAAATACATACCACAGAGATAATAAGAGGTGGGAAATATGGAATAATGCAGACAGGTACAGGCAAAGGAGCCTGCTTTTTTCTTACAGAACACAAATATTTCTGGTCCACAGAAAAATACAAGCAGTGTAAAAAAAAAAAAAAAAAAGTAACAAAGAGACAGATCCAGGACTGTTTTGACAGACGGAAACTGAGAGAGCAAAGCAAACAAGGAAGACAGACGTCAAAACAAATCAGATTCAAGTCCGTGTTCCTCTGGATAAGCAAGATGGATTTATCTTGAAGAGGTAACCTCAGAGACAGAGAGAGGAGTTTTCCTCAGAGCAGCTCAAAGAACTTCAAAATGCCAATATTTTCATCTCGTGTCGACGATCATTCACCGGATTATACCCATTAAGCTTCCCCGTGCTTCATATCCAACCCTAAAGAGCCCATTGTTTTACAATTTAATTTAATTTGATGTGAAGAAAAATAATTTTACACACCCTGCTGTGCTCTTTACTGACATTAGGATTGCTCAATAATATCATCTTTCAGTCTGATATTTAGTCCAACTATAAATATATAAAGTATATATTAATCAACCAATCAGACTTTATTGTAAAGCACTTTTCATACCACAATATTATAACACAAAGTGCTCTACATGTAAAAAAATAACCCATCCAAGAATCCATGTACAAGGTTAAGAACATGATGTAAAAAAAGAAGTTGCTAATGAAGTGAGGAAACACTATTATGACATATTTAATGAGGAAACAATGGATGTCAGATAAGATGTTAAAACCCAATATGAGAAATTAAAGTCACCAAAATAAAATTAATCAATAAGATAATAAAATATTAAAATATTAAATCATTAAAATAAACTAAGATGCTACACTAAAAGTAAATACAGTAAAGTAAAACTGAATAAGATATAAAAATTTTGAGATTTAATCCATAAAAATCACTTGAATAATAATAATAATAATAATAATAATAATAATAATAATAATAATAATAATAATAATAATAATAATAATAATAATAATACATAATTAAATAGTCCACAAAAAATATATAAATAAATACAAATTAAAAATAAAGTGAACAAATAATATATGTATCTATAATAATTTAAAATAAGACAGTATATGACTTTTGAAAAAGACAGAAATTTGAATTGGATAATAAGTAAATAAGTTAAGATAGAAAAAGACAAACAATTTAAGTTTTGAGTTTGCTTTTAAAAATGTTGATATTCTGTGCAGCCCTCAGATCTTCAGCTAAGCTGTTCCACAGACGTGGGCCATAATAATAATGATATAATATACAATATACTCATACTTATATATATATATATATATATATATATATATATATATATTTCTTAAGAAACAAATGTGAATGTGAACCCATTGAATTTCCCAGGGACTCACTTGAATCACTACACGTGTGTCTCCAGGGACTCCCTACATCCCTGCTAAAGGTAGTGTTATTAACGTTAACAGCGTTCAGGGTCACACCTGCTGCAGAGGAAATGAAAAAAGTGGTGTTACAAAGTGAACTGTCTGCATCTGCTGAGAAAAGAAACGATAAGCGGGTGATGAAAGAGCCTGCCACTCTGCACAGCAGGAGACTTGTTGTAACTATTGGTTGTAAAGTTTCATACAATGCATCTCTTACTCAATTTAACCTTCAACAGTGTGAGCTGTCACCAATGAACCAAAAGTTTGAACTCCATCTCGACTTGATCAGCTCACCAGCAAACAATCAGACAAGGCACACTGAGCACACTCATTTACATCCAAGTCTGTGATTGGTCCACCTGGTGTCCTGAAGTGACCACAATCCACTACGAGACTGACAGCTAACAGTGACAGCCTGCAGTGTCATGAGAGAAACACAAAAACAAAACAGAGCCCAAATAACAAGAAAGAAGGACAAACAAAGGCCAGAGAGGAAGAGGTGAGACGAAGGAAGCCACCCAGACGAGAGTTGAGACATGCGTGGATCATCAGAAGCAGCCTGACTGGAGGGAAAATAGAACTAAAACACAATCATTAACCAGCTCTGCCACGCTTAACAAGGAGCTCGCACAGACGAGGGAGGAGGAGGAGGAAGAAGAAGTGGAGAGAGAGCCGCAGGGTTGCTGCGGCAACTGAAATTAGAACCTGGGATAACAAGAAAAATGAGAATGTGTGGGACGACCCAGGTGAGGCAGGCACCGACGGGGAATAGAGAGAGACAGAGAGGAAGAGGCAGGGAGAGGAGAGGATTCAAATTACAGCATTAAACCATGTCATTACACCTTATACAACAGTCTGTTCTTTAACAGCCTTTAACATCTCAAAAGTGATGTAAAAACATCAGTGTGCTCCTCGTGTGATGTGATATCACAATTATAGAAAGATGGGGATGCTGTAGGATTATAACAGCTGTTTAAATATTTCATCAGAATAACATATTTTTAGACACATGGATCATTTTCTCTGACATCACACTCAACATATGATTTGTGTTCCTGCTTCATGGATTTAATGTGTTTAACCTGCTTCTATCATTTCACAGCTCCAAGAGGACGATGGTAGTAGAATAAACTGTGCTTATGCCAATTTAGGTTGAAACAATGACACTGACCAAAGCTAAAGTTAGGATTCGATCACTTTAAAGCAACAAATACTCTATTATAGTATTTTTTTTAAATGCTACAGGTCATGATAAAAAAAGGGACAAAGTCCTTGCACCATACCCAACAAAACATGCATGCATCCTCTCAGTGACATCATAAATTGGTTTCTGGAGAGATGTTTTGAAGCTTACATGGCGGGCACAATGTTGGGAATGCTGATTGGACTGGACTCGTTGCATTCACCCATTCATACCCATTCACTCACTGATGGTAGAGGCTGCTAATGAAAGGGACCATCAGTATTAGCTGATCTCATTCGTACACATTCACACACCGCTGAACAACAACGGGAGCAACTTGGGGTTCAATGTCTTGCTCAAGGACACTTCAACATGTGACTGCTGGAGCTGCCGGAGCTGGGATCGAACCGCCACCCTTCCGATGGTAAGACAACCAACTCTACCCACTGAGCCACAGCCGCCCCTGATTCAAACTTACTACAGCTTAGCTTAGAAACAGGCAAAGAGGTGGAGCTGAAGCTAGTGTTTAGCTTCCTGGTTAGCAGTTAAAACACATGTCATCCATCTGATAGCTCAGCCCTTAATTATGCACATTTATGTGTACCTCTTAGTCTTTGTATTGAACTTTTCCTCGACCCAGAGTACACGCATGTTTTCTTCAGCTGAAGTGTTGGACATTTTAACACAAGACTTCGTCAGTCCATCTTCGTTCCAACCCTCACCAACGGTCACGAGCTAAGGTTTCAGACTGAAAGAATGAGGTCACAGATACAAGCGGCTGAAATGAGATTCCTCTGCAGGATGTCTGGACTCAGCTTTAGAGATAGGGCGAGGAGCTCGGAGTGAAGCCGTTGGTCCTTCACATCGAAAGGAGTCAGTCGAGGTGGTTCGGGCATTTGATAAGGATGCCTCCTGGTGTCACACGTCCAACTTGAAGGAGGCCCCAGGGTAGATCCGGAACTCGCTGGAGGGGTTATATATCCCACCTGGTCTGGGAACGCCTCAGGATCCCCCTGGGGAGAGGTGAAAAAAATTCATGGGGAGAGGGATGTCTGGGTTCATTTATTTAAACTGCGGCCTCCATGACCCAACACCGGATAAGTGGAAGAAAATGGATGGATGGATGGATGGATGGATGGATGGATGGATGGATGGACTTCATGGAGTATTCTGGGCTTTTGCAGCCAGCTTCAAGTGGATGAGTAATTTCATCGCTTTCATTCTAAGACAGATAATAAGTTATAAAAAAGCGCTGCTTTAACTTTGAAATGTGATGCATTCATCCCTTGACTTTCTTTGTCACTGAGTAATCCAGAAACTGTAATTGAATCAAATGAAAATGACACCTTTCACTCTCCTGAATGAGGAGATATTTATTATTTGAGGCCGATTTTTTACAACACTGTGATAAAATTGAAAGCACCTCCTCAACACAGCCGACAGAGAAGAATTTAGCCCTGAGCAGTTATCCAGCACCTTTCACTGTCTGCTTGGAGGTTGCCAAGAGACAGATAATGCCAACTGGAGGCTGGCAGTTTGTAAGGTCTGAATGTTAAGACCTAAAATGTCAATATTGGTCCCACGGGAGGAGATAATTAAGGCATAAAGATCTAAAAGGCTTGTCACATATGGCTGGCCAGCTGTCACATCTGTCCGTTCATATTCACGCCGGTAACAATAAGGCCTATGCTAAAGCAGCGGACAAACGGCTGAGCATTAAATGTCAGCTGACTGAGCTACAACTAAAGGCTCACACACCGAACGAGGACAAGGCTGGCATTTAAAACAATACACAAGCTCCACTCCTCATTTCAGACGTTCACTCCCGAGTGGGTTGTCTCAAAAAGATCTATTCCCTGTGGTTTTACTTCACACATCCCCAGTGTTCGCCGTTATGGAAGGCAGCGGTGTGGAACCAACAGGGGAGCACAACATTTAAGAGGAAAGTATTCAACACTGCAGAACTCCAGCAGGATGCGTGATGGATACGTTTCCCCTTTGTGGGCAACAGGGTGTTGCGGTGACAATCCCTCAACTGGAGGACCTTTAGGTGCAAACTGTCAGCGGTAAAGCATCTGCCATGCTCATCTACAACCCACCGTGCCACAGTGTGAATAACCTCAGGAGGAAACTGATGGCTTACAACTGTGAAAATACCTAACCCAGTCTAAGCCAATCACAAACCTGAGTTTACAAGAGTGCTATGAAGCGACTAAAAAGCTTGGACTAATAATTATGGAGCTTTGTGATTCATTAAACACATTATTTGGGAAGCATTGCATCACAGGTAGATTTATTGATCATCTGGCTTCCTTTTAGAGACCGCAGTTCCGCAAGTGTCCACTAGAGGCTGGCTGCAAAAGCCAATTATCCATATTAAGGCTGATTTATACTTCTGCGTCTCCCCTACGCTACAGCTGATACATGTTGCTGTTTATCATGCAGACATGATTACAGGGAAGAATAGAGAGGAGGAGATGAAATACACGGCCGATGTGACCAATCACAGGGCTTGTGGTTGGCGTCAATTCTACAGGTAGTTACATTTTGAAGGAGGTGCGCGTCAGCTACATGTGTAGGCCTCTGTGTAGGTACGGGAGCTACGCGGACCTCCATTCTAGGCTACGCCATCGATTAGATGCAGAAGTATAAATCAGGCTTTGACTGATCATCTGGCTTCCTATTAGAGGCTGCAGTTCCTTGAGTGTCCACTAGAGGCTGGCTGCAAAAGCCAATGAATCCCTATTAGGTCCATAAGGTTGAAATACACATTTTTACAGTAGAATAAAACAAGTCTATGGCCTCGTTAAAAAATGCAGGTATGTAATCATCAATATATATTAATGCAAACTGTGTGGGGTAACAGATCCATGAAGATAATATAAAAGCTAAGAGTTACACGTAAGTTTGCTCAATTGAGGGACAGGCAGCGAATCAGAGCTGTTTGCAAGCAGGCTAAAAGCCCTCCTCAGCTCCACATCTTTTCTTTCTTCTAGGTCGATCAATAGTTAAGTTGAGTCAGCATTTTCAACATGGCCCCTGCTAATGTGGGCTCTCCAGAAACCAATTGACACCATCGCAGAGACTACATTGATGTCTTATACAGTCTATTAATTTGATGCTCTGATTACTTATCTAGAGATATTTTGGTCTGCACATACTCCTGACATCTTTTGCAACTGACAATAAACTAGACAAGTTATTTAATAAAGATATGCAAATGAATAAAGAAGCATATGTGAGTTGGAATAGCAATAAAAAGATGCACAACACCCTCTACATGTATACAGTTATCTAGTTAGAGAGCCTCACATCTTATCTGCTCACTGTAGTAAAACGTGTGACTTCTACACTGAACACTTGTCTCTTACTTAGCTTCCTTTTAACCTCAGTAATTTGTTTACCTGAGCCAAAGTGGTCTCAGATAGCGACACTGGCTCAGACTATCACCATCGCTTCTTTTTGGGACAGTCAAACACTTTGCAAGGTACAGACAACAAACAATTATTCCCCTAAGGAGTTGCAGCTCGTGCTTGGAAGCATGAGCTGTGGCCAAAAAAGGGACAAATTGCTCTGCAGGGATAATGAGAGTTTCTTTTCTGTGGCCTTTGCAAACCACAGTGGGCTTGTTTTGGTCCAAATAAGGGAACAAGTAGCTGCTTTATGCATGCGTTGCTGGCTTTCATGATACCCGTATACAATTTTCAATTCAGCCGTAATCTATCAACAAAAGACATGCAGGAGGAAAATTAGTCAAAACAAATCCAATTGCAGTGTGTGTCACTTCAGCACTCTGTGGACTCTTGGCTCTTTGTTTGCTCTCGGCTTTAACACTACTTGTCTGTTCTTTTGCAGAGTTTGGAAAAGTGTTGCAGAAGCATTTCACCCGATCCGGAGTCCAAGTTTTACTCAGCTTTTTAAAGCGTCAGCAAATATCAGATGACAACATTAGTCTTAATCATTAAACGGCATGTCTGGGTCACTTCTTGTAGATTTTGGTCTAGCTCCTATTTCAACAGCTGCTTTTATGGAGGTTTCTGAGCAGGTGTTATCTGAGTTTATTACATAGCATGGTTAAATACTTCACTCTGATTGGTCAGGTACAACATTCTTAAGGTGTGCTATTTCTCTATAACAGACCACTGCTATTAAGCAAAGACTCTAGAGTACTAGCTTTTCTGTAGACCAATGAAATCAGTCTACAGAAATAAGTCACATCGTCTGACTTCAGTCCTTTTACTGTGAGAAAATAAAGACAGATGACAACTGTGGAGAGCAAAGCTGTAGGCTTTGAGAGAAATTGGTAAAGTGAAGAGGGCACATGAAGTAAACACCTAACAGATCACAGTTTGGGATAAAAATGCTGTGAATGGAAGAGAAAATGTCACTAGACTCTGATAAAAGGCAGAAACCCTCAATCAGATTTGTGGGGTACCATCACCTCATCAACAATAGTACAGTTTTTTTTCCTCTCTTGTTTGTTTGTTTTGTTTTTATGTACTGTAGTTTATACTTGATAACTTTATTTGGTTATCTACTGTTTGTTTTTCTTTTATGTTCTGTTCAATGTCAAGCACTTTTATATATTTGCACTGTTGCATATAAAAATATATATATAATAATAATAATAATAATAATAAAATAAAAAAAACAATAGTAAAGTTCAGTGCAAAGATTTGATAAAAATGGACGACACAAGAGCTCCCAAAAAGTGAAAAAAAAAACGTGAATAGCTCCCCCTGGTGGCCAGCTGTAGTGCACGTCTTAAAGCCCACCTTCTCCATCTTAACTCGGGTTAAATTTGGACCCAAACATGCTTAAGGCTGATTTATACTTCTGCGTCGAGTCGACGGCGTAGCCTACACCAGGGGACGGTGTAGCCACCATACCTACGCAGAGGGCTACGCACGTAGCTGACGTGCACTGTGTCAGCTTAAGCCCTGTGATTGGTCCGCTCGGCGGCTTTGTATTTCCCCTTGCTGCGTAGGGGCGACACAGAAGTATAAATCAGCCTTTATTCTTACCGTGCTGTGCAAGTGTTTGATATTAAGAAGTGAGGATGTGACATCATGATTGACAGCTCTGTTGACAAAGTGCCAGATAAGCAAAGTAGAGGAGGAAAGGTGACGAGAATATCTAGTATATACTGAATACACTAGTTGTTATAGTGGAGGAACATTCCACCTTACTGTGTAGTATTCCTTATTCAAATACATCAAAATCATGATTCAAAAGAGAAAATAAAAGGGTGCAAACACTTCTAAAATTCTGACCAGTGCATCCTGACTTTGAGGAATCTAGTGAACTAGGTTGGGTTAGTGCATCCTGATCCTTTCCCAGGGATGCCTGCACTGTCCTGCAGGCCTTAAATGAGTTGGGATGCAGTTACTGTACATGTTGCACGCAGCAGGCAGTGCTGACTGACAGGTCAGGTGAGCACCGTGGTCCTCTCAGGCGTGCAGATCCAGCTCCTCTGCCTGATCTGAAGTGGCTTCAATTAACTGAGGCAGCCAAGTGTAAGAGAGGGGACTGAGGGGTACAGACCCCAGACACGCCTCTTGACAGGTTTTGGGGAGTAAGATGAGTGGGGCCCTCTGACAGGTCCTCTAATGCCCCACCAACTCCAACCTTTCCCCGTCTCCTCTTAGCTAATTACCAAGTGTCCATACGGAGACACTTGTCACTGTGATTACAGCAAATTGGCTGTAACTGCAGGGTCAGCAAGGACGATCTTTCACTCGTGTATACATGTGTACACTCGCTGTAGTATTCATCACTCTCAGTACTCACTCTATATTGAGCCTCCTTAGATAGCAGCAGGAAAATCCACTGCCTTATAAACATCTGCAGAAGCATATTCATGTTGATCCTGCATGATACTCTGTTAGGGTGATGATATAGAAAAGAGGGTGATTTAAATATCCCAGCATTCCTCGACAAATCCTTCACACAGATTTCATTTTCATGGTTTTCTGGTGCGATGTTCGAGGACACAGACGAATGCAATGCTAGTTTCACTTTGATTACATGAAGGTAAATCACCCCGAACAACACGGTGAATAGATCTGAACTGTGTCTTTGGTATTTCCTGTCTCTTAAATTTGAACTACAAGATCCACTTTGTAAAAACGTTTAATGAACAAACGAAGCAGCTTACAAACTGGCACACAGCAGCAGGCCAATGTGTCACATCAATAATGCACTATATCTTACTATTTTCTCTTCTCAGCACACAGAAAGTGTGTCCTATGGCCTCTAACTGTGCTGTTTTACACTCTTTTTTTCATCCAGCTTCTGAGTCTTGCTGTTCTGGCTAGTTTTACATTACTTAATTAACATGGAAAAGTTTTCAGGGGAGGCGTGAAACACACAGGCTCACATAATTTCCCCTGAAGGATTTATTTTATTCTCATGTTGGCACATCCTCCCTGCCTGCACTCTCATTTCCCCTGGAAAAGAGGGAGTTCTCCCTCCTCTCTCCTTACACTTTAGTCTTTTATAAGAACTGGGTGCAATTTCCACTTTCAAATGACGCCTGAATACAACCTGAACCTCCTCACAACGCTGCAATTTATATGATCAAGTGTCTCCAGAATCCTCTGTTCTCTACAGCGGTGTGCTTCACTAGCAGCCTTCAGATCTTCAATTACCTTCATTCTTTTTAAAGGTTTGTGTTTTCTATTCAAACCCTTTTTCCTCGTCTCACTCTGGACCAGAAACTCACCCTTACTTATTGTTAGCTTCATTACTAGCCATCTGAGAATATCTCTCTGTGTGTGTCTTCATTAGCTACAAAAGAAAGGGTGTTTTTTCAGAGCAGGCACACATTTACAAGTTAGTAACAGGATACTTCCAATGCCATGGCTGCACTTTTAACAGGCTGGACTATCAAACACACACACAAAAAAACAGCTGTTAGTTTGTCTGTGTGCTGACTAACGGTGCAGGGATCAGAGAGATACAGGCTTGTGAGAGAATACCAGTATAGTCATGTATTCTGATATGTTTCTGATAATGAATTGTTTGATAGTTGTAAAATAAACCTATTTATGTTAATAAAATCTGCAGTTTAAAAAAAAAGTCTTGCATCGTCTCTTACAGAATCAGAAACCAACACGATGCATCACTTAATGATGACATTACAATCTCAGTGCAATAAGAGCACAGATGGAAATTTAAAAAGACATTACAAGGAATATTATGCACATAACTTGCATGCACCTGTATCCTTTCTAAGTTTCACCTTTAAAGGTGACATATCATGCAAAATGGACTTTTTAATGGTTCTCGACCTGAAATATGTTTCCCTGGCATGTCTACAAACCCCCTGAGAATGAAAAAAATCCATTCTGCCCCTGTTCTGATTTCTCCACCTTTCTGTAAATGTGTGTGAAACGAGCCGTTTCAGACTTCCGTGTTTTTGTTACGTAACAACAATATCCGGTCTGTCACGGAGTCAGAGCTCGGAGCTTGTTCAGCCCATAGACTGTATAAAATAATACTGAATCCCCCCTCCGTTTTTCATTACCTGCACACATGTGTGCTAACAAGGAGCTTAGGAGGGAGGCATGCTAGTTGTAGGCTGTCTTAATAAACACAAAGGTCAGTTTTACTCCCCACGTCTGCAGATTTGAAGATCTAGTGGATGACTTTTATTTGTCATGGATAAGTGCTAGCGCTAATTAGCATAGCTACATGTTCATAGCTGTAGCTGTGTACCAAGACACACGTCGACATACTGACAAATAAAACAACAAGAAACACTAAATAAGTGACCAATCCTTCAGAAAGGTCCTGCTACAGGCGCCTCTCCATCAGGATCAGATTCTGGATCAGATTCAGAGGGTTGAAGTAACGTGATCTCTGAGCAGCCGTGTATATTCAGCCAACATGTAAACATTAGATCAACGTGCTGGAGAGCCGAGGCCACATCCACTTCCTGAGGGGGCGTGGTCAGAGAGAAAACAGAGTGTTCTGAGGAGGACTGAAGAAGAGGGCTTTTCAGGCAGACCAAAATCTGATTTCAAAGGGTTTTTTTGAGCATAAACTTTAAAGACATGTTTTGGGGACCTCTTAGACCAATATATATTGAGGAAAAAAGCGTGATATGTCACCTTTAAGGCCCTCCATTACCTCACTCCTCTATACCTCTCTGGACTTCTCCACATCAACACACCCAGCCGCACTCTCAGGTCTTCTTCTTCCATTCAGCTCACCACACCACCCGCCCGGTTAATCACCATAGAGTCCAGAGCCTTCAGCTGGTCTGTCTCCCGTCTCTGGACCTCCCTCCCACCAGACATCCATAACATCGACTCTCTTTCGATTTTTAAATCACGTCTCAAAACACATCTTTTTAAACTGGTACACTCACTCTGATTACACCTCTTCACTGCACTTTATCTGATCCTGTTAATTTTATTTACATTTATTAATTACACTGTATCATGCCTTGTCAATTTTATCAGCCTAATTTTTTAAATACAATGCATTATTATTGTTATTATTATTATTATTAAGTTTGAAGGTTGCTGGTTCGAATCCAAGCCTCGACCTAATGCTGCACATCTTCCCCCACTCTGTACTCCCCACATTTCTGTCCCTCTTCAGCTGACCTTTCCATTAAAAGGCAAAACCGACCAAAAACAGCTTAAAATAAACAGTTCTAATAACTAGATTATAAAAATTACAATCTTCCTCATTACACATACTATTACATAAAATCCTTATTCATTGTATCATAACTCTCTTTAACATGAAAGTCACCCTATCTGGCTTTTCGTCAGTACAGAGCCATGGAGGCTGGAAACATGTAGGAAACTTTACATTTTTAGTGGTAACTTTTAGAGTCTAAGATAGCCTAGGGATGTGTGCTCTACGTCAAGCATAATATGAAACATGGTTCCCATTGCTAGTCAGCACTAGAATTAAGAGTTGGTTACACAAATCACTATTTTTATGACTGTGGCCCCAAAATGTCCCACATGAATGTTGTTTCTAAGCTTTAGAGCTGCCATCCATCACTAGCCGGCACTATGGGTTATGGTTACTACCATAAGGCTGACATGGGGGCGGCAGTAGCACAGTCCATAGGGACTTGACTTGGGAACCGAAGGGTCGCCAGTTCGAGTCCCAGCATGGACGAAGTTTGGCAAGTGGACTGGTGGCTGGAGAGGAGCTGGTTCACTTACCTGGGCACTGTCGAGGTGCCCTTGAGCAAGGCTTGGTTGATGGCAGCATCCTCACTCTGACATCTCTCCCTAAGTGCATGTCCACTGCATGTGTGTGCATTGTATGTATATACGCATGACCGAAAAATAACACGAGTGAAAAAATAGAATTTGCCCCTGGGGATTAATAAAGTACCTTCTTCTTCTTAAAACCATTTAGCCAGACCAATAAGTAACCAGTACAGGTATGTGGACTTTAACCTGCAGGGAGGACTGAAAGCTGGTGGTGCTAGCTCTGCTATTGTTAGTCACACTTGACAAACCAATTCTAAATTGTTTCTCCCCAGACTGTGAGATTCCATGTTCAGCCAAGTTAAATAAATAAACAACTAGCTTGATTTTGACAGGTTTTTTTAGTGTTTTCTTATGTTCAGACTACTCAGATAGCCTACCGTTTTAATTTCTGTAAAAAACAAACTAGGAAGTAAGCAGCTTTGCAAAATCCGTGGTCTTATCTCTTGAGTTTTGACATCACTGTTTAGAAAAAAAAATTAAACTTTTTCAGGACAGTCAGACACCATTTTTTGACAAATGAGCTCCTGTCCTGAAGTGGCTGCAAAAGTTCCCCTCCCTCACACACACACACACACACACACACACACACACACACACACACACACACACACAAACACTATGCTTGTCATTTTCAGATAATTGATACAGACCCACACCCCCTCTTTCATCCCGAAGATCCTCACCCCATTTGGTACTCACCTAGATCAAAGTCTCTCCCACATCTGTTCCGCTTGCTGCTGCCATGACTCTCCAGCTGGACTCTGTCCGTCAGGTCTCTGCGTCTGTAGGCGTGTCAGTGCTGCGTGTCTGTCCAAAGCCTGAACTTCTTGGCAAGCTGCGAACGCAAACAGCGGAAAGAATCAACAAGACTGGAGTTGTGAGAGCGCGCGTGGGTGTGAGCCAGTCCCTTATCATATTCTTGCAAGAGACTCCTTGTCAAGTTGACTGTTTGTTTGCGCATCTGTTATGTAGGAGACTTGAATACAGAACATTTGTGAGATGGAGTGTGTGCGCTTGTGTGTGTGTGTCAAGATATTACAAAGACACATGTTAAATGAGGACTGTAGTGAGGTTTACACAGCGAGGCGGAACAAAGTGGGACAGGGACTCCTCATGCAATTACACCCAGCATTAAAATACTAATCCAAACACAAACTGTATCTGGACTGTATCCAAACAGCAAACTGAGCCACAGGTGTAAACAGAGCCGTGAAAAAGTGCAATCTCATTCCCACAAATCTAATCATGGGGCTTAAAGTAATACGATTCGAAGCAGACTTAATGCTTCTTTAATACTTTAGGGGTATATTTACACTAACCTAAAAACACTCATAAAAATCTTTGTTGGTATATATCAGACGCACAAGCTGACTGTTAATGTGATGTATAAAGGGCCTACAGAGACTCCACTAACAGTGCAGCCATCTGACAGAACAGACCCACAGTGGCACAAATTCCAACGTGGAGGTATGCTCTGGCAGTCTCATTAAAATCCTCAAAGTCTAATTCTCTTTCAAATACCACCTCTACCTAAATAAACATGACCGAGGACACTTAGTCAGACTCCACACGCCTGCCAACCGCAGATGAACAGGATTTCACAGAGCAGGCTGGTTGTGTTAGCTGGAGCATTATTCTAAAAACGTCTGTGGATTGTAAGGAAATGTCTTAACAACCACAGTGATGCTCTCTGGGATCATAACACACGCGATCCATAAAGATGCCTGACATTTAAATTGGAGAAGCCGGCTGATTTGAGTCAGTTTTTCTTTTATAACAAGCTCATAAAGTAAAAAGATGCATTTTAAAGCAGGTTCAAAAAGTGAGTCCAAAGTTGCCCAAAAGCCTTATAAATTCTGACACTAACTGAAACATTAAGTTACATTCGGCCCAGGTGTACTGAAGAATCGGGCCCTTTATGCATTCAGGCGCTCTGTATTCATAACCTGACTCCAAAGTGCCTGTAGGCCTTTACCTCAGAGAGAGGGAGAGGAAATGATCTCCATGAATGAATGAAATGTCTTAAGATCCACATGTTTACACACACACGCCGCAGAAATGTCAATCAGATGCAAAATACAGACGTTGATCCCTGAAAGAAATGTCAAAAAGGGAGCCTGGCGCTGTGATGTGCGTGCAGGCACCGGCACCGTCTGATCAATAGCTCACCTGAAATGAATACAAGATCGTTCTGTCTCCACAAAAGCACGAGTGCAATCTTAGACTGACACAAAAAAAAAAGACACAACACGGATCAATGGGTCACATTTAGTGAAAATCTATCTGAAAACAAAAGGATGGATTCAACATCTCTAGTAGCTCACAAAGCTTTTCTTCATCATGATCAGGATTCTTGCCGCTTTTAATTATTGATCATTATCAGTAATAGTTGAGACTGTGACCTTTTCTCCTTTCTCCTATCGAATTATCAAGAACTTCAAGGAGAGAGATTGTTGCCAAACAGGCTCCAGGGCGCCCAAGAAAGTCCAGCAAGCGCCAGGACCGTCTCCTGAAGGTGTTACAGCTGCGGGATCGGGCCACCACCAGTGCAGAGCTTGCTCAGGAATGGCAGCAGGCAGGTGTGAGTGCATCTGCACGCACAGTGAGGCGAAGACTTTTGGAGGAAGGCCTGGTGTCAAGGAGGGCAGCAAAGAAGCCACTTCTCTCCAGTAAAAACATCAGGGACAGACTGATATTCTGCAGAAGGTACAGGGACTGGACTGCTGAGGACTGGGGTAAAGTCATTTTCTCTGATGAATCCCCTTTCCGATTGTTTGGGGCATCTGGAGGAAGGCTTGTTCGGAGAAGACGAGGTGAGCGCTACCATCAGTCCTGTCTCTTGCCAACAGTGAAGCATCCTGAGACATTCATGTGTGGGGTTGCTTTTCGGTCAAGGGAGTGGGCTCTCTCACAATCTTGCCTAAAAACACAGCCATGAATAAAGAATGGTACCAGAACGTCCTCCCAGAGCAACTTCTCCCAACCATCCAAGGGCAGTTTGGTGATGAAGAATGCCTTTTCCAGCATGATGGAGCACCTTGCCATAAAGCAAAAGTCATAACAAAATGGCTCGGGGAACAAAACATTAAGATTTTGGGCTCTTGGCCAGGAAACTCCCCAGATCTTAATCCCATTGAGAACTTGTGGTCAATCCTCAAGAGGCGGGTGGACAATCAAAAACCCACAAATTCTGACAAACTCCAAGCATTGATTATGCAAGAATGGACTGCCATCAGTCAGGATTTGGTCCAGAAGTTGATTGACAGCATGCCAGGGAGAATTGCAGAGGTCTTGAAAAAGAAGGGTCAACACTGCAAATATTGACTTATTGCATGAATTCTGTGTAATTCTCAATAAAAGCTTTTGATATTTATGAAATGCTTCTAATTGTATTTCATTATACCATAGAAACATCTGACAAAAACACCTAAAAACCCTGAAGCAGCAGACTTTGTGAAAATGTAATATTTGTGTCATTCTCAAAACTTTTGGCCATGACTGTACAGCTGCAATAAGGCATTGGCAATGTTGAAGCTGGAGGTGGCGCTATTCCCCCTTCAGTATCAGGATGTGTGGGTACAATAACTAAACTTTGTGATTCTCACGAGTCAGCACAAGAGTTTCAAGGCTGTAGCTCCAGTTAACGGCTATGATTCAAGCACGAAAACAAGCACAGATGACAGATGGCATCTTGTTTCCTGATGCAGTGGAGACAAGTTTCATGTAGGCTGAGACTGGTTAAACCGGCATAGAAGCACTTGACTGGAGCATTGAGTAACCAGCAGAGGTATGTGTCCTGATTTCAAAGAGTATTCTTACCTTTAGGCTCGTAGCTTAGTTGGACTTTTTCTTTATGTTTAAAGGGGACATATCACGCTTTTTTCATCAACATATATTGGTCTAAGATGTCCCCAAAACATGTCTTTAAAGTTTATGCTCAAAAAAACACTTTGAAATCAGATTTTGGCATGCCTGAAAAGTCCTCTTCTTCATTCCTCATCAGAACACTCTGTTTTCTCTCTGACCACGCCCCCTCAGGAAGTGGATGTGCCTCGGCTCTCCAGCACGTTGATCTAATGTTTACATGTTGGCTGAATATACACGGCTGCTCAGAGATCGCGTTACTTCAACCCTCTGAATCTGATCCAGAATCTGATCCTGATGGAGAGGCGCCTGTAGCAGGACCTTTCTGAACGATTGGTCATAGATTTAGTGTTTCTTGTTGTTTTATTTATCAGTATGTAGACGTGTGTCTTGGTACACAGCTACAGCTACAGCTATGAACATATAGCTATGTGGCTATGCTAACTAGCGCTAGCACTTATCCATGATAAATAAAAATCATCCACTAGATCTTCAAATCTGCAGACGTGGGGAGTAAAACCGATCTTTGTGTTTATTAAGACAGCCTACAACTAGCATGCCTCCCTCCTAAGCTCCTTGTTAGCACACATTTGTGCAGGTAATGAAAAACGGAGGGGGGATTCAGTATTATTTTATACAGTCTATGGGCTGAACAAGCTCCGAGCTCTGACTCCGTGACAGACCGGATATTGTTGTTACGTAACAAAAACACGGAAGTCTGAAACGGCTCGTTTCACACACATTTACAGAAAGGTGTAGAAATCAGAACAGGGGCAGGATGGATTTTTTTCATTCTCGGGGGGTTTGAAGACATGCCAGGGACACATATTTCAGGTAAAGAACCATTAAAAAGTCCATTTTGCATGATATGTCACCTTTAAACGACCGTTAAATCACTTACTTCTAAACATCTGTAACACGTTCACCTGTTGTTTGGTTGTTTTGATGAGAGAAATACATTGTTTTTAACTGGATTGTTTTTCAGGAATACAAAGTTTTCAGCAGAGTTAACCTCCTTCTGCAGATTACTGATGTGACGTGTGTGATCTGTCCTTAGCCTCACTCTTACTCATAATTTAAAACCCAAGTTTTGGGTTTTAACTGATAAGAATAAAGTTTTGACATCATTTCCACATTTTAGGCTGTAACCATGGACTGTATAAATAATGGACGTAGTATCTGTGACATAAATGGTAATGGTAAATGGACTTGTACTTATATAGCGCTTTTCTAGTCTTTCTGACCACTCAAAGCGCTTTTACACTACTCGTCACATTCACCCATTCACTCACTGATGGTAGAGGTTGCTACAGTAAGGGACCATCAGTGTTATCTAATCTCATTCATTCACATTCACACACCTGAACAGCAGAGGGAGCAATTCGGGGTTCAGTGTCTTGCTCAAGGACACTTCGGCATGTGACTGCCGGAGCTGGGATCGAACCGCCGACCTTCCAATTGATAGACGACCGACTCTACCCACTGAGCCACAGCCGCCCCACGTCACCCATCTGTTTCTGAATCGCTGTTTTGAAGCCAATCGTCGGCGGGAGCCATATTGGATATACTGAAGTCAACCTAACTTCTGTCGAGGTAAAGAGGCGGGCTTTGAGACTCTTAGCCAACAGCTACAGTGTTCCCACCAAGCGGCAACCTCCGGTCTAAAAATATGAGTCAATGCGGAAGTGTTAAAAGCTGCAGTTCATCGAGGTTCCGCTTGAGGCTGGCTCCGGAAGTACCGGAAGTCACATATACATGAATGGGGAAAAGACGATCTTTGCAGCAGAAATAAACATGTTTACAGCCTGGTACAAAAGATGAGTGTAGTCTGAATAGCTAATTTCTTGACGTCCTCTCACTGTGAGGGGGGTGAATTTTTTTCTAATTCGGCAATTTCGAAGATATTGAGATTACTAGTCTTCCAATGAGAGGCACAGCTGCCTGTGGGAACACTGCAGCTGTTGGCTAGGAGGCTCAAAGCCCGCCTCTTTACGTCACACTGGCTCGACAGAAGCAATGTGGCTGCCGCAGCCGATTGGTCTCAAAACAGCTCTTCAGAAACAGATGGGTGACGTCACGGATACTACGTCCAGATTTTTTACAGTCTATGGTTCCCACCTGTCAATCCAGTCAGCTGTGCCTCTCATTGGAAAACTCGTAATCTTAATATCTTAGAAATTGCAGTGTTAGAAATAAAATCAACTCCCCTACAGTGTGTGCTGATCAAGAAATGAGCTATCCAGACTACACTCGTTTTTGTACCAGGCTGTAAACATGTTTATTTCTGCTGTAAAGTTCGGCTTTTTTGAATTGGTGTGTATGTGGTTCAAGCCAGCCTCAAGCAGACACTCGAGAAACTGCAGTCTTGCGCATTGACTTTGATTCTCGAGGTTGAATGTTGCCGCTTGGCTGTAACAAAGACAACTGTTTGGCAGAGCAGTTCTAAGCTACATGTTCAGCAGCAAATGGTATGATGGCAGAAAACTTATTAGCTAAATCCAGATCTTTCCATCGACTGGGAGCAACAAGGAGAGGAAGTGATGGCCTTGAAATCTTTCGGGAGGTCAGAGGCAAACTCTCCAAGAAACTTTTCCTTCCGCTTTGATGCCGCTGAGAACATTGTGCACAACTTTACGTCTTCTTCCTGCCTCAGTGTTCAACTCTGGGACATTGTTTTTGTAGTCTTGACTTTCTGTGTCCAATATTTACGCCGGTCAGAGGTGTGCGACAGGTTTGTGACCACAGGAAATGAGGTATGACCTGAAGCTTGTAACAACCCAATCAACAGTTTGGAAAAAGCCAAATGGGAACCAGACTTTGTGCCCTTTGTGACTTCTCTGTCCTGTGTTATTGCCCTTCTGTGACTCTGGCGGTCTCAAGTGGTCAGTTAAGACGGAGACAGATGACAAAAGACAATCCAAGCAGTCATGACACCAAGGCCTGACTGGTTGACCTCAGCAGTGCCCGAGCAGCATGAGACTGCTCAACATTTCTTCGAAGATAAAGAAAAAGAGGAGGATGGAGCTGCCAGACAGGGTGGGGAATCAAAAATACAAGAGAAAGGAAAATAGAAAGCAGAAAAATGAAGCCCAGACAAGACACAAAGGGGGTAGAGAGAGGCAGGATGAAAGATAGGTTGATGTACAACAGGCTGATGAAATAGAGCAAGAAAGACAGGGAGAGAAAGGAGTGCAACAGCAGCTCAAACAATAGTCTGGAAACAAGAGGAAGAAAGAAAAAGGAAACACTGAAGGGAGGGAAGACAAATTAAGCAGAGGGCAGAGAGGGACAGGAAGAGATGGGGGGGAAGCCCAGAGAATAAAAAAATGTCAGAATCAATTCTGCTCTGAAAAGAGAGGAGAATTAAGGAGGAGGAAGAAAGGCTTGCTGTTCTCCGTCTCACTGCTCCAAAAAACCTGCTCTGACTTAAAAAGACCAATATGTAGAGAGGAACAAAACGCCAGGGGGTTTACATCAAGCGCTTCACTACATTAGAAAAGACCCACAGAGGAAGAATAACTGACACAATTAAGAGCATAACTGTCATCACAGCCAATCAGCCCAGTGTCGCCCACACACCCACACACACACATATACACACACAAACATACACACAGAGCAATAGACCCATCATGAGCAGGGATGAAGGCATGCTAATTCCCCCTAGCAATGCAGCACCGGCTGCTACTAGTGAATACCAGATTCCTTAAAGGCTTAAAGGCTACAGCATCCTAATGCAACAGGAACACTTGTCGAAAATCCAAATCGCTCCATCGCAACATGTTCCCAGCTGCTTTGCATTCTGGGAGAAAAGCTGACATTCAAATATAATCCTGCTGACATGCAAAGCAAGTGAAGCCAAGTCCATAAAGCACATGAGCACCAGAGGAAGAGAGATGTGTGAATCTGTTACTATCACAGGTGGATGCACGCTCTTGCTCAATAAAATACAAACTAAATTTAATGAGCTCCTCCACGGTGACATTTCCTCTTTCATTCCTTCATCTTTTATTTTTTTTTTAACAACTAGGCCTCATTTCCCCGGCCCTCCCTTCACCGACGTCACTCAGTTTTCCATTCTCTGCCTCTACCTTTTTTTTCTCTCTCTCTCTCTCCCCATCCACAACAACAGCCATTCTAGAAAGAGGCCTATCAATCTTCTTCAATGAGACCCGAGTGCAAGAGAGTGCCAAGGCTACAGCAGATTACTATCTCTGCTTACCCCCACTCAACACCGGATAACATGTAGAAGAAGAAGAGAAGGACGGGCAGATAGCGAGGTAGGGAGGGTCGAGAGCGAGGCGGGGAAACAATCTCAGATAGCAGGGCGGACACATTAGATCTTAAAAGCCTCAGACCCCTGTTAACAGCAGAGGCTTGTCAAGTAAAGGAGCACAGCGGCTGAATTTAAAAAAGTCTAATCCTGACTGACAACTCCAAACCTGACCCTTCGTTTAGTCTCACAGAGCGCTATGTACACATGAAGACATGAGCTCTGCAGCTTTTATTTCTTTTAGCTGCTGGACGTGGTGAATTATCAGAGAGGTTTGGTCATCAGTAGAGTGTTTGATTACCAAAGAAGAGGAATGCATGATACGTATCAGTCCGATAAATCATCAGCCGATTGTTGGAATTTTTCATTAGGATTACATCCAATAAAAACAAATGATCCTTGTTAAGAAGCCAATCAACAGTCAGCACTTCCAAACATTAGGTGGCAGTATTTTAATTTTGTAAAACCTGTGCTGCAAATCCTCCAAGAGCAGAAAAAAAGAGTCAAGATTTAACGCAACAAATCTTTGAGTCACCTGATAAGTCATCATCGCAACAAGGATGCACCGAAGAAAAACGAAGCATCAAAAAGTGGTGACATTCAACGTACATCTGAGGGCTGCAGAAAGTTCACCAGAGACTTCCTGTAAGCTGGACTCACCTTTTTTCTGGGTAGAGACTGTGTAAATAATGGATGTAGTATCCGTGATGTCAGCCATCTGTTTCTAAGCGCTGTTAAAGCCAGTCGTTGGCTGGAGCCATATTGGTAACGCTGAACTCAACCAAGCTTAAGGCTGATTTATACTTCTGCGTTGAATCAACGGCGTAGCCTACGCCGGGGGTCCGCGTAGCTCCCGTACCTACGCCGAGGCCTACGCACGTAGCTGACGTGCAACTCCTCCAAAATGTAACTCCCCGTAGAGCTTGCGGACCGCAAGCTCTGTGATTGGTCCGCTCGGCGGCTTTGTCTTTCCCGCATTTACAGCACTTCCGGGATCCCAGGCATCGGCCGTGTATTTCATCTCCTCCTCTCTATTCTTCATGTAATCATGTCTGCATGATAAACAGCAACATATATCAGCTGTAGAGTAACATAACACGCACTGAATCGCTGTGGAAAAGTAAACAGAGATCGTAGCGGGACCGGAAGCAGGCGGCCGGCTATCAGAGAGACCGCACTGCCCTCAGGCGTTTCGGCAGAGAATTGCTGCGCGACACAGACACACCGACGCACAAGTATGTGGTGCTCATGTCCGCGTCAGCCCCTGCTGCGTAGGGGAGACGCAGAAGTATAAATCAGCCTTTAGTGTGATGTAAAGAGGCGGGGTTTGAGCCTCCTCACCAACAGCTATGTGTTCCTGCCTGTCAATCAAGTCAGTCATGTCCTTATTTGGGCAAAACTTCTAACCTTAATATCTTCTGAACCGTCACCTTAGAAAATAATTCCCCCCCTACAGTGTGAGCTGATCAAGAAATTAGCCACGTAGACCCAAGCCGTTTTTTGAACCAGGCTGTAAACATGTTTATTTCTGCTGCAAAGATCGTCTTTTTTGAATGGGTGTGTATGTGGTTTCCGGTGTTTCTGCAGCCAGCCTCAAGTGGACGCTCAATGAACTGCAGTTTATAACATTTCTGCATGGCCTTCATATTTTGAGACCGGAGGTTGCCGCTTGGTAGAGACAGAGGATTTTATCAGCTTCAATAATGGCGTTTTTGAAACAGTATACAGAGTCGCAGCTACTTTGAAGGTGTAGCCATATCAGCCCTGTATGACGTCATCTCTGCACACATTCACACTCTGATCGAAATCAACTTGAGCTATGTAAGTTTTACTGAACGTACACATCGACTTCTGACGTTAGTCCGGTGAGTATGCTTTGTTTGACGGCCCAGTGGCTGGATCAAGACTGACCGAAGATTATCTATATTAGTTCAAAAATCCATATCATGCATTTATCTATTGATGTAATAAATGTTTAAAAATAACTGAACTATTCTAATCCCCAGCTCCCAATTATTTTAAATCCTTATGTAATTTTGATTTGATGTCAAACTTTAATGTATTAGACTGTGAGAGAAATTCTGTGAAAGCAGAAGCTCTATTATCAGTCCAATTAATGTTCTCACCCTTTAACTCCGACAGCTGATTTTGTGTATTTCACACAAATTTATAGCAGGAACACATTCTTTACTTTTATCACCTTGTTCTCACTCATTACTTCCTCTAGCTGATGTTTGCGAAACATGACAGAGAGATTCTTCTTGTGAAACTGATGTGAAGTATTTAAGTCATAGAGTGCAAGAAATGTCTTTGTTTTCTTGGTGAAGCCTAAAATATGCATTCTCGTAACGGCCACCAGGGGGAGACTCCACTGTTTACAAAAGGAATTAAAAAAATTGAATCCAGAGGGAAAAAATTACCAAACTTCAGAGTTGATAAATTACCTTTTAATGAGTTTACAAATATTTTTAACTCTTCTCCAATAGCCTGATGGATGCTGGTCATATAGGATGTTTATTTGGAAACTTGTGGCTCTATTTGGAGCAAGATGAATGATAACGCAGTGTGTGCCTGAAGCCAATACTAAAGCTAAATCCACACGATCATGCCGTGACCTTGCAGCCGAGAGGGGTGTTTTAACGGGCCGCCTCGCTGCCCCCTGTGTGTTTCAGGAGCCGTAATACACACACAAAGATGCACACACATACCGTGCAACAGCAGCAAATCCAAGGCTGCCAAGGTGTACTTCAGAAAAAAAAAGCCATGAGAGAAAGAGATGGAACTCGTGGGGAAGTGTGGTACAGAGATTTTGCATAGAAAATCTTCCCTTCAGGAGATAGCACCGGTGTGATGCAGAGAAAGCAGCCTGTGATCACTCGTCTCAAGACTGTCTGCACCAACAGATACCTCTGTAGTGGGCACCAGTTTATTATGGCTCATGTTTAAGTCATAGTCAGACGAGGACCCCTTGTGGTGGAGGTAGATCTAACAGTAGAATAAGTGGACGTTCTTTAGGTCCGCGAAATGCATTTATAGCTTTAACCTGTCTGCTTGTAGCACACAGATGTTTGACCGTTCACATGAAACAAGTTGATTATCTTGGGCTAATGTTGAATTGACGTATTGACAACATCCTCAACAATAAAGCACCCAAGACCTTTAGTGTATCGGTAAAAGGACTCGCTGCTAATTCCATACACCACATCCTGAGCAGCCGAGGCATCAACATGACCACCACGCCAGCTGTGACATCTACATCCACAGCGGACATGATATGGCTAATTGCTACAAAGCTTTCTCACTGTGGAGAACTTACATAGGGGAGTTTTGTCAGGCTTAATAAACTCTCCTTGCACTGTCACAGCACTGCCGAGGGAGGAGGGTTAAACTTAGAGCTGTCTGTAAAGCTGCAAGCAGCCGAGCAGCAGCAGTGATCTGATGAGGGATCAGTGTAGTGTGGCTTCTGTTGGGCCTCTGCTCCACACGGCGACAGAGGAGGCAGGAGGAGGGGGTGGCGGTCGCGCTCAGCCCAGCTCTAAAGACTTTGACACTAACATAATCAGTGATAATTGATTCGGCTGGTGTGGAAGGTGTTACATTAAAGGATAAAAACGGCAGCAGCGGTGGCAGCAAAGCGCTGGGGCTTAATGTGAGCTGATGGAGCCGACGCCGCCTGTCACACGCCTCCTAATCACACAAGAAGTGAAGATTTCTGGAGACGTACACATATCGTCAAATCACTATCAGCGCAGACCCGCTCACAGACCCCTCAAAGAGGCTTTGATCAGCTGCAGTCCGAGGAAAGCGAGGGAGGGCACACAGGCCAAGGACAGAAGGAGATGAAGGAGGAGGATGGAAAGAAGACAGTCATCCTTCGCTTGTTTAGCAGAACAACCCTGAGATATCACATGACACAGCATTACTCATGAGAACATCATGGCGAAACCTTGTACCGGCATGTGACTGTAACAGATGCAGGCTGAGCTATATTTACTGTCGTGTGATTTCATTCAACTTTTGTTTCAGCTTGTCACATGAGCGTACTGAATATCTGAACATGACAGAGGGCTGGATTACAGGGGGTACGTCCAGTTTAGGGTTTCACTAATCCACTCTTATTTTCAGTTCACCAAACCCAACAATAACTATTTCTAACGACTACTTTCTTAATGTTAAAGTCATGTCACCAGATTGTGTCTGACAAATTTTAATCACCATGCGTCTAGATGTAAAATTTTTCAGAAAGCAATCCAAGCAAGGCTCAAGGAAGGAAGGGAATGGACCCAAAGTTGGCCAAATTATCTTACTGTGTCTTGAAGCTGAGACATTGTTAGCTGCAGCTCGGTTCGCAGCCCCTCAAGACAGTGTGTCCACCGAAAAGAACAAGGATTATTTCGTATGAAGCAGCATTATTCGGACTGCGTGACAGTTTAAATCACCATTTGAAACATTTGCATTTGTGAATATTTAGTTTCTGGTAAAGATGGTTGAAATCTGGGGCACTGGTGGCCTAGCGGGCTAAGCACCCCACGTACAGAGGCTGCAGTCCTCGTCGCAGGGGTCGCCGGTTTGATTCCGGTCGACCATTTCCTGCATGTCTTCCCCCACTCTCTACTCCCCACATTTCCTGTCTCTCTTAAGCTGTCCTATAAAATAAAGGCAAAAAAAAAGGCCAAAAAAATATATATATATATCTATATATATATATATATATAAGATGGTTGAAATCTGGTAAACAAGGAACACTGACATCGGACTTCCACCAGATCCGTGACCGGTCCATCTCCAATCTGCTGCAGTCCGGCTCCATGCCCTCTCATCCGTCAACACCCACCAGCTGCATTTTCAGAACACAGCACGGAGCAGAACCACCGGACAGCTGGAGTCATGTGATCGAGGTTTTCCCGCAGTAATTACTGAATCAATGATTCTCCTCCTCCTCCTCTCCTCATCCATGTTGTCTTTCTGGTCCTCTGAAAACCTCTGACCTGTTGACTCCAGGCCTGGCTCTGCTCATCATGACGGTTTGTTGTTGTAGTTAAGTGAAATACGATCTGGTGATAACACAGAGTGTTTTATTCTGAAAATGAACCGGATGTTTTCATTTTGTTTTGGTGCCTGACTTCCTGTCTTCCTGCATCTGGCAATAACAGGAGTCCTGCGTATCTGATCCGGAGGGCTCCAACCTGCTGGATCATAGACGCAGCTGGAATGTTACAGAGCGGATCCAGTGGAAGTTAACACAGTTGACTAGAATAGAAACCTATCAGCTCTGTTGCTGTGACAGATCAGAGACGGACCGGACACGGATCTGGTGGAATTTGGCCGTGAAGAGTAGGGATGTCAAGGTATACGTATTCGTACCGTTTTGCACCTTTCTGTGCGGCACTTTTGGTTCTGTGCAGATGTGTACGGTAACGGTTTGGTGCAAAGCTAAAGGTTATCTAAATCCAAGGGAAAAGGAGCACACACAGCATCAGTAGCCCCTCCTGTAGGCTACCTAAACATTGCTTTCAGTACACTGACTCTCTCAACTAATCACCTGTGGTCAGTTTTGTGCTTTGAACTCAACGATGGTTACCTCGGACTATCCGTGTGTTTATTAGGGGCGGTAGTAGCTCAGTCCATAGGGACTTGGCTTGGGAACCGAAGGGTCGCCTAGTCCCAATATGGACGAAGTTTGGCAAGTGGACTGGTGACTGGAGAGGTGCTGGTTCACTTGCCTGGGCACTGCAAAGGTGCCCTTGAGCAAGGCACCGAAACCCCCAACTGCTCGGGGCTCGCGCTGGTTGATGGTAGCATCCTCGCTCTGACACCTCTCCTAAGCATGTTCACTGCATGATTGTATATACTGTGTGTAGCATGTCCAAAAAAAATTGAGATTACAGTACCTTTCTTCTTACAGTGAGGAGCGACAGAGATCTAGCAAACAAAACCCTTCCCTGAACTTATTTTCTGTTCTGTTTTAAAATAAGAAGTCACAGCAGCAATCTCCAAGAAACATAGCCAGCACAGGATGTTCAGGAGTAATCAGTTTGTTATTAGCTGTATATTTGCTCTGCTCCTGCGATAATCAAAACAAAGCAGAACAGTCAGGTAATATTGCAGTTACACTCCAGCTAATGTTATTCTTATAAGCTTTTAATTAAATGACTGCTGCAACAACCTGCACACGGTTTATTGTAACAAAGTGCCAACCTCTGGGGAACACTCATAAGGAGTTAATAAATATATTTAACCTGCTCCACCTGTGACTTGACCTCACCCATGTTTCTTCACGTAGAATAACATTGAGCGACAATCGCAGTCACCCTCACCGCTTTGTTATTACCGTGTAATGGAGACACATGAGGTAAGTCTAGTAGCGGGGACTGGGCTGTGCCTCTCTGCTGAGTGAACTGATGAAGACGGAGGGCTCCCTGTAGCCTTACAGTCAGAGCACTGATAAATCGACACGCCTCCATCCTTTCCCCAACTGCAGGAAGTGTGTTCATGAGAATCAGCATAGACGCCCGCTAGACTGGAACTGACAATATTAAGTGGCAGTGTGACCGTTTTCATGAACACAGGGAGGCCGAGAGCACAGAGGAGCAGGAAGGCCTCGATTATGTCATCCAATAGTTTCTATCCTCCTCTACAGCACATACTGAGTCCCCTTCTCCAGATTTCAGGTTGCTGAGTGCAGACAGGCACACAAACACACATTTCTACCTTCTGCCGCAGACGTAAACACACATCGCTTCATGTCGAAAAAATGGCGGGGAGGAGATGAAAGACTTTACAGATGTTAAACAGAAGCAAAGGAGCTCCTTCAGAGGTGCACTGCAGGGGTCGGATATCTTACAGAGGAAATACGGAGGAAAATTGAGTAATGGCAAATAAGAGGGGGAATGGGGAGCAGTGAAAGCCGCGGGCTGAAGACAGTAGGGAGAGAAAAAAGGAAGACGGGGATGACGAGTAAGTGAGAAAATGCAAATGAGAGGCTGCCGAGCAAAGTGGAAAGAGAGGGGAAAGAACGTGAGAGATGACTATAGGGACTGTTGGAACAGAATCTGAGGAGCAGAACAAAGCTGACAATGAAAATAAGTGTGGCGGGCGGGGGCCGGGCTGGAGAGCACAGGAGGAAATGGCAACGCATAAGACATGACGTGCACGCATCGCAAAGCCTTTCTACCGCTGAAATGAGCCGTATGCTTTCTCATACGTCCTTCAAACATGAAGTGCTAACGTCTGTGGACATCACTGCACAGCATGTTCCAGGAAAGTAAATGCAGGAGACTCAAAAAAAAAAGGAAAGATGAAGAGGTGCAAAGAAAGAGGTTTAACAACAGGAAGCTGACCCCTAGAGAGGCGGCCCTTGGCGTCTGTTTGTTACAAGGTAGAAGCAAAGGGAGGAAGAGGAGTGCAGGCAGCAGACTGGGGGGTAGCTCCTGTTCTCAGTCTGTCCTCCACCAGCAGCTGGAGGCTAAACTTCAGCAGCCACCAGGGAGAGAAGAAAGGCCTCAGCGAGGGGGTCATGCACAATGGACGACCAAAACAACACTTATAGACGCACATCTGCATCATTAGCAGAGGAGCCCAGAGTCCCAGGATGTCACTGCAAGACAGATCCCTTGAAATGTGGCCACCATAGTGCCTGTGCACACAAATATTATCAACACCACCACCATACAGCTATGTCAGCCTCCTCTTCATGAATATTCATCTGCCTCATTAACACTCAAGTGGGGGAACACGGCATATTGCATGAGACTCCAGTTACTTGGAGAGAGAGAGAGAGGATGCAAAGGGGAAGAAAGAGCGACCAAGTGAGAAACAGCCTTCTTTTCATTGCCAGCAAACTTTTATTAAATCTCAAGAGTGGGGGCTCGGGGCGGGGAGGGGGGGTCCTATATTGTTCTGGGAGCTGATACCCTCCTGTCGCCTTTCCTTATGAAGCCAGACTAGGGCGATGTGAAAGCAGCGTCAGCAGCAGGGACAGCACAGCGGGAGTGCAGGATGGGGAATTACAGACCGTTTTACCCTCCAAATCCTCCAGCAATAAAGGCTTCAAAACAGCTGCAATTTTTCTGCTAATGTCTGTGTGTTCACAGTAACTACTGAACGGTAGGAAACGTGTGTGTGTGTGTGTGTGTGTGTGTGTGTGTGTGTGTGTGTGTGTGTGTGTGTGTGTACACCTCAACACAGGCTGTAGATGCAGACATTCAAGCAACCCCCCTGTCCTTGTTCAGTGACAAAAAAAAAGGACACTGATTCACTGTCACAGTCTTTCTCTCTGCCAACAGACACACATGCCGACAGATATGACCACACATGGTGAGAGGATTATCTTCTCTTTATGTTGTAATGCCAGTGAATCTCTTAACAGGAACTGCCAACAGGGGAAATCTCCCATCCTGCAGCTTGTGTCCTCAGAGAGAGTCTGGGAAGTGTAGAAACAGCAGACTCTTATTTCCTTGACTTTTTCTCTGCAGCTTTGGTGTCAGAAACAGCTGAGGCAAAGTCAGACAATGCCCCCAAATTTTTGCCCCGCCAGAGTCACTCCGGTCCTTTAAAGGGCACTGACAAAACCAGCGGTACAATAATTGGACCCAGTCTGTGGAAATCAATACTGCTGCTTACATCAGGGGGCCCCCACCAAGCCTATTTCATATTCCTCCTTCTACACACCCTTTCTGACAAAAAAAAAAAAACCTTCAATTTCAGAACGGTATGAACTATCGATTTCACAGCCACGGCTCTCCCCCTTCCTCCTCCCGTCCTCTCTCCTTGCCAGTCCCCTCGCGTTGACACCAAACTCCTATCCAACTCTCCGGGAGGAAGGGAACAGGAGTGTTCAGGAGGGTGGACGGGTCCTTATATGTCATCTTCCCAATTCTAGACCATGCAAATTCCTCCCAAGTGGCTTTTCATGGCTTCATCTCAAATGGCTAGAGGTAAGGTTTTTCCACAAGAGAGGTTTCATCCATTGGTGATTTGAATTATGACCCCAAGAATGAATTTCTTCAATCATCCGACAAGTATTTGAAAGTGACAGTGTAGCTCTTTCTAGACTCATTCCACATTTTATGCTGTTGTTTAATAGAGGAGGGACAAATCTTGATATTTGGACTTTTTAAAAATAGTGTTCTGTACAAATCTGCCAACGTAACTACTTCATGACTCCTCATGAAGGCACTTCGTGATACGAATCAAGGTTATATGAACATGAAGAAGAAGAAGAAGACAGCAGGATGATGTCAGACAACATCGTAAGAATTTAAGAGGTTTACTCACAAAGAAAGAAATGTCACATTGTGTTAAAAAACAAAGATAGAGGATCTAAAATGAAGACTTAAATCAAAGGGTTTAATAAACAAAAAAACAGGAGATAAACAAAAACGTACCTTCTTCAAAGTCCAGAGTTCAACTGATAAATCCACGAGGTACAAACACAAGAATCTATAGAAAGCAGAAGCTGGAACACTGATGAATGCAAGGCAAGACACTCAGTTAACTCCTGACTAAAGGAGAGGGGAAACAGAGAGACTAAACACACACAGGGTAATCAGCACAGGTGTGAAAAAAGCCACAGGTGAAACTAATTAGAGTAATCAAACAGGAGGGAAGCACATAATGACAGGAAGTAAAACTAAACCAGACACACAGGGACCAAGGTACTCCAAAATAAAACAGGAAACACTGGAGACTGAGCTGAGAAGCACAAGTGGAAATATAAGAACACAAGACATGAAACACAGGAGATGGCGACTGATATACTCAACATGAAAGATACAAAACAAAACCAGAGGTACGATGAACGAGACTACACATGATATGATCAACAAAATAAAACAGGAAATGAAAAAGAAACATAAAACTAGGAAAATACAAAACAAAACACTAAAGTAACTCAGACAAGAAAAGCTATTCCATCTTTATGCTGAGACACAAATATCCATAATGAAACTTAACGTAATGTGACTTAAATAAACGTAACATAACTTAACGTAACAGAATGTGACGTAGCTAAATGTAACATAACATAACGTAATTTAACGTAATTTAAAGTAACTTAACATAACTTAATGTAACTTAACGGAACTTAATGTGACTTAATGTAACTTAATGTGACGTAACTAAGTGTAACATAACTTAACGCAACTTAACGTAACTTAACGTAACGTAACTTAACGTAACTTAAGGTGACGTAACTAAGTGTAACATAACTTAACGTAAATTAACGGAACTTAACATAACTTAACGGAACTTAACGGAACTTAAAGTAACTCAACGTAACTTCACATAACATAACGTAACATAACTTAACATAACTTAACATAACTTAACTGAACATAACTTAACGTAACTAAATGTAACATAACTTAACATAGCATAACATAACATAACTGAACGTTACTTAACTGAACGTGAATTTACGTAACATAACTAAAAGTAACATAACATAATTTAACTTAACGTAACATAACGTCACTTAACCGAAATAACTTAATGTAACGTAACATAACTTAACGTAGCATAACTTAACGTAACACATCATAACATAACTTAACGTAACATAACTTACCGTAACATAACTTAACATAACATAACTTAACGTAACATAACTTAACGTAACATAACTTAACGTAACGTAAATTAACGTAAATTAATGTAACTTAACGTAACTTAACATAACTTAACGTAACACATCATAACATAACTTAACGTAACATAACTTAACGTAACATAACTTAACGTAACACATCATAACATAACTTAACGTAACATAACTTACCGTAACATAACTTAACGTAACATAACTTAACGTAACATAACTTAACATAACATAACTTAACGTAACATAACTTAACGTAACGTAAATTAACGTAAATTAATGTAACTTAACGTAACTTAACATAACTTAACGTAACACATCATAACATAACTTAACGTAACATAACTTAACGTAACATAACTTAACGTAACATAACTTAACGTAACATAACTTAACGTAACATAACTTAACGTAACATAACTTAACGTAACTTAAAGTAACTTAACGTAACATAACTTAATGTAACATGACTTAACGTAAATTAACTTAACGTAACATAACTCAACGTAACACATCATAACAACTGAATGTAACATAACTTCATGTAACATAAATTAACGTAACTTAACGTTACTTAACGTAACTTGCCATGCACCGTGTTTCCTTTGCCACTTATCTTACGTCTTTGGCAAATCTTCCACCAGCTACCCGTTGACATAAAGCCAGTGATGGACCAATACATGTTATCATCCCATCATCTAACTTTAAACTCCAAGTTGTGGCTCCATGGCTGAACTTCCTGAGCTGCTGTAGTTTTCATTGGAACACTAAACCCTGTGTGAGACTGGGCCTCTCTCCACTGTGTGTAACACATCACTCACCCTTCCTTCAGCATTTTGCTCAAAGTATTATATCCTCCTCAAATGCCAGATCACAGAGCTAGATCTGGTAATCAACCTATTGGGATGGGTCACTATTTCTCACGCTTGAATGCCAGATGATATCTGCTAAATTCAATCTGAATTTTGGGCAATGACACATAAAACAAACAGGGTGTCATTAATTCCCATTCACATGGCTTCCTCCGGTCATGAGTTTTGCAGAGCCGCCTGGCTGAGACTTGGGGCCTGACCAGTTCAAACCGCAGGTCCAAACCCAGCATGCATGCATGATTTAAACACATCGAAATGGCAGATGGCGAGAGAGCTGGCTCGTGTCCGCCTCTGAGACAGAAGCGGTGATGTAGGGGAAGCAGAGGGCGGGGCTGCGTATTAAAGTGACGAATGGCTTGGCTTGTCTTTAAGATTACTTTTCCTCTTAAAACATTCACTTCATCTGTGTCACTCCTGCTCCAAAGTTGTTATTGGAAAATAGGAAAGGTGGAAAACCATTCGATTCCAGCACTGTCTGCATCAGTCACACGCTGACACACACACACACACACACAGAAAATACATTTCATCCTCCATATCCGAAACAGCCAATAGCACTGGCAGGCATTTGCGACCTCAATCCATATTTCAATTTCCCTCCTCTCATGCAAACTAATTCGATACTTGTTGCCTTCCCTCACAAGCAATCGGCAATGTGAGAAATGAGCGTCTTCTCATGCTGCATCTATAAAAGGCCCAATCAGAGACAATTTTTGAGTGGGCCTCTGCCTATATCAGTTATGTTTCTGTAGGCCCGCACAGGCAGATTCTTGGAACTAGCTTTAGAGGATAGAAAATCAGTGCTCTGCAGCTTCTTCATCCAAAATGCAAATCACTTTCCTCCATATTCGGCTACTGAGAATGCATTCAGCCCACATTATCTGCATTTCAAACTCCTGTTTTACATCACACATTGAGTCAAACGCTTAACTTCTCATATTTAAACCAATTAAAAAAGCATTTTAGGGGCATTTTTAAGCCTGGTCCCTATGTCTACACAAATAATGTTGTGTAAATGACTGAAAGTACATTTTTGGAACTGCATCAGTAGATGTTTTCAGCAGAGAGCCTCAAAACACACAACAATGCCTGCAACCTTATCTTAGCAAGAAAATGCATCCAATCATAGTTTGCCACTAAAGATGACGGTTTTATCTCCAACAGGTTCAGAGTGTTGTTCGAGGGGAAGGATCTCTGCAGAGGTGGGCAGTCTTTGTTTGGATTAGACTAAGAAAGAGGTGTTACACGGCTCTCTTCAAAGCCACCTGCAGTCTATGGTCTACACTGGCTACTATCTGCTGCTTTGTTTGTATTTTTTGAGACTTCAGAGCTTTAAATAGGAAGCTTCAATCCAGTTTAGTATCTGTGAAAAAATTAAAAAACAGAAACGTAATAATAAAACACAAATTAGTCTTTGTGTTCTCTGAGGCAACATCACAGATTTTGTCAATGGAGTCTGGTGGTTGCAATTTCAAGTTGCAGGGAGTTACATCAAGAGCTCGCTGCAGAAGTGAAATGTTTGCAATATAATGAATGGAGCAACAGAGACCTACGCTATGCTAACAGTTTTTGCATCTATATTAATGTTCCATGCAAACAGATGGATGCACAAACATCTATGACGTCTCCTTCTCCTTGGATGTTGTGATTCATCCTGTTATTTGTCACTCTTGTGTCCATATGGTCAGTTAGACGTCATCACTCTTGCACACTTGCCCATCATTGATTATAGAACACAAGACAGGAAGCGAAGTCAGAACTTTTAGAGCTCCCCCTGGTGTCTAGCTGCGGTACAAGTCTTAAAGCCCACCTCCTCCATCAAAACAGATGGAACATGGGTCAAACTAGAAAATCAAAACACACCTTAAATACATTTTTCTCAAACATGCTTTTTGATATCATAGTTAGTTCTAGTCATGCTGATTTCTCTGCAAGAACTAGTTATTTGATGTTTAAAAAGATGCTCTGTTGACAGTTAAGTGCTTCTGCAGTGTTCTTTACCAGATTAGCCGAGGAGAGGAGGAACAGTGACAGAAAACATGATAAAAAACAAACACAAGAGACACAAATCTTTCCATAAGAATCTGTTCTGCTGTGGACTGTACTCACCTGAGAGACCTGTGAGTTTATCAGTAAGTTTAAAGCGTGTTTTGGTTAGCTGAAGGATGTGAAGTTAGTCCCACTGCTCCGCCAGCCAGATCACTTCTGTGCATTTTGTTTTTTGACTTTGCATCTCACAGTTAGGGGAGATGCAGGTGTGGTGTCCATAATAATGTACAGTTACTGCCATTCACAGATGCACCCTATGGGAGTTGTCAGGAGTTTTGTGCATTTGTGATCAAGTCTAAGACTTCAACCTACAACAGATATCATCCTTTCACTTCCTGTATTCATCATTTCAGATTTGTATGCAAGTCTGTCACAGACTCACCGCAGTGATGCCATCAACTAACAGTTTTTGGGATTGATCACAGCTCAGGAGAGAAGACTGGCTGCAGAGACAGGCCCAATTTTAGAACAATTTCCATATATTCTGTTAATCAGGCTCATTAGTGAGGAAATACTCAGTCAGCCTCCATTCATTTAGACTCTACAATGGATTCCTGACAAAGGAAAGATTTCCAATAGCTCTCCTCTCACTGACTGGCATGTCATGCACTAACTGCTGTAGCACTCTGCACAATAAAAACCTAGAAAAAGACTCACACACATCTTGACAACCTCCCCCTGCAGCTGCATCAACAAAGCAATTCCCCCCAAAGCAAGCAGCCAAATAAGAGTATGAGTGTAAACAAATACAGTACATGGCTAGCCGGGTGCAGCAGAGTCAGACTGAGCGGTGTTGCAGTGCAGAGAGACTTGAGCTGTTTAAGTGGAGCACAATGTAAGGTAACAATCACTGCTTACATGGTGCAGATATGTTGGAAAGTTTCTGTTTGATCCTTGCAAAGACACACAAACATGTGTGAGTGCGTTCCAACATGCTCCTTCCATTTGGTTGAAATAAGTAAAGCTGAATAACATCACCTGGTCTAAATAAGCAGCCTGGCTCCACTTTTATGCTCGACTCTTCGGCCATGTAAAGGGAGAAGCAGGAGGGTAATAGCGACAAATTTAGTGGCTTAAATGGCGACAGCTTTACGACGCCTGAGCGGCCTCTATGACTCCATTCCTGTCAGATTCTATTAGCTCGGTCTGCACCGTGTGTTTCGATTGGCTTTTGGCTTATTCCCAGCAGTTACTGAAGCACCTCCCGTAAATAAACCAAATGGCTGCATCTTGTTGTGTAATAGGGGAGGGGAGGGGGGGGCTCTTGTGTGTAAAGAAAGATCTGACAGAGCGGTTGAGTAGTTTAATATTGAGCTGAAAGGACACAGTCGACTAGATGGAGAGCAGGAACACACCAGTGTGAGAGTTTAAATCTGAAATACAAGCAGCCAGGCGAGAGAGGCACTCTTAAATCAAGACAAGTGGTCTCATTCCCCTCCGCGCACACATTTCTATAAACAAAAGGAAAAATGTGTCTATCCAGCAGCTGCCAGGTGGAGTCGAAGGAAAGCCACCTGTCTAATAACAGTTTCTGATGCGTACAGCTCAGCAATATGAAACTGAGCATCTGGCCGCTGCCCTCCAAACTGATCTTGTTAACAACTTGCAAATCTGTGTTCCTCTTTTTATCAGATTTATTCGAGTTTTCCCCCCTCCATCCAAAAACATAATTTTGTGTTGATCAATTCAACCAATCAGAGCCCGTGGATGCAATTACTTTTTCCAGCAGCTCTCGACTGCCAGATGTCAAGGAGCACGTCGTGTTTCCATCAGGATAAAAATGCATTTCTTTGCTGCCGTCCACCGCAAATCGTTTAAAAATACAGCCCCTTGTTTTTGTCTGAGCCAGATGTCTCGAGGGTTAAAAAAACAAAAACACGGGACAAAATTCTGGTAACAATTATTAGAATGCAGTCCTTGACATGCTGCGGCTGAATTGGATTTTTAATGGCTCCGAGATGATGGCCTTTAAAAACATTTATAGGACTAATGAAAATACATCTGGACTGTAGCAACGTCTGCTGTTAGATGGGAGGCTGGCAAGGCTGCCCAGGCAATGAAATCACAAGCAGCTACTTCAGAAAGATAAATACACGTGTATAAAAATAAAAAAAGGGTAGAAGAGGCTGAGGACCATACGGGGTGCGCCTGTGGTGAAACAATAGCAATGTGATAACATATTGTAGAGTGTGTTATTGTAATTCGCTAACAAAGACAGCTTTTTATGGGCTGTGGGATGTTAACAAGAAGGTTCAGGGACATGCAAAAGGAGCAGTTCGAATGTTTCCCATCGGAGATGAAAGAGAAGAATGACTGTGCAGAGATACTGAAGCACCAGACCTCAGACCACGTCTTCTTTCTTCAAATGTGATGTCAAAAACGTTGGGTCAATAAGTGTTCAGCTTGTGTTTGAACAATCACAACATATGGTAATGATCATCATCCATTTCAAACGATGAACCGTTCTCTTAATGCTTAGATGATAACGGTGACTCAACTCTCCAAATCTGCACAAAGGCCCCGAGAAGAACAAAATGTTTTGTTTTCCGACGGAGCTGCAGCTCAATTAAACTTCAAATATTTCCTCAAGCACACTCCTCCGCTGTAAGTGATGAATTCCTACGTCAGGAAATTCCTTTTTAGAAGCAGCCATGAAAAGAATCTGCGACGGCGTGAGAGGAGCGGGGAACAGAGAGGAACTCGAAATGAGTTTTCTCAGAGAGGATCCAAATATTTTATTCAGTCACGGTTATGAATCAAAAATGAGACTTTCATTCAGAAAAATCCTGAACACCCACATGCTTCCCTGCACGTGCACACAACTCCAGCTCAGTGTGACACAGCATCTAAGTTTTTCATTTCTACTTTGAAAATTGAGTGCATGCTTACACTTCCAAATAAAGTATTACACTCATCCTCCATCAAATATTCACCTGTTTCTAGGTAATCAACCAAATAAAGTAGAGTGTAGTTTTTACCTCTCAAAATAAATGTCCTTCATCCTGTTTGGTCTCTATTTGTGAATGGATGCAGATCCCATTTATTCGGCTCAGTTTTTATGTCACAGCAATTCCTGCATTAAAGGTGACATATCATGTAAAATGGACTTTTTAATGGTTCTCTACCTGAAATATGTTTCCCTAGCATGTCTACAAACCCCCCGAGAATGAAAAAAATCCATTCTGCCCCTGTTCTGATTTCTCCACCTTTCTGTAAATGTGTGTGAAACGAGCCGTTTCAGACTTCCGTGTTTTTGTTACGTAACAACAATATCCGGTCTGTCACGGAGTCAGAGCTCGGAGCTTGTTCAGCCCATAGACTGTATAAAATAATACTGAATCCCCCCTCCGTTTTTCATTACCTGCACAAATGTGTGCTAACAAGGAGCTTAGGAGGGAGGCATGCTAGTTGTAGGCTGTCTTAATAAACACAAAGGTCGGTTTTACTCCCCACGTCTGCAGATTTGAAGATCTAGTGGATGATTTGTATTTATCATGGATAAGTGTTAGCGCTAGTTAGCATAGCTACATGTCGTAGCTGTGTACCAAGACACACGTCGACATACTGACAAATAAAACAACAAGAAACACTAAATCTGTGACCAATCCTTCATAAAAGGTCCTGCTGCCTTTCTGGCAGAGGTCGGTTTTACTCCCCATGTCTGCAGATTTGAAGATCTAGTGGATAATTTTTATTTATCATGGATAAGTGCTAGCGCTAATTAGCATAGCCACATAGCTACATGTTCATAGCTGTAGCTGTGTACCAAGACACACGTCTACATACTGATAAATAAAACAACAAGAAACACTAAATCTGTGACCAATCCTTCAGAAAGGTCCTGCTACAGGCGCCTCTCCGTCAGGATCAGATTCTGGATCAGATTCAGAGGGTTGAAGTAACGTGATCTCTGAGTAGCCGTGTATATTCAGCCAACGTGTAAACATTAGATCAACGTGCTGGACAGCCGAGGCACATCCACTTCCTGAGGGGGCGTGGTCAGAGAGAAAACAGAGTGTTCTGAGGAGGGCTGAAGAAGAGGGTTTTTCAGGCAGACCAAAATCTGATTTCAAAGGGTTTTTTTGAGCATAAACTTTAAAGACATGTTTTGGGGACCTCTTAGACCAATATATATTGATGAAAAAAGCGTGATATGTCACCTTTAAGACACTTACAAGGCAGTTATTTTCAACAGTAGCAGGTTGCAGCAGGTTTCCAGCCCCGCACATGTGGCATGCTGTTTTCACATTCAATCCAAACTGATGAAGAAGAGTAGAATTTTGGGGCGCAGACTTGGCCCAATGGTTAAGTTGTGCGCCCATGCAGTTAGTGGCCAGGGTTCACATCCAGCCTGCGACCTCCCCCCTGCATATCAATTCCCCACTCTCTCCCAGTTTATTGAACCTTTATTTAACCAGGTCAGTCCCATTGAGATCAAGACCTCATTTACAAGGGCGACCTGGCCAAAAGGGTCAGCAGCACACGTCAAAATAAATAGCACAACTCAACAACATGGAGCATATATACAGACAGTATGTAGAAGCAAACAATAATTTAAAAGTGCAACTTATTTTCAAGTAAAGTGCAATTTGTGATTACAGAACAGCATTTTTAAAAACACAGGCACTGTTCTGGGGTCTGTCTTTCATTTAAGATGGACCTGAAGGTGTCCAGTGAGATAAGATCTGACAGGTTCAAGTCCTTCTGGAGTTTATTCCAAGCAGTAGGAGCAGCAAAACTGAACGCTCTCTTACCGAACTCTGTCCGAACAAGGGGAACACACATTTGTAAAGTGTCGCAGGAGCGCAAGGCATAGTGGCTTTTTGATCTTTGTAGGTAAACACATAAATACATTGGAACCAAATCAAGCCAGTGTCTAGTTTCCTACACAATCCACTCTCCTCTCCTCTATGAATAAAGGTGTAAAAGCCCCAAAAATATAACTTAAACAAGAAGAGTAGAAGTACAGATAACTGTACTTTTACTCTTCTTTTTTAAGTTATATTTTTTGTTAATATCCATGTTAGCTTTTAAATATAAGAACATCTTGCCATACTGCGCGGGGAGGCACAACAGAGAGGGGAACTGTGCTCACCATTTGGCAGTATGCTCAGCCTGAGCCAGAGGACACAGTTTTCTAGCAGTGGCTCATTATTTTGCATGTCCCTGACTTAAGTTTGGAACTAACAGTTACCAATTTATCATTTAATTCCAGCTGAAGACAGAAAATGAGCTGGAAAGTCCTTCCGACCAGATTGGCATCACAAATTAACACACCTGAGCTGCGACTGGACTGCTAATGTCTGCAGACCGCCTAGGAGTTAACACTTATGACCTGAAGAAGTCTGAACGTGGGTCACATGGGGTTTATATCATAAGGTATGAAGAAGAAGTGTAAGAAAAAGTTAGAGTGTGCAGTGTTCAGACGTTCGTTAGGGATGTTTTGCTATAACTAGCTCCCATGCATTATACAGTATCTCACAAAAGTGAGTACACCACTCACATTTCTTCTAAAGATGATGCGCAAGAAAGTCTGCAAACAATTTGCTAAAGACAGCAGACTAAGAACATGGATTACTGGAACCATGTCTTGTGGTCTGATGGGACCAAGATAAACTTATTTGGTTCAGATGTCAAGAGTGTGGGGGGGCGCCCAGGTGAGGAGTTCAAAGACAAGTGTGTCTTGCCTACAAGCATGGTGGTGGGAGTGTCATGGTCTGGGGCTGCATGAGAGCTGCCGGCACTAAGGAGCTACAGTTCATTAAGGAAACCATGAATGCCAACATGTACTGTGACACACTGAAGCAGAGCATGATCCCTCTCTCTTCAAAAACTGGGCAGCAGGGCAGTATTCCAACATGATAACGACCCCAAACACACCTCCAAGACGGACCCTGCCTTGCTAAAGAAGCTGAGGGTAAAGGTGATGGAGTGGCCAAGCATGTCTCCAGACCTAAACCCTATTGAGCATCTGTGGGGCCTCCTCAAACGGAAGGTGGAGGAGCGCAAGGTCCACAAGCAACATGATGTCGTCATGGAGGAGTGGAAGAGGGTTCCAGTGGTAACCTGTGAAGCTCTGGTGAACTCCATGCCCAAGAGGGTTAAGGCAGTGCTGGAAAATAATGGTGGCCACACAAAATATTGACACTTTGGGCCCAATGTGGACATTTTCACTTAGGGGTGTACTCACTTTTGTTGCCGTTGGTTTAGACATTAATGGCTGTGGGTTGAGTTATTTTGAGGGGACAGTAAATTTACACTGTTATACAAGCTGTACACTGACTACTTTACATTATATCAAAGTATCATTTCTTCAGTGTTGTCCCATGATTAATTAAATATTTGCAGAAATGCGAGGGGTGTACTCACTTTTGTGAGATACTGTATTTTTCTCTGTGTAGGCTCTGTTTGTGAGTACCTGAGTCAATTCACTCTTTCTGTTCCTCAACAAAATACAACAAAAAACACTCCGACTGTCAGAACTGAACCAAACAGAAGACAGTGAGCAAAAACAAGGTACGCATTGAACTGTGCAACAGATTGTGGTATTATTAAGAGCTTACACAAGAGTAATAAGAGCGTGCATGTGCATGCATATAAATCTGGAGATACAGGATATTTGATGTCCAATGATAAACTGTATGTTGACATTTTGTTTTTGCGTGGATATGAATGTTTATGGCACAAACATGTGTCACCTTGAAAAACCAGACAACAGTCTGTTTCTTGATGAAACCTGAAATGGTTCATCTCCCAGCAGACACAGAACGATCTGATTTCTGTATTCATGTCATTTCATTGCCAGAATTATGATCAAAATAAGCCTTAAGACTACATATAGGAACCCTGCCACGCATGTGTTGTTGTGAGTAATTCCCTGTAGGGATGTGGGTCATCATATAAGGATATACTGTATGTAAGATGTGTAAGAGCACAGGGGATAATGCAATGAGTAATTAAAAATGTATTGAGAATAATGCAAACATGAATCATAGAGCAGTGGTGTTGTAAAGATTTTCAGCTTTACTGGTTTGATGATCTGGCATGAAGAGATGTGCTATAATATGATTATGATCTTGATGCCAGCATGTTAATTGGCTCTGAGGAGAATGGTGTGCAGGCTTGTTTATGTTGCAGCTGTAGGTAGGCAGCGCTGCAGATATCAAGTCACCACACATGTGGGTAGCTGCTCATGTAGGGCAAGTTGGCAACCTCCCAGCGTTATAAGAATATTGTGATGTGGTGTTCTCTTTTGAAGGTTTAAATCAAATTCATCCAACTTTAACAAAAGCACTTGGGAGTGCGCTGTGATGCTCGTCCAAAAGGTTGTCTGGTGGGATATTTAGTTTAAAGGCAAAGCAAATTAGAGCGATAAATAAAGAGGTATCTGGCAATCGAATAAAGAGAAGAGGAGGAAAGTTGTCATGACACCTGGATTGTTTTCTTCTCTGGGATGTTTGATCTCACGAGGAGCACAATGCGGCAGGGATGGAAATCAAAGGATCTTTTCACCGGTGGAATTTGCACCTCTGTTGTGTGAAACAGTCCACGTTCCCACACTTTGAATTATATACATCTGTTGACACTCTGCTCTGGCACTGGGAGTAATAATCCCAACTTTCTCTTTTTTTTTCAAGCTTGTTGTTGTTTAATGTGACGTGCACCCCTGCATGATTCATAATGTGGATTTTCCCCAGCTGGTGGGATGTTTCAGTACATGAAATTGTATTACTGTGCTACAATCCCGGCTTACTCCACAGGTCTGGCACCGTGTTCTGCCGTGGCTCAGCTCTGGAGTTTAATGCAATTATAAATAAATAAGCATGTGGTCGGGAGGAAGACAGGGCCCTATGGGGACAAGCTTGGAGAAAATAGAGGAAGTTTAATTAAAGCTGCAAACTGCACTCCCACACACAGAGAGGCACACAGTAATACAGGCAAACCAAAACCACTTTAATGTGTTTGCATGTGCTCTTGCCTTTTTTAGCACATTAGCCTTTAGCCACAACCACAGAAAAGGAGGAGAGTGAGTGAGCTTATAGCGTGCATCTACAGTACATGCCTCCATCCATGTGTGCACATGACTTCAGGCAAATCAATACAAGAAGAGGGGGATGAATCTGGAGAGTAATCCTGTGTTGCACTCAGGTAAAACAGTCATTACACTCAGTGCACAAGCACGGGGAAATGATTTCAGCCATGTTTTTGTTACATTATTTTCTGCAAAATGATTGAACTACCGGTCTTTTTGTAATTACCTGAGGGGTGCAGGCAAAGGCACAGCCAGAAAAAAAAAAAAAGGCTGATGAGGGAGTATTGAATTTGCACTTCAATTAGAGTGCTTATAAAGTGTGGATTACACAAGGACTTCAGGGCCACAGCTCTCATTCAGCGTGCGGGAGAGAGGGAGGAAGGGGTGGACAGTGAAGGTATCGGGTTGAAGAAGCAAGGTGGCGGACGAAGACGCAAAGAGGAAAAATTAAGAGATGTTGAGCCAAGTTTTTAATCAGATCCACGGAAAAGCAGATAAAAAAGGAGGCTAAATAAGGATAAACAACTGGAGGGAGATCCATCTGTGTGTGACTCAGGTCTCCCTCTCCCAAGTTCTGGCCTTGGACTAAATAAGGACGCCAAAAAAACACACAGACGTCTCCGTTTCCAAACTTCCTGGCGCTCCACAAAAGCACCACTAACGCTGATTTGAAACGCCTGCGAATGTGCTTTCATTCCCGTTCCCTGTGTTGTTTAAACAAGTCTTCTCCGAGTTGACGAGGGCATACAGAGGAATTTGTTCAAAAGGAGTAAAAAAAAGTAAAATAAAAAAAAACAACCTCAACAATGCATCCGAGTCCCTGAGTTAATTCTCACATGGATTATTGAGCCAATGAGTGAAAATCACCGGCCATTCAGAGTGGATTTGTCTGCAAGGCAGCGATAAACGACAGCTTGCTTTGCTGCAGCTTAGCTCCTCGATTCAGAGAAGGAGATGCTTGAAGGACATGCTTTTAGAGTAAACAGTGCCAATGGCAGTGAAGAAAAAAGGGACATTTGATGGCTTGGCTCTATACGTATATAAAAGTGATGTGAGATGATATGAATGTTAAAAAATAATTAATTGTTTCAGAGTCTGATGAGGATTCTGGGTGCTTAATTGCCGGTTGTGATGGGAGATTTTTTTTAAGATGTCAGAGTAAAAATGTGAGACGCCAAGAGAAAAGAAGAGCTTTCATGTCTGCTGAGGAAGGCTGCAATCACTTTGAATTAAATAACATAGAATCCAGCTTGTATAAACATGCAGGACGATACCTGTATTCAATTTGACAGTGCTATAAGATGCTCAAGCTAATGCTAATTGGTTATATGGATGAGCAAATGAAAGCATATCTGATAGATCTGTTCAAAAACTGGATTTCATATCCACACGTACCTTTAATCTCCCAGACTCCTGCAATTTTCTGTCTGTTTATATCATCCACCTCCCTTCTACCTTTCTCTCTCTTCCGCCCTCTCTCTCTCTCATTGCTACTGTCAACAAAGAATGTGCAGGCTTCCCACAGGCCCTAAAGGAATCTCTCACACTGCACTCACATAATCACTTCAGACCCGGCTGTTTAGGCCGACATCTCCGCTGGGAGTTACCAGCCGCTCGCTGCAGGCCAAATCAGACCGCTGAGTGTAAAAAAAAAAAAAAAGAGGAAAAAAAAATCAACTGCAACAGTGAAACAAAGAGGAGCAAGTGAGACAGACGAGCGTGACCGGTCTGAGAACATCAAGGACTCGTCTTTTTTTGGTGGCTGAATGTCACACTCTCCTCCTGCTGTAATGGGATGATTTGGTGCCCTCCTGTATGACAGTGATAGACTTTAAGAGGCTTCCTTTGAGTACACAACACAGTCACATGTTGTGTGTTAACAGAGTGTGTCGAGCTGTGTGTGTGTGTGTGGAAGGTCAAGCATGAGTCTGTCACCTCAGGGTTGTGCTCAGAGGTGTTCCCATTGAGATCATATTAGCCACCTAACGAGTCACCCATAAATCCAAAGCTATGATTAGCTGTCTACCTTGTCAGAGGCGGGACTTAGGAGGGAAGTAGCTTGTGAAGAAAGAGCGGTTAAGTGCTGTAAATTTGTGTATGTGCACGCCCCTGCTTTCACCTCCATAGTGATTGTGTATCAAAGTTGCATTTAATGACACGTTTAATGACGAACGCAGGTAAATGAGCTCTTTTATGAAATCTCCAGCAACATCAAAAAGGTTCCTTTTCTCCTCCAATTAGAGGCATCCTGGGAAGGACAGATTCACAGCTCTGATCGAGGCTGGAAGAAGAAGTGTTGATGCCTGGTCCCTTGCTAATGTCAGGCTCCAACAGCCGTGAAATACATTAAATTATCAAGGTGGAGGAATATTTCTTTAACAGGTAGAGAATGAAGCCTGAGGGATATGAACAGCTTAAGAAACAGAGAGTGAAATGTATCTGCTGGATTAGACTCGGCACCTCTGACCGTCCATTATGTTTGAATCTTATTCCAACTTTTTCCTTTTTCAAATTACTTTTTGTTTGCTTTGATGTTTATTAGGAACCACTTTGGTTACAGCAAGGGTTAATGATGTTTTTATGTCCACAAAAAATGCTGTGCTAAAAAGTTGCACACTTGCAGATGTGTTGCTCTGAGTTAGGCATATTTTTCTGTTGAAAGTAGCACATCCTTGCTCGAAGCGGAGTTTGCCTCAGTGAACCAAATTATTAATATCTTAATTAACAACTACAATATGAAAAGTGCGAGACACACAAGCAAAATGAAAGATGCTTGTTCCTTTGAGGCTGTCAGAGAATGAGCTATGCAGCTAAATTTGACTGACTCCAAAAGCTAATTCCCCTCCAGCGATGAAACGGAGCCATTTGCATAGTAAAGGCTTACATAGGAGCTGAGATGTTTTCCGGGTGAAACTATGTGAAGTACTATAGAGGAAAGCACAAGTGCACATTAAGGTTTTCAGGACTTTAAAATATTAACTTGCTGAAGCAAAGACCAAACAATACCGTGTAACAGTTTAGCAAACATGACACATAAAAACGAAACATTTAGAAGAATGAAATGAGGCAGTTTTTCTCTGCAAAGTTAGCAGACTCAAGATGGAAATTGGTCTCAACTGACACCTCAAAGATGGAGATACTCAGAGTTTTTTCACTCACATGTTCAGACTCAATTGCTAGAAGTGCATCAGGCTGTCAGTCTTTGTGAATGGAGCCTTTAAAGTGAGGACTGCAGGGTTCAACCACTGACTGGAAACAGAAAGGATAGCATCACTTCATTTACATGCATTCCTGTACAGACGGTGGCAACAAATCTTCTTATTAAGGACAAATAAAGATCTATCTATCCATCTATCTATCTTTTTCAGCCTAAAGATCACCTCCATGGGCGCCAACATTCGTGCTATTGGAGCCAAGGCATGCACACAAGTGACCTAGCTTGATGCATCTCTGATCTGATGTCACACCTTCAACGCTAACCAAAACGCCACTGCACACTCGAAGAGTAAGTACTGCATATTGCTTACTACCAGTAGGCTAATGCACGGCATCTTAGCATCACATGATTACATCAATCATTGACCGAACTAAAAGCGCTAAGCTAGCACACCTGCAGGGCTGTATATAGAATTATACAACACTATACAAACATGAGTGAATTATATTGCTATGTAGTTTTTTGAATACATCTTTTACCCAAGCTGCAACCTCCGGTTTAAAAATATGAGTCCAATGTGGAAGTGCTAAAAACTGCAGTTCATCAAGGATCCGCTTGAGGCTGGCGCCGGAAGTACTGGAAACCCCATGAGTGTAGTCTGGATAGCTCATTTCTTGATCGGCACACACTGTACGGGGGGTGAATTTTTTCACAACACAGTCTCAAAGATATTGAGATTACGAGTCTTCCAATGAGAAGCACAGCTGACTTGATTGACAGGCGGGAACACTGTAGCTGTTTGCTAGGAGGCTCAAAGCCCGCCTCTTTACGTCACAATCGCTCGACAGCAGCAATATGGCCGCCGCCGCCGCCGATTGGCCTCAAAACAGCGCTTCAGAAACAGATGGGTGACGTCACGGAGACTACATCCATTATTTACACAGTCTGTGGTTTTACCCCATAAATCATATTAAGTACACCGACTAGTTTAGTTTTTAGAGCTGCAATGCATTTGGTGGCGGTTGAATTTGACTCGTGAGCTCCCCAGTCTAGCATTCATCTGGGCATTTCACCCACACACAAAACTGCATTGAAGTCATCCCAAACGAATGTCGCTTCATGTAGCATTTCAAAGGAAAGGACATCTCATGTCTCTGAAAATATATTCCCTCATTCCTTCTGTTCGTCTCTTCATTTCCTTGCATCTCTCCGGGAATCTCTGGTTAGGGGGAGAAGACAAAGAAGTAAGTGGGAGGTGTATGGATGCAACTCAAGAGAGGCAGACAAATTTGTGAACCAGAATAAATTTACAATCAAACTTTTCACCAACAAAAATAAAATATTTACAAGAAAAAGTAGTGGCAGATGTGATGACACAAGATCCACATTGTTTTGGGTCTTGAATGTCAGACTAAGTGGGGAATATGACTCAACATACTTAGTCCAAAAAAAGACTGATCTGCGTCATTCAAGCTTCTGTCATTGACTTCCAATAAAGTAGTTTCTTCGGCACAAAGGACACAGACTGTCTTTCAAGGCTGGCGCAGGCTTGGCTCCTTTTCAAGCACGTTGCACGATTACTCTGTTTCCACAATGAACAAGGACATAAGACAAAATGCCAAGAAGTCGCAGCATGAAGAACAAACCAAGCAGCTTTCTGTCAACAGACTTTCCATTTGTCATTTCATGAAACCACTTCATTTCTTTCATGGTGGTGTGTCTGTAAAGGGCCCCAGCTGTTTGATCAAATTCTCTGCTCACTCACACCATCAGCCAAAGCAAACCAGAGTCCTGCAAACCAGGCCTATCTTTTTTTTCCCTAACACAGCCAGGGCATAATGACCTCGCCCCACATGTCGAAACATTTTTCTGTCCTCTTTCCTCCGAATGAGGCTGCCTCTGCTCATTAGAGAACTAGCCTTTTAAAAACACAGAAAAACAACCTGTGCCGTGACCATTAAGGACAGAATCGACTTTTTAATTAAGCCTCATAAAGGGCCTATCAGTGTGAGGGCAGTAATGTACGGCGGCATAAAGCCAATCCTATTCCTGTGTTCTTTGGGACTTGAACAGATCTATTCTCATTCTACACTATTAGCAAAGGTCTGAGATTGTAACGCTTTACATCTCAAGAGCCCTGAAAGTAATTTCTCATCATGTCCAGTAATCCAACATGTCGTGTGTGGAAAATGTTCAATAAAGGTAATTTGCATGGTTTTGCTGTTTGTGGTCGTGGTATGTGTTTTTCTGTTTACATATTGATTGTGATCATTTGTATTCTTTATTATTATTATTATGATTATACAAATGGGAAGGCTTCTTAATGTGTGATGAATTCAAATCCAAAACAATTTAACCAAGGGTAAATAAAATATATCATATTGTTTGGTATGGTATGGTGTCACTTCCTGTGGTTAGTATTGTATGGTACGGTAAGGTACCCTGTCGTGTAGTATCATATGATATGGTATAATTAACAAAATGGTAGGTATGGTATCTTGTCATATCTTATCTCGTGTCATATTGGGGGGTATGCTATTTATTTGGTTATATACCATATCACATTGTATCGCATCGTATCACAACATCTCGTGTCATATTGTATCATCTCATAACCAATCGTATCGGGTCATAACATATTGCATTTCATTGCATCGTATCATAGTGTAAAGTATCATGTCGTGTGGTGACGTATCTTATGGTGTCGTAACATATCGTGTCTTAAAGGTGACATATCATGCAAAATCAACTTTTTAATGGTTCTTTACCTGAAATATGTTTCCCTGGCATGTCTACAAACCCCCCGAGAATGAAAAAAATCCATTCTGCCCCTGTTCTGATTTCTCCACCTTTCTGTAAATGTGTGTGAAACGAGCCGTTTCACACTTCCGTGTTTTTGTTACGTAACAACAATATCCGGTCTGTCACGGAGTCAGAGCTCGGAGCTTGTTCAGCCCATAGACTGTATAAAATAATACTGAATCCCTCCTCCGTTTTTCATTACCTGCACAAATGTGTGCTAACAAGGAGCTTAGGAGGGAGGCATGCTAGTTGTAGGCTGTCTTAATAAACACAAAGGTCAGTTTTACTCCCCACGTCTGCAGATTTGAAGATCTAGTGGATGATTTTTATTTATCATGGATAAGTACTAGCGCTAGTTAGCATAGCTACATAGCTACGTGTCGTAGCTGTAGCTGTGTACCAAAACACACGTCTACATACTGATAAATAAAACAACAAGAAACACAGAATCTGTGACCAATCCTTCAGAAAAGGTCCCGCTGCCTTTCTGGCAGAGGTCGGTTTTACTCCCCACGTCTGCAGATTTGAAGTTCTAGTGTATGATTTTTATTTGTCATGGATAAGTGCTAGCGCTAATTAGCATAGCCACATAGCTACATGTTCATAGCTGTAGCTGTGTACCAAGACACACGTCGACATACTGACAAATAAAACAACAAGAAACACAGAATCTGTGACCAATCCTTCAGAAAGGTCCCGCTGCCTTTCTGGCAGAGGTCGGTTTTACTCCCCACGTCTGCAGATTTGAAGATCTAGTGGATGATTTTTATTTATCATGGATAAGTGCTAGCGCTAGTTAGCATAGCCACATAGCTACATGTTCGTAGCTGTGCACCAAGACACACGTCTACATACTGATAAATAAAACAACAAGAAACACTAAATCTATGACCAATCCTTCAGAAAGGTCCTGCTATAGGCGCCTCTCCGTCAGGATCAGATTCAGGATCAGATTCAGAGGGTTGAAGTAACGTGATCTCTGAGCAGCCGTGTATATTCAGCCAACATGTAAACATTAGATCAACGTGCTGGACAGCCGAGGCACATCCACTTCCTGAGGGGGCGTGGTCAGAGAGAAAACAGCCTGTTCTGAGGACTGCTGAAGAAGAGGGATTTTCAGGCAGACCAAAATCTGATTTCAAAGTGTTTTTTTGGGCATAAACTTTAAAGACATGTTTTGGGGACCTCTTAGATCAATATATATTGATGAAAAAAGCGTGATATGTCACCTTTAACAAATTGTATCATAACATGTCATATTGTATCATATCATACCGGATCATAACATATCGCATCGCATCATACCGTGTCCTGTCGTGATGTATCGTATCACGTCATAACATATCGTGTTGTATCATTTCCCTTTAGAGGTGTTCCAGGCACGTCCAACTGGGAGAAGGCCCGGGGGTAGACCCAGAACGTGGTGGAGGGATTATATCTCCCACCTGGTCTGGGATCGCCTCAGGACTCCCCAGGAGGAGCTGGAAAGTGTTGCTAGGGAGATGGATGTCTGGGTCAATTTGCTTTGACTGCTACCCCTGCGACCAGACCCCGGATAAGTGGAAGAAAAATGATGGATGGAAGCTGGTTAAATTGGCTGACATGTGTTAGTCATAAAAAGGCTTTTAAGTGATTGTACCCTTTGATTTTTTTCACAAATAGAAGAAGTAACATCTTATATCAGAAAGTCTCATAATGTTAACTGGATTAGTCTGCAGCTCTTTCACCTCAGTGTCCTTAACTTACTTCCTCATTGACTTTGCAGACTAGAGGAAGGCTAAAATTAACTTAATTAATTAAGTTAGTGTTTGGGGAGTTACTTTAAAATCATACCGTTGAGAGTACCATTTATCCTAGTATCCCATTATTTTTTGCTAATTACAACAAAACTCATTCGGTCCTACCTAAAAACAAAGTCCATTCAATGTAAACAATCTTCAAAAAATTAGAGTCCAGAAGGAGACATTGCACTGAATGGAATTACTCACTCAGCGAGGTATTTCAGGATCGTGCAACAGTTTCTCTGAACAGTGGTTAATAAGGAAATAATCAGTGTCTATGATGAAAGGTTGCCTTGGCATACCTCAACATCAGACAGAACAAAGAGAGAGTTTGTGATTAAAAAGGGTTCAGTTACAGTACAGCTGCAATAATAAAATAAATGAACTGAGAAATTAGAAAGCTTCTGAAAATGTGGGCAAACTTCTACTTTTATTAATTTTACTTTTTCCTGCTCAACTAAAAAAAAAAACACCTCCAGTGATTTTCTCTTTGATGGTATGTCTTGTAAAATATAGGTCATACTTTTTGACCTATGCTACAGATTCAAAGTGTTGTTTACTTTGTAGATTACAGTATGTTAATAGATTTACGGTGCTTTGATGAAAACATGCAGATGAGATCACAACATAGCTAGCATAAATAGTAAGTCAAGCTTGTTTTTTTTGCAATTTGGAGAAGGAGTACAGAGCTTCTTGCCTTCCTCGGCACGTTGAACTGCTCCACTAATCAAAGACCTTCAGCCGGGTCCAGGACATTATCTTCAAGAAAGAAGGTAATGGGCTTGGCAATATAAATCAGTGCACAAGAAACTCTATTATTGGTAAAGTAATGGGGACTGACGTTGTTTGTAAGCTTCAGCTGTTTGCTTAATTGCAGATTTACGAGCAGCATTGGCTCTCATTTACATATGTAAATTCAAAGCAGGCCAAGAGAGCCGTTCTTGGCAATGCTTCTGTTTGCCTGCAGGAGGAGAAGAAAAAAAAATGGGGCCGTGTGGCGAGAGAAGGAAGTCGAGAGAGATAAACAAACAGATGGAAGCTAAAATAGAAAAGGGAGATGGAAGGCAGCATTTAAGAAGTGATGAGCAGAAAGTGAGGCAGAGCTCTGGGGTGAAGAGACGGCCCGGCAGGGGGAGATGAGGAGCTCAGCAGATCACCTGAGCACACAACTGAGCAACTGTCTCCACCTTCCCCTAGCAGTCAGGGCGAGTAAATAAAAGAACATGCTGCTCTTTCTGTAGGTTAAACCAGAGAGCGCCCCCTGCTGGTCGTCTGAGAGCTGAAGGAGTCCTCAGGGCAATTCCCCGCTAGGTTCAAGGACTCTCACTCTCACACTGATGATGTATTCAGATGTGCACAGATGTTCCCGTGCCTGAGACTGTGATCTGCTAGCATTAGCGGCACTCTGTGTTACTAATTCATATCGACAGCTGGGGACAGTAGTAGCAGGTCCCCTGTGCTTTACCCACTTGCAGGCAGCATAGCGTCATCTAATATTGCTTGGGCAAATGTGTGTGTGTGTCAAGAAAGAATAGGTAATTGCACAAAAGAGGAAGAAGAATAAGAAGGTGTCTTTTGCAGCCTTTTGCAGAATTTTCCAGTCAAACACTTTTATCCTCTTCGTTCCACTGAGACGTTTAACAGTGCAGGCGAGCCGACATGGGAATATGCAGAAAGGAAAGAGGCCAGAGTTCAAAATCCACCTCTTGAACAGAAAAAAGGTTTGTTTAGAGGAATACTCTGCAACATTTTCATAGAATCACCACTCTTCATTTTTGATTACATTCCTGATTATAAGCATCAACTCTGAGTCTAATCATTTCAATCAGCGGAAGAGAGGATATAGCATAAAAGCGATTGAACCTATTCCCAGTTCATGAATATACATTATTAACTCTTCCAATCATGCAGTGTCTGGTTAGTCGGAAAATGAAGTGTGCTGGATTTTTTTTTTTTGCATTTACATTTCCTGAACAGCTCGATTGAAGCGGTTGTTTTAGGCGGTGAGTACCTCCAAAGTTAAAAGAAATACTGATAGATTCTTGCATGTGCTCTTTTTGACTGCAAGGATAAGCTCAGTAAAACCTAAGCTATATGAGCTGAAACCACATTAAGCTCAAAGACAGAAACCATCCAAGGTCTCACTCTGAGCCTTTTTTTTATAGTAATCATGGTGTTACTTGAAGCAGCATCAAGATACACTGCAAGCTGCAGGAATGAAAGCCAGTTACTGATATGCTATTAATGCAACCTGGCAGCAGAGCAAGATGGTGTCTCAGGTCAATCTCTCTCCCTCTTTCCCTCCTTTACACACACACTCACACACACACATACACAGGCACAAAGGCAGAAGAAATATCGATAAAATTCATTGCCATGTCGCAACATCTCCTCTCTGTGCTCTCTTTCTGTTGACAGATTCCTCCGCTCTCCTTCTGCTGATTGTCAGGCTGTCCTAATTCAGAGATCCTCCAAAGGCTCCATCAAAGAGCTACCTGCTGTATTAGACCTCTTTCTTCTGTTTTACTCATTCATTGTATCCCCCTCGGTGTGCGCGTTTTAGTGGAGGCACAGTGACACTCCTGAAATGAATCCTTCTCCCAGATGACGAGGCTTCATAATGCGAGAGTGAGCGCTGTGCTCTACAGCATAGAAAGCCTTTTGTTTGGACCTCTGTGTGGGGACAATTACCCAACAGTTGATTACACAAGAGCTTCACTGCATGCATGTTAAAAAGGAGCTGCCCCACTTGTTCGTACTTCTATTTACAGATCTGGTGACTGCAGCTGGATAGGTATATGAGGATAATGAATAAACCTTTTTGGAGCTATGCAAAATGGAATATATCTCCTAGAGCAGGGGTTCCCAAACTTTTCAGCCAGCAACCCCCAAAATATAGGTGCTAAAGACTTGCAACCCACACTGTACCTGATTTAATGTGGTTTTATTTAGCGGGTCTTCAGAAAATTTGCCTACCTATATGAGCATGTGTCTGTGTTTCCTGTGCTGTTATGAATTAACCTGCTGCTACTGATGCTTTTGATAACTAACTGTTCACTAACCCTAAACTTAGGAGTCATCTGGCAAAAAGAAAGGCAGAAAACTCATTACATTTTCTATTTTCAATGTTTTATTTCTAATATAGAAGAAGAAAAAGAAGAAGAAGAAGAAGAAGATGATGATGAAGAAACGTACTTTATTAACCCCATTGGGGAAATTTAATTTTTTGCACTCTTGTTATTTTTTGGACATGTTACACACACAGTTTTTGGTATATACATACAATCATGCACACACATGCAGTGGACCTGCACTTAGGTGAGTGAGGATGCTGCTATCAACTAGCGCACCCCAAGCAGTTGGGGGTTTGGTGCCCAAGCAAGTGAACCAGCATCTCTCCAGTTACCAGTTCACTTGCCAAACTTCGTCCAAGCTGGGACACGAACCAGCGACCCTTCGGTTCCCAAGCCAAGTCCCTATGGACTGAGCTACTGCCGCCCCAGTTACTAATTCTGTCGATTTCTTTTTACTATAATGGGTAAAATGTACTAATTTTAGATAACTTAAAAAAAGAAACATTCTGGAAGACCCCCCATCCCCCCTCCTTACCCAGACTTTGGCAACCCCTGACCTAAAGAGATGTTATTTGAGTCTGCACAATCTAGGAACAAATCAGCAAGCGAGAGGGGCATGGATTCAAACTGTATCTTTTCACATGTATGTTTGTTCTGCGTCTAACGTTGTCGTTTCTTGGTCCACCACATCCCACAGGATCTTGATCATTTCAGTCATGTTTAAAACCAGTTATAAACTCATCATGGAAGCTCCAAACAAGAGCATCCTTCTCCCTCTGTGCTTTATATGCGCCCTGAAGAATAAGTCTTAGGTTCAGCACCATGGACAGCTCCAGTCTGGAGTTTGTATAATACTGGCACAAAGAGAGAATCAGGATGATTATTTCTTCCACTTTGCATTTTATGACTTTACTCTTATACCACATAGAGCATGTCAGGCTTCCACATGCGATGCAGGTCTTTGAACGCCTACAAAAACACATTCCTTCTCCAAATCAATAATCCAATATGTTCGGTCAGATATAACAGATCATCAGAAGATAGGTGCTACATATGTGGAGCCAAGAGACGCCCCCGTCACGCCTGGCTCACACATTTCTAGTAAAGAGGGAGGCCTGCCAAAAAGCCTCTCTAGGGACTGCCAATCACCTCCAGTAATGATAGCACCGGAGACAAATGAAGGCAATAACTAGCAATGGGATTAGACCTCTTATAAAAGTGTGAAAGAGGGAGATTTGGGACATTTGTCTCCTCCACTTCAGTGCCATCACGGCAGTGCAGAGCAGTGACAGGGAGTGTGAGGCTGTGTTTAATGGGACAGATTTAGCTGATGTTATTGTTTCCTCTTTAGTGTATACTCTTATTAAATGTGCTTCCAGCTGAAAAAGGACTAAAAATGTAAAATGTTGAGGTCTGTGCTTGAAGTTTGGGGACTTTTTACTGTGCCTGTTGTGTGTACTGTATACTGCTTTTTACAATATCAACATCCTGGTGTTTATTTTGGCTTATTTAACTTTCTACAGACTTTTATTTCTTTATTTCTAACATCTTATTAATTCTATTGCTGCCATTTGTTCCCATGATCCACTTGGTTTTTGATACACTTTGAGTTGCATCCATAGACCGTATAAGACATGGATGTAGTCTCTGAGACGTCATCCATTGGTGTCTGAAAAGAGATCTTGAAGCCAAATGATGGTGGTCGCCATATTGGAAGTGCTGACTTCGCTTAACATTTGGTCAACAAAGAGGTGGAGTTAAGGCGGCACTTAAGGCACCTGGCAAACAGCTACATTGCATCTGCCTGTCAATCAACTCAGCCACAACCTATATTATTGTATAGTCCCAAATAAAGGACCCCCTAATAAAAGCCCCCCCCTTTCAAGACAAATTTTTGGAAAAGGGTTTTTGGAGACCAAATCTTGTTTAAATGAAGAATAAATCAAGATCATGTGTGTTAATAAAGCACTGATGGTATAAGTACTTTAATACCACAACCCAGAGTCTATCAGATGGATGAAGGGTCAGTTAATTGTTATACCTCCAGTCCCTTCTTTTAAGTAAGATCCTCACGCAATCTTTTTGGGCCCACCATCTTCAGATATTACACTGACGTCATATTTCTTCACTATTTGATATTTGTTTAAAGGCCCTGTGAGGAGTTTTGAACTGGCTGAGAAACAGACCGAAAATGATACTGATGCCTCTTTATGACCTTTAATAACAAACAAGTCCAATAGCAGCAACACTGACACCTTCTCTGTTGTCATTTTTAATGCCTGAAACCGCCCTGGGAGGGTAGGTTTCAGACCAGATGATGGACATCTTGCTTCAGAAACAGACTTTATTTGACCGTTTTCATGGAAAATAATCGCATGGCCTAATAAAGTTGACTGTTGAACACAACAGGAAGAGGCTTTTGTTGAAAACACTACTTTTGCATGTATAGGACAAGAGATAAGAGATATTACTTTGTCCACAAGGGGGGCGCCAGAATTGATACAAAACAAAAGTTCCTCACAGCAGCTTTAATGTCTTTTCTGCACTGATAACCATTTCCTCATAAAAAGCATCATAACTCCGCCTCAGCTGTGAGTTAACTTGTCCTGCTGCTGTGCTACTTTGTTCACCATGTCTCTCCGTCTTTTGTCCCCCCCCCCCCCCCCGGCATCATAGCGGTGAGTCACTACTGGCCTCAGTCATGAGGAGTGCACTCGCTTTACAGATGAATACTGAATATAATACAATTTTTTTTTTAAAACATCTCATATGCAAAGTTATGAATAAATCTGAGTCTTAATATCTCTAAAAGGGATGAGTCATACAATTACACAATTACATTCAGTCACTGCAGCATGAATGAATAAAGGAATAAGATCTTCAGAGCAGAAGACTTTTCTGTATCCGGCTGTAACTATGTTTAACTTTGCTTGGCTTTTGGAGGCAGCCTCTAGTGGACACTGGAGGAACTGCAGTTTTTGAACTTCCTCATCAACTTCACTTTTCAACACCGGAGGTTGCTGCTTGGTTGCATTGTTATATTAAAGGTGCTTTATATATAAAGTCAAGTCGAATTATTTATTTATATGTGAAAAATTCTATGTATTTCAATGAACTTTTTTTACATAAACTAATAAATCGGTGTCCACCTGAACTCCTGCATATCCTTTTCTCTACTTATGCAAACTCTCTGTCTCCCATTGGAGCTGTATAACATTACACATCTGCTGTATCTAAAATGTCGTCAGCTTTCCTTTCTAACAGTCAGCCTATTTTCGCCTCATGTAATTTGTTCTCTCTCTCTCTCTCTCTCTGTGCTGGCTGTTACCTGCAGGAGAAATCAAATGCTTGAGAGCCTCTTTAATAAGACCATGTGCTCATGGAGGTGTGCTATCACACCTTGAGATACAAATTTCCACCTCATTTCACAGGAGTCTGTCACATATCATTTATTACTGCAGCAAGGATTATTCCAGGTTTCTAAAAACCTGGTTGTTAATTGTGAGAGTGAACTGAGTCCTCCTGTTTAGAGCCACTGATTTCTCTCGCATGCATTTCATTTAGTGGATTATTTTATTGGTCACAAATGTTCTAGTACATGTTCTTTCACTGTTTTTTTTATAGTTCTTATGTACAATAAATCAGTTTTGTGTGTTTTATTAAACATAATTGCAAACACAGGCACTGTAATAAGGAATGGCAGGTGTATTAATACATCTATTATATGCAGGCTGCATATCAACGCACACCTTTGTGTCCCTGTTGGGCTTTGAGTCATCATGGAGGGAAAACATCTCACTGCAGCTTAATGCATTTCATAAAAAACGCATCAAGGCTTTGTCAACAAATGACCTGGGTCATCAAACAGAACCCAACTGCACATCTATTAAGGCTAATCATGGTGAATAGATGGACATTGAGGTCCACAGGGAGCTGAGATTAAACCCAGCAGGCAGCAGAGACAAACATTACCTGGAAGTGGAGCTAATATGTAGAGAAAAACAAAACAGAAGTAATATTATATCTCTCCTGATCAGTCACTCCTCAGTTTACGTGACTGCTGATGTTTTCAAATGATGAATTTATTTGCACAGACAAGCTATTTATAAAACGGGAACGCTGTGTCTTAACTCTGAATATGAAGCTAAGCATGTCTTGTAAATTATTTTGTTCTCCTTTGTGGAAGAAAGTTTGCATTTCAGGTGATGTTCTGAAAGCAGCACAAAGGAGGCCATTTGCGTGTGTTTTTTTAAGGTAAGCCATCGACAAGCTGCTGTTCCCTTTCAAACCCACTCAGAGATTACAGGAAGTACGGAGGAAGCTTTTTAAATGAGGTTTGAAGAGAATAAAACTCAAGAGAGAGATAGAGAGAGAGATGGAGAGATTGCCCATTAAATGGTAAGGACGGTGAACAAAGCAGACCTTCAGTCGAGTACAGTCCAGAGGAAAATGTTCTGTGGACTGTCCAAGCTCCAGTTATAGATCTACCATCTGCATTTTGCCCTTTTGATGTTGGTCTGAACTTTAAAAGAACGTTAAATCTTATTGATTGTCGCAGCATCGCCGTAATTACGCCACAGCGAAAGACAAAAAGCTCTCCAGTAGGATAATCGTGCTAGCTGCCCGCTCGGCTTCAGTAGGCCTAATTGGCTACATACAGCCTAATAAGACTCCCTGCATCAACTTGCTTAACATTATCCCCATCCTTGTATCAATTTTCAGCTAAATTACCTCCATACACCAGAGATGGAGCTGAAAGAGGCCGGAGGGAAGGAAGGAGAGGAGGAGGGACAGTGTTCACAGACAGACACGGTGAAGACTCAGACGTAGTCCAACGTGTGTCCCGTGTTGTCATATTTAAGTCTGAAGGGCACTATAGTCCTGTGTTACATCAAGAGAGCTTATACCGCCCCCTATAGGCCAGCATACTCTTCACACTGGACCAGAGTTTTCAGGCGGCCTTGCTCTCTGTAGTTTGTGCATCAAAGACTGAGGGGAAGGATGGGGAAGAGACAAGAAGGGTGGTTACTGAAAAGAACTGCAGGTCTAGAAAGGTCTTCAGTGAACTCAGCAGTCACACTTTGATTAAGCACGGACAAATTAGGTTTGAAAGAGGACAAACTCAGCATCATCTTATTTTTAAAAACTTGCTCCAATGCGATAAGACAAAGTCCAGGAACCAGGACCAGGTTTTATTTGTCATTTTGAAACAGCTGCAATCTTTTCTTCATTAATTACTTTTTAAATTAAGTTTTAAAATGTCCCTAAAAAGTTTACAAAATGCATGTGGACTGAACAGCTGATGCAAATGCAAAATAATCTTAAACAAGCGATCGAAAATGCAATTAAAATCACAATTCACTCAGGAAAGTGAATTACTTGGTAGCCCAAAAAATCCACTTCTAACTATCACTACAACCCTGCTTACAGCCTGGTTGGTGCTTTTGTTGCATCAAAATAAAAATGCTTCTCCAAAAAAGACATTCTCGAGCCCTGACACATTTTTACATGTTCCTTTGTGTCTTGTTTTTTTCAGACCTGGAGTCTCTCATAAAGTTTGAATTGATTTGTCATGAATTGAATTGACTTAAATTTAAAATTGGCACACTCTAAAGCTGTCGGTCAGGTTTCACTATGTGCCTGTATACTATATAAGATTAGGTCCATGATCTAATCTAAGTTACAGCCCTCTTTCACAATTCCCATCATAGTTGTCTCAAAGCATAAAAGTCTTTTCCTTATTTGTCTTCTGTTTACATCAGTCTGCAGCCGCCTAAAGCTTCATTTTGGCTGTCATTGATTTAGCATCGAGCTGTGGAGCTGCAGACTGAAGGCAGCAGCAGCAGCAGAACAATACAGGCGGCAGAGTCTTTTATCAGAACAGTGTAGAAGTGTACTCAAACTAAAGCAAAAAAAGCACCTTAGAGGAGTGTGACTGGTGGGGGGGAGTGATGGAAAAGGCGGGGAGGAGAAGGAGCAGTGAGCTGACGAGTAGAAAGGAAAGTTGTCTTGGCTGTGGGCAGATGCTGGCTGCACTGCCAGCTGGTGGGGGGCGGACCCACCTGTCTCTGGCTCTCCCCGTCTCCCTCTTCTCCCTCTGCTGTGGAGAAAGCGACAGATGGAGTCCTGTAGGTTGCTGCTCTAGTCCCGGCGCTGCTTCTTCATTCTGTCCAGCTCCCCTCCCTGCCCTGGCCTGAGGGCCCCGAGCCAGGGGAACATGGGGACTGCGCCCGGCTCCCGGCCCTCAATCGCCATGAGGGTCAATTGCTTACAGAGAGGGGTCGCAGCTCCACCTCTTTCTCCCCACAAACCCTCTGCTACCTCCTCGTGGATGTTTGCAACAACTGCATCTTTGCTTTGAAGTCCTGTCTGAGTGGAGGCAGTTTTTTTATGCAGACAAAACATGCCCTCTCAAGGTCTCCCAGCGACGCGCCTTTGAAATCATCAAGACTGCAGGCCTCGTGTGAAACGCTCATTTTTCACAAACAGAGAGGGAGAGGTGCCAAATTGGATATGTTGTACATATTTATGTGATGCTGTATCATCCCCCAGGGAGTGCTTTGGATGTGTGGTGATGCATGAGGACTATATGACAGCATGATAAAGAGAGAATCCTGACGCAAGGTGGAGGGTCAAGAGGGTCACGTCAAAACCCAGAAGAAGTAAAGTCCATCACAGAGTCGCACGGTGACCTTTGTGTCACTGGTTTTGTGATAAATCAATGCATGAGGTCTCTGAAGGAGGTTAGAGAGCTCATTAGGGAACCTTTAAGGTGTTAGCCTCCTACAATACAGCTCCTCCTTTTAACCTCTTGCTTATTTGTTTGAAGAAATACGAACCGCTTTCATTAAAAAGAGAGTAAGGGGAGAATCCAAATTGCTCTCTTTATGGAAACTTAAAACTCTTACAGCTTCTCCACTCTCTCTCTCTCTCTGCAGATTCATAAATTATTTCCTGCTTGGTTCAAACACAATCAGTCTTGATATTGGTAGGGGTCTGATTCGTTTACAGTAAAGCTGAATTATAACCAAGATTCTGTCTCCAAAAGCAGCTTTACTGGGCTGCTTCTTCCACCAGCGGCCCACGTTGCTCCCAGGGGAGCCTTTGGAGCATATTAATGGATTCCCTGCCATTCACCAAGAAAGTTATGGCTTCAGCAAAAGCTTTCTTTCAGTGATTAAAATATCAGACCAATCCCAGGGTAGTTATCAATACTTAAATAAAAGACGTATGTTTTAAAGAAGGGATAGTGGTTTTAAATAGTGACAAAGTGGATGGATTAAAAGAGGGCTCACAGGGAGAGATAAAACCCTCAACAACTTTCTGATGAGCCGCAGGGCATCATGGGAGGTGTGTCTTTACTCAGAGGAGAGACTTAGAGATTTTTTACATGAACTTTAAGTTCTTTTTAAAGCTTTCATCACATTTATGCATTGATTTAATGTAAACAATCCACACACACAAAGAAATTGGGTAAATGAGTTTTCGACTGGGCAGATGACTCTGCAGTAAAACAATATGAAGACTGAGGGATGCGTTAAGGCAGTCAGTGGAACAGTTTGGTATTATCTCGACCGACAAAGCTTCTCAATTATCAACAAACATGAAATGAATCCAAAGAGACCAATTTTCGCCAAATAATCAAGCCATTATCATTCATGACTCAATCACAGTGGAAATTACCAAGTCTCTGCTTGTGCCCAGCGGCTGGAGAGGAAAAAAAGAGCAGACATGTGAGGAAACAAAGGGACGATAATAGAGCTCCAACCAGTTTGTGGCTCCAGTGGGACCAGTGTTCATATGCGTCACTGGGGTTTGGTGAGACACGGGCACGCTGCCATACCCGAGCCTGATTGAGTGCAAATTAAATCTTGTTTCATCGTTTGAATGGAAGGCATGTATGAGAGGAAAAACAGCCAACAATCTATTTGGAGGAAACATCTGTAAAGAGAATCACATCAGGGGAGCATTCAGGGACCACATGTTTCCTCTAGGCTGAGTTTATTTACATCTTATTTTATCACAAGGTAAAACAAAAACGTCTCGTCAGTATCCACATTTAAAGAAACAATGAAGATAGATAGAAGAAGATTTTTTGGTTAAAGCACCTGTGAGGAACTTTCAGTGTGTGTTGACTTTGCCGCCCCCTGTGGATGAATCTATACCTCTTATCTCTTCCTGCAGTTTCAGTAGCATGCAGCTGATCTGCTCAACTGACACCTACCCCTGTCACAGTTTTAGATATTAAAATTAACCAGAAATAGAAATTACTAATCTTGTCGGTTATAGTTTTGTTCGCTTTGTCGTCATTTCTTACTTAAGTCCGTTTCATAATCAGATAAAACGCCCAGCAGTAGCTTTAAGAATGATATTACATCATTACCTTTAAAGGTGCATTTTGAATCAAGCAAAGGGAGACATTTATAATCTTGTGTGAAAAGTTCAAGTAAAGCAGGCTGCAAAAAATCTATAAAGCGAGTGAAGTGTAAATACCTGCAGTTCCTTGAATGGCCACTTGGAGGACAGCTTGAAGACTGAGTCAACCCTCATACTCTCAGGTAAAACATCCCAACTGTTCAGCCGAAAGAAAAATGTTTACAGACTGATTCACATAAAACACAGTGTTTGTTTCTGTTTATATGTTAGGCATTAATATTTAGGCTCAGCATACCTGGGTGCTTAGCTTTGCTCTTTATTAAGATATGCTACTAGCTTACAAATTAGCATTAATCTCAAGTGCATAAATGAAAAACTTAAAAAATTACCATTGCCATCTGCTCCCCTCTGGTAACATCTTTTCACTTCAGTTTTTTAAAGAATAATCAAACCAAATAAGTGAATTCTGATAAATAGTGACCCTAAGTGGTGCTGCAAGGTGGTTTGAGTTACCTTCATAAGTGCCAGACCAGCTGTTTTCTTCTGCCTCCAGTCAGGTAATCAATCTTCTCTTCAAATCCTCTGCAAGAAGAAAAGAAAGCCAAACTCACAAAATGTCACAACTCTGTGAGGTCACTTTGTCAGGGTGCAGGGAGCTGATGAAGAAAAAACAACTGATTCTGGACATTAATACATAAGGGCTCGTTTATAGTGAGCAGGTAATTATGCAAAGTAGAACACGGACAGGGTGAGCATGGGGCTCTTATTCGCATAACCATCCATTTACCTTACATTATCCTGCTTATTACAGAGTTTCAAACTATAGACCTAAACAAGTTAGCACAAAATATTGATTTAAAGATAATCTTATTGATTTAAAAATGATCAATTCAACTAGAAATAGACCCTTGAATTCAACATTTCAAGTTACAGTCAAGTCAAAACATCAACCTGCTTATTTGTTTTAATTCATATTAAACTGAACATTTTCATTGAAGGTAACTTTAGACAAGGTGAACGAGACTTCTGCAGGAAAATGTTGATATTTCTGTCCTCATTCAGCTCTCCTTCTTCTGTTGACACAACCTTATAAATCATACATTGCTGCAACTATATCGCTAATGGTTTGAGTTACTTTGCAGTAATCAGCAACTTAGAGATGCTCTCACCAGCTCTCCTGCCTTTGCCTGGATTGCAGGAGAGGATCTCTTTCCACTCTTTCTTTATCAGATATGATTGGTAGCTCCTCAGGCTGCTCTCACATTGTGCCCAGTCACTGTTCCAGACCAGCCTGAGAGGGAAACAAAGCTTTGCCACAAAGCTTACAAATTAAGAACGGCATTAAAAGCTAATGTTTTGTCACAGTGTCAACAGGCAGAGGGGAAATGTGCTTGAACTCCATCCCCCAGATGTGACAAGAATGATCAGGTTGTCCTCAGAGTGACTTCAGCTGTTGAGAATGAATCCCTGAAGTTAAGGGGTGTGACCAATCAGAATCAAGTATTTAGCACAGCTGGGTAACACTGAATTTAACAGCACTGAATTAAGGTAAATTGAAGCACTAGTATTTTTAAAATTGGAGGAATATATATGTGCCCCATTGAAACCTTAACTCTTATGAGCCATTAGAAGTCCGGTTTTGCATGAAGGTTTGAGAATTCATGAGTGTTTTCTTCAAGATTGAATGAAAACATGAAAGTTTGGGACATTATTAGTCCCTCTTACTCTTCTTTACAATTGGTTTTATACTCTGCTTCAAGTTCATATTCCTTAATATGGATCTCTCTGAGATTGGAAGCTGGAGGCTTGTCAGACAGATATAGCTATTTTATCCAAGGAGGTTATTTGGATGATCTGGTGATCTCAGATCCATGTTTCTGCAACACCATGGTTGGTGGTTTTAGGATGTGCCGTGTGGATCATTTGGGGTGTTGGTGTTTTGGTAATATGCTTTTTGGATCATTTGCAGTGTTGGTGTTTTGGTAATATGCTGTTTGGATCATTTGCAGTGTTGGTGTTTTGGTAATATGCTGTTTGGGTCATTTGGGGTGTTGGTGTTTTGGTAATATCCTGTTTGGATAATTTGCAGTGTTGGTGTTTTGGTAATATGCTGATTGGAGCAGTTTGTGGAGTGGTTGTTGGTGTGAGGCTAATGTTTGTAAAGTTTGTGGTGTGAGAACATGTTGTTTGGATAGTTTGTGGTGTGAGAACATGTTGTTTGGATAGTTCGTGGTGTGGTTCATTTGTGAGGGATAAGCTGTTTGGACATTGTGTGGTGTGGATGGAGGTGTGAGGAAGTGTTGTTTGGATAGCGTGTGGATGGACTCTGGTTGCTAGTGTCAGCGTGGCTCTAATCAGCTGTTGGCAGGCGGATGAGCGGGCGGTCTCTCCCTGCGGCGGCACCCCAGGTCGAAAGCTGGTTTGAAGTTTAATGATGCCAGCTGCCAGCTCCGCCAGGCTGTGAGCACTAACGAGCTGGCACTGGCGGCGGACTGGGCCGCGGCGGCAGCACCTGGAAATGTAGCACACGTTTCAGAGAGGCGGGGCTCCACCGGGGCTGTTGAGGGGCCTGCTGGAGACCCAGGACAGCACCGAGAGGCCTGCGTCTCTTTGAAGAGCGCCCCAATTTCCATATTTCATTACGCACTGCTGACTGACAAGGCCCAGCCAGATGTTCTATTTTCAGCTATTTAAATTTTGACCTGCTTTCCTAGCATGGATGCAAAAAGAAAAAAAAACTGATTCCATCAAAACACAGATGCCAAGGATGACGGGAAGTGGAATCTGGCACTTCTGCTTCTGCTCTTTTTTATTATCACTCCTCATGTCTGTTCGTCGTAAGCGCTAATAGAATAATCGCACATGCAACGTCGCTCTTCAACTCACACATCCTTTTAAATTTATCCTGAGGCGTTCACTGTCTTGCTCAAGGACTCTATAACAAGACACAATGATTGTATCAGGGATCAAACCTGAGACCTTGTATTTATGACACAACCTCTAACCATCAGGCTGTCCTGGCGCTGAATCGGCTGCAAAGTGAGTGATGCATGCTCTGAAACAGCACATAAAGCAAGCTCGCATAGCTCCTCTGTCCCTGAGATATCCAGGATGATTAATTCCTTTGGTATTCATGTTGAAACGGCTGTTAGATTGCAGCGTCCTTACTCAATCCCTCATGCAAAAATACATCGACAACCCTGACCTTTTTGTGCATCTGCTGCAAATGGCACTTTGTCATCCCGAGTGAGCAAGCTCAAGGATCATTGTGGTTTTGCTGGAATAAAACTTCTACGCTGCACTTTCTGTCCGTCGCTCTCTCTTTAAAGGCTGTGTGTGTGTGTGTGTGAGTGGGCCCATGTCTGAGCTTCAGGAAAGTACAACTTTTGGCGTGACGGGAGAAAAGAAAAAGGAGAAAGCAGGACTGAGAACCAGGATGAACAAGTGGGGAACGGCTCAGAGTTGAGGACCAAGTGGCAGAAAATTAAAAGCACCCATTCTGCGAGAATCAGAGGGAGAAAGGCTTTCACTCATTACTCAACTCGGCTCACAGCAGGAGGGGAAGGTTTTTTTCCTTCAGTAATGCATCTGTGAGTGTTTATGTCTGTGTAAGTCTGTCTGAGTGGAAATAAAGAGGTAATTGAGATGTAACCGAGGCACTAAACCGGCAATATTGACACAGAGATAAAAGGGGATGAAAGCTATCAAAGTGTGTTTTATTCTTGAGGGTTCAGACACTGGTTTGTTTCTGCTCAGCGTATTATAAATATCAGTAAATTGACAAACTGAGGAGGGTGTACCAATTTTCCCATTCTCTATGTTTAATGGAGACAGTGTGTTAAAGAAAGTTTAACATCTGCACAGCTGTAGCTGACTGAGTAAACACAGGAAAGAAGATAAGGTGACATAATCAATAGGTGTGAAGTGAGAGAGAAGCTGTGAAGGAGGAGATATCACTTACAGCTCACGCACTTTGATAACATGAGAACTCTATGGCAAGCACTTTTAATGTTTAAGTGGAAACATCTTCTATTTTATGACATGATGTAATTTTGGCCAATAGAAACCCTGACTTTATTTCTAACTCATGATTGTTGTCATTTCTTACTTTTAAAGCTCCCATAAGGAACTTTCAGACTGCATTGATTCTTGCGCCCCCCTGAGGACAAAGTGATACCTCTCATCTCTGTGCAGACTTTTCCTGTAACTCAAGTTTCCTGATGTTATAAATCTCATCCTGCTGTATCTTAACACTAAACTGAATCACTCATGGTGGTTCAGTGTGCACAGACGGTGCACTTAGCCGTCTGACACTTACCCTGCAGCAGCTGTAATAAGCATTACAAACTACTCATAGGATCCAACAATCTGTATGCTTGATGGTCTGGTTTGCTTTAGTAGGTCACATAAGGACAACTAATTTCAGTCTGTTTCCTAAAGGGTTAAAATCTCCTGACAGGAGCTTTAAAATGTCCATTAGCTTAAGAACAGGATGCCAAATATGGCCCCTGGCAGCAATTCTCACTTTTTAATCCAGTGTAAATGTGTGATGATTCAAAGCTAACATGTTCATAATGGAATTTTGACAAGTTGCTACTCCAAATAATGTAGTCCTCAACCCATCATTAATGGTGAAAGTTCTTATTGTTATAGACATGTCGTGGTAATTTCAATTGTTCACATTGGCAGATAATGAAGTCATTATCATTCACGACTCAATCTCAGTGGAAATTACCAAGTCTCTGCTTGTGCCCAACAGCAGGAGGGGAAAAAAAGAGCAGTTTGTGGCTCCAGTGGGACCAGTATTCATACGTGACTCTGGGGTTTGGTGAGATACGGGCATGCTGCCATACCCAAGCCTGACTGAGTGCAAATCAAACCTTGTTTCATGGTTTGAATGAAAGTTATGTATGAGGAGAAGACAACATCTGTATCAGGAGAACTTTCAGGGGCCACATGTTTCTTTAAGGTAATAATTTAATCATTCAGTGACTATCCTTACAGGGACCTCTATGAGGCCTAAACTGCAGTTCCTCTAATGACCACTTGAGGCTGGCTCCAAAAGTGAGTCAATCATCATAGACAACTGTGTGATAGATAGATCTTTATTTGTCCTTAATAAGGAGATTTGTTGCCACCGTCTGTACAGGAATACATGTATGAACACAATAACCATAAACATCCACCTAGCCTCACAGCAATGGTGCCCCACATCCCACAAATATACACACCAGACACGTATGCACACACTGGGCACATATAAAACACACCGAACACATATGAACACACTGGACACATATATGCACACCAGACACATATAAACACACCGGACACATATAAACACACCGGACACATATAAACACACCGGACACATTACAGTGGCATTCTGTTTAGCAGTGCTATGGCCGATGGGACGAAGCTTCTGCCAAACCGGGCTCGCCCACAGTAAGGGGATCTTTATCTGCGACCGGAGGGGAGTAGTGTGAAGACCGAGTAGAGGGGGTTTTGGGGGTCCAGTGTAGTCCGTGCTCTGCGTATGATCGCTCTGTTGTTGAGGTCAGACAGGTTGGGTGTGGGGAGGCGGATGGCAGTGGTGGCAGTGTTTGTGGTGCGTATGAGTTTGTTTCATAGACTGTAAATAAAAATGGACAGCGTTGCTCCGCCTCTTCACGTTGTACAGTTCTGAAGCCAAAAAATCCCTCTCCTGGGCGCAGCTATTGTGCAGCCAGAGCCTGTGAAGCCACTGTAATAAGCTCCGCCCTACAGCGTAACGTCACAAGACGCTGTGTGCCCTTTGAAGTTTCGTTCTACGGCGGCTGTGAATCAAAGGAAACAGGAAGTAAAACCCCGTTTTTTAAACTCTAATAACTAACTAAAAAGAAACTTTTCAGAAAAAAGAGGCCTTGGACACAAAACAGTCAAATATTAACTACAAATCACCACAGCATACGGATGTGAGAAACATTCATACGACGTGTATTTATTTTTTAAAGTTTGACTGCTCCCCCATTCAAATGAATGGGGGAGACGGATTTTTTGACCTATACTGCAGCCAGCCACCAGGGGGCAGACACACTGCTGAAAGCCTCACCACCAGGGCCGTATCCGGCACGCTTGGTTTGTTTTTGTTGGAGACAGTTAGCATGTTGTAGTAGCAGGGGGAACAGTAGAGGAGAATGGGTTGGATGATGCTTTGGTACAGTAACAGTAGAAGGTGGGGGGGGCGACAGAAAGTGCTTTGAGTTTGCGGATGGCAGAGAGTCTTTGTTGGCAGCGTTTGTGAAAGTCAGTGGTGTGTTGATCAAAGTTGAGTTTATTGTCCAGGGTGAGTCCGAGATATTTGAAGTGATCCACTATTTCGACTGCTTGATTGTTGATGCGGATGGGGTTGTGAGCCGGGCTGTGAGTGCTGGAGGAGTGAATGACCAGTTCTTTTGTTTTTGAAATGTTCAGCTGAAGGTGATTGTCCATGCACCATAGTGTGAAGTGGGAGATGGAATCCTGGTAATTTAGAACAGAGTTATTGTCATTAAGGAGGGCAAGTATGGCAGTGTCATCAGAGTATTTGAAATATCTTGTGGTATGTGAGAATGCCAAACTTCACCACAGTTATGAACTTTTCACAGCCAGGAACAGAAAACTTGGTTCTGGTCTCCATAGCTTATTTCTCACTTCATGAATTTGTTGCAAGCTCGTCCATTTAAATCAAATTATGTCCAAAAGTTTTGCATATAAGCTTCTTTAAGGGCTGTACTGCACAGAGTGACATGTAGGGGCTGCTAGCTGTTTGCTAGGTCTTCACTTGAGTGTTAACATTTTTACTATACATACCTACAACTGTTTTACCTTTTAGATATCATTAACTGAATATTAAGTATCTATAATTCACCTTGGAGAAATAAAATGAATCTATTGATCGGTCTTTAACTGTATTTATATTTAAGGTGCACTTATTAATCTACAACACAAATACAGGAACTTCAAAAAAAGGTATCTACAATGTAATTATAGTAAGCATGCATCAGCACTAGTAAAACCAGCATTTCTGATGTCTACAAATCCTTTTCAGACTAATCAGAATTTATTTAGCAAAAAGGAATCTTCTCTGAGCTAATATATGGAATTTGAATATCTCTAATGGCGAAGGGGAAGATACAAATTTGAAATTTGAAAAACTAATTAAATACTAATTAATTAGCTGGTGACTGAAATTTGAGCACAAACCTAGTAGACTTTTATTAATACTGAGGGAAATTATCTGGAAATCATTTTCAACCAGTTGAAATGTAATGTCCACAAGTTCAAAACAAAGAGGGACAGTTTTAAATTGTTTTACACATTTAACTCATTGCATGTTGAAATGTGATTACCACCTACAAAAACTAAATCTATACCAGTCAACTCTACTATTACAACTTTGAATGGGTCACATGCTGGATGCATTAGTTTGTGAACACCATGAGATGTCAATAAAGAGTTTTAAACAGTTAATTTCTTCATGAAACTTTGATTTCAAGTGTGAATATGTTTGTTTGAAGTCTTCTCAAGAGCAAGCAATGAATTAAGAGTAAGGTTTTTGTTCACTGAAAACTGGAGCCTCTACATGGTTAATAAAACACAAATCCACACATTCAACATGAATGGTTCTGTAAAGACTTGATTCTTGAACTACTGGTTTAAATTGATGATTTTATTACCTTATAAATATCTTATTTCTAGCAGCGACAAGTGACTGCTCACAGCTTCACTCTGTCAGTCCTCTGCTTGGTTTTTGCCCACAGCAGATTGAAAAAGTTGGCAATAGTTTGTAAACACAGTGAAACACTGGCAGACTCCAAATAAGGTCAATTTTACTATCTTACATTCACCAGATGGCCAGAGAATCAATGTAAATTGAAGGATAATGTTGCTTCTCATCTACTGGGTGCATGAATAGCTAACACTGTACAGGAACATAGCTTTGAGTTAGTCATGCAGCTACAAACCAAGCTAAGAAGGAAACTTAAATCAGGTTTATAACTGCTACTCTTAATCTTGGTAAAGCATAAAGTCTGATACAGAACTTATGTGGGGAAAGAAAGGATGACTAAGCAAAAAAAGGAAGAAGGTGTAGATTAATTTCCCAGCAGGGATGGTTTCATAGATGATTAAAAAATGAGTCATTTTCAGAAATATGTCAGCTGTATTTTTTTCTGAACTGATAAAAATATTTGAGATAATAAGAGATGACACAGGACATTATGTCAACAGCTTTCAATACATTGCATGGTTATTTATTACATGGAGTGTAAACATGAAATTGCCATCTTATTCCAGTGAAATATCTCGAGTTCAAGCTATATCATTTATCATAATATTTTTTTTCAAGTGAACTCATTTCAAAATATCTAAGAAATGGTTGTGTGCCTGTGGGGGTGTGAGCTGACACAACTATATCAAGTTTATTAATCCTGTCTCCTCCTGCACGCTCCCTGGATCTCACACCGCCTTTATGAAGATGCTTCAGTAAGGACTTTGTTAGTATGAACGCCGCAGGATTCTTTGCACTCCCCCTGTTACTGGACTGAGAGACCTTTGGCATGACCTTTAGAAGACAATTTGCAGCAGCAGCAATCGCCCCTGCGCCTTGCCTCATGTTATTTTCCCTCATTATTTTTTCAATGTTACCTTTGCAACCGGGCAGGAAAAGGGCTGGACTCCACACAGGGGTCAGAGGTCAGGAGGAGGAGGGTTAAAGATGCAGGTCAGATTGGCTCCACAGTTGTGCTCAGCTTGTGTCCTCTGAGAATTCATCGCCCTGATGCCATTTGAACCCTGAACCTTCCAGCTGTCTGTCAAAAGATGACCTGCAATGGTGACAGTTATTAGGTGGGTCATTAGGAAAGCTTTCCCAGCCTTGCAGGTGTGGAGCATACAGGTGCTACAGAGCTTTAATGTCAGGCATAAACAACATAATCATCTACGGGAAATCAATTATCTCTGAACAATTTTAGAAACATGAACTTTTTTAGTCATGCTGCTAGCATGGCTTTAGGGCATGTTGATCACTCCACTCTGGTAGACTAAAATATGCTGTTAGATCACACTAATACAAACATTAAGATAGACTTATTCACTGACTCTTGAACTCTTCCTTCCAAAACCACAAAAAGGAAGGATATATTTCCTTTAGTAGTATTACTCTTCTGATTAGCAAGCTGTCATGGTGGTGGCTTGTCAATCATAGCTAGCTGTTCCCTAAGAATACCTTGCTTGTAGTCTATAACACTCTGAAAGGGGACATTATTTACATTAAACTGTAATAAAAAAACTTGAGGTACAAAATCATACTTCTGATCCTGTACAGTCTTTTTAAAACTACATGGAAGTCTAAATACTCGTAGTAAATAGTGGTACTTCAGTCATTCTAAGCTAAATTTCCTGTCAGCTGCAAATTAGTTAACATTAGCATGCTAAATGGCTGCTTACATAGTTTAATATTCCATATATTCCTGCTAACAATACTCCATCATGTTAGCATGCTAATTTTGACATTAAAGGTGACATATCATGCAAAATCGACTTTTTAATGGTTCAATGGTTGGAGCAGCCGTGTATATTCAGCCAACATGTAAACATTAGATCAGCTGGACAGCCGAGGGCACACCCACTTCCTGAGGGGGCGTGGTCAGAGAGCTCATTCTCATTTAAAGGTACAGACACAGAAAACAGCCTGTTCTGAGCAGGGCTGAAAAAGAGGGGTTTACAGGCAGACCAAAATCTGATTTCAAAGTGTTTTTTTGAGCAATAAACTTTAAAGACATGTTTTGGGGACCTCTTAGACCAATATATGTTGATGAAAAAGAGCATAATATGTCACCTTTAAGCTAACAGGTAGTGGTGGTTAGCTAGCGGTATTAGCAGTTAGCACTTAAGCCAAGTTAGCAAGGTAGCATCAGAGAGTGTACAGACGACAGAGTGGGTTACCTCCACATAACACTTTATTCTACAAAACGTAACATTCAGCCGTACAGTATCAGGTTTCCACGGCGCTATATTCACTAATCATACATTAAAGGTAGAACATAGACATAGCTTACAACAACTCGTCTCTGATTAGCGCCCTCTCTCGGTCGGAACAACAACTGCGGTCTCAGAGGGTAGCAACAAAACCAAAACAGAAAGGTGGCACACCCTAGTGGTGATAAGCGGTACTGCAGCGGTATTACAATTAGACTGTATATTCCTCAATCTAATAAAATGAGAATATTGTGAAAAAGTTCAAATTTTCCACCAGTTAGTTGCGAAAATGTCATTCATTTACATTCCATAAATAAACTGATTAAGACATTTTCTAATTTAATTTCAATAATTATAGCCGACAGTTGTATAGAAATTAATATATATAAACATACCAAATTATTAGTTAATTTCACTCTGATTTAATTTTCTGATTTGCAATTGTGACTTTGTAAATACTTTGCAGTCATTTTAAATTTGTAAATGCATTTGTACACACTGAACCACACAGCAGCCTCCTGGAGCTGCAATCAGTGCTCTAGACTTGAGGCTTGTTTTTGTTTTTTTTAACGTTCTTAAAAACAACAGAATTCTTTGATTTCTGGAATCTTATTTTCCAAACGTAGAAAATTGACTTACAAAATAACTGATGCAAAAATCAGAAACACAACCTTTAGGAAGTTTTAAAAAAGTGTAAAAAAAAGCCCTGATTCACAGAAGGTTCCTCTTTACTGTTTAAACCCTGAGTTGGCAGGTTTGTTTTTGCAACTGGATGTAAACCGGTTCTCACTGATGTTTATGAACAAAAGAAACCTGAAGCTGCTTTTGTCATTTTGATGGAATAATTTCACATGATCAGTTTAAAGAATTACTCAGACACTAAGAAAAGAACCTGATAGGACCAAATATATAGTTTCAGCATGAAACAGGGTTTCTTATAGCCGAGTTAATTCATTGGTTCATCCTGTTGTTTGTTGTCCACTGACACAGCATGTTCCTTACTTTCATCAAATTGAAAATTGCAGGTTACAGCAACAAATAAATGAGCTCTGTAAAATATAAGTATTTCTGCATTATTTCACAGAATGGAAAAATGAAAGTTACACGCTGTGCCAAAGTTAATTATTATTTTCCCTGATGAAAAAAAAAAAGAGTTATGAAGAAGGTGGGTGAAGATTCATATGCGAGCCTCTGTTCAAATACTCCGGTCTCCTTGACATTTTCTGCACTGCGTTGGCTGCTCATCCTCGTCACATTTCTCAGAGGTGCATATGGGACGACACGACCTGTTGACATTTACAAACTCATCTGGATGTGAGGGATGGCATTCTATAAGAAGCCACACATGTGTCCCACTACAGGGCCCTGTTTCCACTTCCTAGTGTCATATATTAACATGTTATTGCTCCAACAAACATACGTCAACCTCTACAGCCGAGGAGCAGATACAACACGTCACCTTCTCTGGTCTGTAGCATCTTTTGAATGCTTGAAATGATTACAGCAGGTGCAATGGATGGCATGCAGGCCTCATAAAATGGACTAAATACCATTGAGGTGTCATCACCTCATAGTCTGGACTGCGTCAGCTGCCACCAGAGGGACCCGGCTGCTCAAATGTGAACAGGTTAAAGTCTGCTCCGGCTACATGGATAAGGCTCTGGATAGCTGCCAAGAACAGTGTGCCATGTAAAGGAACAGCAGCTGAGTTAAGGGCAGAACAGAGGGGACATGAGGTGAAGGCAATAAGCGCATGTAGTAACAGCCAAGCATGACATCAGTGTAAACAATGTGTAGAAGGAAGCCTGGGTGGTGTTGTGAGTAATGTACATTAAACATGCTTTAAGTGAGCGTGAAAAGAAAATACACAAAATCACAAAACATCGACAGGTTCTTTTCTCTGTATGGAGGAGAAAAGACTCCTTTCATTTATTGACAACCTCTGACAATTAAAAAGAATAGACACCGTTTCACCAAACTGATGAGATGCAATGTAACTTAAATATGGATCTTTGTGCGGATTTAGCCTCTGCATCCATCAGGTTCCTGTAGGAAGTTCAACATGGGGCTGTGCGGATCAGCTCATCTTTGTACGTTTGGTCCAGCAGATGTGATGTTTAGAAGTCTGGGCCCTCTTTCTTCAGCTTGCTGTAGTCAATATTAACTGCGTAGAACTGAGAAAACAAACAAAAACTACACTCAAGTACGAATAAAGACTTCAAAACAAAAGAGAAAGGCAAGGTTTCAACTCCTACTGATGTTTTTGACTAAGTCTGAGTCGTTAATGACTTCATCAGATTTGTTAGTAGAAGTCAAGAGTTAACCAGATTATCCAATTTGATTAATCCAAATGTTAGACTAATCCATGGCTCAGCACAAGTCTGGCAAAGTTCCATATTTGAGCCCTGATCCAAAACACCTTTTCTCACCTGTGCATAAAAACAAAACAGCATGAAATGTAAGAGTTTTGAATGCACACCTTGTACTGATCAGTTGGGGCCATTTTGTTCCAGGGCTCTGGGTTGTTCTTGCGATCCCAGCTGTGGTGGAAAAAGAAGTGGGTACACATTGTGTTAGTTTAATCAACACAAACAAAGCTGTCTGTTACCCTTCATGTTTTTCTCATATGCACTTTTCATTTCACACACATACACACACAAACACAACTGTGATTTATGTTTAAAAAAGAGGTAGAAAATGAAAAACAATAAGATTTTCCTGTGTTGTGACTGACTGAACTCCTCACCAGACATCAGGGTTTCTCAGGCCCAGGCGTGCGAGGTACATCATGGACATGGCTGCTCCTCCACCAATGAAGAAGAAAAGGGGGATCAGCTGTGAGTGACAGAGAGGAAGGTTAGACACCCTGAACTTGAAGGGAGAACTGTAACAGCTAGAAGTATCTAAAATGTAAACAGACTGCCAATACTGACAACACTGCCTGTAAACTCTATACTAGCCCTTAACCCTAACAGATAGTTCCCTTAAAAAGGCAAATACTGCAACCTAACATTGCAACATGGCTGAACGCTGTTACCTCTTGTGACCTACAGATGATGTGTGTTTATATGGGACAGTTCAAACCTAAAACTTGGGATATAATCAACTTTATTTTACCTTTTGACAGAGTTAAAGTAATCAAAAGACATGGGAATAGATTTATATACTGTGTGTATGTGTCAATGCAAGTAAACATGGCTATAGCTGTTTGCTAACTAGGAGCATGGAGTGCTATTTACAGCCCAGATGAGCCTCTCCTCTCTTGGGCTCACTATCACTGAGAGAGTCCGTGACCTGATATGACTCCAAAGCACCAACTGCTAAAAGCATGTTCCTGGTATACTAACAAGCATACATGATGTTTGATATAGATTAAAATAAAGAGTTTAACATCACTCTTTATGACATAATTTCTCAAAGTCAGTGCGGTCAAGCTAGCAAAGCTAACTAGTTCAGCTAAGCTAGGTTAGCTACACCAGCTCACAGATGGGTCAGGTTTTTTTTACCAAAAACAACTAAAAAAACTGAAATTTTTAAGAATATTTCAGGATGTACTTACGGCAGGGTGGCTCGAAAGCTGTTTGCGGATGACACCCAGCATTTTGAAGGCTTAGAAGCTGATTTATCCGAATTTGTACAGAAATAAACGGATTACTGAGTGTGTTGCCAGAACGATGCGCAATATAATCTGAAGGGTCGGGCGGAAGAAAGGCCAAGGAAGCAGAAATAGGATGCCACAGATATGCCTGAACGTCAACAGCAGAAAAAACACGATTATTCATTTTTATATTTCATTTGTAAACTATTTATATCTCATGTAATGCAGTAAATATGGATATTATATATAAATTTAACAAACAAATAAAAAAATCAGTAGCTTGTAGTGGTTTTACCCTTTAGCATTATGATCCGGCAAAACTACAGTCCAACCCAAAACAAAACCAGTCTGAACATTACTGAACTTATTCTGATGACACCATTTACGGAAATAACACACTGATAACTTTTTGTATCAGTTTTTTGTTTTGTTTTTTTGTAAAAAATATAGTAATATTGACTTCATGTAAAGTCACAATCATTCATTTTATAAATCTTGGTTAATCATGATACCTGTATTTATAGAAAAACAACTCTATTGAGTGGATAACATCCAGTCTATGGAGGATAAGTGTCATTGACATGATGGAGATAACCACTTTACTGCCCCAGTCTCTGTTATCAATGCATGTTGAACCACCTGCACCATAATATGATCATATAACAGAGGGGGGCGCTTTTTTTCCTCCAGCTGCAAGAGAAAAATCACATTTATTCTCAAGGACCTCAGGAAAAGAAAAGTATATTATATGTATATATATTTGTTATCTTTCCCCACTATTATAACAGCCAAACATGGAAAGAAATTTGTAATGAAATGTCCCCTTGTCCCAAACTGTGTTCTATATATGGACTGACCAATCAGTTATTTGCTATGCTGAACTTTGATTGCCTCTTTTTGTGCCTCTGCTCTGCTTTATATTGTTTTTGGATGCCTGACTCACTCAGTAGCCCTGATGCACCTTATTTGTTGTTTTACAGTATTTTATTTTGTTTTTCTTACATTGATTCCCTTTTTGTTATTTGCACTGTAATTGATTGTAATCTGTGTTTACCATCCTCATTGAGAGTTTGTAATTTTGTCAAATGTTCAATAAAAAATATATATATTCTGATGACACCATTTATGGAAATAACACACAGTGATAACTTTTTGTATCACTGTTTTTAGTAAAAAAAAATACAGTAATATTGACTTCATGTAAAGTCACAATAATTCATTTATACATCTTGGTTAATCATGATACCAGTATTTATAGAAAAACAGCTCTATTGAGTGGATAAGTGTCATTGACATGATGGAGATAACCACATTACTGCCCAAGTCTCTGTTATCAATGCATGTTGAACCACCTGTACCATAATATGATCATATAACAGAGGGGGGCGCTTTTTTTCTTCACCAGCTGCAAGAGAGATCACATTCATTCTCAAGGAACTCGTGTAGAAAGGGGAATATACAACAGTATTGCTCATGTGATGCATTATAACTATGATCCTTCCTTTATCAAGTATAAAAAAATGTGCATGGTGTATAGTTTGTTCACTCTGTGCTATTGTAGAAGTGCTGCAGAGCAAGATGGCAGCCTCCATGGAAGGGGTAAAGTAAATATAAAAGGCTCATTCTAAGTTAACAAATACAAAAACTCTTTTAAATAAGGTGATTAGACACTCACTGAAACGTACTAATGAATATCAAATTCCATTTCTGTCTGTTTCTGCTAAATTCTACACACTGTACCTTTAATACCTTCATTATGATCATTATTCCACTACTTCTTAAACAGTAATAATTGATTACTTTATAAAGTGTTTTAATACTAATTTTTAAAGTAGAGTCTGAGCTTTGATACATAGGAAAAACTAGTGTTAAGAAAATTTCAGAAATTCTAAAAATCAGTATTTTAAAGTACTTAAAAGTTGAAGTTATTGGGGCGCTGTTGGCCTAGCGGTCTAAGCGCAACCCATGTACAGAGGCCATCTGCAGCGTGTCTTTCCTGGCTCTCTGCTCCCCACATTCCCTGTCTTTCTTCAGCTGTCCTGTCCATTAAAGGTGAAAAAATACCCCAAAAATATAACTTTTTAAAAATGTTGAAGTTATTAATGGTGACGCAGTTTTTAAGACCACAAGTTAGAAAAAAAAAATGGTTGCTGGTGTTTATGATTATCTGTTCCAGCATTAATATGTGCTGGTTAATATGACCTGTTTGACATTTCACTGCTATTGCAAAAGGCTGCAGCCAATCAGAGACAAGTATTCTAAGTAACTGATAGCTATCAATCCGTTTACATTTGTAATAAAAAAGAAACCACCATGATTTATAACAATTCCCATTTTATGTTAAATTATTTTCAGCTAGTAGAAAATAAAAGTAAAAACAATTCAACCGTAAGATTGGACATAACACAACAGGATACATACAACCGTTTATATTTTAGAAATGACATGAATCTTGACCAATTGGTGGCAAGACAAATTAACTGCATGTGATAACTGCACACACTGATGCAACAACTTGTAAACCTTGTAAACCAAGCTTTATGTGGATGGATGTTTTTGATTAAAATGATGGAGTTGTTGTTTGACTTGTTTTTTCCATCCATGGGAGGTGAGCTGGTTTCAGAAACAGATATTTGTCAAGATACAGGATTTTCCCCTTTTTGCCTTTGAGCCATTCTTCTTCTTCTGTTGTGTCTTGTGTGCAAAAAAAATAGTGTCAGAGGCTTGTTGCAGTTCATCCCGAGTGAAACTGTTCTCTTCAACATATAAATTGTAAATTAAAGGAGCGGGAGTCGATAACTATAGGAGCTCTCTTTCAAATACAGCTAAGCGAAAAATCTGACTGTATTTCAACAACTCCTAGGCACATTCAGGATGCCTGTGCAGGCTTTCTTATACCTAGAAGATACTGGCTAGAGTGTGTCCACTTGTTCTGCAATCCTCCTCTCAGGCGCTCCACATGTCTTAGTGTGTCGTTTTCTTTGGGCCTTTGCCAAATTTAGCGTCAAGTCCGAGACCTGAAGTGAGAAAAGCAAAGACACGTGATGAAAGAGGAAGGGGAAGCCTCACCAGTGAAACACAAATCATTTTATCAATAGAATTTTAAAAAAATCAAACAAAAAAGTACAAATATAAAAGCATCCAAACATTTAATCCAACTATGTCAGTGTTACATTTACTGCCTCGCCTTTAGATATTCTTTCATGTATTATTTACAAAGCGCTTTGCGTGGGAAGCTGAAGTATTCCCCAACTGAACCTAATTGTTTTTTTATTATACGCACATGCTTTAACTGTCTCAGGCTACAGATGAAGCTTTGAACCATGTTCTGCAATTATCCTCAACATTATAGACATCAGTTTTAAAGAAATGCAATGCATACATAAGACTAATGTGGAATGTTTGCAGTAAAAGCACAGAGAGAGAAGAAGAGACAAAACAAGGGGCTTTAAAACAGAGTTAATGCTTACCGAGGAACACCAGGATGGTGCCCGTCCACTGCATCGAACTCATGACGTTTCCAAACAGAAGAACTGAGCCGAGGATGGTGAAGAACTTCCTGGTGGTGGTGACGATGGAGCAGGTAAGGGGCCCAAAGTACACCACCGTCATGAAGATGAAGGTCTGGGGAAGTCACATAAACAATAAATTAAATAAACATTAAGACATGAAGTTAGGATATGCATTTCAGGAAGCTTTGGGTCTTGTTAATCTAGCAACCCACCTGGCCTAAAGCACTGGTCAGTCCAAACAGGAGAATATCGTAGAGGATGCTCGGGTGGCGTTCAGTGAAGCTAAGGAATTCCCAAACTTCTCCTGTCCACAACACAGCTGAGAGGAGAGAGGAGAGAATAACATTAATGTTGGTGGTTAAACATTTGGGTGTATATTTTTACTCTCCTTATCTCAAGCACAGATCTGCTGTGACATATCAGTCACAGTGTGGTTATACAGCACCACCAAGTGGTGTAATGATGTAACAACAGTCAGATAAACCGTGGCATGGGGGTGTCATTAATTTGTGGGAGTGAAGGTACTAGAATACCTTCCTACCTTGGGAAATAACAGCACTTCAAAGCGATCGAAGGCAGAATTCTAGTGAGGGTAGCAGGAGTACCTAACGCTGAAGAAGTCTGAAGACATTTTAACTCAGCCTAACTCTGAATTCTCCTGAAAACTAACAGCTTTCTGTAACAAAGCTTTTGTGAGTGGGAGGCAGATGTGCAGGAGAGATGGACACCTTTTAAGAGATAGGAGACACGGCCAATTAGTCAGTTCTAAGACAGATAGCCGTCTCTCAGTTCTCTCTTTGGCTTTGACCTTTTGATCGTATCTTTCAGCCCATTAGTGCCTAACATTAGAAAGCACCTCGTTAGAATGCATTTGTTTTATGTGCCTTAGTCTTCGGCATATTACAGAACTGAGGGCTTTGAGGTGCAGCATTCCTTATCTTTAGAGATAACACTGAATACTTTCGCCTCCACTGAATTAATGAGTTTTTGCTCCGGAGAGAGTCGTGCTCACTGCTTCATAAAGAGCCTCTAATGCAGGTTGTAATGACTTTTGTTTAGATTTATTATTTATTTTAATTGTTTTTAGTTCACAGTACCACAGAAACTATTTTATAAAAAGGTACATATAAATTGTGATGTTTTGTTAAACAAATCAAGAATGCAACACATGAGGAACAGTCAGTTGTAACTCAGCTGTTGATATAAAAACTCCTGAAAAGATGCAACATGCAGCTGCAGTTTGATGAACTACTGAATAAACAAACAGCTCATGGAGACCTTAACCTTGTACTCCAGATGTCTGCAGCTCTGCAAATGCATCTCAGAACCCATCTCAGGCAAGCTTCTCTGTACTCACGGTGCAGCAAGCATTGAGCTACAAGCAAGATTGAGTTAAAACAACAGTTTCCATACGCTGCATTGTCACAGACTAATTAGAAACTCATCGGTTCATCTGCTTGTGGAGAGTCTCAGTTTCACTATTAACAGTAAGACACACAGAAACTTCACCCTGGCTCACTTCTGCAACTCTCTTTTGATTCACTGGCATTTAGCCGGTCTTAAGTTTGTCAAAATAAAAGCATCACGAAGCAGGTTTGTAAAAAGTTAAAGTCTGCTCTTAAGAGGAGAAGAAAAAATGCTTCACTCTAAATGACCTCTGAGTGCAGATTCTAAAATTTCATGTCAAAACAGTACAGATTACTGTAAATGTGTCACTTTGGAAGCAGGATTTGTCTTTGGTCTGATGGTGCACACAATGAAAGTTGATAAAACATTAGGGTAAAGATAACTAAACATGTTAATGGCACAATGTTGTGCAGTGAACTGTATCAGTTATTGCAGGGTTACAGAGGTCGTTAATGCACCAGCAATTATCTTAAAGTGAGCTTTGAACATTTTATGAGAATTATTCAGGGAACACTTTTTAAGAGCACATTCAGAGCACCCGTCTTCTGTCTCGGTTTCAGATATGTTGGCTGTACTGAACCTCATCAAGGTGAGTTTCCTCATTAGTCTCTCCTCTCTGACTGCAGGGGAGCAAATCAGTGAGCAGCCTTGGTGCAGAAACATGTTCAGTGAGACCGGAGTTTGGCAGACAGCACAGCTGACTCACCTAGTCCCAGCACCAGAGTGGACCACAAGTTGATGTTCAGCATCATGTGGTTGGCACTGGTCTGGAAGCGGGCCCTCATGTGGTCCTGGGCCACACCGGTCAGACCGTCCAATGTCAGAGAGATGAGCTACGATGTGAGAGGACACAACACAGAGCTATGAGACGAATGTCTTTGTAACCACGGTGGGAATAAAGAGACAACATGTAATGATATACACTACCAGTCAAAAGTTTGGACACACCTTCTCATTTTATTTATTTTAATTATTTTCAACATTGTAGATTAATACTGAAGACATAAAAACTATGAAATAATCTGGTTTTGCCATAATCTGGATTACAACAGTCGTCAAATAGGGCTATCCATTGTGTACTAACCCTACCTCTGAACAACACAACTGATGGTCTCAAACACATTAAGAGGGCAAGTCATTCTACAAATGAACTCTTGACAAGGCTCATGTTAATTAGAAACCATTCCAGGAGACCACTTCATGAAGCAGACTGAGAGAATACTAAGAGTGTGCAAAGCTGTCATGAAGGAAAAAGGGGGCTACTTTACAGAATCTAAAATATAAAACATATTCTGCTTTGTTTAACACTTTTTTAGAAATTCAATAATTCTATATATGTTCTTTCATAGTTTTGATGCCTTCAGTATTAATCCACAGTGTTTCAAATAATTAAAATAAATACAAACCCTTGAATGAGAAGGTGTTTCCAAACTTTTGACCGGTAGTATATGTGTTGCAGATTAATTGTGGCAGTGTGAACTCACCAACAGAATCTCTCCAAACCCAAACACATGATCTTCTGCAACTGCTGAGCTCTTGTTTGGTTTGTAGAGGAACAGAGCAACACCGCTCACAATGAGCAGCACACACAGGTACTTAGCCAGGGGGTACTTCTTCCTCAGTATTGTCACACCGAGGATCATCACTGCAAAACAACAACAGAATGATGGATGATTTGCAGCCAGGGATAGCACACCATCATTAAGATTTAAGGCAACCTTACTCTGGATATAATGTCAGGTTTATCACACTGAGAGTGACAGAGTTTCCATGTGTGTGTGTAAGTGTGTGTAAGGCAGTGTGGAGATATACTTTGTATGTCCAAACAGCACATACTGTAACCTGTTCTATATGCTCTCCACTTTGCACATTTGAAAATAGTTTGCTTACTCAGTGCGTCCCTGACCAGGTTAGACAGATAGCAGATTCCCTCTTATTTGTCATGTACCATATAAATAACTCATTGCCGCATGACAGCCTGTCAATATTTACACACATCATAGCCTGAGGCATGAAACCTACACTTTTCACAGGAAAAAAGACTGTGATGAAAATGCATGATAGAGGTGTTCCTCCTCAACCAATGAGTGGTACTGAATTTCTCTAGTAGGCATGAGATGTATCTAAGGGCACCTGATAATCAGCTCAGAGACTTAACTATCTCTGTGCTTTTTTTAGATCTTGCAACATACAGTATGTTATATAACACACACACCAGGCCTTGTCATTACACAGCTTTGGCTTTTGTAAAATTATAGTTTGCATGTGAGATAATAACACCCAGGAAATATGAAGCCAAAAACCTAAGAGTGATATAATCAGGTTTACCTGGTATAGGTTTGCAAGACTTCCCCAGCACCTAGCAAAGTAAAAACATGGCTTTAGGATAAGATAGCATTCAACAATATATGAAAAAATAAACCAAAATAATTGGTTTAAGTTATTGAAATTCTTCAGATCACCTGTGTGGGGTAGTTGACATACAGAAGGGCAGAGTTACTGGACACCATGGCTCCAAGGTAAGAAAGGGAGCACACTCCATAGAGCCAGCTCCTGGTGGTATCTGGCTTGGAGCCCTCAAAAAACTGGATCACTGTTGAAGAAGAGGAAGGTTTCAACTTAAATGAGGCATCAACATCTTCATTTTGAGTGACATAATGTGACTGGATGAATATAATGCAGATATTACACTCATGCTGATACTTTTAAATTCAAAAACAGGTGTTAAACCTCAATAATACCATAATGATGCTAAAGAGGCACAACTTCAGAAATATATTTGGTCATACTTACAGATCTTTGCAAACAGAGCGCTGATGACACACTGGATGAGGACTAACGTTCGGGCGAACCTGAACTTCTCCTTCATTTCTCCAACACCATAATCACCTCTGGTGCTGCAAAAGTCAAAAACATAACTCTGTGTTAGGTCAGAACATCACAGACAATAAATGTGAAACTGAAGTAGCCTCCCTGGCAGAAACACAGGTTACAGAGCGGAGTGCTGTCATGAGTCGCCAAGCTATGAAAAGGCCACTCAGACAGCATGCATTAAATTACAACAGACAGGGCAGGGTGCTAATGGTGATACTTTGTTTAGGGTCCAAGAGCTTCCAACAGCTGTTGCAATTAAACAAATGAACACATAATTCATAGGAGACTTTGTTGATGACAAAAGAGCTGGAGTCAATAATTCAGATTTATGAAAAGCTACTCAGATGAGGCTCCAGTTTCCCCTGTGATCACTTTTTGAAACTGATATGATTCCTGCAGGCTTGGTGACATATGCAGCAACATACCAGCTGTGTCACGGCTTTGCATGTGATATGAAGTAAAGGCTGAGCTCCCTGTTCTTTATTCACTCGGTTTAAGTTTTTGAAGATGCATGGGCTGATTAATGAAGATTGGAAGAGAATAGTTGTGGTAGGTTGATAACAAAAACATTGCCACACCTATGAGGTGCTAATTACACAAAAATTCAGTCAAGGACAAAGTAGGGACGAGAGGATAGGGATCAATACTCATCTTTTAAAATATATCACACCAAATAGCTTGCAAGATTAAGACAATTTAAAGGAGGTTTGTGCTGCGTAATGGTAAAGGTAAGATAAGATAAGATAAGATAAGATATTACTTTATTGACCCCCCTAGGGGGAAATTAAGTTGTTACAGCAACCCAGACATAAGTACAACCAAGAAGAAGTTTCATTAAGTAAAATCAAATCAAATCAAATCAAATAAGTAAAAATAAAAATAGATAAATAAAGCTAGAATACAATTTAGATATATACAATGTTACAATGGAATTTAGATTACATAGCAGTAATTACAGGCAGTGTTAAAAATGGTTCAGTAGTGACAGGTTGACATGGTGTGATTATGGTTGGTAATGACAATTTAAGCAATAAATACTGGTATGTAATATGACCATGAGTTGTAGTTAGAATAATAAAGTAATATAACATAATGTAATATGGCAAGATGATTATAATACAGTATATTATGCATTATAATGGCATCAGATCATACACCCTAATGAAGTGGAGGGGAATCCAACACCAGCACAGTCTGTACCTTACCATGTAAAAGCTGTATTATGTCAAATTGGAATAAAACTCATATTGATTAGATAGCTGTTGACATGCAAGCTGCTTTTAAATCAGCATATGTTTGTGTGGAGTTTGGAATAAGACAGTTTCATCTGCAGCCTTGTGTCACATTAACTAAACAGACATAAACTCTCACTTACATTGTCTCTTGTAATATTCCGTAGTAAAAGTAACACACGAAGACTCCGAGGAAACACACGGCGAACCGTATCCTCATGTTGTCCCACGGTGAGGTGGGCTTCCCTGATCCTTTTCCTGCAGCCATGCTCTCGTCCACCAGCCCGGGGATAGAAACCGACACCGCTGCGCTCCCTGCGCCCCTCAGACCGACGTCCCGCTCCACTATAGCCGCTGTCACGAGCCCGGAAATGGTGCTCGTGTTTAGCAGACGTGTCAGGTGTCTGTAAGGTAAAGGTTTAGTGATGAGATATATACTGGTGATTTATTAAAGAGCACTAACGGTAGGTCTGTTTGTCTAGACAGCTAGCTTATTGATCTAATGTGTATCATTCTTAATATGTGTCACCTGCCTCCGATAGGCTAACCTCTTCTCCAGGAGAACTTTAAAATCAAAAGGAACCCATTTTCAGCTAAATTACAGCAAATGTTCGAGCCGGTGAGAGCAGTTCGTGGTTTCATTGAGAAATCATATCCTATATTTACTTGGTAAAAGCGGCCGCGTCAGGAAATTGGTTCAAGAAAGGACCCCAAGCTGACCGTTAAGTATCAGCCTACACTAAAAACATGAAATCTTTGACATAAAAAATCAAAAAGTATGCTTATTCTGACCACGTTGACGTAAAATGCATACAAATACCACAAAAGTTGTATTTTACTCTTTCTTATTAAAGATAACTGGCTGTTAATTTCACAAGGCATCTGCACGGGCACCTCTAAACAAGAATGAGGGCTTTCCTAGAAAATGTCGCGTGCCTTTCTAACGTAGTAGGATGTGGATTAGTTTGATTGGTCCATGTAAGGCAAAAGGGAACGTCATCCGGCCAATCACAAAGCAGATTTCAATAAAAGGGGCGGGACTTGCATTTAAAAACCGCAAATCCACGTGTCAGAGACAGAAAACAACAAACGAGGAACCACAGGAATTTGAGGCATTATATATGATATTAAAGCACCCTGTAATTCCGTTATATGTTGTTCTTCACCAAGGCAGAACCACACTGAAACTTCGACCAGTTTAAATGTGTTAAAATGATGCATTTAGGCTCAGAAGAAACACAAGGGTGACAAAAAATACAATTTTAATCATTTTTGCATAAGATAATACTGATAAAAACAGCATTTAAGCCACTGGAACAGTAATTAAGTATATCATAGGCAGAGAGAATATTCGGACATTAGCACTTTCTTTACAGAACCACTTGGTATAAAAATAAGCTTGTGTTGAAGAAAAACTGATATTCATTCAAAGTTTACAAAATTATAGCAGTTTTGTAAAAACAGCCTGCTGCAGAGGAGTAAAGCTTTACATCTGTTACTGCAATGAAAGCACCAAAATACTATGCAATCAAAATGTTTTCATCAGTGCATACAAAAACAGTATCACTAGACTTATAACTGCTTAAAAAGATACAAAATGCATATATCTTGTTTTTACGTCCTAGTAAAAATGCATCAGTAGGGAAGTAGATCGCTACAAACAAAAATATTCTCTTTAACCAACAGATTTAATTAATTTCAGGAGCAACTACTTAAACTTTAGCAATAAAGTCCCTTGAAATGAAAGTTCTTGTAACTATAACAGTGCTCTACTTTGATATAAGTCGATGGATAAGGGTAGTAAGAAAGCAATACTTGAATGTTCCAAGTGCTTTGATTTCTGAGCCATTAATTCACTTTATCTGACATTAAAAATGAAAACATCTCAACCTGACTGCAGTCTTTGTCAGAACTGCTGATACAAATGAAAAACATTTAATTTAACCTAGAAGAACAATGTCCAAACTCAATAATCACAACATTTTGAAAGCATTTTCCCAACCCTGAAGTATAACAAGTCCATAGCAATCCTTGTGTTGGTTTGTTTCAAGTGTTGAATAAGGTAAACATCAGATCAGTCCAAGCTTCCCACGGGGGGAAACTATCAGTAAAGCAGCCACGTTTCAGGCCAAAGATCAAGTATGATGTCAACAATGCTTACAGTCACATAGTCTCTTAATGTGATCTCATTGATCATAAAAGTACAGTGGAGATGATCCAGGTGAACACAGGCATCTTGCACATAAAATATGTCCAGTTGTTGCAAGCCCTGGCAGTGCAGTGTGGTTTAGTCCAGAGAAGGAGCTCACATATCCGCCTACTGCATGCCCAGGTGCCTGGTGGGAGATGCCTGACCTGGGCATCCGGTGACTGGAGAGACTGACAGGCCCCGGAAGAGGAGGTCCATGGAGGGCAGGAGGGGCTTCAGAAGACTGACGGGGCAGAAAGCAGAGCCTCCGTGGGGGGTGAAGTTAACTTTATTGGGGTCAGGGCAGGATGGCTGGAGGAGAGGCTCATCCTGACAGGCAGCAGATCTGTGGGGAAAGAGAAGAGTTGGCATACTTAAGGATGAATAAAACCTTGTAAGTAATTTTGCTAATTTACACAGTCATAAAAAGTCAGACACAAAGCTTTCTTAGCTGGTACTCGAGGAAAAAATATTATATTTATGTGGACCAGGCATGATAATTAATCAATGCACAAAGATTTGGCCTAGAAAATATAAACATACATTGCCTCTTCGCATACTCGTATTCTCTCACAGCCCTCTGGTGGCTGTCTCTGGAAGGAGCAGGTTTTGGTGGCACAAGAAGAAGAGGAGCAGGGCTGCATCAGCGGGGGATCCAGGGCAAATAAAGGAAGAGACATAGATGGGGAGAGACGCAGGGGCCCACAGTGCGCTGGCTCTGCAAGGAGGTGCACAGATATCCAAACCTTTGTCACTACAACAGGGTATTAAACATGCAAAGCTTAGGGATGCGGCTGACGCACTGCGTGGTCTCTTACCTGGTTCTCCAATGGGACAGGGAGACTGTGACGGAGACAAAAGAGATGGGTTCAGAGGACAGGGGGAGTTTGAAGGCGACAGAAGTGAAGGATCTAGAGGACAGGGGGAGTGAGAGGGAGAGAGGAGGGACGGATCCAGGGGGCCTGGAGAGGGCTCACTCTGGGAGCCACTGCTGCACCTCTGGGCTGGATTTGGGGCCCTGTGGCCATCTGGGATATCCAAGATCTAGAAACAAACAAGAGAAAGAGTCAGAGCAGCTTGGGAAAAAAACAGAGGGCAGAATATGGAAGGCTTTTATTTTTGAGTGGGACAAAGATACAAATCTCAGTTTATCTTAATGCGTGTGAAGAAGGATTCCCCACTCCAGATCTCACCTCATGCTGATCGCTGGGTTTCTCAGAGACAAACACTTCCTCCAGCTCCAAGTTCAGGCCTTCAACACTTCGTCTCAGGCGTGAGGCGAGTCTGTTCAGAGGTATCAGGGGCACCGTCTGCAGAATCAGGAATCAAATTCAGGCACATGCCGAAGAAGAGTGTCTGATTTCAGACTCATGTTATGCTTCAGTGACTGCTTTCAAACTCCCAGGGTTTGAATTATGAGGTACAAGGAAAACATTAGAGGCATATCTTAACACACAGATGTTTAAATTGACGGGTCATGACAAAGCTAAAGGAAAGTTAATGGTAATGTAGGAGTAACAAAGGCTCTTCATAGATTCAACCATTAATAATTTCTGTCATTTAACTTTCCCTTTGTGAGTTTCATCCATGTGTCATGTTCACTTCTTCTGACTTGAGATCTGGCCCCAGGCTCAGAGTAATATGCTGGTTTCAAATCTTCTTTCTGTGACAGTAACACATGAGCTCCGATGACAGCAGCTCCTAAGAAAAGGATCTGTGTTTTTTATATCTCTGTTACTGAGCTCCTCCTAGTCTGCCTGCTCTTTGGCATCAGCTGTAGTCATAGAAACTTTGTTCTTTGTTTTTCAGCTCACATTTTATCAAAAAGACAAAAGAGCAGAGACTTACCTGGGAGATGCCCGCTCCGTGACCCCCTGGCAGGGGGTGGTGGCGTGTGAGATCACATCCAGCCGGGGGAGGGGCGTGGCGGGAACGCTTCTGCAACTGGTGCCTCAGCTTTGCCACCTGAAAAATGAATCAGGAGTCAGTTTGATTCATTCTGACAAAGGGGAGGTCACACGTCAGCCTCAGGGGCTGTTAATGTTTCACAACATGAAGAGGGGGCGTGCAGAGCGAGGGAGCAGGAGACAGAGGAAGAGTTCATGAACTGAGCGGTGATGAGCTGGAGTACTCACCTCCCTGAGGTGCTCCGCGCTGCCCCATGACGCTGAGCGCTTGTGTCCAACGGAGCTTCTCCTCCCTCGGGTCTCATCGGCCCAGGAGCTCGGAGTCTTGGCAGAAACAATATAATCACAGTGAGGTGAGTAAAGAGTCTAGAGTTTGTTTATCAAAGCTTCAAATGTACGGTACAAAAGGGCCTTTTGGAAGCCTTTTAGATTTTCTATTAAATCCACTGAGCTCCAATAAACACTTCAATATCTGACTACAGCACAACAGAAGAGAGCTCCACAGCTGTGTCGCACACCTGCCTCACAACAGCTGTACACAGGCAGGCGATGAGAAACCACAAAACAGGCCGCTTCAACACTCATAACAAAAAACACCCAAACCACATCTTTGGAGAGACTCTAAATATAGCGCCAGAATCACATTTAACACAGATGTTACCACTCATAAAGAAACCTTGTTATTCAAAAAGTACTGTGGAGGAAAAACAGCACAGAGTGACAGACACTGTTTCTGCACTTCTTCACAGCTCCACGGCTTCTTATATCACTTGTATGATCGTACCGATTTCTTCACATTGACTCTGGATCTTCTACCAGGTGGAGTCTGGTCCACCGCTCCAGCGTGCTGGCAGTTCATCATCACCCGTCGAAACCCAGACTGAGTTGACACCCAGGACCAGGACCTGCAGTCCTCCACACTTCGAGTCAGCTGCTTCACACGCTCAGGAACAATCTGATCCCCTCACTGCTTGTCCGTACCATTCATGAGGCGGCTAACATTACACACAGTCATGTAGCTCTCACTGCCTGACTTAGGCCCATGTCATCCCCCCCCAACAAATACAACTTGTCCTTTGGGTGTCTTCTTCACAACTCAGAGAAATCCTATCAGTGCTTGAGAGGCACAGACACCATCTTGTAGACTAACATGCAGTTCATCGCCCGGCTGAATAAGTCAGAACGCCGTATGAGTCAGTCATACAGTGACATGGGTGTTGTGTTACAGCTGCTGACCCCCACAATCATCCAAAACATGAACAGGGGGGATCATGGGACTCAAAGCTATAAAAAGACTGACTGGTTGGCATAGCTTGTGTTTCCATCTTGAACGTCTCATTAGCGTATTCAATTCCTGATTGCAACATGGCATAGTTAATAAAATAGTGCCTGTAGCTATGATTACTTGTCTACTGATTAACGTGTCAACCCTAGTTATTTATAATCTCTTTATTATTCAGTAGGTGTCTAAGAAAGTTATCAAAACATGCTTTGTAAAACAGAGAAGAGAAACAAGAGAGTTGAGAATATTTGGCCTTTTTTGCTTAAAATCAATTCCTAAACATTTAATTTAATACCTCTTTATTTATTTGATTGATTAACTGCTGGATTGACAATTGATCTCAGCAAAAACAAGGGGGCTCACATTATACTGCAAGCTCCTTACCCTGCATACTCTACATATTTTCCATATCTCCATTTTCAAGATAAAAATATTGCTTCGGTCGTCTGTGCTGTGCTGGGTTACATCCAGGTCGTAAAGCATTAAAGCATTTTGGCAAATGCCACCGACTGGAGCTACGGCCCCGGGTACTCATTAGCTGAGACACAACATTTGACCGACGTTTGCAGGAACACCATAAAAAAGATATTTAGAATTTGTTGAACTGCCTTTATCCATAAGCATATGCTTCTGAACTATGACTTAATACTTAAAACAAAGCAGATTTCTTCTGAATTAACCCTCCTGTTATGTTGTCGGTCAAATTGACCCTTTTAAAAGTCTATTTTAGGCAATATATGCCTTCTAAACCAGCTAAATGTAGCATAAAAATCTGGGCAGCATGTGACAGAAGAGGTGTCGTGTTAATTTATCAACATCACTTCATAAAAAAAAAATTCAAAATGTAAAATAACATAAACAAGAATCTATGTCATTTAAAACTATTGCATTTATATTACAGGGCTTTCCAATGTACATACAAAAAGTTTGAACCTTAATTTTAAAGAAAAACAAGTGAGTTATCCTCATTGAACCATGATCTGTGAGAATTAAAGAACACCAATGGACTAAATCTTGCTTTAAATGGTTAGCAATGGAGTTAAAAATTAGATTTAAAGAAATCTGATTGGGATTTTTTGGGGCTTCTGACACTTTTGGATAATTGAATATGCACCGGGTCAAATTGACCCAGGAACATTATTGCTGTTCCAGAGAAAGAACATAACAGGAGAGTTAAAGAAGCTTTATGTTTGATGAAGTGCAAAATCCCAGCTGATAAAAATCTGCACAGTTACTAATATCATCTGCAGTAGAAAGCAGAGGAACTCTTGCAAAAGGAGGAGCTGGGTGGGGTGCATGTGTGTGGGTGCATGTGTGTGGTTGAAGCGAGTGCTGGGGGATGGGGTGTCTGTATAATGAGGTCAGGAGGGGTCTGCTCCTCACAATGAAGGCAAAGGGGGTTCGTTTGGGGTTTATAACTGTGTCAGGAGCGAGGCTGAGGCTTGGTTGATGTTGGTCAGGGCTTTGTGCATCAGTTAGAAGCAGATACAGTCGAGGGGGAGGGGAGGAGGGGAGGGGAGGGGGAGAGAACTGCAGAGTTTAAAGAAGAACAGAAATTATCTAGTTGGCTGCTTTCAAACTGCAGCGACAAACTGGAACAACTAGACACCTGCAGAGCCGACGTCACATATGTGGTCCTCCTGAACATACAAGAAAAGTAGAGCAGGGGAACATTTGCTGTGATGTCTGCAAAAAGCGACAGGTGTTATGTGAGAAGCATTGAGTAGACTAGAATAGACCTGGTTTTGTGTGATTGCAGTAACCACACTAACTAATGTGAAAGTGTCACAATAACTTCATATTCACCTGTGTGGCTTTGTCGTTGACACAGGAAACAGCTGTGGTCTCTGCTTCTTTGGGCCACTGTCCCTGCAGGTAGGGTCCGACGATGGCGTCCAGAGAGAGGGTGCGGCGGATGGTGGGTTTAGGTGGGCGAGCTGAGGTCTTGTCTGCTTTTGGGAACAGAAATAAAACATCAAATAAGTCAGGGAGTAGATCCGGATGTGTACGGCTTTATTCAAAATGATGCCAGTCTTGCAGGAGTTGTATAAAGTTTTGCCTGTGAGATCACGTTCAGTTTGTTGCAACACAGCATGTGACATTTAATGTGGATAAACACTCCGTTCAAGTATTTAAACGCTGGTGTTTCACAAAATTGCTCCAAGGCTTCCTCCCCACCAATAAGTATGTGGCATGCAGAGGTGTGTGTGTGTGTGTGCGTGTGTGGATATTGGCAGCTCTTTGTAATCTCTGGCAGGTGTGGACCATGCCTTTGACCTGAAGCTAAGCCATCAAATAGACTTCACTATATATCTCCCACACACACACACACACACAGAGTATGTTGTCATCAGCCCAGGTTGCAAGCTGGACAGGATGTAAAAATAAACACGGTCTCATGCAGATGTGACTTTGATGGATACAGTTTGAGGACGCCATGCTCAGAGAAACAAAAGAGGCTGCCGCAGTGTGAGCATGACGCATGCAGCACAGATCCCACAGGTCAGAGTGCAGAGGGGCCACTCAGAGTCCAAATAACATTATGAGAAGAGTGTTGTGTTTCAGGGTTAACAGCTTTCAGAGCTGGCTTTAGTTTTCATTTTAAAGCATGTTGGAAACTTCTGGAACAGATTCAAGTTATTAAGTTTGAAACTGGTGAGGTGTTCTAACTGGATGTTGATGAATCACTTTGTCTTTTTTTATTGCTCTTCTACTTTGGTGAATGTTTGAGTTTTTTGTTAAGTTTTAAAATGTCTACATGAGTGCAATGAACAATAAGAAGACATGAATTCAAACATGGCTTGATCAGGTCTTTTCTAAGTGAAGCACATTGACATTAGGCTCCATGCTTTCCAAATGTCTCCAGTCTTTGGACACCGTTTTTCATTCGGCACTGAGATTTGTCACTGGCTGTAGTCGTCTCACCCACCATTGTGATTTGTATGTGAAATCAAATTTTCCTTCTCTGAGTGCACGCAGATACAAACACTGGCTGACCTTAATTCATAAGGCTCTTTTAGGCTTGATTCCTCACTATTTGTGCGCTTTATTGCAGAGAAAAATCAGTTCCTATACCTTGCGTTCCTACACTACTCTTGTTTTATCTGTTCCTCGGGTAAGGACTGAATTTGGAAAAAGATCAGCTTTGCTGCCTCCATGGCATGGAATGCTCTCCAGACTAAACTGAAACTCTCTGAACTTATTCCACTTGGAGCCTTCCGTTCTATTGTTGTTTTGTTACAGCCTCCACACCTCTTATTCATATTGTAAAACACTATGCATCTATAAACTGTATGTTTCAATTTGTACTGTCATTTTCGTGTAACTGTGCTGCTGACCTCTTGGCCAGGTCACCCTTGTGAAAGAGATCCTGATCTCAATGGGTTTTTTACCTGGTTAAATAAAGGTTAATACAAAATAAATAAATAAACAGGGTTCCCACTCTTTTCCAGAGATCATTTTCCAGGACATTTCAAGGACATTGTCAGTGATGATCAAGCTGGTATGACAGTCTAAATTTAGTTCATAATTTAGTTCCTAAATAGTCTAATATGTTCCTCTCAGTGGAAGTCTGCATTGAAAGACGTGCAGTCTATGGCTATCCATGAAATCATCTCTTACATGCTTAAAAATGATGGCAAATTGATTACAGAATAATGCAAACACAGATGTACAACACTTTATTAGTGCAACCAAGCAACAATGATGGGCAACTCTCATCTCAGCTTTCTCTTTTCTCAATAAATACAAAATTAGCTAAGAAAAAACAAAAGAGCCAGCAAAGGACTCTGGAAGCTGCCTTACTGAAATAAATAAATACTAATAATAATCAGAGGATCAGTGCATTAATGACCTAAATAGAACTGAATGACAAAAATGGCCACAAATGTTGAATGGGGATGTGTTTTTTTAACCTTGTTAGATCGCACACAGTCATGTTGGAATAATTTTCCAGGACATTTTACTTTTTCTCACATTTTCCAGTACTGGAAAACTGGTCAACTATTTACCAGGTTTTCCAGTTTTTCAAGGATGCGTGGGAACCCTGAATAAATAGGGCTGCAACCAACCAACCACAATTTTGGTCGAATAATTTGAATGGATTATTTTTAAGATGACTATTATTTTCTCTATAAAATGATAAATAGATGCTTGGTCTATTGAATTTACCATTTAAACAGTCAGATAAGATTAAAACACTAAACTGTTCATGGTATAACTCTAAAATATTCAGTTATTTACTGATTAAAGTGACTATAAATTACAGATTCATATTCTGTCGACTGATTAATCGACTAATGATTTCGACTTAAAGTTATGGAAAAGGTTTTTTCTTCTATGCAAAAGAATCATCAAGCCTTCATCAGCTCTGGACCACATGGAAGTGGACTCAGATGTAACCCCCTTCCTCTGAGTGTATTTACCCGTCTTGACCTCCCTGCAGAGGAGAGCAGAGCCCCTCTGGAGCTGGTACGGGACCGTGGCTCTGAGGGGCAGCAGGCTGGGGTTGTTGCACCCCCGAGGAGCTCCTCCACTTCGGCCCAACATTCCTCGATCCGGGCCGGATAATGAAAACACACACTGGCCTTTTCCTTTTCGTCTTCTCTGCTGCAGCTCTGCTCTCCTTCTGCGCGCATTCAGTCCATCCACTGAGGAGATCCACAGCTCTGATGCGTCCGACTTCCTCTGGGCACTAAGTGTAGTCTTTGTGCTGAGAGGAGGACCATGGTCTTCTTAATTCCGGGTTGCAGAGAGTTTTAAACTCGCAGTGTGTTCTTTATCCTGCAGACTAAACACGCTCCTTGCACTTTCCTCCCTCCTCGGCAGAGTGTCAACCTGTGCGTAACTTTCTTGGATAGATCTTTACAACTCCGAGAGACGACGACCCAGTTGGCTGCTGCAGAATACTACTGAGCACTTATTGGTCTTTACATCCATCTGCCTCTTAAAGGGAAAGACCTCCCAAAACTTCAAGTTCCCATCCACTTTGTTCAGACTATATTCCCCCTCCTCCTCTTGAAGACTATGTCCAAACCACTGAACCACTATTGTTCACAGTGGGTAGTGTTTGTGCTCTCCAAAGCCTGGTTCGAGGACCTCTAAAGGTCATTAGAAGGGCCATTGAGGGTCAAAACCTCCATAATAATACTTTTTAAATTGGTATTATCTCAAGTGTTTTTGCTACTTTGGTTCTACTTAACTTTACTTTTCACTCATAATCTGTTAGCCTTTATAACTGCACTGTTACCCAGATATTACCATGTCCTTGCCAAGCTTTCACCCTATAGCTTTAACGTCTTATATGTTGTCCTTGACCTATTTTCACTTAGCTATTGGGTTTAAATAATTTGCAAACCATTCAAATCTGCTTTAATTAACATTTAACTTCACGTCCCAACTCTTTTTATGGATTGGTGTTGTATAGATTAATGTTTGCACAGTGTTGTATATGATAGTATGCAATAAACTAACCTTTTAACATTTTTCAGCGTTTCTTTTATGTGTATTTTCCTTCCAAATGCCTCCTGCTGGTATGTTACTCCATGAGCAAACAAGACAAACAGGAAGACCCACTAAAGTTATTGTTTTTGAAGGGTTTAAGATTTTGAAATACTTGACTTCCATATTGTTTTCTTTAATTTTGCTGAACACCAGTGTCTCTTATTTTGATTTATACCGATGCACCTTTTACCCTTGTTTGTGAACTTATTCAACCGCTCTACACTTCACTTTTATTCTTTCCTCTTTGCTGTTCTCTCTTTTTCTGTGTAAGAGCTGACACAGTAATATGGCATGTTTTGGTTTGGTGCAAAGTTAAGTTGCAGCTTGGTATGCTTCATGACAAGCTTACTTCTAATCAAAATGATGATAAAGATAAGTAGAATATCATAATCATTAACACACTAAGAAGGAGAGATATAATGTGAGTGTCTGTACAAGAGTAACGTTCCTTTACCACCACCTAGAGGGTGAGAGATGTAACTTTCTGTGACAGCCACATCTGATTCTTTACAACATCACTGCAGCTCATAGTCATAGGACAGAACAGACGACACTGCATGTATTGTGGATCCATATCCAGCCAACTGAGGGTACTTCCTGCTCCTAGCTTAGCAAAAGACTATGCACCCTTCATGTCAAGTCAAATAAACCCAGGGAAAGGAGTCCAGCACATTTACATAGTTTATGATTTCACCTCTTCTTGTTGACAGTGTGGCAAAAGAGACATTGACCAGATTGAAGAAAACAGACACAAAGCAACCAAAAACTGCAACAGGGTACGGGCTGAGGCAGAGTCGAAGAACTGGTTGAGTTCAGAGAAAGTTACAGGGGAGAGGACCTTAAAGATTTCTGGTGCAGCTTTTATTTTCTGCATCTAAATGCTTTAGTTTTGACTGCACCGAGAATGAAAATATCATGTATTCTTTTGATAGAGAAATGGGAGCACTACTAAATGTTGAATCTAAGGGACTTTTTAGGTTGCAAAATAATCATTTTTAAATCACTGAAATCATCTTTAAGTCATTTCCTGCAGTCAACTTGTCAGTATTTTAGTTGGTAGCTGCTGCGATCTACACACTAACAATACATCATCCCTGACTCGGAAACTCTTCATTGACATCATTCTTTTATTTCCTAATAATGCAAATAATGATCAGCTCTTCTCACTGTTTGGTGCTGAAGACCAAGTCCAATGTTTTTATGCTACTGCATAAATTTTGAACATTTCAAAAACAAAAGAACTGCTCATTCACTCCTCCAGCACTCACAGCCCGGCTCACAACCCCATCCACATCAACAATCAAGCAGTCGAAATAGTGGATCACTTCAAATATCTCGGACTCAGCCTGGACAATAAACTCAACTTTGATCAACACACCACTGACATTCACAAACGCTGCCAAAAGACTCTCTGCCATCCGCAAACTCAAAGCACTTTCTGTCGCCCCCCACCTTCTACTGTTACTGTACCAAAGCATCATCCAACCCATTCTCCTCTACTGTTCCCCCTGCTACTACAACATGCTAACTGTCTCCAACAGAAACAAACTCATACACACCACAAACACTGCCACCAAAATCATCCGCCTCCCCACACCCAACCTGTCTGACCTCAACAACAGAGCCATCATACGCAGAGCACGCACTATAACACTGGACCCCCAACACCCCCTCTACTCAGTCTTCACACTACTCCCCTCCGGTCGCAGGTACAGATCCCCTTACTGTAGGCGAGCCCGGTTTGGCAGAAGCTTCATCCCATCGGCCATAGCACTGCTAAACAGAATGCCACTGTAATGTGTCTGGTGTGTTTATATGTGTCCGGTGTGCATATTTGTGCCCAGTGTGTGCATATGTGTCTGGTGTGTATATTTGTGGGATGCGGGGCACCATTGCTGTGAGGCTGGGTGGATGGTTATGGTAATTGTGTTCATACATGTATTCCTGTACAGACAGTGGCAACAAATCTCCTTATTAAGGACAAATAAAGATCTATCTATCTATCTGCATACGATTCCTTCTTCATTTCATTGGCTGGTCAGTGTTTATAAGGTTGAGTGTTTTCCAGTGTGACATCAAAGTAGAAAAAAAGGAAGCACAATGGACTCCCGGTGTAACTCTGCAGTGTGTCTTTAATCTATAAAAGATAAATAACAGGTATTTGTGCTTCAAGAACCATTTTAAAGAACAAGAAATGTTTAAAAAAAAAAAGTCCGTACATTCACCTGGTGGTTACAACTGTTGAATCATTACAACAAAGAACGTCAGCGTCTGTGTCTGACATCTCATCCGTCACACAGTCCATGCTCACTTTGTCTTTATGCACAGCCAGAACAGTTCCTCTAATGTTGGCACTTTAGAAAAACACATCAGGTATGTTATGAAACCAAGTGATGATGAACCATTACACAGAATATTTAAGCTGAAGATACACAGACACAAAAACAAGGGACGACAAGCAAAGTCATTCTTTTCAAAATAAAATATTCGGGGCATTTTAAAGATCTACAAGAAACCATGAAGTTTATCTTTCTGTCTGTTTGATTGTGTTCCACTTTCTCATGATCAAATGACACATTTAAAAAGTACAGCTGATTCATGTTTAAATGTCTTAACATGAGTTATGAGACAAAATCATTCTCTTCAAAGAGGGCACAAACATCCTGCTCAGCTGTTCTGCCTTTTGATATTTGTTCATATAAATAAAAACAGTGATATATCATTAACTGATGTATCATCTTAGTGTAACTGATGTATCTCTAACATTAGGAAAATAATTCAGTCCAGAGTAACTGATTTGTTTTTAATCTGAAGTCTAAATGTGACGTTCTTATACAAAGTGAACACAAACAGACATGTTTGTAGTCCCTCAAGGAAACCCTGTTTTGGGATGATTCAGCAACTGCATGACAAAAGTTTCTGTTTGTGAGTTTACTGTCCATCCAAGTCTGACAACCATCTCACCGGGCTGTAGGAATAATCTCTCATTGCACAGGTTTGAAGGGATGCTGGAGCACGAAACAACAGCAGCCCGTGAAGGGCGCCGCAGAGTCCAAACCTAAGATACGGGAGACGCTCTGATCCCTCAGACGTCCCACTTTCTACAGCAGCTTCTGAGGGGGCTTTGAAGGAGGAAGAAGAGTGGGGTATATATGGCTGTTCCATCCAAAGGATCAGGCGTTTTTTTGGCAGTGTTGGTGGTCGGTGTTCTAGCTGCCCGGCAGGACGGGGTCAGAGACGTGCCTCTGGATCTCCTGCGTCTCTGTGGACGTCTCCAGGTGCTCAGGGAGGGAGGGGAAACGCTGACTGCCACTCATCAGTCCAGGAAGGTCTTGAGGAGGGAGTAAGTCCACAGATGGCAGAGGAGGTGGGTCGGTCTCTGGCGACATGGATACGGTGTCGTTGGAGGCCACAGTGAGGTGGATCCCGCTGGACAGTGAGTCCTTGGATTTGTGCTGGAAGTCTGAGTCTGGACTCTGGAAAGAGAGAGAGAGAAAGAGGGTTATTCCTTCATGTATGTAGAAATCCTTTAATGTAGTGACGCCTAATCTGACCTCTGACCTTTCAGGAACATAAATTACCAGCAGCTTGTTATATAAAGGAGATATAATGACAGTCACCAGGCAGACTAGGGAGCTACTGGGCCCTATCCTGTCCTGCAATCAAGGCAAACACAGCAGCATCTCTAATGTTGCCTGTCAGTAGAAACTAACTCGACTAACAGGCTCTAGTGATTACAGCAGCAGCGTCAAAAGTTGTGACATAATTTGCATACTTCCAAAACAGCAGCACTTTTCTCAGTCAGAAGTATCTATGAACACAACACCTGCAGAAGTGAGGCAGCCCTGTCAATCCTTACCGACTGGACGGGAGGGACAGTGTGGATTGTGGGTGCTCCTGTGCTGTACAGAGTGGTGGGGTGAGGCGGGTGAGGCAGGTGAGGGCTGGGGGACACGGCGCTGTAGGCTGGAGGCACCGGGGCCATCTGCCTCTGAAGGAGCTGCAGGATCACGTTGATGTCTGCCGTCATCCGCGTCTCCAGCCTGGGTGGGCAAAGAAGAAAAACCCAAATCATTACATTGTCTTGATATATTTATAATCTCTCATCATCCCAGAACCTGCTATTTCAGAAATGCCCACTAGGTCTCTCTCTTGCTCTCTGTAAAGCACCTCACTCCCTCAGACACATTAGAGCATAATGGCAGTTATAAAGAAGCACATTCATGACTTCACAAAGAAATATCCCTCAGCTTTTTTTTTTTACTGTATTTGCATTTCTCTCCCCCTCCCTCTCTCCTCTCTTTGTGTCACCTACGAGCAGGACGCATTAACACCATGCTCACTACCAACTGGGAATTCATATGCAAACACAGCAGCAGTGGGAGGAGCTTTCAAAAGCATGACTCAGAGGCAAACAGTGGCTGCAGAGCAATAACAACGAAGCTCATCATGTGAGAGTAGAAATGCTAGTGGGGGTATAGCTCAGTGGTAGAGCATTTGACTGCAGATCAAGAGGTCCCCGGTTCAAATCCGGGTGCCCCCTGTTTTCTTCCCGTCTTGCAGATAAATCTGACTCACCTGTTTAACTGGGACTGCAGCAGCTCCAGTCTGGACTCCAGCTCACTGGGCCGATCCTCAGCACAGGGTGGAGGGTGGAAACTGGCTCTGACCGAGGAGGCTCGCTTCTGGCTCTCTGAAAACTGGCTGGCTCTGCGGTCTGGCCAGTAGCCATACAGGCCTGACATGCTGATAGGGGCTGCTGCTGGGAGAGGGGAGAAAATCATCCTTAATGTGACTGTTATCTGAAAAGATAGTTCAATATGAGGGCAAGAGAGATTATAAAAGAAGACCAGTAGCTGCAGACTTTTAGTAAAGGCAAGCAGTATTTATTTGGATGACAAATGCACAAATAACTCAATGTTTGTACTTTCCATTCCCAGATCTTGTGACACAATTTTTAATCATTTTTATTTCACATATCATTTTCCGGATCCGTTTTTAATATGTTGTGGTTTCAAATGTTTCATTAAAAAAGCATTTCAGTGTTTTAATTCAACTTTTTTTATCTCTATTCTTGCAAGTATTCTCAAAATACAAATTTCATATTAGTATTTCAGCTCTTTTTAACTGTCTTTGTGGGTAAAATGTTGTTTTCTGACTCATATTTTATATTTTTGCAGCACCTCCTAGCTTCTAGTCACAGCCAAAATCTAACAATTGAAATGCCCAATTTATTTATTGAGTACAAACATCCGTCTTAGTTCAATAAATTAGAAATACCTATATCTGTTTAAGTGTCTGGGCACAAAATCCAGCTCTTCTTTATTTTTAAGACTTAAAAAGTTATAGGGCATCTTCCTCATTTCACTCATTTATCACCAATTAGAGATTCAATAAATTAGGGCCTGTGTCCACTAATTGCATTTTATTTCCTGGGAACTGCCAGCGCAACAAATGCTGTTAATGGACACAGGCCCTTAAATGTGGCAAAGAAATGTTGTGAATATTCCAGTAAAGAGAAATATATTCACCTCAGAAAATCTGAAGAGCTTTTTCTCTATGTTCGTGTGTTCTTGTACTGCTGAAATGTTTTAATTATGGAGATGATCCACACATGACTTTGAAGAGAGTGTTTACCTGTGTACGGTGGTCCTCCGCGGTCTACAGGCGGCCCCATTCCCCCTGAGGGTCCGCTGTGAGGCAGGAGGTTGACCACTGCTGCCGGGTAATCTCTGGCGTCACTCGCAGGTGGGTACAGCTCCGACTTGCTGTGTCCCAGTGGCTTCATCTCCTCATCGCTGGACTGGGAGCAGATACTGGGGCTGCTGCAGAGGTCGTCCCAGTGGGACCCTGTGGTCGTACCCCGGTGGTGGTTTCCCATCGGACAGGACTGATCTGGATAAGAGTCTTCACGGTCCATGCCGTCTGTGTGGAAAGAGAAGACGAGACACAATGGATGTTACAGAGAACGGAGCAGTATGCACATGTGTTGAGCCTCATTCCTCACTTACCTGGTCGGTTACGTCGTCGCAGGGAGCTCCTGCGATGCCTCGTCCGGCGGTAGCCACATTCAGAGTCCTTATCCGGAGATGACTGGTTTATTCTATCTGCCTGATACAAATCAGCTTCAGTGATTTGGAAATACACAACAGATCTGGGACTCAAAGGATACAAACATTCTTGGACAACCGTTCATCATCAAAAAAAAAGTTTTATAGATATCAAGTCAAAAAAGCAAAGGTAGGCTAAGATAATTCCTCTGACATTATTTCCTCTGGTGGCACTCACATCTCTCAGGTTGAACGTGATCTCCAAGTTGTTCCAGAACATGTCTGCAAAGTCGGGATACATGTCCAGCACCTCCAGCAGGTCGTCTCTCTGGATTTTGTGGAGGTCACAATAGGTCAAAGCCCTGACGTCAGCGCTGGATTTCCCCGGCCTCCCGTACAGACTGATAGGTTCACCGAAGATATCATTCTTTCCTAGAAGCAAAGGAAAAGACAATATTGGAAAAGAGCAACAGTTTGTCTGCTGATGTTTGAGTGAAACACACAGTAATAAGGTAACAGTGATCTAAATAGCACTTCTGCTTAACACAAATTGGTTTCTGAAAACACATCTGAAAAAGAAATGACCTATGCAGCCTGGATCTGAGTGTTGGGCCTATTGATGATCAATGCCACAGTGGAATGGAAGTGGATCTGTGCCCAAACACCTCTGGCAACACATCACACAGTGAGTGTGTCTGTGTTTTGTGCAGAGTGAGTTCTGGCTTTGTGGGACAAAAGGTAGGAAGAATAGATCAAACAAAGTGCCAAAAGTATTTAGGGATGTATTTATAGTGGGCATTGATGACTGGTATTGATTGATGATGAAAACAACGGCAGGTTTTCTCTTCTAGGAAAAAGTGAGCAGAATTTCCACTATGCTGTGCAGCCCACCTAGAATCGCCACCACCACGTCATCCCTGAGGATCTCGATGGAGCCTCTGGAAATGAAGTAGAGGGCAGTGAGAATGTCCCCGCTGTGGACCAAAGTGTCACCGGGAGGAGCGTGGGTGGTCTTGAAGCGCATGGCCAGAGCTCGCAGGCAGCCTTTGTTGGCGCCTCGAAAAGCTTTGCAGTGCTGCAAGAGGGTCCGGTTCAGATGGAGGCAGATGTCCGCTTGCAGACACTCAGGGAAACCCTTTAAAACCTGCAAGGATACAAAGGACATTGGATGGGTCTGCACAGATGTCTCATGTAATCTAAGACTGAAAATGAGGTTTATAAAAAAGACAGCGAGGGGTGAGGGAAGAGGAGAGCCATGTGTCAGATTGATTCAGGCTGGGCACGAAGGACAGTGGCTCCAAGTGATGATCTATTCTCACATTGAATTGGCAGACGCTAACGCTGCTCCCTGGTGCTGCTGGCAGCACGAGCCCAAGTCACAATATGAAGCACGTCATCTCTAAAAGTATAGTCTCAATGGAAACACTCATGTGAGGCTTAAATGTCAAGGGGGCACCCAGATTTGAACTGGGGACCTCTTGATCTGCAGTCAAATGCTCTACCGCTGAGCTATACCCCCACGTGACAACTGTGCAGTCAGTTTTGTGAATACAATCCAAAACTTGTTTCAAAAAGAGGCAAAGCAGCCAACTGTGATTTTTTAAAATAATCTTAAAATAAAACTCCTATTTACTGAGCAAATCCACATGTAGAGCAGCACAGACATCATGTATTTATGTGGTTATTTGAGGACACAGATACATAATAGTTCAATATGGAAAATGTGGGTCTTTGCAGCAGCAGAAACAAGGTGACAAACTATGTAGGTCAAACACTAACAATGCAAACAAATTACAACAACAGTGGGATATATAAGGGGGAAGTAAGCCAGCGCACTAGTATCTGCAGCTCTTTATTCTAAACATATGTTTAAGTTTCTTTAAATGAGATATTTCCAGGATTGCACATCTTCTTACGATGTTTGCACTCGAGCTGAGAGTGGTTTTGCAGAAATAAATTATGCATTGTCAGCCGTTCGCGGTATTAGCTCCAACTGAGTGGCTATTGTAAGGTTGGGGTTTAGGATTAAGTAGACAATAACATCGAGCCGATGTTTAAAGAGAGGGGGCACTCGGATTTGAACCGGGGACCTCTTGATCTGCAGTCAAATGCTCTACCACTGAGCTATACCCCCACTTGTTTCACTGCAACCAAAAAATGAACATAGAGTATGTTTTTGTGCAAAAGTGTATAAAAATCTTTCAATCCATTTGCAGAAACAAAAACTTAAACCTCTTTTAAACAACCGTGTGTGTGTGTGAATGTCTGAATGACTCACAGCGTTCATGTCGATGCCGTTGGTGTAGGACCAGGCGTGTTGGAAGTACTCCTCCAGCCTCTGTCTCAGGCCTCCGGGGATCTGATGGAAACGGATGAACTCTTTGACCCGCAGCATCTGGGTGTGGTAACGGGCCGTGCCAGAGTACAGCCTCTGAATGATGGCCGACACGTTTCCAAAGATACTGGCGTACATCAGAGCTGCAGGGAAAATAAGGCAGCGATACTTCATATAGTGGAAAATTGTGATTCCATGATGTGATGCATGTAAGAGTTGACAATGGGGATCAACTTTACTTCCTCTTGCACATGAAGCAAGACTGAAAGCTCTAAGAAACCCTCTCTTTGATTTATTTGGTTTTGTGGTTGTGTTACTTTGAGGAGGTGTTTAAAAGTATTCCAGGTTTACATTGTGAAGCCAACAAATCAGGCTACACAAAGTGATGCTGAATTTGGCCAACTGAGAGTTAGTAAACATGCTCAGAGGGACATAAGGAGTAGAAACCAATTGTGCTGGAGGAAGGGAGTGGATTTTTGTCAGAGCTGTTAAAAACATTCATATTGTTGTGGATAAACTGGAGATGTTGAGGCAGATGTCAGAGCTCGTCTGTAAAGGGTTGTGTATTTCAGACTCACAGCCAATAAGCATCACACAGATGGAGAAGATCTTCTCTGGGTTGGTGTTGGGAGAGACGTTCCCAAACCCCACGCTGGTCAGACTGCTGAAGGTGAAGTACAGCGCCGTCACATACTTGTCCTTGATGGAGGGTCCCGAGGAAGCATCGCTGTCATTGTACTGTTTCCCGATCTGCTCCGCTAAGTTGTCCAGCCAGCCGATTTTCAGGGCGCCGATTCGAGCCGAGCTTGTGCGCTCCACGTTGCCAATGGCGTACCAGATACACGCCAGCCAATGGGCGATGAGGGCGAAGGTGCACATGAGGAGGAAAAGGACGGCGGCTCCGTATTCTGAGTAACGGTCCAACTTGCGGGCCACTCGGACCAGCCTCAGGAGTCTGGCAGTTTTCAGTAATCCAATCAGAGTGGTTGTCTGAGGCTGGTGGGGAGAAAGTAGAGTATTAATGTCTGAGACTTTTAGCTGTAGATATGAAGAAACTCTAACATCTCAGGCTGAAATGCTGCATGTTGAACTTTTGTTTACTTTCCTCACAATGTGCAAATTTTGCCTGACAGTGTAGAAATGGCAAGAGGAGCTTTTATCTATCAAGGGTGAAAAACATATGCCTCACCTCCTCAGACCCTGAGCGGAATATGAGCAGATCAAAGGGGATGGCGGCCACGATGTCGATGAGGAACCAGCCCTTGAAGTAGTGCTGAGCAATCCGGCCCGGGTGGCTCACCACCTCGTCGTTATGGTTCACATAAGTGGTCCTGAAGTTAATGAGAATGTCCACGATGAACATGACGTCCACAACCAGGTCCACCACGTTGAGAGGGTTACAGGTGTAGCCACAGGCCTCCTCCACCTCATTGAGAAGGAAGGCGGCTGAGTAAGGAGTGAAGATGGCGGTGTAGATGACCAGCAGCAGGATGATCCAGTCCCACACTGCTTTGAAGGGGCTGTAGTGAAGGATGGTCCATTTGTGGATGCGTGGGGCCTGGAGCTTGTACTCTGGCAGCACGTCAGCACCGAGAGACAACACCTGAGGAGAGAGGGACAGGGTGGTTAGATTATTAATGATGCAGGTGTGATAGTATGATCAATAACCAGGAAGATGTCGTACATTATTCAAACGTGAGGAGATTTATTTTTCAGAAGACGGGGACACAGAGGAGCTTGATGCTTGCACTTTGTCAAACACTCATACAGAGGAAACAGACTCACTGCAGCAGAGGATGAAAGTACGTTTGCAACAAAAAGTTCAGACTTTTATATTTATTGTCCTCTAAATCGACCGAACTCTTAATTATCATTTTTATTCTCTAAATATAGATTTCATGACCAGGTTAAATTTTTTAGCAGTTTTAATTTTTCAGCAGATTTCATTCTTCAGACGAGGTTTAATATTCATGCACTGCCCCATAATTCACCCTCAACTTCTACTTTGCAAGCACTCAAAGCTTATCAGGAAGGTTATTGTCGTCGATTATATCTGAACTCAGTGTGTTGATTCTGCTTGATATTCAGGCTTGAAGGCAAAATGCCAAAAAAAAGCTCACAAAAAAAAATCATAAATGAATCATTGGTTTGTTCTATTCTCGCTTCAGCTTCAGAGTTTTATGTTTCAAAGTGAGAATTTAAAGTTTTGGGGATAATGTAACAGACACACACAGACCCTAACATTTACCCAGAGTTGCACACAAACACACCGAGTAGACAACATGCAAATGTTAAATAACACTCAATGAAACTCATCTGTTTGTAACATTTATAAATCAAATCTTGCAGCTGCTTGTAGATAAAAGCTTTGAGTGCAAAGAGTGAAGTTTTGGGGCTACAGAAAGCAGAAAGCTCTCTCTATAGGTCACTAGAAGAAGCTTGGCATTAATGAGGAGAAATTTGCTCCAATGGGCGATACGACACGATAAGACACGTGAGATATAAGATATGATATGGCCCCCTCTGTCCACTCTTTTAAGACACTTTTATATTTTAGCATTTGAGTCCTCTAGCCCTGATTAGGTTCTCATTTCCAATGCTGTGCTTTCCTTGTCGTTTGTTTGTCTCTTCACATTTAGTTTTTTATGTATTGTACAGCACTCTGGTCAGCTTCTGCTGTGTTTTTAAATGTGCTTTATAAATACATTTGATCACATTTTGATTAGATGGAAAGACTGTAACCCTCCAACATTTAAACAGTGGATTAGAGACATGTTACATTTTGTAAAGCTGGAGAAGATAAGGTATACTGTCAGGGGATCAGCTAACAAGTTTTTACTGATATGGCAGCCCTTTCTGAGTCGTGTTGATGTTTTAGGCTCTGATAATTTTGTGGATGAGTAACCTTTCATGTCAATGTAAGCAATAAGAGGCATATGAAAATGGAAGGACCCTTGAGATGCCCCTTTGGCTCAAGCGGCTTCTCCCCTCTTTTGTGTGTTTCAGTGCTTGTGTATGCCCTAGATAATAGTGTACTGTTTTAACCCATAACATTTCACTTTCTTAACTTTGGTATTTATTTCAATTTATGTATTGTATTTCATATTTATTTTATTTTTATTATTTATTCATTTGTTTTTATTTCATTTCATTCCATTGTAATGTTTTGATACTAAGTTGTATTCCCTCTTAATGTTACCATGGGTGGGGGTGGTGGGGGATTCTATTAATCAGTATATGTCATCACTGTACATTATTATTATTGTATTGAAAAATTCATAAATAAACTTTGTTTAAAAATAAATACATTTGACTTGACTTGACATACAGTACAATATAAAATGATGCGGTATGATGCCATTGGATATGATACCAAATGGTACAAAATAAAATGAAACAATACAATACAGTGAGATATGATATGATAAGACAACGTAACATGACAGGACAAGATACGGCACGGTACACTGTGGTACCCCCCCCCCCCCCATCAGGATAATAATAATAATAATACCTAAGTTTTATATAGCGCTTTTAAATAACTCAAAGACGCTTTACAAATAAATAAATAAATACAAATAAAGACATATAAGACAAGCAGACGACAAGGAAAGAGGTGGAAAAATTTATGTGAGGGGAATGCCTGTTTGAAAAGGTAAGTTTTTAACTGTTTCTTAAATGAAAGAAGTGAGTCAGAAGCACGGATGTGTGGGGGGAGAGAGTTCCAGAGGGTGGGGGCGGCTATGGCAAAGGCCCGGTCCCCCAAGGTACGGTGCTTGGATTTAGTGATGGGAGTGAGGAGGTTGGAGTCAGAGGATCGGAGACGGCGGGAGGGGTGGTAGCACTGGAGAAGGTCAGTGAGGTATGGGGGGGCCAGGTTATTGAGGGATTTGTACGTGGTGAGCAGGATCTTGAAATGGATGCGCTGTTTTACGGGGAGCCAGTGGAGCTGTTGAAGGACAGGGGTGATGTGGTCTCTGGAGCGGGAGTGGGTGAGTAGCCGGGCAGCAGAGTTCTGTACGTATTGTAGTTTTTGTAGATGGGAGGAGGAAAGACCATACAGGAGGCTATTACAGTAGTCGAGTCGTGAGGATATAAAAGCATGAATTAGGGTTTCAGCAGCGGATTTGGAGAGAGTGGGACGGAGGCGGGCGATGTTGCGGAGGTGAAAGAAGGCAGTTTTGGTGATGTGACGGATGTGGGGTTGGAAGGAGAGAGTCTGATCGAAGATGACGCCAAGGTTCTTGATCTGAGGGGATGTAAAGTCAGGGTTCAAAATATATCACTGAAATCAAAAACAACAGTACCAACCTATCACAACCATTGAAAAGAAAAAAGAAAAGACTGCCTAGCTGACCAAAACCTCATCTAGAGGCAGGTACCCCCTTATCCGTATCAACATATATCTGCCTGCACAGACATGCACAAGCACAAGCACATCCACACAAGTGCACACATATACATGCCCGCAGAAACACACAAGCATACATACATATACATCTACACGGGCGCACACATTGACCCACATGTCAAAATACACACCAACAATACAAAATTGACCAAACACAATTGGAGAGGAGGCCGCTATACACAAACTTCTGCAGAGTCAACACAACGTCATGAAAAGGTGAGCAAAATGTTACAGCACGCAGTCTCTTACTGTTACTGATGCAATACACAGCAGAACAAAAATAGCCACACCCCTTATGGTAGCACTAAGCTTTGGACATGTGAAAGAAATAGTGACCAAGTTTTGGAACATAATCAGGTCATGAATCCACCGAGATACGGCCGGGGGGGTCTTACTCTTCCAATTTAGCAGAATGAGACGGCGGGCTATCAGAGATGCAAAAGCAATTGCATCTCTGTAAGGCTGAAAGAATATAATATATTGAGAAAACGATGAGATATGATACAATACAACACGACAACACTACACAACACGATATGACACGATACGGCACAATCTGGTGCAGTACAATACCATACAAGACAAAACGATGCAATATGATGCCATCAGATATCAAACCAAGTTATACAAAACAAAATGAAAATATATAATACAGTGAATTATGGTGAGATATGATACAACAACACACACTGGACTAATACTATACAGTGATATATGATACAATATGACATGACAAGATAGGACAATTATTCTCTGACCTGGAATTAATCGATAAATCAACTTGTCCGTCACATAACCTCAATTTAGCAAACTGATCTAATCAAGGGAAAAATATCTCCACAAGGAAACAACTGTGTAAAAATGGGGATTCAAATATTATGGATGCTCCTCCAACTATTTCAGACAGCTTCTTCATCAGAACTTAAACCATTCAGGTTTTAATTTGTAACATTCCTGATGTTAAAGTAAAAGGAGCTCAGGCAGCAGGTCCAGACTCAGTTAGCTTCTCAGTTCTCTACATTTATAAAAGCAGCAATGACACCAGAAACAACTCAAACATCAGCTCCACAAAGAAGACAAATATTCCAGTCCTCATCCAGAACTACTGAACCTCCCTGATGAATATGTCTCATTGCAGTAAGAAGCACCAACACAAAAGATTAACAGTGAAAGAGTCAGTCATCTCACCGACCGGTATGACAATGAGAGCCTCTTTGTCCAGGGTTTCTTCCTGGTGTTCACCGCAGCAGTAGAGGAGGAGGCCTCTCAAAGCCCTCTGCAGCCCTATCTGCCTGCTGTGCAGCGGCCACCTCATCTCCTGCATCCTCTACTTTTATAACTTAAATAAATAGACAGACCAAAAAGAAAACCTCAAACTGACACACTGAGAGAGCCTCTGTGTAGCTGCTCTCCACTGACTGCTCACTAAGTCTCCCTTTATTGAGGGCATGTGACCACTCCTATCAGCGCTCTGGTCAATCGTGAACCAGAATTAAGTACTGACATCGACTGGATGCCATGCAGAAGAGCGTTTTTAATTCATTCTTGTTAACTGCAAGGTCAGGACACCGTGCCGCTGACGTAACAGTCTGCTGTGTTCATATTCTGTCCTCTCTCTGAAGCCCGGATATTCACAACCATTTCTACTCTATTCAGCTCGCCCTTAAAAAAAAGCTTTCCATGCTTTGTTGTCCTTCTGTCTCCTCACTAACCCTCCACCAATATTTGAATTTTAATTTGCATAATTATGGTCATAGCCGGCGTGACAAAAGAGGCTGTATGACCAGGAGCTGCAGTGCTGCAACAATCACACAGGAACCACGAGTCTATGGTGAAATCACCTAAACGCATTTCCCTAAAGTCAACAGCCTGCTTCAAGTCCCTCCACTGGAACAGTTTACATTAAAATACAGAGCAGAAATAGCCAAAGAGAAGGGTTTCTCAAGGAAAAGGACTTAAAACAGAGTTCCTGTAAGTGTACTTGTCCATATTTGGTGTTCAGAAAAGCAGAAAGATAAAATAAGGTTATACTGACTGATGGCTCCCACTCCTTCTCCATGTATCCGCTCTTAATGACCAACAGTCAGAGAATAAAACTCTCTGAGTCCTCACTGAACAACCTGCAGCGCCCTGTCCTGTGACACGAACCGATCACAGGAGCTGCACAGATGTAAAAAGACAACACAGTAATGAGAACGTAAACACACGAGCAAAAGTTCATTCATCCAAGAAATGTTAAGTTATTGATGTCGTCCGCTCCATAATGATCGCCACAGAGCAACTGCCACCGCCAGTTTGCACGCAACGGCCCCTCCGTCCATCAGTTTATAATTAACACAGCGAGAGCTCGCAGTTTCCACACAGATTCATGCTAACTGTAATAAAAAGGAGAAGAGGTGTGAAACACGAGGGGGGCAGAAGGTCAGGGCAGGATAGAGCTTGTGAAATAGCTGCTTCTGGAGCAACATAAGAGAGAATCAGTGACAAATACTGACTTCATGAAACAGACATGACCATGAAGGGTGTTTCAATTAAATTAAAACACACTAATCTGACTTTTATGCTCAATTTGGATTATAAGCAAATTGCAAAATGCACTTTAATCAAATATTAGTCATTTGAATTCTTCTATCGCTCAGTGCTCTTTAAGTCAGTGCATCAAGATAACCCTGTCTGATCCAACCTAAACACAAACACAACATCTGTTTCTGCACTCTACAAACTTTCAATACACCTGAAGCAGGAGCAGCAGAAATGCAAAAGGGTATAAAAGCAAATACAGAGATTCTGTGCATGAAAGGGTCCATGTCATTGCATCACTTTAACCTGATAAAGCTGATGTCGCCCACGTGAAGAGTAAGCGGGGGTGAGGCAAGCATGAAGGCAGGGGATGGGAGGAAAGAGAGGAGAAAGCAACAAATAAAAACAAAGATGGACTGAAGGAAGAAGGGAAAAGTTTGAGGGTGCTTGGAAGAGAGACAGTAAGGCTACTGGAGGTACTCACAGGCTGAAGTTTACGCTTAAAGGTCATGCTGAAGAGCACAACCCAAAGGGCCAACACAGGAAGACGACAAACACACGACCAGGCAGCCTCACTCCATCAGATTCTACCTCCTTCTCTCTCTCCTGCTGCCTCGCTCGTCCTCCCTGTGTGTAGCCCGGCCCTCACCACGGGATCCTCTTTCACACAGAGCGAGTGAAAAACACACGGACTCTGTGAATGACCCCTCTGCTACAGGACCGACTGCTGAAAGTCAAAGCTGGTCCCATACCTCACTTCATGAGAGGTAGTTTGACTTTGTACAGGAAAAAGGACGTTTTAAGCGCTTCAGACTTTATGCTCTGCAACTAATGTGTAAATATCATGATGATATATATATATGTATTTTTATTTTCATTTAAAAGGACCATGCATATTAATTAACATTTTGTAAATATACCAGAATTAGGCAAAAGGCTAGTTTATATCCGTAGTCCCTTGACAGATTTTAAAAAGGCTTCATATAAAGATCAAGATTAAACAAAAAAATTAAATAAAGTAAAATAAAAATGAAAATAAAAATAATAAAGTCCATGTCTATGTGTTAGGTGTCTTCATATTTTTCACATAAACTCCTTTTGAGTCAGGAAGTTATTGTAATGTTGACATGTTGTCATGCATGCTGTGTTGTTCCTGAGTTTATTTGATGGTCCCTGAGTCAAACAAGTCATTTTCATAGAATCTAAAAATGAGAGCGTTTGAATATATTGTACCTTAATTGTAATTTTTTGCAACCCTGTTACTTTTTTTTAATCCCCTATGGCTAATTAATAAATTATCTGCAATAAAAACAACCAGGAAGAATCTAAAATTCAGAATTTTACAGAGAAAAGACAAAATAAATCATGCAGCTTTGAATGTCTCTCACCCATCTTTAATAAGTCATGCATGTTTGCCTCACATCACTCTGTCAGTGTAAACCTGTTAAACACTCACTCCTCAACTGTGCAGACACTCATGTCCACAAATGTTTAAACTCCTGCTGCCCATCCTTCAAAAACAAACGTGACATTCAGCTTCATGTTTCCAGATTTCCTCCACAGTCTCCTGTTATACCCCCATTCACAGCCAGGGGGCGCCACATGTGCATAATTCTTTCCCGGACACACACGCATGACCAGCTTACTGAGGCTTTCTGCAGTTACCAGTCTTTTACAATCAATCACACTCTGTGCTTCATGTTACGCAGACGAATCAATGCGAGCAAAGATCAATGACGACCATCATTTCCCTTTCTGTAAGGTGCCAATCGAAATCCAATTACAAAGGCAGGATAACCAAGCATTTTATTGTATAACCAAAGATAACTGACAGCAACAGGCTTATGGATTTTGTTACAGGTAAAACAACATGATAATTAATAAGAAAACATGCACTCTGTTTTTTTTATTGACCACAGCTGAGGTTTGTTCCCCTCGTGACTGCAGCAGCGCTTGACCTCAAAGCTGACCTGCAGAGTTTGACTAGACCTTTGACTATGATACCGCTGTGAGTCGATGAAAACTCTTTCACCAGGATGAAACCGTCTCAAAAGACGACTAGAGGAAGCTGCGGAGTGAGTTAGCAGGCTTTGGTTGGATTGGTCAGCAGTTTGAGAGCATGCCCACCGCCCTCCACGTCCATTAGCTCCAGAGGCCAAGGTCACTTGTAGCATCAAGCCGCTCAATAACCTCACAGCTGTCACCGTTTTTTCACTCGCTTTCATAACTGCATCTCATCAGAACTCCTCTTCATTCTCACAATCTGCTTCACACTCAGCGATCCACACCATAAATCTGCACATATGTCTGATGAGAAATCACAAAACCAATGAAAACACACCATAGACAGCTGATTCAAGACAAGCCTCCACGCTCACGTTCTGTATTAAAAAATGATATGTTTTCAGGAGTAGCAACATGATTCATATTGTAGCTTTCATATCCTGTTCAAATGTCCAATACAATAAATAATCTGACAGAACGCAGGAGATTTCTTTATAAAATATTTAACATGACAGCAGATACGCACTGGAGAAAAACGTCTCAGTGGCTTTCTTGTGCAGGAAAGAAGATTGAATGTCACAATGCTGGACTAAACTGATGTAAAAGATTGTGATGTCTGTCAGCGAGAGACATGCCAGAGACAGATCAATGTAAGAACCGCTTACACCCTAAACATTAAACAGACCCTACACAGCAGCAGACAGACTCTCCACTCTTATGCTAGAATAGAAAAACACTCCAATCTTTACAAAGGATCAGAAAGTAAGGATAACAAGTGTTCTGTCTGCCTTTTAGGAGCTAGGGGTTTTTTTTTGTGCCAAGGCCACAGAAGCCACACTGCGTTCACACTGTGCACCAAGTCACAGCCGGCTGTCGATACCACTCTCACTCCTGGTGTGAAACAGCGAGATCTCACGGCCACCAAAGCAGCACGTTCAATCCCAAAGCAGCAACATTTGCAAAGTGCTTTATTGTATTAATTCAAAATGTCAACACATGCAGAACACAGCGAGCAGAATCAATAACTCTGCAGGTCTGATGGTGGCCTTTAATACAGGGGATCAAGAGAATGATGAATTTAAAGCTCCTGTGAGTGGTTTTTATGTGGTTATGAAACAGACTAAAATTAATGCCAGTGCCTCAACATGACCTACAAAAGCAAACCATCAGAGTAAAGATTGATTATTTCTATATAGGTATTTTTAATGCTTGAAAACACTCCTGGGGGGTAGGTGTCAGAGGAAGTGAGAAACTGCAAACTGCTGAAACATCCTGTTGTAACACTTTCTTCAGCAAAGATTCATGAGGAGTGTAATGGTTGAATATGTAGAAAGTAAATTAGCTTTATGGTCAATACAAAATACACTTCTTACAGGAGAGCAAAGAGACAGGAAGTACTGTTTTACTAACAGGGGGCGCCATAATCGACACAATCTGAAAGTTACTCACAGGAGCTTTAAATGTCTGCAAGCTGGCAATTACTGTCAAATGAGCCAAATATTGGCACGGACCACCAATTAAGATATGTAGATTTTGGGCGCGGACCTGGCCTACTGGTTAAGTTGCACGCCCATGTAGCAGGCAGCCTGGGCTCGAATCCAGCCTGTGGCCTCCTTCCGGCATGTCATTCCCTCACTCTCTCCCAGTTTCCTACACTATCCACTGTCCTCTCCCTCTATCAATAAAAGGTGTAAAAGCCCCAAAAATATAAAACAAATTAAAATTAAAATATATATTTCTATAAAACACATTTTGTGCTAATACATCAGAGAGCAAACTCTGCATGTGATGCAAAAACAACGATACAACAAAAGGTCAAGGGGACTTAAAAAAAAAGTAGATTTACTCAGATGTCTGTTTTGCTTTGACGGGTAAAACCTGGACAACTTTATACCTGAATTAAAGTGCCACAGTCTGGTGGGTTGCTGTGAATCAAGTCCTTCAGATTTAGAGATGATCAGAAAATCTCATAAAATGTTAACTCAATCAATCAATCAATCTTTATTTGTGTAGCACCAAATCACAACAAACATTATCTCAAGACGCTTTTACAAACATAGGAGGTCTAGACCACTCTATGTCAAATTATGAACACAGACCCAACTTCAAGACAGGGTAAGACTCAGTCTGACCCCACCTTAATCCACCATGAGCATTGCACATCGCAGTATTTAGCTAGTTACAGTGGAGAGGAAAAACTTCCTTTTAACAGGCAGAAACCTCAGGCAGAACCAGACTCATGATAGACAGCCATCATGCCTCGACCGAGTCTGCTCTAAAGCTGCATGGTACCACATTACCAAGTTCCCTTGAATCTGAAAGCTGGTTTTCAGCTGCCCTGCTACATAAAAAACCAACAGACACAAACTGATAACTGGGACAAAACCGTCTGGCTAGTTGGAGAGAGAGTCGGCCACCCTTAATGTGAGGCACAGAGGGAGTCAACCTGCCCACTTAAACTGGCACAATACAGAAGTGTGTGTTACCTTGAATGCATTAGACACTTTGAGAGTTTAAGAAAGTACATGAAGAAGATGTTTCAATTAATCTAAAGGAGAGAAAACTGCAAAGTTCTCAAATGCTCATTAATGCAGTTGAACTCTTAAGTATCCAAGCACACCTTACTAGAAATCATTTCCTCTAACAACCCGACTTGTATCAGAGTATTATTCCGCCGCGCGTCAGATAACAGCGTACAATGAGACACGCTGGTGTGATAAGAGGTGCCTGATGAGTGTGCTCTGCTGCTGGTGTCATGGATGTCACACCTCAGGTGAGATTCTTCTTTCACACTTTCACCCTGTGACTGCATATGTCTTTTAGCATCTTCACCCGAGCCAGAAGCAACAACCATTTATAGACATCTCTGAACTATATCTGTGCAGGGGTGATGACAGGATATGAGAGTGCGGGTGGATCAAGGACAAAAGTGGACAACAACCTGAGTCCATGGAGCAGGAGAAGAGACAGGATGTGACAGACGTTCATGTGACAGTCACTCACTCCACAAACAGACTCACAGTTTCAACTTCAGCTAATGAACTCTGACACTTTCACAACCAAATCACCGCACAAGAGCAGACTCTTCTTACCTGTGTGACCTGAGTGACTTTCTCTGTGACGTTCTGCGTTCTGTCTTTAATCTTGCTCGGCGCGATGATTTCAATCTCAGTGGGCGAGGGAGGTCTCATGCGGTCCGAGCCAAAGGTGAGGGTAACCTGAGGGATGCGGCCGATGGTCCTGTGTCTCATTAAGTCTGAGTCTGACGTGGAGTTCAGAACGCTGGGCTTCAGATCTGGAGCAGAGTGCAGAAACACAGATAAGGGGGAAATTATTTAAGACAGTGTAGATGTGGAGAGAAGAAGCAGTGTGTCCACATACCTAAAAATATATCAGCATAATGATGTGGTTTCTAAAGTTTACTAGGATCTACTTCTAAATCTCTCCCTCTCTGTTTCTGTAATTTCCTGTCAGACACAATGTGGAGATTTTCTGTCTTGAGCTGCTCCTCCTCCTAAGGCTGACGTACAGTGATGTGACAGATCTCATCGTATATCAGGCCATTGTTAAAGCTTCTTTCTGACTGACTTGCAGTTCTGTGTTATACCTGATAGTTAGATCATATTAAAGAGTATCTGGCAGCTGAGATGTAGATTCAATAAAGATATTAACCGGAGATCCTACACACCCATGATGACAACATGCAGATTCTACACAGGATGTGAACCAGACCTGTGGAGATGTTGGAGACCAACCAGTGCAATACCAGTGCAATAAAGTCCATTAGTATTACTTATTACCCGGCTCTCAGATGCTTGATTCTGATTGGTCACAACCCTTTGACAACGGTTATTAACTTTCACCAACATGAGCAACACTAGAGACAAACTGATCACACGTCATGTCAAATCCACCCACAGAAAAGAGTGCCGGCACATTTTGCTTCTGCTTGTTGACACCAAAGACCTTAACATGAGGTAAAACCATTAGCTAACCGTGGTTAGACAGGACCCCTTCACGTCAGGGTCTTGTCTCTGTCAGGATTCTATTTCCCATAACCACCTGCTAACCATACTTTATCCCTTACATATTACATAACCAGTTAATCAAATACAGCCATCTTCATCTATGACTGTTAAAGCTAGGGTTGGTAGTCATGGAAAACTAGCATGAATTGAATGTAGCATTTCCTCAGGACTCCGTCTAACCCCTCCCCCTCCTCCAAAACGACACCCCCGCTCACATGGATGAGCACCGCTGATTCCCGACCATATGATTGTGACTGATTCCAAACCGGTCCTCAGCTCATCGTTTGTGTTTTGCACTACGTCAACTCATGTCTCACTCAGCAGCAAGAAAACACCAAAACATTCTCATAGTGAAAGTTAAAAACACAAACAAACATGAAATGTACGCTTTGCAGGAGGCGGGCAGAACGGCAGGACAGGATTTGATTGGTTTCATAATTTGGCTCCTGATGGCAGGGATTGGTTGGTGTTTTCCCAGGTTTACTCCGGCTGTAGATAGAGGCTTTTTTACCTCTTTTTTAAAAACACATTATGTGTTGATCACCATCGGGACATAAAGATCATTTTAACCAGTATAACAAAAAGTGTATCTAAATCTGACCACCAACCCCAGCTTTAAGAAACTTCCCCCTGACGTTCTCACTACGTCCCAGCCACACACACTCACTGCTGTTGGTTTGGGTCTCTCCAGCTCGGCTGTTCCATTCTGCCCTCATGCATTCAATGTTATCCAGCGAGGAGGCGCGTCGGAAGCTGCGAACACTTTCTCGAGAACAGCTCCGGGGTAGCGACCCCCTGGGGAAGGCGGTGCTGGGGTCCAGCCTGTCTGTCAGAAGGGAGCACCGCTTGCTGGAGGACTCGGCTGCAGGGGACGGAGGGTCCTGATCCTGTTCTATCAGAGCCTCCGTCTCAGACTGCATGCAGCTCTCCTTGGAGGGGATTCTGAATTCTTTAAGAGGGACCTCCTCACAGTTTGGCTGTAGAGAACAAAGAGATGAAGGACATGTTGCATGTTAGCAAAATACTGTTCTTTAGTGCAACGATAATTTAAAATGACGACACACGTGTAGAAGGAGGGAATGTTCTATCCCTGCCAAAAGAGGCTCAACTTATACACTATAGCATGTCTCCAGGCAGGTATGGATACTGTCAGGACATAGTGTCTCACAAGACGTGATTCATCAGAACAAGAGAAATGTTTAAACAGAAGTGAGGGGATTTTTTTGAGAAGACAAAGATGAACTCAACAGGGGAAGATTTTTCCATCATCCTTTCCTTTGGTGTGCATGTGGTGTGAGCTGAGACACAAGTCCCAGAATTTTAAACAATTCCCACAGCTATCAGAGGAAGCCGACAGGTGACACTGCACAGTGCTTATTCAATGTTTAGAAATTTGTGGAGAGCCAACAGCAAAATCAACAACTTCAGTGTCACTGTTTTCTGAGCTTCATGCATGTGCTAGGATTATTTCATGTCTTTAATAAATCCATTATGAAGCTTTCTGATGCATATTGTTGAACAGAATCAGGATATCAGAAGGAAACTATTTCAAGAAATGCTTGTTTGCTGAAAAGCGTTATTCAGAGCAGGCCTTAACTACACATGTATTCCTCTGCAAAATGTTCTCCACCATACTGTATAATCAACCATGCAGTGTTCTCTGAGTAAAGAATGGACTGTGGTGTAAGTGTAGGTACCACGGCTCACCTCCAGGTAGTCCACCACCACTCCTTCAAACTGATCCTTGGAAAGTGACGACTGACGCATGGAGCGCAGCACCGGCAGCCTCATCTTCAACCTGCGATTCTGACCTGACAGAGAGAGAGTCTGTGATCGTCTCAGCTGTCATCCAAACTACAAATACTTTAAAGGTTTCTTTTAAATGACAAATTACCACTAAGAAAAATATGTTTTACACACATGCCAGTTAGCACATGCACATATTAAATGCTGACTGAGAATGTTTGTCTACTACGTCCATAACCGGAAGCTGAAACTTGTCACTATGATGACGTGACGGTGCAAAATCAATCAATTCTTACACATGTGCACGCAGTAATTTATAAGTCTTTTACACAAACAAGTCCCACCGTATACACACATGTAGCGTATGTTTAAATGTATATCATGCAGTAAAACAAATGTTTACAGTAATTCCATCCTTGGGAGACTCTCTGTCGGAGGCCTGACTTCTTGAGAGAACAATCCCTCAGCTCTTGGAAGTCGAGGATGAACATGATGACATTGCCTTCCTCGTTTTTTACAGGGACAACGTCCACCAGGCACGGTCTGCATGTTCCTTTAGGTACACAAAGACAAGAGGAGAGTGAGGTTGGTTCCACACCCACACAGGGGGCACCCGGATTTGAACCGGGGACCTCTTGATCTGCAGTCAAATGCTCTACCACTGAGCTATACCCCCCACATGTAAGCTGTACATGGCACCTGATGTGTTTCATAAGGTTGTGCTTTTAACAGAGGTCACGGGGGAGGAAACTCCAGGAGGTAGAGAGGGAGGTTAGAGAGAGACATATGGGGGAGAAGGAGGGATGAAGATCAAAGCTAAAATAGTCTAAATAAGCTCACTTCCGTCAGGTCTAACTTCTCTTCACTCTGCAATCAGTGTGGTCTAAATATAGAAACGGGGGAGAGGGAAGAGCGCACAAACACACGCCATACGGCACACAAAGTGAGTGCCTGCTTTTACTCCCATTCACAAGCCCACTGTGACAGGAATATAGTGCCTGTGAGATCAGCTGACCTGTCCTGATGTCTCCTGTTTGCACATTTTCTGCCTGTTCGTCCTGAGAGCACGTAGACAATCAGGAAAAATACCACCACATGAAGTGCAGATTGAGGAATTATTTATCTGATTCACTGGAGGACTTTAAAGGAATCAAAAACCCTGCTGGATACGTTAAAACAAATCAGGAGGACCAATCCCCAAATGATGCAATGGGCTGTAATCATAACCTTTCTAGAGTCACTGCTCTGTGCTGTGTGTGGCTGCAGATGTGAAAGAAAGCATTAAAAAGACTGCAGAGCAAGAAGAGGGTGCAGGATTGAGTTCGTACCAACAAAATAACACAGAAAAACAGAAGAATTATGTTTCAATAGAGAACCGGTCTAAAGAAAAGATTAACAATGGCGTGCTGTGTCCGCCTGCCTGGTCTCAAAAGAGAGATGACTCAGTGTGAACAAGCCCAGCTCCTGATTTAAAGCCTGATTATAAAAGCTACAAGTTATCAAAAGCATGGCAGGTTACTGTAAGTGGACCCCCACATGGAGGCACAATATTAAAGTAATGTTTCTTCCTGATCACCCGAGTTCTCTGTCCTTGTTATTAAAGTCATTATTTAACTGAAGCTGTTGCATGGGTTGTTTCACGGCTAGAGCCATTCCTTCTCAGAGAGCGCACAGGAGTTATCATCTTTCTTAAATCTGCTTCTCATTTGCATATCAAACTGCTCCTCTCATTTCTTCCCCAGTCTTACCTTCCTTAGCGTAGTACAGGATCTCCACTTTGCCCTCCTCAGAGCCCAGCAGAGCCTGCGCAAGCTGGGCCAGCGCGCTCTTCATGGTGCCGGGCCCCACCAAGAACTGACAGGTACAGGGCTGCTGCATGATCTCCGCCCTGGTGAAGCCGAACATCTGGCAGAAACCTTCATTGCAGTAGATGATGCCGCAGTTCTTCATCTGGGCGTTGGCAATTACAAACTTGCGACCTGGAGGGTGGAAGAAGCTGAGTGTCATTTTCAAGTTTTAAAAGGAAGAAAATCTAAAGACTTTTAGTTCTGTTTTGTAGCTTTGCAAACTTTCCTGATACTGCTCTCTCTAAATGTTCACCCTGAGTCATTATTTTTCATATGACACTATTGACTTTAAATGTATAAACTGAGTTCCTGCTTTTTAGCTTTAAAGGCCCCTTGTCATGGTTTCTACATGAATCATTAATCAAACAACCTAAAGGTTGATCTATACTTAGACTGAATCAATAAATTGCCCTTAAGTACAGGTGTTTCTAATTATCCTCATGGCTCTGTAGCCTCCATTGGACAATCAGCTGAAGTGAATCTGATTAAGTCCATCATTCCTTAGTGCTAATGCTATAAGTGTCACAATTTCTCCCAAGGGACTGAGGAGGAGCAGGTGGGCACTTGAAGATGAGAGGCTCTGTGGCGTCACACCTGCTCTCAGGGAAATTGTGGGAAATTAGAGTTTGTTGACGTCTATCAGGCTTAGACTGCAAGATTTTACCCGACACTTCTGTCATGCATGGGAGTAGTTTTTAATTGTTTGCTGACACTTTTACAGCTAGATGGTGTTTTATCAAATCAGATAATTGTTGACATTTTCCCATCCATGTTTAAATTCACTTCTGAAGGACTTTTTGTGAATGTTTGGCACAACAACAAAGTAACCATGAGCTTTGGGTGCAATCAAAAGCTGCAGCAGATATTTGCACATATTCGCCTCAGTAGTCTGCTTTGAAATGCTTCTAGTTCACAGAAACTCTGCTGCTCTTTATGGATCTTCTCGTCAATATAATGTTATTACAGTTGCAATACAGTGTTTGGTGAAATCTGGATCATGGTTGTGTTTGTTTTCCTGCAACGTTGAACATTTAGGCTGATCACAACATGAGTAACTCCACATCCTCAGTGTTATTATAAGGCTTGCAAACCGTTTAGTCCTGTCATTGAGGATTGTAGTGCATATGGAAAGGACCACTTCAATCAGCACGCCAGAAATGTTGTTTACCATGACAATGAATGGGGCCAGTTTTGTTCCAACGCTGCTAATGGAGTAGAGAGCCAACGAGCCCAATGAGAGCACATACATGTCCTCTGCAGCCTCTGACCGGCCTTTCTATCATCACATGGTAAACTGGGTTAAACAGCTTGCCCTGTTTGCAGCCTGTGCAGAGAAGAGGAGGGGGACTCACTCTAAAGTAAAAGGCTTGAGCCCCTCTGATGGAAAGCACATCTAGTCCAAAGTCATTATCTGGGACCCAGAGCGGAAACACTGATCGTCACACGGTTGCTTAGCAGCACTGCTGTCTGTGGCACATGCACTCACCTGGCCGTACATGTACATGTTGCTGCACGTGTACTAATGCACACAGACACACATACAGTAGAGGCATATTAAAGTCTACTAATGCACAGACACACATACAGTAGAGGCATATTAAAGTCTACTAATGCACATAGACACACATACAGTAGACACATATTAAAGTCTACTAATGCACACAGACACACATACAGTAGACACATATTAAAGTCTACTAATGCACACAGACACACATACAGTAGACTCATATTAAAGTCTACTAATGCACACAGACACACATACAGTAGAGACATATAAAGTCTACTAATGCACACAGACACACATACAGTAGAGGCATATTAAAGTCTACTAATGCACACAGACACATACAGTAGACTCATATTAAAGTCTACTAATGCACACAGACACACATACAGTAGAGGCATTTTAAAGTCTACTAATGCACACAGACACACATACAGTAGAGACATTTTAAAGTCTACTAATGCACACAGACACACATACAGTAGAGGCATATTAAAGTCTACTAATGCACACAGACACATACAGTAGACTCATATTAAAGTCTACTAATGCACACAGACACACATACAGTAGAGGCATTTTAAAGTCTACTAATGCACACAGACACCTATACAGTAGAGGCATATTAAAGTCTGATAATGCACACAGACACATACAGTAGACGCATATTAAAGTCTACTAATGCACACAGACACACATACAGTAGACGCATATTAAAGTCTACTAATGCACACAGACACACATACAGTAGACGCATATTAAAGTCTACTAATGCACACAGACACACATACAGTAGACGCATATTAAAGTCTACTAATGCACACAGACACACATACAGTAGACGCATATTAAAGTCTACTAATGCACACAGACACACATACAGTAGACACATATTAAAGTCTACTAATGCACACAGACACACATACAGTAGACGCATATTAAAGTCTACTAATGCACACAGACACACATACAGTAGAGACATATTAAAGTCTACTAATGCACACAGACACACATACAGTAGAGGCATATTAAAGTCTACTAATGCACACAGACACACATACAGTAGACGCATATTAAAGGGGCTTGATAGGTTTGAGAATATCAGCCGCTGATTTAATCAAATAAAAACTTTGAGAGAGTTTCAATCAAGCAGATTTCTCTTTGTTTGATTTGTATTTGATCAGAATCAGGGTTATTTTAAAGTACTCTGATGAATCCAAAGTGACAAGGGAGAAATGCACCAAGGAGAAAGGGAATAACTGACTAGAGTTTCCATTTTTTAGTCTTTTTAGATAAGATGTGAAATTAATAAAGAAGTATAGGGCTTGTGTTTGATATATAAGAATACAAGGAGTTCAAAATAAACCCCACAGATCTGTGTTTGATCTCAAGCCTAAGTGGTTGCAGAAAACAATATTTATTTTCCATTACAGGCAGGGGAACATGTGAGCTAATGGAACATATTTTATGGCATCAGGTGTGCACTCACAAGCAAACACATTTGCAGGTGCACTAACACATGATGTAGACTAACCTGCACTTTTACACACACTTCTTTCATGCACCTGTTTGGAGCAGCCTGTAGCATTAATAACATTTATATTTCATTTATTTAAAACCTGAAATAGATTGAATGTGTTTTTGTTATCATTGGTGCGTGTTTTATTATCAGTGCGCCAACTGCGTTTGCGCACAACTTAACTCATTTCATGCGCACTTACTTTGCTCGTCGAATTTCCTGATGATAGTGTCCAGGTAGGTGTTCTGGAGCGCAACATGACCGCGTCTCACAGGCATCTCGGTGCTGAGAACAAAAAACACTTCCCCGACGCACGCACTGCTTTTTAAAAAAAACAACTATCACAACAGAAAATAGATCTGAAGTCCCAGATGTGGAGAAAAGTACCAGGTGCTCCTTGGAGGAAAAGCGTCAGAGACAGTTGTTTGATTCCCTCTGTGGTTTTGAAGGATGCTGATGATGAGGGTGAGGGTGAGGGATGAAGCTCAGCAGAATGATGGAGAGAGGTCCGTGTTGCCAGGGCGTTCACAGAAGCAGGACGTTGCACGTTAATGTGGAAAAAAGATGCAACAAAAGCCACGTGCGCTGCCAATTAGCTGTGATAAAAACGCTCATTGTTCTCAAATGTTGTTTTCCATCATGTTTCAGATAATGTGTGTGAGGAGAGGAAGTTGGGAACACGCGCAGAGTTTCTCAGTGTGATGTTTTTCCTCAAGTCTGAACAGTGCGCGGTGAGGAGGACGGAGAAGACGCTCCTGTTGGACAGACCTCCTGAATGCATTGGCCCCTTCACTCCCCCCTCCTCCACCTCCACTCCCCCCTCCACCTCCTCCTCCTCTCTGCAGGAGCGACTGTCAGCGGCCTCAAGTTAGAGAGTGTGAACCAGGACAAGGACGGAATTGAAACTTGACAGACTTTCAAATTAAAAGGCAAGTATTTCATCCTTTTTTAATTAAAGCAAAAAAAAAGAGTTCCATGATTTTAATTCAGATTTCGATTTTCCGATTTTTCGATTTTTTTCGATTTTTCTCGATTTTTTAATTGCAGCTTAATTTCTGTTTTTTCTCAAGATCTCAACCCAACATCCAACCTATCCCCAGTCACACAAGCTCAAACAAACATGTCATAATCTTGACTATCTCAGTGACCAGCCAGTTGTTTGTTATTGCAAGATATGTATCCTGTTATCTTGAGAAAACTAGGTCTGATATCACGAAATAACAAGAGACGTGGATTTTATTGAGGGAATTAACCTAACGTAACTCCTTTAAACGTCTCGAGAGAATATTTGTTGTGGATTTGCGCGATATCAATAAATAAGGATTGATTGATTTAATAAAAAAAGAGTAAATAAAATGTGTTGATTTCCACTTAAGGCTTCCATAGTTTTTCACGACTACATTTGCCACTTAAATCTCCTACTTGACTCAATCAATCAATCAATCAATCTTTATTTGTATAGCGCCAAATCACAACAAACATTATCTCAAGACGCTTATACAAACATAGGAGGTCTAGACCAATCTATGTCAAATTATAAACAGAGACCCAACTTCAAGACAGGGTAAGACTCAGTCTGACCCCACCTTAATCCATCATGAGCATTGCACATCGCAGTATTTAGCTAGTTACAGTGGAGAGGAAAAACTTCCTTTTAACAGGCAGAAACCTCCAGCAGGACCAGACTCATGTTAGACAGCCATCATGCCTCGACCGAGTTGGGTCTGGAAAGACAGATAGAGGGGAGTAAGAGAGAGAAGTGATAGTGATGAGACGAGTCGTAGAAGCTGTTGCCGCTGGAGTCCAGCACGTCCGTATCAGCTGGAGTCCAGATCGTCCGCAGCAGGAGGACGTCTACGGCAGCTCAGAGGAATCTACGAGACAATGCAGCTCAGGGACTCCAGAAAGGTCTATGGTTAGTAACTTTAATGGGACAGGCAGAGTTAAAGTAAGTGATGAGGGGGTTGGGGGGAAGGGGGTGAGCTAGGATCCCAGTGTGTCAGTGTGCCAGTTCCCCCGGCAGTCTCAGCCTATAGCAGCATGTCAAAAGCTGGTCCAAGCCTGATCCAGCTTAACTATAAGCTTTGTCAAAAAGGACTGATACTATCTTTGTTAGAGAGTGTTTCTTGAAGAAGCTAGTGCCCCAGTCTTTATCTAATTGTTGAAATTAGCGATTAAAATCCCAAATTTTACAGATGAGCACAATTTTGATGTGTAGAAATATAATGTTTAAGCCCCTGTGATGAGATTTTGTTACGAAACAGACTGCAGTAATAGTGATGTCTTCAGGATGCTGCCATTCATTTTCTCTACGGTGTTATAATCAGTGCTTTAAACTGCTGCTGCAGGGTAGTGATTTACTGGACACTGCTAAAACGCTCTTACTCTTAAAAGACAGCAAGATTAGATGTCTTGTTACAGAATTGGCAAAGAGGTAAGGGGTACTGCAGTGTATCTTCAATAGTCACTCAAAATAGACACAAACTGTAAGCTCCTCACAGCAGCTTTAAAAATGTTTGATTAAATACTGTTTTTATGAATGGGGTGTTTTATTTTGAAATCCATTTCCTGCTGTTGTGTTTTTCTCACTGGTGACCATGCTGGTGACTTGACACTGGTGTGACACTGACAGAGTGCAGACCCCTCATCAGTCTACTCTGTCAGTGTCACATCACAACTCCCCCGGGCTGAAAATAGCAGCATCTTCTCCTCCTGTGGTTGACATCACACTCATGGAATATCATATTAATCTATAAGCATGATAAGCTTTTAAAATAGCACTCTTTTATTGTTTGGTTATTGTGTGTATGTGAGGTGTGCTGTCCCATTTGAACCCTCAGAGAATAAACATCTCTGGTTTGTGTCATGAAGCAGCAGTTTTAGACAAGAGGAAGCATGGGGATTAAAATGCAGAGAAAGGGCTGACATGAATCACAACTAATGGGCTTGAAAGGTTCCACCGGAGCAGAAAGAGACCTGTTGATTTATTACATGGTTGTGAAGTCAGATGAGTAGACTAGGTGCACGTAGATGTATAGGTGTGTATTTCATGACTTAAAGGATTTAATCTATTTCCCTGATAAAGTGAAAAACTAAATATCCCCAAGCTGGAGACCCTCAACTGGCACACACTTCATATTCAGAGACACTTAAAGGTCACATGGAGAGGCTCCAGGTGGACTAACTCTGTTACTTTTGTTTGGGGAAAGCTGCAGTAATGTAAGCTAAAGCCAAGGGTCTGTAACCAGCTAATGATAATGTCATGAATTTGCTAAATTCTTATGTCAGCTGCATAGACCGTAAAAACATGGATGTAGTCTCATTGATGTCACCCACTGGCTTCCAAAGAGACTCAAAGATGGCGGTCACCATATTGGAAATGTGGATTTCAACTTTCAATTTCTTTCAACTCAGCAAGAAACTGGAAAATTCTGCAGTAAAAATGGACATGTGTAATATTCTGTAGGCTCTAACAGGGTTTTGTTAGCTGTTGGAACCAGCCTCTAGTGGTCACTGGAGGTACTGCAGTTTATTTGCTCTCCTGCTTGGTGAGCCACCGTGACTGAGTTGTAAAGAGCTAATGCACAAGTAAATGTATTGTTTTACCATGATATACTGTATGTTCTAACGTTTTCTCATATTTGTTTCAGTGCTGAATTACCGAGAGAGCTCAAATGATAATGTTTTGGCAGATTCTGTTTACAACCTGTAAAACACATGTACAACATTAAAACAACATTGATCCTCTAAGCGAGCTAATAGAGCCAGCTGCTGCACAATTCAGGTGAGATGTTGAAACACACGCCATCAGGAGACCAGTAATGAGCCTCTGAGCCCGTGTGTGACCTCTACATCCAAGAAGTCAGGGCTCCACTTTGTTGAGAGAACAGCCGTCACCAGGAGCACATGTTTATCAATCCAGTTGTTCTCTCGGTTGAAGTGTTTGCAGATCAGAGGGTACGTGGCTCCATGCTCCAGCAGACAGGCTGAGGTGCTTGCTCTGTGTTTTGTCTCAACAGCCTTGATAAAGTGAGGGCTAAAATTAACCAAGGAGCACACATGCCTTCCCATGACCCTTTGGTGTGAGAGCGGAGAGAGACGGGAATGTGAGCTGATGAGGGCAGTGAGAGACAAAGAGCTGCAACTCTGCTCTGCTTGATACGTGTGAGGTCGTGTAACCTGCTGAAGAGCACACAGGGTTTATTCCTTTCTATGAATATGGCAATGCCCAGTATTATTTCTCTCTTTTAAGACAATCATTTAACACATAATGTAAAGAGAAGTCTTTAGCTTGTACTCACACCGAGGTAGGGGTTGGAAAAATGTGAGAAAGCTTCAGATTTGGGATATTTTGGTGCTTTTTTGAAAGCTGCAAAATGTCATCAAATAGTATAAAAAGATGCATGCATGAGTTTGGTTATAATGCACTGTGTGGCTAAATAAATAAAGTGTCTAAAATGCAGCTTAAAGTTCTGAATACATACAAATTGGATTCATGTTTAAGCCTACATGACAGCTGTTGTCACCTGGCACTCGCTGTGGACAGATAATGGCGATCTGTGTGCCCTGAGATGGGAAAGTATCTGAGAGTCAGACGTCAGGGCTGAGTTTTATCTTCCTCAAATTCCTTCAGCTCAGGGTCGCCTTCTGTGCAGACCTGAGACCATCCAATCCTCTGATAACAGCCGGGCTAAACAGATTCTGACTGTGCTTTACACACACTCTCTCTCCCTCTCTCTCTGTCTGTGCCTCAGCTTACTGTGTTTAACTCTCATCATCATCCATCTGCTCTTGCAGCAAAACGGCCTGACCGATGGGTGGAAACAATCAGTTCTGATAAACAGTGTGTGACCGCTGCCGTCAATCCTCTCACACCCTGCAGTTAACTGTGACAACATTTAAGAGAGATCAAACCTGATAGACTGAGGGCATGTGTGTCACTTCTGAATGAGGAGCAACAAAAGAAGAGGGCGTCATCTCAAACAAACAAAAGGTTTTATTGTCAATATGTTAACATGACATCATAGCATGTTGGTCAACACTAATGTTATATTCACATATGCAAAGGTTTCTTCCAGAAGAGAGAGAGTCAGCTGCTACAAGACTCAGGAATTGTATCTAACACTACAAACAGAGGAGTGAACACAAACAGGGGCTGTATGTTAAGAAAGAAACAAGAGAAGGGGTTGGGTAATAGAGGGGGGGGGGGACGTTGAAGAGGATAGAAAGTGGGTGGGAGGCACACAGAGGAACACAAATTCACAGTGTGTCCTTGGCGACGAGCGCAGCGACCGGCAGCTTCAGCGTAGAAAACTCTCATTAGAGCGGGGACTGTCAGCAGGGTCTCAGGCAGCCTGCGAGGTAAATACAGGGTTTCAGCTGGGAAATCTATCCATCCATTATCTTCTCCAGGCTCTCTTTTTTGTGTGTTTCCTCTTTCAAAATGAAAAAAAACAGCATCTTTTCTATGTGCTGTAAGCCAAACGTGTTGCAGGATTACAAAGAAGATGCAGGGTAAAGGTCACATCCCTAAAACCTCTCCTAACACCTCCCACCTGGCTGTGCTCCTGTCACCTGTGCTGGATGAGAGGGGCATGCCCTGACAGGTCCAGGTGTCAGAAAGACAGAAGGGGGCTTTAGAGGTTGAGCTCAAGAGATCGAGGATCCTGGTGTGAGATGGATGGAGGTGAAGGGGTGGAGGACCGGTTGAGTTTTCAATACAGCCAATTGTTCTGGTTCAAGTCCCCTGCAGCTTCTGCACCATTTAAAGGACTATTACACTTTATATGCAAAGTATGACATCACTGCAAAAGCTGCTATAGTCGCTGCCCTCTGAGTTGAACACATGCTTACATTTATCTATTAATGCAGCTACATGAAACAACATAAAATAGTAAAGAGTTTTTTGATAGCTAATACAAACACACAGAATTCACAAGTTTTTAGAAACTGATGTAAAAAAAAAAATTTGCACTGGGTGAGTTTTAATATCTGATATCCTCTTTTTGTCTGCAGCATCTGGCATACATCACTGAAGTTATGAATGCTAAATATGTTGGAAATATATGGAAACTCAGTTCTTGATCGCAATGTCTATATATGTCAGACTCGATGCAACATTGCAGGATGTGCAGGTTTTTGGGGTTAGGTTTTTTTTTATCAGCGACAGAAAAGGAAATACTATAAGCACACTTTTCAACAGCCAGATGCCAGACAGTAATGCACCACTTGAAAACACCTGAGCAGGCATTAAAGGACTTTCACAATACAACAAGTAGCACACAGGTGGATTAGGTGGCTCAACAAAACACATGAAATGCAAAACGACATCATGCACGGGTTAAAAAAATCATCCCAAATTCACCTGTCTTCCTGTCCAAAGCTGCTCTAATGAACACACACAACTCTCATTTCCTGCTCAGATCCAACTCTGACATGAACCACATCTTCCTCTGGTACTTTCTATCACACACTTCACATACACAACACCACATGTCAACCTCCACAACGCTACATGTTATCTGAACACGACTGCTACATATCATGGCCTCTTCTATGGCGGCTAATCTGAAACAATGCTACAAAATCTGGTCCACCAGTTCAGTTTAAAGTCAAACAGGTTATCAGAATTACTGAGGAGCTTTATAGAAACAGACAGAAGAGCATATAAGAAGGCTGACCTCCATCCAGCTCAAGCTTTTAGTCTATCAGTAGAAAACGTATCCACGTAATAAGCGTTTGGAGTCATTTTAATGACTGAGTGAGAGTGTTTAAGGGTTAAATCATGGCTGTAGTTAACTTATTAGCTCACAGATTCTGATGAGAAAGTAAAATGGGATTATGTGATAACTCGGGGCAGCTTTGGGGTTTGGAGATAAAAAAAAATGTTGGAAGAAGCGCTCAGGTCCTCAGATCACGACTGAAGACCAGGTGGTTGTAAATTCAAGGAAGATCTTTGTGCTCAGTTGTTGATTCCTTAATGATCTGAAAAGAAAAGAAACAAGCGTTAAACAGATCAAAAAGAGGACAATTCTCTGGTGACTGTTTGCTTCAAAAGGCATCAGGTGTGTGGAAAGCCTGCAGAAGGGTCCAACATTGCCCCCCAGAGGGATTCAGCTCAATATGCAGACTGGCTGCTGAGAGAGTTAGTCTGTGAAAGCACATTTTGTACCTCTCCATCTCTGGTCTCCACAGTTCGAACAAGGATACTCCTCTTCACGTGGGCCTCGGGGGTTTTCGTTTCCAAATTAGTCTCTGGAAGATGAGTGGAAGGAGAGGAGAGGTTAGGTTGAGAGCCGAGGAAGAAATGCAAGTATACTCTTCTAAGTCTATGGTATTTCACTCTGCCATTATGTACCGACTGCTTCAGCAAATTAGGTATATTTAAAAGTGAAGACACAAGTTTGTCTAGAAAAATTACAAAAAGATACCCAGTATTCCTAAATATGACAATCAGGGGGTGAAAACTATGTAAGAGGCAAAGGGAGATACTTTCACAACCATGAAAGATGATACAAAATGAGAGGAGTTAATTCATATATTTGCAGCCACAGTCACTCATTCTTTCCCCGTTTCAGCTTCATATCCCTTCTTCTTTCTACTCAAGCCTCTCCTCAAAAGAGACCTTAATCAAAATGAGACTACATGTTTTAGATCAAAGATAAATAATGAAAAACCCACTGCTATCAGAGCACCTTAAACCCAGATTATTGGATTATCGTTGTCCTCACACGTCGATTGATAATTATGTTTGTGAACTTTGATGTTTCTTCCACCTCCACTATCACTGAGCCAACATTTGTACTTGCAAACTGCATATAAGAAGAGGTGTTGCCTTTCAGTCCTGAAAAGTGAAGCCAATGTAAATGCACTAAATCTGCATTCTTTTAATGACCAGCAGGGGGAAACCTTGTAAAGATGTCTGAGAAATTGAACCTCCCTATCATCGGATCATTTCACCTCAGTCAGCATTTTCCGAACAGATTCATGGTCCAAATAGTTAATTTGCAATGTCCTTAAATGCAACAGGATGTTCTCTTTTTCATCACATTTTAAAACCAACAATAAAGATTGTTTACACTTAAGGGGAACTGAGAGAAGACAGTCAGCTACATTTTGTTACACTAGCCCCGCCTCTTGTGTGAGTAAAACCACTTCCTGTTGAGGAGAACTAAATTGCAACAGCTCGAATGTGGAACTCAGGGCTTCAAGCGGTAGTCCACAATCGAACAAAGTCTAGACTTGTTTACAAGAAGTATTCAAAAATATGGGCACCTCGATAAAAGCAAAAGCAGCAGAGCAAAAAGAAAATATGTTTACATAAAGTTCAATACTGACCTCTAAACTGCAGGTTGGAAAAGCTTTGAACTGGAATGGTAATCCTAGAGGATCAGTGGAGGGACAATTTTAGTCACTGTCTTTACTTGGTCCGATATGTCACGTTGTGTCACAAACCAAGTACGAGCTCACCTGCTCTCCTCTCCCTCCAACAGCTTCCTGTAGGTGGCGATCTCAATATCCAGGGCCAGTTTGACGTTAAGGAGGTCCTGGTACTCCTGCAGGTGTTTGGCCATCTCCTCCTTCAGAGCATGAATATCCTCCTCTAGGTGGCTCACCGTATCCTGGTAACCCGAAGTCTCCATGGCGAAGCGGTCCTCTAGCTCTCTCAGCTGACGTTCCAGAGACTCGTTCTTAAAGAAGGAGGACAACATGAGTGCATGGCCACAAAAGTGAAGCCAAAACACTTGGAGCTCCCCCTACAGACGTGCTGCAGTATAGGTCATGAAGTCCACATCCTCCAAGTGTCTGTTAAAGTTATTCTTAAAATCATATTCATACACTGTGGCTCCAAACAGAGTGGCAACCTCAGGTCTTGAGAAATGAAGCCAGTGCAGAAGTGATAAAAACTGCAGTTCCTCAAGTGTCCACTTGAGACAGGCTGCAAAAGCCCCTAAAGCCACATACACATCCATTCTTAAAGGCAAATCTTTGCATCAAAATAACATGCATTGGGGCGCTGTTGGCTAGCGGTCTAAGCGCCCCACATACAGAGGCTATACAGTCCTCGTCGCAGAGGTCGCCTGCCGGCCGGTTCGACTCCCAGCCGCAATCATTTGCTGCATGTCTTCCCCAACTCTCCACTCCCCACATTTCCTGTCCCTCTTCAAGCTGTGCTATCGAATAAAAGCCCAAAAATCTGACTTAAATGAATAAATAACATGCATCAACATTTCCAATATGGCGACCTTCATCTCTAGGCTTCAAAACCCTGCTTCAAAGCTTGATCAGTAAGGCAACTGGACTGGTAGAAATTCTTGAAGATGTTTCACCTCTCCTCCGAAAGGCTTCTTCAGTTCGTCCTCATGAATTTCTACCAGTCAAGTTGCCTTACAGATCAAGCTTTGAATTACCATGACCTGGATGACTGAGAACCTTCACTGACAAAACTCTGCTTCATAAACCAGTGGAAGACTTCATCCATGTTTTGCACAGTCTATGTTCTAAATGTGAAAGATGTCAGCTCTAGTTGCAGGAAGTAATGCAGCAACACTCAGGCACAGCAAGAGGAAGTTTCCATATTTCTACACAGACAATAAAAGAGACAAACTATTTCGTTAAAGGTCCAGTGGAGAAAAAACGTCTATCATAGCAGACAGCAGCTGACTCAGGCTACATTATAATGTTGTTTATGTTGTAAACAGTTAGCTAAATTATCTAACACTGTCATAATGTTGTTATTTTCTGCAAGAGATGCCCTAACACTATCTTTCCTTAGAGATGATGATATAACCACACTTCTGCAGTGTCTACCCTGTTGTGTTTGCTTGAAATGGACTTACTGTTCCACGCATAGCCTCCAGATCGCAGGTCACCACTTGGATCTGGCGCCTGTATTCATTGGCCTCCTGTTTGGCCTGGCGCAGGGCTTCTGCATTACGATTGGCTGCATCTGTCAGGTCAGCAAACTGTGGACAAAGGCAGACAGTTCGACAGCCTGTGAGTGTGTGTGATGTCATCGTAGTGTCCTCATTAGCCCGGTTACATCCAGTCAAATTTGGATGTGAATAACTCCTCAGTACACTTTGTGAAAGGCACATGTGAGTCTTCTGACCTTGGAGCGGTACCACTCCTCCGTGTCCTGCATGTTTGAGGTGGCCATGCTTTCGTACTGGACCCTGATGTCTCTCAGAGCAGCGGTCAGGTCCGGTTTGGACACATCAAGGTCCACATGCACCTGCTGGGCCATGATTTGCTCCTGCAGCTCACGCAGCTCCTGAGAAGAGGAGAGGTGGAAGAAGTGAAGTAGACTTATAACGAAGGTTACTTGGAAATAACAGTGAAACTTTGGTTTTCATCCTTACCTCTTCTTGGGTTTTCCTCAGGAAGTTGATCTCATCCTGCAGGGCATCAATCTTCCTCTCTAACTGGACGCGGTTTAGTGCGGCTTCATCCACATCCTATAAGAGTCAGACACAAATAGAAGTTAGGCTTCACAGTCAGTCATTGAGATCATGAATTAAAGAAATGATTGCAGAAAAATACCTGTCTGAAGGTGTTCAGATTGTTCTCTGCATCCTGTCGGAAGCCGTTCTCTTCTTGCAACCTGAGGGAGTCACAAAAGTGGAGTTCAAACTTGATGATGAGCAATGATTCATCAAAACAAACCAAAACAAATAGCTTTATTCCACATGTGTAATAGAAAAATGTGTGTGTATAGCATAACATATTTTAATTAAGATGTATTAATATTTTGGGATCATAGATCGATAAATAATGGACGTAGTATCCGTGACTTCACCCATCTGTCCCTGAGCACTGTTTTGAAGCCAATCATCGGTGGCAGCCATATTGGAACTCAACCAGGCAGAGTGTGATGTAAAGAGGCGGGGTTTGAGCCTTTTTTGAACCAGCCTGTAAACATGTTTATTTCTGTCTTCTTTGAATGGGTGTGTATGTGGTTTCAGGTGTTTCTGCAGCCAGCCTCAAGCGGATTCACGATGAATGACAGTTTATAACCCTTCTGCATGGGCTTCATACTCTGAGACTGGATGTTGCCGCTTGTTTGGGATGCTGCAGAAGTACAAAAACCTCTATGATATTCAAAACAAAGTTAGGCCCTTGTCTGCAGGAGGGGTAGGGCTTGATAACTGATTGCCCACCCCAGGGACCAGGCTTAAATCCTAAAGTATAATTGGCAATGACGAATGACAGAGGCGGGGCTTATTTTAAAAGAAGAAGAAAGATTTGCATACTTTCAATTTGTTGTCTTACTTCTTCAACTTAAAGCCAAATAAATACAATTAGTGGAGGCAAAAATGCTAGTTATTTTTTGGTTAGTGTGCGCAGACTTCATGCCACCCCTGCGTACGTCAGTGCACTAGCTGGGCACAAGTCTAAAAAGTCTGGACACACCCCTGCTGCTCTGGCTGCAACTTTACATTATAACAGAGAAGCATTCAAATAAGAACCTCCTGTATATGTGGAAACAAACAACGAGGTCCTGAAAACATATTTAATAATTTTTCTCAGTTTTGTACGTGAGCTGCAGCGCTGCTCTGCAGGCTCCGGGGATGACCGGGCTCATCTGAAAGGACAGCTTACGCATCATTACACTCTCACTCACATCTAACAGCTACACCAGAGGCCTTTCCCACGGGATGGAGTTCACACACAAACTCACACACGCACGCAAAGAGTCCATGTGCAGCCTCACACACAGACACACAGACACAGACACACACTTCTCTGCAGTGCAGGAAAACAAAATGTCCCAGACGTTGAGCTAACATCTGTACAGCTCCACGCAGAGTTTACTGAAAAGACCGGTCCTTGAAAAGCAGCAGGAATCACAATGGTGACCTTTGACCTCCTCGGCCACGGCGATCACCATTCACTCTGAGTTCCTTCAGTGAACGAGCAGCTGTGCGGACATCAGAGGACAGAAAGGAGTCTGAAGTGGACATTTCCTCCCTCGGGACATTCATCACTCATTTTGGGACTAAATTATACATTCAACCCCTTGTGTGCACCTTTACAGGAATAAAAGCTGCCTCTCGACTGCAGTGAATCAGAGTTTTGGAGTAAAACAGGACAAGAGAACATCTGCCTGTCTGTCTGCCTCCTTTGTGCAGGGCCACCATTGTGCCTGCTTCATTCCTCTGCACTCGCTCAATGGCTGCGAGGGGTTCAGTCAGGATCAAGTTTGTAAAGAGGGATCCAGGAGTAAAGCTGAGGCAGAGCACAGCAGGCTGCATTCCAACGAATCAGAGACGGACTGAAGCTGCATATAAATGCATTTTTTAATTAAAAAAGGAGAAAAAAACGGTTACTTTCATCTAAAGAGCCAACTCTGAGCAGCTGTATTTAGAATTCTTTACCAGCTATGTGATAAAAAGTTTGACATTGAGTAAGCTGCATCATGAAAGAGTTTTCTAAAAGACTTGTTCACAAATAAGTGAGCTAACATCAATGCATAGAACAAACACATTTAAAAGGTTTTTACCAAGATGATGCAAAGACAATGTGGTGCAACAAATATCACAAACATTAAGCTCAGTTAGATTTGCAGAAATGGGACGACGGTTTACAGGATGTTGTTGCTCTCCCCATCATGTATGTTTTTCTTGAGCCTCCTTCAATTTTAAACTTTACAAGTCTTATAAAGTTATTTTACAAAATGTTCATAATGTGAAAGGCAATTTTTATTGTCCAGAAAAACTGTGCAGGGTGTTTTTCTACACTTACATTTAGACATTAAGCTGATTTGATTCCAAAAGAAGCCTTAAGAAAGCTTAATCAAAGTAGAATAAGCTGTGTCTTCTTGCACTGCTTACATTATGCACATTCACAAGCACTGATGTTGGAAAAGTGTGACTGCATCAAACTATCTGACCCCCCACCCACAGGAGTCCCTCCCTGCTCCCTCTCACCTCTGCTTGAGTGTGGTCAGATCTCCAGCCAGGTTGTCCCTCTCTATCTCCAGCCGAGCCTTCCCTGCAGTGAGACCGTCCACCTGCCTGCGCAGCTCCCTCAGCTCCTCCTGGTAGATGTCTCCCAGACGGCTGGGCTCCTTCCCCCTCAGCTGGTTCAGCTCCACCACCAGCATCTTATTCTGCTGCTCCAACAGGCGCACCTTCTCTATGTAGCTAGCAAAGCGGTCGTTCAGGCCCATCATCTCCACCTTCTCGTTGGTGCGGGTCTCCTTGTAGTGGGCCTTCATCAAAGAGTCGGCTGAGAAGTCCAGCCGGTCCCCAGGGCTCCCCAGCAGCAGGGCGCTGCTGGATGAGCCGAAGGAGATCCTGGAAATGGGGCTGGAGTGAGTGATGGTGCGAGGGGTGCCATGCCAGGAGACACGGTTAGAAAGGCTCCCAAGTCGGACTCCTGAGCTGCTGGAGCCCTGGGGCCCAAAACGCTTCCTGTAAGAGGACTGGATTCTCTGACTCTCCATGATGTGGAATGAAGCCCACTCGGGGTACAAATGAAGCTTTTATAGAGGCGGGCGAGTCCCCCAAATCCAAAGCAGAGAGGCCACAGGGTGCGGCAGAGAGAGGGGAGGGTGGCAGGCAGTGAATGGGACAAAAAAAAGGGAGAGCGAAGGGGTGGTTTACATGACACTCAAAGAGCTGTGTGCCAGGGATTGTCCATGCTCGTCCACTCAACGACAAATGTCTCTTGGCCTTCTCCCCTCTCTCTCTCTCTCTCTCTCCCCCCACCTCTCCTCCCTTCTCCCCAGCCTCTGACTCACTCCGTCTCTCTGTCTCACTCTTACTTTCACCCTTTTTTGTCTTACTCTCCTCCTTTCTCTTCCAGCTGAATGAAAAGGAATGTGTGTGACAGGGTCTCGCCACCAATTCAACCTGACCACACATGCGCTCTCACAAAAACAGACACAGAAAGTTTGATCCAACGAAGGCATGGAGACGTTGGGAAGAGTTTCACTCTGTGATCAAAGGAAAACACAGAGGATTGACTGAAGAAGTAGATAAACAAGACAGAGATGGAGAAATGATAGATGCATTGAGGTGATGAACATGCAGGCTAAGGGACAACATCCAACACATGAAGCTGCAGAATTTAGGGGGATTCCAGCATCCTACTGTGAGAGGAGGATGCAGCACAGAGGAGCTGTTTCTCCTCTTTGGATCAGTTTGTGGCACAGTTACATAACAAGGACAAGACTGGATACAATAATCACCAAACACCTGCTTACTCTAATGAGAGTAATTTATTACAGAAATAGATTAGTCTTCCTCTGCAGCCACAGATTTCACTGCTCCTCTGTGATCTATTTATTCAGATTCAACTTAAGACAAAACCAAACCTTTCCATGGAGTTATGTGAAGAAGGGGGAATATTTTCATACTTCAACTACTGCATCTTACATTATTTTGTCAACCGTAGACTCAAGCTCTGAGAGAAAAGTGTGTTTGGAGTCATAAGGCCCTGATAATGAAACTGTTTTCTATTTGGGGACCAATTATCAGGCATGTAAGGCAACCTTTACTGGACTACATTATGTTTCCTCCTCCAGACATGCACACCAATAAAGCAGGGGTTCCCAAAGTGTGGGTTGGGACCGCCTGGGGGGTCGCAAGACACAAATGGGGGGTTGTGAGATGTCTTCCAGAATGTTTTAATCTAAAATTAGTACATTTTACCCATTATAGTAAAAAATATCAACAAAAATAGTAGCTAAACTTGAAATAAAACCTTGAAATTAGAAAATGTAATGAGTTTTCTGCCTTTCTTTTTGCCAGATGACTTCTAAGTTTAAGGTTAGTGAACAGTTAATTATCAAAAGCATCAGTAGCAGCAGGTTAATTCATAACGGCACAGGAAACACAGACATGCTCACATAGGTAGGCTAGTTTTCTGCAGACTAGCTGAATAAAGCCACATTATATAACTTTGAGGGACAGTGGGGGTCACGGGTCTTTGGCACCATATTTTGGGGGTCGAGGACTGAAAGGTTTGGGAACGCCTGCAATAAAGGACGGTAATCATTTCCCATTAATATGGATAAAAGAATCAGAAACAGTCCAAATGTGTAGATACAAATGATCATGCCTCCCGTAACATAAAAAGGAAATGTGTTGCTGTTTAGTACACTGTTTCTAAACTCCAGTAAATCATGATGAATGAAGCCTTATTTGAATAAAACCACCTTTATCAGTCACACCTGGAGAAAATACTCCTTTTTATTCTCAGGTGAGTATTTCAGAACACATTTACGTCATTTAAAACCCTCTGAAATTCATGGTAGTGTTATTTATTAAAGATGGCATCATTTCATTTTGTAATAATATTCAAATGACGCTGATATCTTAAAGGAATAGTTCACTTTTTTGTTGATTTTTGAAGTGGGGTCTTCTGACGTACGTCTCTGAAGTGACTTTATTCCTGGTCAGTTGATAAAACCGTCCATAAACCTGATGACCCAAACATACATTTAAAGAAAGAAAGAAAGAAAATCAATTTAGAACTTTTTTCAACAAACAACAAATAATCTATCGTCCCTTTAAATTCTGTTTTCCTCAAACTGAATGCTCCATGTTTCTCTAAAGGAGCTCATGTACACTTTAGTACCGCAGTGCGAGTTTGTAGCCAAGGTTCCAGAGAGACTGCAGGACACCGGGTTGTTCCCTGTGTTCTGGTTATTAGACGTCCTGATGGCTGTAAAGACAGATGGATGGGCGAGACGAGGAGGACGTGGAGGACGTATGTAGGGAGAGGGAGAGACCTAATCTGAACTTGAGGAGGTTACAAAAACAGTTTGTTCCTACCTTGACAACTGCCATATATAAAGCACTTCAACCCATAAAGGGATGGGGGGGGTGTTTACATCCCTGAAGACAAGAAAAACCACATTAGTGTCCTTTATTTTACTGGCTCATTTTACTGCAAATACTGGACAGTCCGGTGTCTGTATCGTAGCTTCAGGCTGACAGACAAGTGAAACATATAGAATGAATAATCAATGAGTTGATTGAAAAATAGAAATTAAACTCCATAAAAGCTGAAACCAAAGGCTGAGCATAATCTCAGTGACGTCACCCAGTGGTTTCTGAAGAGGCCCAAAGATGGGGGCCACCATATTGGAAATATTCCATGTTGAAGTAACAAAATTCTGTTTATTTATTGACTATTTATAGATATATCTGCATGTTCTATATCATTTTTATTCCCCTTGTTTAAAATGTACTTCGTATTTTCATTAATAATACATTTTTTGAAGAGGGCTCTTCTCAAAGCCCAAGTTACAAACATGCAGGTCATACAATAATCAGGTTTTAACATGTATAACAAAGAGTAGAGGTATAATAAGGTCATCACAGATATCTTAAAGAAGAAGTATAACTTGTAGAAGCAGTGGTAAAGTCATTCAGCTGTGCTTTAGCTACAGGTAGTAAAAACCACAACAGCACGGGGACATAAAGGACCTCTTTGTTGCTGGCTCATAAAACCACCGGGAGTGGAAACCAGTGGTACTGGGAGACAGTAAATAAAGCCTCGTACGACTCTACTATCTGGCCTCTGAGTGTTGTCGCAATTAAGGGGCGCAAAACAACAACACAGTGTCTTGAATCCCAATCGGACTCTGTTGATAGAGGTTAAACGAGATGGCACACTGTAAGTCTGGCAGAGATTTGTTGACTTTAAAGGCTCCATCGCTAAGGATTAATGCCTCGGTTGCATCATTAAGGTGACAGTAATTGTTCCTGCTCTCTGGATGTTTTAACAATCTCGAGCGTTGCCTCAGATCTAGTTACTGAGGTAATATGTCCCGAAGATTAAACATTCACAGAGAGGAGAAGAAAGGGGAGGTACAGGCCTCTGCCTCTCCCCCACCTCCCTGCTGCTGAAGTCACTGCAGAGCCAAGTCAAACAGCTGATTCATGTGCCCAACATGAGGAGACCGTTTCATTTGCAGGATGTACAAGAAAAAAGGGTGAGGAGGAGAATCTTAATGCTGCTGGACTCTGACTGATCTCACGCCGAGGGAGTTGCCAGCTAAGTTTGACTGTGCAGCACTCAGCCCTGGCTTTGTGCTCTGGCATTTTACACCCACAAACCCCAGTGTGAGCCTCTCAGATACCATCACTCAACTCCACTGATGGCCACAGTCCAAATTGAATCCTGACAAACCAGCTGGAATCATGACTGTCTCAGCCCCGCCTTCATCACCTATATCAAGGCCCTGGAGTGCAAGTTACACAAGAGTGAGAGTACAGGCCTCAGTATGAAAAAACAACACTTGAGGAAACAAAAAGCAACAGACACACACCCGAAGACACACACTCAAATTATGATTAGTGACATCACTGCCATGGATTCCGGTTCCTAATGAGAAACAGTTGATTTTAATCACCCATTAGTCCTCATCAGTGAGAGTATGTGCTGATTGCAACAGCTGCACCGCGTGACTGAAAACAACATTTGATTGGTTTAATTGGAGACGGCATTTCAGACAATATAGCAGGCAGAAAACAGATATAAACAAAAAATGATGCCAATAATCCTTGAATTACCTGATTTTTTTCGTTGAGAGAGATGCAAGTTTGGGATCCAAAATAATCCTGTAACTACATTTAATTTAAACTTTTTTTTCTTCATGTCAGGGATTCTGCAGGCACATTCAAGCCAGTTTAATTTTAAGCCAAGAGCAGTCTGTTTTCTTTTTTACCTCCACATGGTTGGACTGCAAACTTCCTGCAGTCTTCCTCAAACAAGTCACGTGGAGTCTCGCCTCTTCAGGTAGGCTGACCAAACCTCTGTAAATCAGCTGAGAGACAGCAACATCACGTGACTCCTCTGAGGAAGAGTGCAGAAAGTTTGCAGAAACATAGGCAGGAAAAAAGGGTTCAGAATTGATACTCTATTACAGGGGTTCCCAAAGTGTGGGTCAGGACCCCCTGGGGGGTCACGAGACACAAATGGGGGGTCGTGAGATGTCTCCCAGAATGTTTTTTTTTTTTAAAGTTAAATAAAAATAGCACATTTTACTCATTATAGTAAAGAATATCTACAAAAATAGTAGCTAACCTTGAAATAAAACCTTGAAATTAGAAATTGTAATGAGTTTTCTGCCTTTCTTTCTTTAGATGACTCCCAAGTTTAGGGTTAGAGAACAGTGAATTATCAAAAGCATCAGTAGCAGTAGGTTAATTCATAACAGCACAGGAAAAACAGCAACATGCTCATATAGGTAGGCTAATTTTCTGAAAACCAGCCACATTAAATCACTTTTAAGGGACAGTGGGGGTCGTCAGGCCACAGGTCACAGGCTGAAAAGTTTGGGAACCCCTGCTCTAAAAAGATGCATTACCGTGAAGACAGTATTTTCATGTTGTAGCTGGTAGCAATGGATGCTATTTAACTGTCTATATATTCTAATTTTGAGTAAAAAGAATCATTTACTGTCTTGTGTAGAGTTTTAATTTGCAAAGTGACAGGAAACTGAAGCTAGTAAAAGAATGAAGTGAAATAAAACTTACAATATCAATATCAATGTTATAAAATGAGCAGCATTAAACTCAAGATAGTGTAATAATACTTCAAAACTGCACTTGAGTGAAAGTATATGAAGGATGACTTCATCAGACAACCCTTTACACTTTCATTAATTTACCTGGTACACAATAGAGGCCCGTTTGTGCTCTGAGTCATCTGGATGTCTCAGGTGCAGGGACCTGACTGATCAACAGCTAAGTTCTTGAGTAATACTGAACCAGTGTAGTCTCACGGGAATGAGCCATGATAAAATCAGGGGAGCTTAACTGGGACAGACCGGCCAGCTATATGACTCAGCACCACCGGACCCAAACAGAGTGGAGCCACAAAGAGGCTGGGTGCAGAGCCAGTTCAGGACCGAAGCTCCAGTCTGCCTGTCAGCAGGAATTCTGGGGGGCCAAATACACCACACAGGGCGGAGCTGCATACCACACAAACATCACAACACAAGCACAGGACTGATGCAAACAGACTGGGAACTTGTGCTGCAAACCATGTGGGGTTTGAAAGGTGATGCACTTTTTTTATGGTTATGAAATCCTTGAATTTGACCTGCAAGAACCAAAATTTTGACAGGACACAGGAGAGTCAATCTGCAGCCATGCACCCTGCTTTATGAGACCACACTCAGTGCTTTGAGTTAATGCTTTTTAGCAGGTGTAAAGATTACCATGTTGACTTTCTTAGCTCAGTGTGTTTGCATATTAACATCCAGATTTTTAGCAGGTGTAAAGATTACCATGTTGACTTTCTTGGCTAAGCCTGCAAGCATGCTTACATCGTGTCATTGTCATTGATTTCAGCGTAAACTTTGGATTTGGGTGGAATAATTCACCTCAGAAAAAAAGAGGATTATTCTGTGGGTGCAAAAATCACAGTAGGTCTTTCTGAGAGATCTCTTTCAGTCTATGTAATCCTACCAACCTGGGGTGGAAGATGTTACAATGACCCTGCCATGGCTCAAACGTGTCTAACAGAAACCCAACATGTTAAAATCAGAGCTCACTGAACATGGAATAACTAAGGGTCCAGGAGCAGGAGGGAAGCAGCCAGATTTCAGTGTTTTTGCTCAAAATAATCAACCTGTTTTACTCTTTAATATTAACTATAAATAGAATATTTGTCTTTAATTCATCCCTTGATTAAAGTGGATTTAATCAATTTGTAAAAGCAATAAAACCAAAACCTGCAAAAAGCAACCCACCCTGTGTCTCGCCAAGTCATGAAAAAGACCCTTTGTTCAATCAATCTGTTTTCCCATCTCACAGCAAGACACTGTTGTAGAAATCTGTCCCTCCTGTGTCTGTCTCCTGTTTTAGCTCATGAGATGAGAAAAAAGAACTAAAATAGAGGAATAAACACAATGAGGCAGAGAGGAAGAGAGAGAGAGGGAGAGAGAAAAAACAAGTGCATCCACCGAGCACTGCCAACAATGAGCTCTGTCTCCTGTGTCTGCTCATTTTTCTGGCCTCATGAGTTTCAACAAGCCTCCGTCTGAAAACATTTATAAAAACAAGTCTTTTATTTTGAAGGAGGGCATGACATATATACAGTATACAACATATATACGTATATATAAACACTGTCTTTAAACATACTACTCTTTTCTGCTGTAGAATAAATTTGATACATCAGACTTTGCACTGCAAGTCTCGTCATGATACATACTCATACTTTTACATATATAGATCTCTAAACCACTAGTTTATATTCATTTGCTTACCACAGGGTTCTTCTTCTCTTCCTTTAAAATTAATTATTGCAACATATTCTTGCTGCCTTTAGCTTTTAGCAGCCACACAGAGAGGTCTCATTTTAGCTTTGAGACAGCAGGAAGCACTTTGCCAAGAATATTATTCAACACCGGACTTGTTGTCTGAACCCTGGGATAAACAAAGTCGTCATCTAGGCTGGAAAGCAGACTCTGAAGTCCAGCACTGGCTTTGATCCTGCTCGTCTTTGGCTCGCATACATCCTTTAATTACTCTGCAAAAACAGAGAACACACAAACGTTTTCCCCAGCACATACTTCTGTAAATTTAACCTTTACATGCGTTTTTAAAGACGTGATAATGATGCAGAGTTTCCTCAACCTGTCAGGTAACACTGTCGTCTGAATGTACTGAAAGGGTTTTGGAGCTGGATCGAGAACCGGGCAGCCAGAGTCTGCTTTCCACCCATCTTTCATTTATAAACCCATATTCTGTTACGTCTGCAAAACCAGCTGCTTTTAATGATTTACTTTAACTACACATAATCCCGAGAGTATCATTCAATTCTGACACAGTCTAAATATAAAAAATATATTCATACATATATATTTGCTTATAAAAATCCGACTGGGATGGACACGGGGACATAAATAGAAATTAAACAATTTTCACATTTGAAGTAAAAAATATAATCAAATTTGGTCAAGAGAACAAAAACTCCACAACATTCATTTTACATAAAAGTGCATCTGATTTTAAAAAATGGTTCCTCGAGCTAAAGGCTTCTCAGTCAGGGATGTTTGGTCCGGACACACTTGAAAATAAGACCTTCCCTAAAGTGAGGCCTTTAGTTTGGATTTTGAACACACATGAAATAATACCAATTCCACCGCAGAGCATATGTCCTGCTCCTTTTTGGCACTTTGTACACTGAGAACACCTTTAACACCTTCAAGAGGACGCAGGCTGCTGGAGGGATACGTCACACTGAGACGGATAGAACAAGACCGGGTGATGTGTGTTTAGAAGCCTCATGAAGAGTCACACATCAAACTCATACCTCAAATGAACAGATTCATTTGTTTCAATTCCTAGACTTAAGCTAAGTCGGGCTGGAGGAGCCAAATTGAAATGATAAGTTTACAAACAGCAACCAACAAATCCTTCCCACTCTGCCTTTCAGAGAAACCAGTAAGGTAGTTCAACAGCTGCAATGAGAGCATCTCCAAAAGACAAGATTTTCTTTACTAGAAGCAGGGGCGTGTCCAGAACTTTTTGACCGGGGTGGCCCAACTGAGGCTCTCTCATCGGCAGGGGTGGCCTAAATCTTCTGAGCTTGATTCTTTAAGGACTTACAAAAGATGTTTTTTCAAAGTCACATTTGAGGGCACTAATAAAGAAATCTACTGTCAGACTTTTAACTCATCCCAAATTATAGATTTTAACAGAAACCCCACCTCTGACAACGCAAACAGCCAATCATAGCTTAGGATTTTGGGGTGGCCCCTAGGGTCTCTGGACACGCCACTGACTAGAAGTGAATGTTCCTTTATGCAGGTAACTCGAACTGACCTACCAGTATGTCCGAGCTCTTTTTGGAATATTAGAGCTGTGCTTTGTCTGAAAAAACAGCATAAAGTTACCTTAATCAAGCTATTTTCTTAAATAGAGCAAAGACGGCAGCTTAAAATCATAGTAGTCTTTGCTTTATCATAGTTTTTGATCGACTGATCTACAGCTGAAACTTGACAAAAGGTGTTTTATCAAAATATGTTACAGTATTTTGAGTCAGATTGTTTGCAAAGTTTTAAAAAATACCTTCAGAACAGCTGTTTAAGTTGCTTAATGCTCTCTGTGTTAATACTTCTCTGATGCTTTGACTTGACTGTCATCGTAATACATAAAGAAACACAACTGGAATCAGGAGCTGCAGTGCATCATGGTCTGTAAGGAGAGCTTTCAGGGGAGGACGTTCTGTATTTCTCTATTATTAATTAAAATAAAAGTGTCCTAGTCTGTTTGTTCGAAAGCTCAGTATTGTTCTTTTTGTTTTAGGATGTTTTGCATTTATCAGATAGGGATGGAGAGAGGGAGAGGAGATGTGGGATGCAGAGATTTGGGGATGATATATGCAGCAAAGGGTCATGGCCAGGAGTCGAACCTGCGACCGCTGCGATGAGGGCTGCAGCCTCTGCACACTGCAAGACCGCCCCTTGTTCCTCTGTTACGCTCCAGTGTAGCTTCTTTACACATGTGACATCACTTCTATGCTTTAATGGAGTTTAAGGGTGGCGTTTCTTTGACGGACCCAAAATGAAAAAAAAGAGGACAATCCTGTTAAATTAACACTGCTTTACATCAACCGGGCAAAGTGGAGCTTTAGGCCTGCTGTAGCTTTAAAACTGTGCTCAGCTAAATGTTTAAATGTCAAACACTTAAAGGGCTTCCTGGTATCAGAGCCCTACAAGTGAATGTAAACACTGGAGAGGATCATTTATAAAGACACAACTGGTGCGTGAATGATGCTGCCTTTGGAGGGCATCATATGGATGTGTGTGTGTGTGTTTGTGTGTGTGTGTGTGTGTGTGTGTATCTGAGAGGGATCAGCAGCCGAGCAGACGCTTTGTCTGTGTTTTGTTTCCCTCTGTTGGTGAGAGCATGTACTGGCATTGGTTTCTGGTTTTGAAGGCATTTGATCTTTGGATCTGTGCTAAAGGAGACTGAATTTCCTTGAAGCATCTGAACGGTTGCAGAAGTTTGATCAGCCTCCTGACGAGCGCCATGTCCACATCCCTGCCGTGGAAGTGTTTCAGAGAAAGCTACAGATACTGCTGAGGCTCCTGTGAGACTCTGTGGGTGAAGTTCAGAAACCAGGCAGGTCAGTCAGCACAGAATCTGAGAGAAGGGATGTCTGAGCAGCTCCTCAGCACTGGGCCTGTGTTTGGCTTCCACAAAGATACAGCCGATGAAGTCCCGAGCCTGGTCCGATGTGTGTGAGGGCAAAAGGGGGTTGGTGGGCTGGGTGGCAATCTTGAATATAGCCGCCATCGCCTCAAACTCGGCCCATGGCGGCTTTTCTGTCAGCATCTCCACCACCGTACAGCCGAGGCTCCTGCAACAAACAAGATGTGTTTTCTTTAAGTCACATGACAAGCTAAAACAAATACCTCACATTATGTCCCAGCTGCTCCACACTACAGCGCTAAAGGAATGTTTAGAGTGTAAACTCTGCAGGACCTCCTCCACCTGTCTGGGAGGTACAAGCCCTCCTCGGAGCGTAACCCCCCCCTCCAGCTTGGGCCGAGAATTTGGAACATACCAACCTCTGTTACGACCTGTCTGACTGGCCTACAGCCAATCACATCACTCCCCTTGAAGGGCAGCACTCACTCAGGTTGCATAAGGGAATATTTTCTGCTGTGTGTGGGGAGCGTAGTAGAAACTTAGTGACACACACAGCAGGCTTTTAAATATATTCAGAAGTTCTGCACGTCTCATCCCGTCTGCCCCTGGCTTGGCTTCTGACTCTACCCGCTCATAAACTTGTGGATTGAAGTCACAGACATGTTTTTCCCTCCTTTAAACTACATTATTTTACAACGACATACTTTATTAATCATTAAAAAACAGACTTGCATGCAGGTTTCTGTCATTTCCATCAAAGTGGTGCTTGTTCCTCACTGGTCAAAAAGCCACAATGTCTGCATTTGTGTGTGTGCATGTTGTTTTTACAGTAATTTACTTCTCAATCACACAAAGAATCATGAGTTACAATAATAACCATTCATATTATACATGTTAGAACATTATGTGCATCATTTCAGGTGCATAATGCTTTTGTTGTTGGTTAAAAATAATGAGCAGATGGTCTGTTTTGGAATCAACAAGCCACAGTGGCAGGTGGACAAAATGTTAATGCAAAAATATCAAAACTACCTCCATCTACACTACCAGTCAAAAGTTTGGAAACACCTTCTCATTCAAGGGTTTGTACTTATTTTAATTATTTGAAACACTGTAGATTAATACTGAAGACATCAGAACTACAAAAGAACATATATGGAATTATTTAATTCACAAAAAAGTGTTAAATAAAGCAGAATATGTTTTATATTTCAGATTCTGTAAAGTAGCCCCCTTTTTCCTTCATGACAGCTTTGCACACTCTTGGTATTCTCTCAGTCTGCTTCATGAAGTGGTCTCCTGGAATGGTTTCTAATGAACATGAGCCTTGTCAAGAGTTCATTTGTAGAATGCCTTGCCTTCTTAATGTGTTTGAGACCATCAGTTGTGTTGTTCAGAGGTAGGGTTAGCACACAATGGATAGCTCTGTTTGACTACTGTTGTAATCCAGATTATTGTAAAACCAGATTATTTCATATGTTTGATGTCTTCAGTATTAATCTACAATGTTGAAAATAATTAAAATAAATAAAAACTATTGAATGAGAACGTTTTGACTGGTAGTGTATATCATCATCGCACATTTTCTGGAAATATCATGCTATAATTCATGCTGGAATAAATCCTAGTCGCTCCTCTCCTGCTCTTCCTTCAGTTTAAAAGCCACCTTTACTAACTGTGACTAAGTTAAGGCATGACATCTACACTCAACACACTTCCTTCATACGCTAGAATCCCACTACACAGCTGTATGTGTCTCCAGCTCTTACCAGACGTCGGCCTTTCTGCCGTAGCCCTCTCCACTGATCACCTCCGGGCTCATCCAGTAGGGGGTGCCGGTCACTGAGCGGATGCCGGTACCAGACATGCAGATGGTCTGCAGCCGCTTGCTGGCACCAAAATCTCCGAGCTTCACATTGCCCTCTGAATCCCTCAGGATGTTGGCACCTTGATCAGCAGAGAGAACAAGGAACATGTAAATATATTATCTCACCGTTCAGCTGCCACATGTTACCAAACACAAACACCCACATGTCCATGTCTGAATATTTAACCAGTGTCAAAACAGACAATGAGACTCTGCAGGACTACCTTTGATGTCCCTGTGTACGATCATGTTGCTGTGCAGGTAGGACATGCCCTCCAGGATCTGTCTGGTGTATTTCCGGGTCACATTTTCTGTCAGCGCACCATAGGCCTTTAGCTGGTCTTTGACTGAACCCTGACAGAGAGAGAGAGCACCACAGCTTCAAGACAACACACAGACTGCAAACACATTGAATCCATCTCATCACTGAAAGCCTGAGAGAGGGAGAGAAGGAATAAAGGAGCCAGGCTTGAATCTAGCACTTGAAAGATGTCTTTCTTTTTGAACGAATGGTCCCAAAAACGAAAGAATTTAAATCTGAAGGAAAATGTGGGAGTGAAGTTCGCTTGAAATGATTATTGTTTGCCACATTACAACATCTGCAGCCCTGCAGACATATGGGAAATAATACTATTAAATATGTTATCTGGTTGCAATGCTTTTCAGTAAACTGCCTGGAGTGGGGCATGTGATATTGGACAATCTTGCAGAGTTGCACGGATATAAAAATACAAGAAATATAGAAAATAAACAGCTGATTTGCTCTTTGATCATGTTTTTATGGACTTGACAAAAACTAGTGGACTTGAAGCTGATTCCAAAAAGTGCAGGTTGAATTTGTCAGGATATATGCCTCACAACTTCCTCTCTGAGTTCCTTAAAAGTTTCCTGGAAAAGTTCCCACAATTTAGAGAGCTAGAAGTATTTCATTTTATAAACACTGGATTTAATTTCAGGTGTAAAAGAGGAAGCTTGATCAACTGCTTTCTGTCTTTTGTCTTTTGTGACTGGCTTACTACCTGACTTTGAAGTAAAGTAAAGCTGCCCTCATCAAACAGTGATTTTAAATTCAGAAGAGTGAACTCAAAGTGTGACGTTGTGAGATCAAATTCTGGGTTTTAGGTTTAAGAAAACAACCATCCTCTTAAGTCCTGTTTGGAAGTGTGATGTTCAAGATACTCAGACTCACCCCCGGCATGTACTCCATGAAGATAGTGAGGGTCTTCTCATTGTGGTCCCTCAGACAGCCGTAATACTGAACAATGCGCTCGTGATGCAGATTTTTCAGCAGCTGGATTTCACACTCCAGAGCGCTGACCTCCTGCGTGAAAACAATAAGTGGTTGGGAAATTACACACTGAAGATCCAAATGATCGCCAAACCGTGAAACAGAGAAGTGGTCAGAGAAGTGGAACAATGCATCACTGCTGATTTACTGTCTTCATTTGCAAACATTCCTCTGTCACCGCGCAGCCACACTGGCTCGGTGCTATCTGTTACTGCTGATGACAAACAATTGAATCATAAACACAGACGACAAACAGTGATTTAGGACGGTGTGTGGAGTCGGCTGAAAGTAAAACCTGAAGCAGAGTAGATGAAGCTAAAACTAGAAGAAGTATCTGTTTACTTCAGAGAGAGGCTTAGTCCCCAATATGGTGGGATAATAAGAAAACAACTAATGCAGATCTGCTGTGAGCTGGGGGAGGGTATGTGAAGGGGTGACGGGAGGCCAAGGCAGAGCCGACTCCTCACCCCTCCCCGACACCACAGCGTCTCCCAACAACACTCAGCTCCTTTAAGAAACAGGAAGTGACCGAGCATGTTTTCAGTGGAGGGTAGGAAAGACATCTGAATGGGTTCAAGTCGGGGGGAAGGGGAGGAAGAAACCCTGTGAGGTGCGTTTTATTCCTTTATCATATTGAATTATTCATCCCTCTGCAAACTCTTTGTTGTGTTTCTGTGTCAGCAGATGAAATAAATCTTCTGTGGTTTAACTCACAGCCAAAGAAGTCTGAGGCAGATTAGTTTTTAACAACAGGAACAGTTTATTCTCAACTAACCACCTTCATGTCAGTATAATGACCTCAACAGCTCATATCATGAGGTCATTCTTGGCTGAATCATGATTCGTTAAACATCACATGAAAGTTTAATATTTGACAATAGACTCGAATGATGTAATTTCCTAAAAGTAGCTGGATGTCTAATGTCTAACCAGATGTAGTGAAAGTGTAAGAAAAGGCACGGAGAAGTGATCTTTACATGTCTGGGGTCTTACCTTGCTGGTGTCAGGACTCTCAGGATCAAACTGGACCTGCTTGGCAGCCAGTTCCCTCCCAGTGTCCACATCATAACACAGGTACACCCGACCAAACGCTCCCTGGCCCAGCAGCTTCCCCCTCCGCCATGTCATCGGAGCACTGGGCGCTGAGAAGAAAGAAATGCGCTTAGTTATTGGTCTCTTTTTACACGCCACAGAAAAGAGAGAGCTTTGTTTTCCCCTTAAATTTGCTCACAGACAACAAGTTTCTCCTCGGCTGCCAGAGTCTGCAGTAAACGGGGCTGAACAGAGCTTTCTCTGTATCAGACGCACAAGTAAGAAAGCAAAGCGTGCTTCAAGTTGTCAAAGGGTTCCTTCAACTTCAATTTATTACATATTTTTGTGAATCATGTGATGAAGTTTATTTGTTCACATACAAATCCATTTTAAGATTTAAACTCCACTAATTTAAGGACTTTCCTCCGCTTCCCTCAACCCTTCAGCGTGTTATGATTTGATCTTTTGAGAATTCACATCAACCTCAGAAGTGAAGTATATTTTCTTGCGACTCACATTTGTGTGCGACAGATCGATCCTGAAGTCGGAGTCGGCCCTGAGCGTCAACAAGCTGCCAGCTGCCCAGACTCTCCTCGCTGCCGTTGAGCGACCTTCGCGAGGGAACCAGAGTGAATAGATTCCCCTGAGGGCGACGGATCCGCGGGAATGTCCGACGGCCTTAAGGACACAGGAAACACATGAGGAGTCAGAACAGTATGAATTAAAGAAAAGGTTAAAATCTAAAAGAAAGCAGGCAGAGGATTCAGACCCTCACCTTCACTGTGGTCCTTGTGATGCAGGGAGACGTGGTACCTTCGAGGGTAGGTGCCTCCTTTCCCTGCTACCCGGTCATACACGTGATTCTCCCGGTCTGGAAGCAAAAGTCAAAGATTGTCCAACCACAGTTCATTCAAATGACCTTCTATACTACTTCCCTCGCTTATACGAATAAAAAATATATGAATAATTGAGATGAGATGTATTCATTGAGGTAAATTTACGTTGCTTTTAAAGGAAGAGGACAAGTCTTTGGCGTAAACATGGATCTTAACTTGCAGCCATGGAGCCTTTAAGATTGAGCATGAGTCTGAACGTGCTTTATTCCATAAGATGTGACTGTGCTGCTTTAAAGCAGTATGTACCTGGGTGGTGACTGTGCATTTTAAGTGGCAAAGGAGCAACTCTTACCTGAGCAGTCCTGACGGTTATCAGGGTAACTCTTGGCTCGGTGCATGCGGGACTTCCTCAGAGACGGGCTGTGGAAAGAAGACAGTTGTTGGACTTTGTGGGCCTCCATAGCACAGGTCATACTTCTAATGTTGTGAACACCAGCTATAAATAAACAAATGTTGAATGAAAATGATCTGATCACTTGTGAGTTACTGGTTAAGAAAAGCAGATAATTTGCTCCTCACCTGTCGGAGTTGCTGTCCAGAGACTGACAGCTTCCAGAGACAGAGTTCTCTGCACTGCTCCAGGGATCCAGCACCTGAAGGAAAAATACATTTGAATATTTTGACAGAAGGGATCCAGGATTTCCTATTTCTACAACACTGTCAGGGAAGTTTTGGAAGAGAATAACACTGTGGTGTCTCTACTTCCTGAAACTGTGCCCCATATCACTGAGAACCAGCCAAGATACAATCATATTAGTGAGCATAAAAATCCTGAAATACCAGAAGGTCATGATTCAAGATCTGTTTATGTGATCAGATCTTGTCAGGTTATATAGACGCACCATGTTAAATCTGAATTTTATGCTGGATTAGGAACTCACACACTGATCACTGGTCTCAGGGATGAACTCCCCCTCACTGTTGATGCTGGTGTAGGAACCTTGGCGGGCAATCCTCTGCTGGCGTTCAGGCACATACCCAGGAGGCGGCGAACTTCTACCCGTGTTCTGAGAACCTGGGATGACACAGAAGTTATGAGTATAAAGGAAACATTGAATGTATGAAAATAAAGAACTTATCTGGACTAAACAGGCCGGAGGACTACTGGGTTTGTTTTTGGACCACTTAGCCTGTTTTAGCATTAAAGGGCTTGAGCTGTCAGAGTCCAGCCTTACAGCCCTCCTGCAGCCACTCAACCCCCCTCCTTCAGAGGACAAAAATCCTAAACCAGGCCACTTATCCACCACACTAATAGCATTCTGTAATCTGATTGGCTGCTTTCCAGCAGGCATCGTCTAGTGATGGTGAACAGGAAAAGGAAGAGGACCCATTGCTAAAAGGGGAAGCCGAAGAAGGAACAGCCACAGAGCAAGCGAGTGAGAAGGCGACAGACAGGGAAATCCAGGTAGTTAAAAAAGAAGTTACATAACACAGCTACCCTTTAACTGCACATTTACAAAACGCTCAGACTTCTGAGGAAAATAAAGTGTCTACATTTCCTCCTGTGAGTCAGAATGGGAACAATCTTAAAGTGAGAGACAGACTTTAAAGACAGATAAGTACCCGTTGATAGGTGGCGCCCCCTGGGTTCAGCGGACTGGTACACCGTGCTGACGTCTCCAGTGGACTGGGAAGGCTTAATCCTCACCTGCTTACATGGCACATGATGGGAGGGGGAGGAGGCCTGTTGTGTACAGAGGAGAGGAGAACACAGCACATGACTGAACAATCTCTTCATGTCAACAAGCCTCTCAGTGTTATGCAAATGTGATGAAGAAATCTGTCCTTTTTACAACATCGCTCCGTGGTGAACAGACAGTGGTGCAAGACTGTGCTGTAAATTCATGCCCAGCGTGTGTGTGTGTGTGTGTGTGTCTCTGTGTGTGTGTGTGTGTGTGTGTGTGTGTGTGTGTGTGTGTGTGTGTGTGTGTGTGTGTGTGTGTGTGTGTGTGTGTGTGTGTGTGTGTGTGTGTGTGTGTGTGTGTGACTCACATTGCTGTGCTCCTGTGTGAGCAGCAGGATCCTGATGCTCTTCATGTTGGAGCTTCGGTCGAGCAGGTCGATTGCTTTGTCCAGGTCATCCTGATCTCGCAGAGGGATGGATAACTACCAGGATGCAGACAAACACACACAATAATCAAATATATGCAGTCACTCATAACAAGAAACACAAGCATGAATAAAATACAGACATAAACGTACTACATGCTCATATTAAAGGAATAGTTTGTGTAATTATTTATAGAAAAGGGGTAAAACATCACAGGGGAACTCCTGATTCCATACCATAGGATACAATATGATACCCAATACGTTGCCACATAAATTATAGTATCGTTATACAGTAATTCTGCAATATTTTTTATTATTATTATTATTTATTTATTTGTTTTTAAGTTATATTTTTGGGCTTTTTGCCTTTATTGATAGTACAGTTGAAGAGAGACAGGAAATGTGGGGAGTAGAGAGCGGGGGAAGACATGCAGCAAATGGTTGCGGCTGGGAGTCGAACCAGCGACCTCTTCGACGAGGACTATACCCTCTGTATGTGGGTCGCTTAGACCGCTAGACCACCAGCGCCCCTGATTCTGCAATATTTGATAAAGTGCAAGACACTCATATAGTCAAGGATCATGATTTCTGTGTGACCGCAGGATTAATGTCATTGGCGTCACCACAAAGAGTCATAAAGTAGTGACACAGTGAGTCAATACAATGACTGTATCAAACTAATCAGGATGATGATATGTTGACATATTTATACTGTCCCATCCCTATTCTGTCCAATGAAGACTTTCTTTCAGATAAAGTGAAATCTACAGAAAAACAGACACAAATAAAAACATAATGAATGTAGAAATATTTAGATATGCGTTTAGAGCAGGGGTTCTCAAAGTGTGGGTCGGGACCCCCTGGGGGGTAACGAGACACAAATCGGGGGTCGTGAGATTTCTTCCAGAATGTTTTTTCTTTTTAAGTTATCTAAAAATATTTATTATTACTATTATTATTATTATTATTATTATTATTATTTTTATTATTATTTGGTTATTAACCTTGTTTTCTCATGTTTATCTTTCTTTTTGTTTGAACTGCTAATTACTATTATTTCTTCATTATAATTATTATTTTGTATTTTTTGTATTTATTTATTTTTTCTTCTCTTTGTTGGTTTTCTATTACTTATATATAATTTGTTAAGTTGTGGTGAACAAAGAAATACTGAAAAATGCAATAAAAAAAAGTTGAATGTCAAAAGTTATCAAAAAATAGTAAAGTTTACCCATTATAGTAAAAAATATCCACAAAAACAGTAGCTAACCTTGAAATAAAACCTTGAAAATAGAAAATGTAATGAGTTTTCTGCCTTTTTTTGTTGCCAGATGACTCCTAAGTTTAGTGTTAGTGAACAGTTAATTATCAAAAGCATCAGTAGCAGCAGGTTAATTCATAACGGCACAGGAAACACAGATACATGCTCATGGAGGTAGGCTAAATCTCTGCCACATTAAATCACTTTGAGGGACAGTGGGGGTCACGAGTCTTTGGCACCAATATTTTGGGGGTTGCTGGCTGAAAAGTTTGGGGACCCCTGGTTTAGAGCATGCAACAATCAGCTGATCCATTCATTCTTTTTAATTTTTCATGCAAAAACACAAAACCCTCTTGAGCTACAGCCTCTCAGTGACAGACGTTCTGCTGTGTTGGTAATGAAAGGGGAAAATGTGAAGAGTCTCAGTTTTACCTCATTATTCATATAATTCAGGTCGAGCTGCTGGCCAAAGACACTCTTGACCTTCTGCTGGATTTCCTCAAACTGCACAGGCCGTCCAAACATTAAGATCCTACATGAGAAAGAAGTAAAGAAATCACATGGACGGACAGATGAGAGACGTATCCCGGCTGCAAAGGAAACTGCTTTCCGACTAACATGCACACGTGCAACAAAACCAACACAGGCTGCTCTCTTTCTTGCAGATTCCTGTAAGTGCACCTTGCATACTTGTGGTCTGTGCTGGCAACCACCGACAAACCACAGTCCTCTCCCCCCCTTTCAGTTCTGCAGCTCACATACCAGTCTGAAGTAAGAGCCGGAGTGTGTGTTTCACTCTGAGATGTGCATTTTCTCATGAACCGTAACATGTGACGAGAGCAGCGTGTTTGAGTGAGAGTGTTTACGTCTCTGTGTGAGTTCATGCTCCCTTCTCTGGATGTATACATGTTACTGCCTTGAGGGAAAAGGGGGAAAAAAGATAGAGTCACACTCACCTCCTCTCTCCTGAGAACTCAAACTTTATCCTGACATCATCCTGGGAGTGAGAGGAAACAGGAGAGTGAAAGAGTGCACACAGGAGGACAGTAAAGACAGACTGTTATATTCAAACTATTGCATCCTATGTAGCAATCTTCTTCAAGCTTGTTTAGTCCAAACGGTCATCATGAATGTTAAAGACTGGCTTGTAATGCTAGATTATAACTTAAAATCTCCTTCCAAGTCCAAAGTAAGTGACTGAGGTGGGAAAATGGTGCAGTCTGTCCATCCCAGGGGAACAATCTCCGGCTTTAAGCAAACACAACTCTTTTTACTCTCACTCTGATCTGTGGCTGCAGCCGTGGTGGACGAGGAAGGTGGGTGGGCTGAGGGCTACTTCTCGACACAAGCAGAATATATTTTTAGAGAAGAAGTTGAAAATAACTCAGTGCACTTTAATGCATTTCAGATGCAGAGTAGAGGTGGGTGGCTATCTTGGGAATCCAGCAGCAGTTATGTTAAATTAGCAAACTGTGTGGGCTGGAGGAAACACAGTAAGAAACATGAATATCTCTGCATGGGGATACCTGATGATTGCACAATTCTTAATTACAGCGGTGGTTTAAAATGTGTATTTTATGGAATCTGAAGTCATGGAGGAAACTTAACTCTGTCTGCATTTAATCCTCACTGACTTATAAACTCACTGCAGATCATAGTGAGCATGACTTTGAATCAGTGTGTGTGTTCTATCGTCTCCCACAGAGATGCAGCTGTGCACAAATACACTGATCATGTCTATCCTCCTTAAGAGTGAGGACTATTTAAGATATATTCCTGCAGATGATTCAGGTATTGTAACCTTAATTCACTGTGTTTGTATTCAGAGAAATCAAACATGTTTCTGTGTATTATGTGTGCAGCATGTTTCAGCTTAAAGCCCAGATGATAACAAAGGTTTTATCCTGTGCTACTCTGAAATATTTCTAGTATTCCTGTGTTTCAATCCTGGCTTAGGAGACCTTTACACAAGCTGTTGCTTCTAGAGGAGTCTTTGAAATATTTAAATGGTGGTGATAAATCTTTACAGGCGCAGCTGAGGCTCAGTGGATCATCTATCAATCTGCAGGTTAGTGGTTTGCTCCTGCAGCCACACACCAAAGCCAAAGAGTTCCTGGACAAGACACTGAACCCTGATGTGCAAAAGAGATAGAAGTAGAATAGAAAAGTGCCGTATAAATAGAAGTCCATTCCACCATCGGCTTCATGCTCTACCTGTCTGTTGGCCTGGGCTGGTGTCTTGGGTTTGCCGCTGTCGTATGTCGACAGAGGTTGGCGCCGCGTCATCTGGAGGGCAACCAGGTCCTTCATTATGGAGTGGAGAGCCTGCCTCTCATCTGGAGAGGATAACGAGCAGGGGAAATACACAATTAGTGTGTGGATTGGAAAATGAATGAGCTGTGTGTACTCCTATGACAGAAAGTCTCTTGCAATTAATTCTGCGCTTGAAGGTGCGAGCAGGTAATTAGTCCGCGGTCTTTAACTGCAGCCATATGGAGACGGTCCTGTGTCGGGGTGTCAGAGCCAGAGAAGGATTGCAGTGTTTTTGATATGCCTATTCCCATGTTTGATCTCAGGGCAAGCTCTGCTCCGGCTGAACTAGCTCATGAAGAGAAAATATTCTCCTTGTGTAGTTTGGACAGACATCATACGGCACCGGGGCAGCGGACAAAACCAGACCCCCGTCTCCATAGAGCCAAAAACCAATGTTTCACCCGGCAGTGTCTGGAGCAGACTCTTGAGCAGAGTCCAGCCTCTGGCCTCAGGGATGCTGTTCAGTGTGAGTGTGTGTGTGTCTGTTTTTATCTCATGATTTGAGGAAATCAGTCTCTCTAAATGACCGTCTGACATTGGAAAGACTTACTCATTGTGGCGATGTTTGCGTACGTGAGCTTCAAATCAGTCCCCAGAACCTTGACTCTGCTTTGCCAACCAGCCCGCAGCCTGCAGTGATAAAAACACAGATCAATTAGTTATGACAAAGAACAGTGAACTGAGGCCGGCACTGTTTGAGTTCATAACCTGAAGGCTGGCGTGACTGCATCCACATTATATTTGCTCCATAATTCAATTACATCTTTGAGGGTTTTAATGTGACATCAAACAGAAAAGCTTATTTTCAGTCGGCACAGACCCGTCCTCTTGCATAATTCCGTGCAGGCATGTCAGAAATGTAACATAACCCTGCAGAGCCCCGGACCTACAGATTTCTCAGACTCCAGTTCAGAGTAAAAGCAAAGTGTGCAGTGCATGTGTGAGAAAGTGTGCTGTCTGTTTTGCCCATGAGAAGGAATGACAATTGGAAACGGCTGAAATTCAAGCTGCATTGGCAGCAATCAGTCTGCCAAAGATTTTATGGGGACTTTTCTGCCATTTAGAGAGCAACAGCTTTAAAAGTTTGATTGCACGAGCAGCAGAAACTCCTACCTCTGTGCTGTTTTTTTTTTCAAACTCCATTGTTGATGGAAACAGGGCAATTTTATCTGGCTCCCTAAAGGCGTCAACAGAGTTATAAACCCAGGAATTTCCTTCAATGGAGAGGGTTTTCCTAAATTTGTACCAATAAACCGAAGTATTCAAACTAATTCAGAGGGGGAGAACACAAAGACTCTTGTGTTGTGGTGACTTTGAGGTCCTTAACTTGAACTTAATTCACTATAAGAGTAGATGATGGATGAAATCTGGTGGTATAATTTGGTTAAAGGGACGCACTAACCCGGCTTCTTTTATCCATAAGTTAAGGATCATTGTTGTATATGATTGCTGAAGGGACTGCTGTGACACTGAGGGCTGATTTTCATCCCATTGTGACTGTATGAATGTTCACAAAGGCTGCATATACAAAGTCTGGGCACAGATACTAAACTGGAGGAGCCTCCAAATTCTCTATCGTGAATATAAATGTTAGAACCTGCATTAGTAATATGTTTTCTTTTATCTATATCAGTACAATGTGGAGCCATATTCTGTCACTACAAATGCGATGAGTCCCTCAGGCTGCTCTCAGAGCTGTACTTTCCCATGGCTGCTCTCATGAGTCACAAAGAAGAAAGAGATAAAGAGCAGAGTCCACTGTAAACCAAGCATATCCCAGGATTACACTGAAGCAAATCATTCCGGCTGCATTGATTTGGTGGTGAGGTAAGCTTTGAGAAATAACGGTTTCATTTACAGTAAAGTGTGGAAAAACCACGCAGAGTAAAAACCCTGGATCAGGATGATCAGTGTCTCAGGATGGAGCACAGAGGAGAGGTTGTAACTGTCTCCCTGAGGGCAGATTGGAAAAGTCAGAAGGCCGCCTGAGAAGAAAAAACTCAGGAACTATTTCTGTATTTAAAACGGGCACCATTGGCACCTGAGGCAACCCATTGGCTGTGTGGATTTCTGGGTAATAATCACCCACAGGAATCCCTGGCATGTCCGCATGTGGTCGGTGGAGCGTTGCCATGCTGCTTTCAAGCTTCTGCCGCTCTCGTGTTCACCCGCCAACGGAGTGGGTGCCAAGGACTTTTATCCTGTAACCCTTCTAACTTTCATGCTTATGGCTTTTTCTCACATTCTGAATAACAGAGTTAATGAGGTGTGCGATTCCACCATCAGAAGCATGGCTGTGCGGTCATTTCAGGACACTGTGAGAAAGTTTCCCCTCTCTAACTTTGAAATTTCCTCTAAAAAAAGATGTGAAGGTGCTGCTGAAAAATGCACAGAGTTCCTTCAGGAAACAACACAGCATAAAACTCTGTCCATTCTCACAGTAACCCTCTTCTCTCTCAATCCTCCTGATTTCAATTACCTCCAAGGCGGAATTCAGGGAATTCATTGGAGAGGGAGTCTGAGCTCTACCAGTCCAGTCAGCTGTGCCCGCTTTATTTTTCCTTGTATCACATTTCCAGGACTAGCAGGATTTACATGGATTTGACTCCCCCCCTCTCTCTACTCTGTCTGCTCTGAGAGGTGTTTAGTCTGAGGCTGTTTTTCCCAGCCACAGCTCTTACTCTGTCTCTCGCCAGAGATGCATCTGGATTCAGGACTCGTCAGCAAAATCCCCTTGGCCCGATGTCATTCCTGTTTCAGGTGCACATGTGTTTCAGGATCAGATTAACAACCACATTTGAATATTGCAATCTCAACAAGATGCAAGCGTTTGCTTTAGCTTCAATTTCAAAGAACCTTTCTATCACTTAAATGCAGCAAAATACATTTAAATGACATTACAAAGGGTACGCTTATGAACAATCTAGTCATGAATGCAAAATCTGTGTTTTGAAAAGCATGATTATTCTGCGAGTAACAATATTTGAGGCTTGATTTTTTTTACATCAGTAGTGAGTAAACACAGCTGTCAAACTGGGCTTTGTTTCAGTCCTTATCAGCTGATAAAATTGTGCAACTTTCCATTTTTCAGCAGTTTTTTAAATGATTAAAACTAAACTATTCACTCTTCAACTCCCTAAAGCTGGACCTGTTTTATTTCTGATAACCCTTCTAAAAACCCACACGAATAAAGCTCCACACTCTTCAGATAACTTCTGACTTTTTACTTGATTTAAGGTTCTTATTGGTGGTCTAAAAGGCAATCGTCATCTTAAATATCCTCCTTACAGCTGTGCAACAATGCTTTGATTAAAATGAACCAATGCTGCATCTGTTCTTCTTTATCATATCCTTTATATGAGAACTGTACAGTGATTTGAAGGTATTGTCAAGCGGGTTCATGAGACAGAAGTCATGCCCTTTGCAAACAGAGCTCTAAAGATGTCAAAGATTTTAAAATCAAACATATTTTCTACAATGTTTGTAGTGTTTTCAACTAATTCCATCTCCTCCAATGAGAGATAAACAATAATAAAAATATGTTTATTTTTTTATCACCTGGAATGATGCCCTGAGTTTTGGTAGCATAATAATATTATAATAATAATAAAAACACAGCTGTCAAACTGGGCATTGTCTCAGTCCTTATCAGCTGAGAAAATTGTGCAACTTTCCATTTTTCAGCAGTTTTTTAAATGATTAAAACTAAACTATTCACTCTTCAACTCCCTAATGCTGGACCTGTTTTATTTCTGATAACCCTTCTAAAAACCCACACGAATCAAGCTTCCACACTCTTTGTTGCATGTACTCATATTTTAAGAACAAAAGACTTGTGCTGCAGACAGCTTGTGATCATCAACTTGATATAAGGTTCTTATGGTGGTCTAATAAGCAATAATCATCTTAAATATCCTCCTTACAGCTGTGCAACAATGCTTTGTTGCACAGCTCAACACTCTTTAGACAACTTGTGACTATTAAGTTGATATAAGGTTCTTATTGGTGGTCTAAAAAGTAATCGTCATCTTGAGTATAACTCTTGCAGCTCTGCAACAATGCTTTGATTAAAATGAACCGCTGCATCTGTTTTTCTTTATCATATCCTTTATATGAGAACTGAATGTTGATTAGAGGATAAAAGCAGGGCCATAACACACATATGAGACAGAAGTCATGCCCTTTGTATACAGAGCTCAGTCTCAAGATGTCATAGATTTTAAAATTCAAAATATTTTCTAAGATTTTTGTAGTGTAGTCAACTAATTCTAACTCCTCCACTGATAGATAAACAATGATAAAAATACATTTCTTTTTTTATCACCAGGAATGTAGACATGAGTTTTGGTAGCCTCATAATTATAATAATTCAAATGATACTAAATATAATAATGTGATAATTTAGTATCCTAATTATACTGATAATTATTATAAAATGCTAAAAAATAATTTGCTTTCTTTGTTTTTGATGCATAATTTCCAGTAACAGCCTCATTTATAAACTCAGACTAAGTGGTGACATATTTTCCCAGATCCCTTGAATGCAGCGTAATGCTCCTCATAATGCTCTCTTGATATACCTGTCATTCCTGTCACGTGCGCCACCCGCAACCCTTACCTGTTGCCTTGGCGACCTCAGTCAGGGCAAGTCGAGGCTTCTCCCGCGTGCAGGTCACCTGTGTCTCGCGGCAGAGATGACGCAGTGGGTCCAGGATTCTGTCACGTCCATCGGTCCCCTCAGTCCCCCCGACACACCGGGGAGAGTGTGTGAGAGTGTGGGGGCGCCATGGCGGGGATGACCCCCCAGGTAACAGGGTCCTCTCTTCCTCTACGGAAAGTTTGAGCACAAACGGATACTTCCCCAAAAAACAAATCCAGTCACATCAGACAGCTGTCTGCTTTCAGAGCTAATGTTCCTATGGAAAAGAAAACATCACAGAGCTCCAGTGAAACTTCCTCAGGTCTCTGAAAAACTTACATTTCCAAAACATTTTCAGAGCACAAAGTCGACATCAGCCTCTCTCTTAATGCTCCAGAGATGAGCTGCTGTGTCCCGTAGTTGTGTTACATCTACAGAACAAGGTGTAACAATAAGCGTGTGGCCTTTATGAAATCCATTTGTGAGGATCAGCTCGCCAGAGGAAAGGACCGGATGATTTCCGTGATTTGATGGTCTCTCTTCCTGCTAACTTTGCAGATTTTCCTTCTCCGTGTTGCCAGGTTGGAGTCCAAAAAAACTCCAGGAGAGAAATAAGTTGACTTCTGGGAGTGAATTGCATGGGATTGCGTCGCATTGCAGCTTGAATGTGGATTAAAGATAAAGGAATAAAGAAAGGCCCATCACTGCATGGTGTGGGACAAAAACAAGGGCTTTGATTCTGTGCGTAAAAATAGAGCTCAGGCTTCAGTTTTGAAATGACTTGCTTTTAAATGTAATGTTTGCATGCATATATTAAACACATTAACACACAACCTCACAGAGGCATCAAACACTTCTGTGAAACTAAAACAAGTTGTGTAAACTTCATGGATGTTTACACTTAATGGATAATTCCTGCAACATCTCCTCTGTCCTCTGTCCTCTGTCCTCGTGCATAAAGAAAGGAAACACGCACACAGGTTTTGTGCGTCTTTTTTGTAGTAATTGATAGAAAAGTTTCCCCAATCAAAACAAAATGTGAAATAATCTTCTGCTGAAAACGTCAAACTTCCTGACAGAGAAAATATCGCCACCGGAACCTCTCTTCTTTACGCGTCCACAGAGTCGTGAAAACTGGACTCCAACATCGGATCCAGGACTTCCAGAATCCAGAATCTCCGTCGTCCACTGGTTTGTGTTTTCATGATTGTATTCCTGAGGGGTTTACTAAAAACTATCTTCATTTGCGCCGAGCTGCCGCGGGAACGCGCTGTTACTTGGTCGAAGTCTGTTCGCGGGAGCGCGCGCGTAATTACCAGAGGGGCGGGGCGACAGTGACGTAGCTGTAAGAGCGTGCTGCCTTCAGAACGTCCGGAAAATCGGTCATAAGTGTATTTACTTTATATTTTATTGTTGTCCTGTCTTCTGTATGTTTGATATGTTTATCTTATTTAATCTGTCTTCACTTGATTAATTTATTCATATTATTTTAGCCTGTACACATTAGTCATGCCTATTTGTTGTTCTTTTGAATTTATAGCTGATGTTATTATTATTATATTTTTATTTTCTATTTGTATGTCTTATTCTTATGCCTTGTACCAAGAGAGTACAATTTACCAAAGTCAAATTCCTTGTGTGTTCAAGCATACCTGGCCAATAAAGCTGATTCTGATTATATGTGTTACTGTCTTCTACTACCTGTAGATGGAAAAACTCTGGAAAATCAGAACAATTAAAAAAATCTTTAAATACTGATTGGTACATTTCATATAAACAACAAAAATAATGCACACACTTTAGATTCAATACAAGATTTATTTAAAGAATAAATATTTATGTTATTTCATTGTTTATTAGTGATATTTTTCTATCTTTTTTCATGTATCATATTATTTCATCAAGGATTATACTGTATGTCTGATAAAGCTCTGTAATTCATTGTAATGTCTTTCAATACATTGTAATATGTATATTTATTATCCAGCTTTCTTACTGATCTTCTGGTCGTGTAAGAAGCTTGAATCTGATTGGTCAAAACCCTTTGACAGCGGTTATTAACACTCACTAACATGATCAACACCAGAGTCAAACTGATCACACGTCATGTCAAAATAATCCACTACAAACAGTTCCATCACATTAAACAGGCAGATAAGAATCCATCACCATGGAAAGCTAAGTGATGTGGAATCACTGGGATTATTTTTTTAAAACTGTAAAAATTAATCATTTTAAATCAATAAAGTAATATTTTAATCATTGTTTTTGACAACATGTTTGTATTTTAAGTTAGTGGCCGGGTAATAATGTATGGTTAGCAGGTTGTTATGGGAAAAAGATTGTCTCTTGTCTCATCCTGTCGGGATTCTTTTTCCCGACAGGGTGAGAATAACTAAGATAAGGAGAAGGAAATAGGCAGCGCATTATATTTACAAAGCTGCAACAATGATTTATTTGTCATTAGAAATGACTGCTTGTTCATCATAAAGCAATAAGTTAAAAGAAATAACATTAAAACTTAAAACTAATTGACCATTAATAATTAATTAATTAATAAAGGGGAATGGGTGGGATTCAATATTGTTTTTTACTTCTTCCCACTTCTTTTCAGATATGTAAATACAATTCATATTAGTGATGATACAATTTAATATTATTATGATGATTATTATTATTATGCATCGAATATAAAGTTTTTTGTGCCTTTTTTTGTTTATTGTTGCTTGAGATTATTATTATTATTTTAAAATTTGAATAAACACTTAAATAATGGTTGACTTTTATTATTTGTTGGTTAAAATCAATTTCTAAATTATTAGCTGTATATGTGCACATGGTTTTGGTCACTCAGTTGCCAAATAGGCTTATCAATTGAGTTTTTAATCCACATCCTCTCACATGTATCTGAAATGAAGAAGAAAAGTAACAAAGATGGAAAAACACAATACTCTGATAAAGTGAAGCAAATAAGAAAACTCTTTGCATCAATAAGCACACCAAAATCCTTGCATTAATCAACACCAGCATTTTATTTTTTTTTCTCAAAAAGCATGTAAAAAAGAAAAATAAAACAAGGAAGAAAATGCACAAAATGAATGTGTGTATTGGCGTAGAAAGGGGGCGCTTACGTTTTCAAAATGATACACTTCCATACCACAGCTAGCAAGAGAAGGGGGGATAGAGAGGAAAGACTGCAAACACAGTCTACACGTCCTTTTGCTGTAAGGCCACCTCAATCCACAGGTCAAGTTTAAAACAGATCAAATTTAAAGATGCATACATTTAAAATGTCTCGATAACAACAGCATTGAAAAGTAAGTCCACATCAAGTATAGCACAAAAATTAAAAGACTCACACGTTTAACATTAAAACGTTACACTGCAATCATTCACCTGAGCCTCTTGGCACCAGTGTTAAGTGTACCTTATCTGCTCTGTTACACGGAGACATTGCAATTCGCAGATGCTGCAGCTGTACCTTGGCGAACTGCTAACGGAGAATGACAAAGACAGCATTTCCAGATACAACACTCTCGATTTTAAAGCATTCTCAGGGATGCAGCGGACCGTTTGAATAATTGAAAAGAAAATTTAAAATACACACCGTCACACAAGTTAAGGTACTGAACGATATATGTGGATAAAAAGTGGTTACATCAGAGAGTGGCTGCTGGTTGAGTGAAGTAATCATATGTTAAAGAGTGGGGATCTAAAGTTAGCCTGCCTGTTTCTGAAAAGGCATGAACAGGACATTTCTTGGTCAAGATTTGTGGACTCAAAGCTTTCGTTTGAAAAAGCAACAAGGTCAGCTACTCATTTCTAAGGCTTCTTTAAAAAAACAACAAGGAAATATCCATCGTTTTAAGTTTCTCTTCAGCACGACATGCTCAAATTCACAGTACACCTTCAGTCACAAAAACTACTTTGTGTCATTCAAGTGTCAGTCAAGTCTTAGTGGTAGTCATTTCCTAAAATGAGAGATTTTAATGGCTTTAAACTCATTCTTTGTGTAGAATGAAAAAATAGAAGTGGAATCTTTTCTAACTGGATTAATTTCTCTTAGGTGTAGGAATTAAATAAGATTAAAGTTGCTGAAGTGCAGTGGCCGCACAGCAGACTGAGGCAACATATTACAAAACTTTGAATAAAGGCTTCCTAGAATTCACAGGCAAGATATTTTTTCTTCCTCTTCTCTCACTTCCTCCAGTCATTACTGTCACATTTTCCCCAGTAGGGGGTGCTCTGTACCGGGTTTGGCATGCAGCATGCAGGAGCACAAAAGGGGCCAACACTGTGACAAACCCTCCCTCAGACACCCACGGTCAATTCAATACTAGAAATAGGTCCAGGTGCTAAGATGCATTTAGGTTCTAAGACAGGAGACGAGAACAGGAAGGCATTAAGTAATTTAAAAAAAGAAAACCTGTCTGCTCTAGCCGGATGGGACTGTGGGGAACAAATGGCAATGTATGTTAAGGAGTGACTGGGTAGGATCCATCTACGCCCCCGTGAAACCCACCAGTTATATGAACACACTTAGATACAGCTGGAGAACAGAATCTCAAGACGCCACAACTGACGAGTGAAATGACGAGGGAACAAAGTTGTGTGATTTCCTGCGGGGCTTCAGCTTCGTCCGTCAACATCCTCATTTGTGGCAAAGAAATGTATCTTTAGTGATCAACTGAACTGAATGTAAATGCCTGCTCTGATAATGTTCCACATGAAGGTGTGAGGGATGTTTACGAACAAGCATCAGCTTCCCTGTGATTATCAACATCTTGTCTGGTGATGATGTGCGGTCGTATGTGCGAGACAAGAGTTCTGTGGGGAATGTTCACTAAATCACAAACTACAGCTCTATGTACAGACCAATACAAAACACAATCTGAGAATTCCATTAAAATTTCAACCATAAAAGCTCAGAGAGGATCAACTTCTGCCATGACATCAACAAATCCAAACTCAAGTGCTTTTAGAAACCCTTTGAAGAGTGATTTGGAGACAAAGAAATCATTCACAACAACAAAGATCGATACAGTCATAAGATAAGGCTGTTAAAACCCAGTCATCCCGACATGCAAGGATAAGACTTAAAGTGGTCAATAAAATAAGAACAAACCATGGGATGAAGCAACAAAAACAAAACAAACAAAAAGTTAAAAAAAAAAAAGCGAGAGGTGAGCCGTTGCTGATGTGTGCGGTTGTGTTACAGTACTCTGTACCCTGTTTGTTCCTCAAATATATGAAACCTGACAAACTGACATGAACGTCTCTGACAGTGAACTCACCATACTGAGGACTGTTGTTTAGATTTGAGTTAGCTTTTTTTTTTAAATGAGTGAAATTATGTTTTTAAAAATCCTTGGGTGAAAACTGACCTGAGTTTATGCTCGACTGCAAAACATAGATGCTCTGTAACCCCTCTGATATGTTTGCCTGAGCATACAGATTACTTACTCAAAAAATAAAAGGGTGCAAATCATTAAAAGGAGTTAAAAAAGGAAATAATACAAGTGATTATTATCACACTCCCCATTTCAGAGAAGGCATTTGGTCACAATCATCTACCAATTCCAAAGAAGGAAATAAGAAAATACACATTAATAAAATCAAACCCAGAATCCCCAAATTATGATTATGACTGTCAAGTCTTGTCCTATCTGTTTGTGCATGTATCTGTGTCTGATGGCCTTCAAAAAGCAAGTGAGAGCGTGGGTGATTTTAACAGTGCCCCAGCACATGAGGCGTGTGTTCATCGTGATGGAGGTGTAAGGAGGGACAAAAAAAGGAAGAGACAGGGAAGGGATGGGACACAGGCAGACATGATTATGCCGTCTTTGTTATATCATCTGTCTCCTTGGAGGCCCAGAGCTCTTTGTGCTGTTTGCGTCCGAAGCCCTCGTCGTAGTTGCCTTTGCTTTTGAACAGCTGCTGAAAGTGGGGTTTGCAGTAGAATTCGCCTTGAAGGGCTGCAAAGGTGCCAAGGCTGTCGGGGGGAGAAGATGAGAGCAGTTTATAAACAAACTGAAGGGGAGTGATTAGAGGAGAAAGGTCAGGTAAACATAGATAACAGAAACTACAACACCAGGTCCAAAGAAGTCCAGACACTGTGCAAGTGTTGAAAAACAGATTCTGATTATTTGCAAATCATTTAAACACTGTACTTAAAAAGTTCAAAGACAACATATCAAATGGGAAACTGAGCAATCTTGTTTTATGAAAAATATTAACGTTTTTTTTAAAGTTTGGACAAATAATGAGGTTAATTTAAAACACGTCAGGACCATAGAAAGTGCATTTCAGGCCGGCTGACTCCCTCAGAAGTAAAGATAGGAAGAGCGTGGCTGTGATGCAAAGAGGAAACCATGTTTAACAAGATCTAGAAACACTTGCAAGACTCATAAAATGCAATGAGGTGACATTGAAAGCTGTCTCGTGGTCTGTTGAAACAAATTTGCGGTCCTTTTGGAAATCATGGGCGCACCATTTTTAATTTTCAACATTACATATGTTGTCTTTACACCATTTCAGTTAAATTCAGAGTTTAAATGATTTTCAAAGCATCAGATTTCTTTAATATATATCGACACAGAGTCCCACTTTGTATAAATTGTATGTGTACTCACCTGAGTTTGGCGTTGCAATGCTTGCAGCAGAAGCATGTTGAATGGAAGACCATGTTGTTGGCAACCAATCTCTCCATCGGGTAGACTGTCTTCTCACATGATGTACACAATTCCTTTGCGGTTTTAAAGCTGAAGGACTGAGCACAAAAAAAAATGCATTTAGACCATAGACTGTATGAATAATGGACATAGTATCCATGACGTCACCCATCTGTTCCTGAAGCACTGTTTTGACGCCAATTGTCGGCGGGAGCCATATTGGAAATGCTGAAGTCAACCTAACTTAGTGTGAGGTAAAGAGGTGGGGTTTGAGCCTCCTAGCCTGTCAGTCAAGTCAGTCATGTCCTTATTTGGGCAAAAACTCGTAATCTTAATATCTTCTCAACCGTTTTTTGAACCAGGCTGTAAACATGTTTATTTCTGCTGCAAAGATCGTCTTCTTTGAATGGGTGTGTATGTGGTTTCCTGTGTTTCTGCAGCCAGCCTCAAGCGGATTCTCAATGAAATGCAGTTTATAACACTTCAGCATGGGCTTCATATTGTGAGACCGGAGGTTGCTGCTTGATTTAGACTCAAAAACAGGCGGAGATCTAGACCTCCATCCTTAGTGAGATGAAAGCTAGCGCTAACAAAAGAGACAAAATGAAGGAGAGACTTCCTCCCCTCTTCTCTGAGATCAAAAGGCGCACACAACAGAAAACCCTGAAGAGACAGAGGATGCATATTTACCTTAGATCGCTGGACGGGTTTCTCTTCAGTGTTGTTCCTGGTGTCCTGGATAAACAGAGAAAAACAAACTTAGTTAGCACTGAAACAAATGAATTCAAATGTGTGTTCAAATTTTTCCTGAATACAGCAGCGGCTCATGAAACTAAAAGAAGCAGTGGGAAGCATGAGGAGAAGCATTGCCCGTGTACTCCTCATTGTCCTCTTATTACCTTTCTCTGTGTACTGATCCCTTGTTTTCTACCCCTCTTTCTATTTGCTCCATCTGTCTTTTTGCACCCCTGGGAGAGGATCAGGTGCCTTCTGTCTGGTCATGTGAGCTGAACTGTTGGACACTCTGCATGGGGCTGCTCCCAACATAGCAACACAGTTAAGAGCCAGCAGTACAGTAAGGGAACGTCATGAGGCAGGATCGCTGTAGTCGCTTGGAAATAGGAGATTTCTAGTGACGCAAACGTATCATGACTGCCTCTATTATAATGTTAATGCACCTCTGTCACAAACCCTACAATCTTTCTCTGGCTGCTATTTAAAGTTGTATACCTCTCGATTCACACTTCTCTGTTTATGTTTCTGTCAGGTAATTGCAGCTTGAGTCATGATGACAAGAGGAATGGAAAGACTTCCCTCCAGGCACTCAAGAGGTTAAGAAGAAAAAGATAAGCCTGCATGATTACAAGCTGGAGGAAGTTACAGAAAAGTAATGACTGTGTTTGTTCGCATGCAGCTGGTGTGCAGCAGTAACAAGGAACAGCCATATCTTTAAGTCAGGCAAACAGGTAGTTTAAGTGGATAATACGTGCATGCAGTCCGTGGTGTGGAGAAACCAGTGAGCAGGGGGAAGAAGGGCAGCCTCTGTTCAAGGCTGGGGAAAAGTCCACTGCAGACTTTGCTAAAACCCTGTTATGTAAGGTTGGTTTGGCTGGAGCTGGAGGAAGTGGGTGAAGGTGGGTGGGGGGGCTAAGGGTCTGTAGTTATAAAGAGAAGGGACTCTCTGGCATCCGAGGCGAACGCTGGTCATCAGTTTTGAGAGTCCATTAATATTTGACTCGCTGAATTTCCTGCTGTGTGTGCAGAATCACAGACTGAGAGAGAGAGAGAGAGAGGGATGATGGCAAAGTTATCTTCCATATTTAAACCAGAGATCGACAGATTTATCAGATTGTTGATTATAAGCTGATATAAGTCCACCGCAGATATACTAGTGTTTGTATCTATTAGGGATGTTTGTGTTTAGTTGACTGAACGTCTACCTTTCTGGTCAGCCCCAGAGTTCCTAGCCTGTTGAACTAGTTATTATCTCCATTACTGAAGGCCCACAATGCCGGTCATATATTGTGTCTGAAGCCTGGTTTATGCGTTAAATCGGCGCCGTAGGTTATGCAGCGGGTCCGCATAGACCTGTTCCTATGCAGACGCCTATGCACGTGGTCTGACATGCACCTCCTCCACAAGCCCTGTGATTGGTCCGCTGGGCTGCATTGTATTTCCTGCATTTACAACGTTTCCCTAATTGCCACACATGGACCGTACATTTAATCCCCTACAACATTTATCTGTGCCAACTTAACATGATACGTTGAAGTGACCATAGTTCCTTCCTAGCATAGAAACCACACTGCTTAAGAGCGTTAACGCTGGGTACTGCAGAGCCACGTGTGGACTCACAACACACAAGTATTCAGTGCTCACAACTTCGTCCACCACAAACACGTAGACTCATGCAGAACTATAAACAAGGTTTAAGCACCAGCCACCTGCAGCTAGCCATGATGCCATAATGCTCTACTACCCAAATGTAAACAAGCCCAGATGATGAAAAAGTATCTGACTGCTTTTTTTTTTACAGTTATGTTTTTTAGGCATTTTTGCCTTTATGACAGGACAGCTGAAGAGAGACAGGAAGCATGGGGAGTAGAGAGTGGGGGAAGACATGCAGCACATGGTTGCAGCCGGGAATCGACCTCTGTGACTAGGGCTATGGCCTCTGTATGTGGGGTGCTTAGATCGCTAGGCCACCAGCGCCCCACCCCTTTTTTTTTTTAGTTATATTTTTGGCCTTTTTGCCTTTATTTTATAGGACAACTGAGGAGAGACAGGAAACGTGGGGAGTAGAGAGTGGGGGAAGACATGCAGGAAATGGTCGACCGGCCGGGAATGAAAGTGGCGACCCCTGCGACGAGGACTGTAGCCTCTGTAAGTGGGGCGCTTAAACCGCTAGGCCACCAACACCCCACACCAGCGCCCCTTTGACTGCTTTTTAAAGTGTTTTCTTACATTTAGACTTTTTGGTTAGACATAATTTAAATTTCTGTTAAAGGAGCAGGAAGTGAGTCGCTACAAAACATCCTTAGTTTGTTCAATGTTTAACTTTGTTTCAGAGGATCGTGTGCAGAGAGTAACGCTTGGGCAGTTGTTTTAGATACCAGCCAATCTTTAACGGTGGATTTTCTTCCCCTTTAAAATCTGAACTGGTGTAAACAATCAGATGTTGGACTGTCCCTAATCTCTACATCTGCCTTTTAGATAAGTGACTTTCAGCTCTGCGGTTATTTACATGATATTTTTGACCGTTAAATCTCAACATGACATCAAACACAGGAGTCGTTGGAACACTGAGTGTGCCGTCTGCTCTGATGAGAACCGGATGACATGCTTTTGAAATAATTGGCCCATTACAAGTGAAGCCATGCTGCTTCCTGTTGATGCAATCACATCAACTGTATGCCTCCTCTTCATCCCTGATTCCTCTCAGGCCCAGGTAGCTTCACACACTGCAGGCTGCATGCTGCACCACTTCCTGTTACAGCACTGAAACCCAAAATGACTGTGATCCTCTGAAAATGATCTAACCCTGTTATGAACTGAGGTTGAGTGAGTGAAGTTCCCACAGAGCACACAGAGAGGCTTTACTTCTCTCTGAGGCTGTGAGAGCAGCAGAATGAGGTCAATAGGTCCTTGATTTTGTGCGTATGAAATCATGATACTGATGTGGCCTAATAAGGAAAACTGATCTGAGTGAAGGCGCAGAATTGCCAAAAGTTTTTTACTGTGGTGAAAAAACAACTCAGCATGATAAGTAACCATGTTAGGGGGCAGGCATGCATTCCACACACACACACACACACACATACGCAGGCATCCAGGAAGACTTGAGATTAGCTTTGCCATCTTGTCTTCTTTTACCTTATATGTACATGAGTCTTCTTTGCCACAGAACTGTTGAATGTGGCAGGAAGTTCTTGTGACACATGTGGCTTCCTCTGTCTTTCAGAGCGAGAGTCCTAACTCACCATTTTTCCTCTTTTAAAAAAAACAACTACTTGTTCTCCATGTATGCTTCAGCATGAGTGTGAAAAACTCAAAAGGTTATGAACTCTTGAACTAGCTCCACAATATTCCTGGCCAATTAAAAAAACGAGTCAGAGAGACGGAGCACGTGCAAGGGCGCAGGAAATGAAACGCCTTTATGAGCACAGAACAAGGTGTTCAATGTAAACACGAATAAACGAAGGCTTGTAGTGTAATTGATCTGCTCGGCGAGCTCCAACACCATTTTAGCTGTGAAGCAATTTGACATACCAGTGTGTGAGAAGCTCGAGCCAGCTGGAGAGCTGCATCTCACCAAACAAAGACCACTTTCACACGAGTGCTGAAATCTTTCTTTCAACAGAGGTTCAACTCTTTAGTTGCCTGCGGCATCAAGTCCCTGCTTCGATTTCAAATCACACCTGCACATGTCTGCATGTATCAATGTGTGTTTCTGTGTTAATGTTGCCAACACCATGTTGTTTAGAGAAATACTTAAAGGACATATATTGATGGCCTGCTTTCCAACAACTTAGAATCAACTTAAGAATGTCAGGGAGTAAAAAACAACTATTACAGATATTAAGGACACCATGAGAGTCTTCAATGTCTTTAAAGATCATTCAAATTGATATGCCATAAATACATAAATGGAAACAATGAAGTTTGCATTTTGGGTGTAAAGGTGCAGTTCCTGTTTTCTTCAGCACTGCTGCGTGTAACGTCGTCTTTCCCCGAACACACGAGTATCTGTGATAGCAGAAGTGCTGCTTTTCTCTCCACGAGGTCTTCATCAAACTCGTTCTCTGCTCTTCTTTTCCTCTGCAGCCATCATGCCTTCTGCCTTGCATGCAGTCACCACTAAATCGACACCCATGCATAGCAGTTCAGAGTGTGAATGTATGCTTCATATATATAACTACAATGGTTTTTCTGAGTCATTGCTTTTCAAGAGGTCTGCTGTGTTGTGTTCTTTGTGATGGGGATGAAAGTAAAGACTGCAGCCCTGGATACTGCATACAAGTTGTGATTCTGAACATCACAGAGCTCTCAAGTCCTTCTTGGGGGTTCATAAATTCACGTCAGTCCTGGCTGTGGACTGTGTTATCCAGTGGGAGCCTCAGAATATCAGACACAATGTGAAATGCTTCTGCTTTGAAATAGACTTGTAAAGATGTCTCATCAGAGGCTTACTAAAGAGATACTTATACTAACAGGTTACTCTGTGGTATTCAGGAGATTGAGAAGAAAATGGTTCTTATGCACAAAAGGTCTGTTGATATATGGTGTAAACCAAAACAACAAACTTATTGTCTCATGCAGAACATGCAGTGTAGAACCCTTTAGGTAGAAATAACCAAAAGACAAAGATCCCTCTGTGCACAGCTACGTTCAGGAGCCTCACCATTAGCTGCAGAGAGCAGCAGGTTTAATGCCTCTCTAGAGGAGGACAGAGTTTGTTTGTTATGTGAGTTAGGTGAAGTTTAGAATGGGGTTCATGTTCTGTTTTGTGTGCATGGCACGTAAATATAATAAATCAATCAATTAATCAATCACAACTAGACTGTATGAACATTTCTCACCTGCTCACAGTGTATAACCTGACCCGGATCCTTAGGTCAGCAGGTAGAAGACTTTTAACCATACCCAGGGTAAAATCAAGGTCCGGTTAAAGGGGCCTTCAGCTACTGTGGTCCTTCTCTTTGGAACAAACTGCCTGCTGACCTCAGGTCCATCACAACTGTCTCTAAAACATATTTATTTTCCAAAGCGTATGAATGATATAATGACTGTTGTGACTGGATGCATGTGCAGCAACACTGTCTCTGTTTGATTGCTGTTTGCTGTGTCTGATGTATGTTGGGTGCATCTATTGTTTTTCTCTGTTTTTATTGTTCTTTTTTAAAATGTTTTTTATGTTTTTAATTCTCAATGTAAAGCACATTGAGCTTATGTCTAATGAAATGTGCTTCATAAATAAAATTGCTATTGCTACTTGCTATAAACTGTCTTGGTCTCACCCCCACCTGTCAATCAAATCAGCCTAAATCAACCCTAAATATGCAGGCATAATAGCCTTAACGTGGATCAGATGCCTCACACAAAACCATGTTTGTACTAGACTGTTAACATGATTAACTCTGCTGTACAAATGGGGATTTTAGAACAGGCTTGAATGGGGCTCTGTCAGCTTTTGAAGGCAGCCTCAAGTGGACACTCAAGGAACTGCAGGCTTCAGCATTTCTTTTTTTGTACTCTATAGGTTTCTGCTAAAATACAACCTGTTCATGTGTGATTTTAAACGGTGCTGCTAGGTGGACTTTGTCCCCCTAAGCTACCTACACATTTGCAATGCAGACATGAGAGGGGTATTTATCTGCTCTCCCAGCCACTAAGTGTATTTCCCAACTAATCCTTTAAATCAGTAATGGGCTACCACGCTTTTTAATCTGCCCTCTAAATAGTCCAATCTGCCCACTTATGTTGAAGATGCTAGCGTTGAAACAGTTAAACCTTTACTCTTGCAGAGACAATGACACAAAGTCTGCTCTTATTCTTTCAGAATCAGGAAAAAAAGATGTAAAGGTTAAAGAATCTGAGGATAGAAATAATGCGTGAGTCATTCACAGCTTTGGACGTCAAACAGACGCTCAAACCAATAAACCAGACCCCTCCTCTCTAAATCTCAGTGTTTACGGGAGCTCTCTGCTGACGTAAATAACAGCCATTTAGAACAGATTCAAGAGCTCGAAAGGCTGTCACATGGGTCAAAGGTCAAGATGTTCACAAAGAGTTCAAATGAGAAGTAGTGTCTGCTCTTCTTTACCCTTTCTAGTTCTGATAGACACCACACACACACACACACACACACACACACACACACACACACACACACACACACACACACACACACACACACACACACACACACACACACACACACACACACACACACACACACACACACACACACACACACACACACACACACACACACACACACACACATCATAAACTCGCCCTGCTTCACACTTGATCATAGCTGAATACGCACGATTCCCTGCAACAGCTCCATAGAAGGGAAAGCAGGCGCTACATTAACAGATGTCTTATGTCATTAAAACAAGTCTCCCACTCTCTCGCACCCCTTATTTTTAGAGCCGTGATCATTACTTAATCATTCAGGACAGCAGGGTGGAAAACAACAGAACCAACGTGAAGAAGCTCATCCTTTAAACTCCACTAAACACCGCGCCGAGAAGCCCATCGTTCAGCTGTAAATCACTCTGACTTTAATCATAACAAAACTACAGTTTCCAGCTCAGAACTTGCAACACGAACCACAAGTTTCATTTTAATATTTCTGCAGATCTTATCTTGCTATATATATTGCACTTTCTGGCCCCTGAAGCCATGGCCCTGATCCAGCGACTGACGCATCTGCTGCAGGGAAGATATACAGGCTCCTTTTGACACTTCCATCAGTTACTCTGAACATGATGAGACAAAGCAAGAAATGTGGACAAGATGCCAGAGAGGGGGGAACAACTCAAGTCTAGTATGAGGCTGAAAAAGCAGTTCTGTGATGGGAGAGCAGCGCACCGCAGGGTTTTGACACTTGACTTGCTGGGGGAAGTGATGAAAGTCAGAAGTAACAGAGTGCAGAGGAAGGTTCACCACACCAGTCTGCAGACTAATCACATCTGGATGCCTGTCAGGGTGTTCGGTCTGTCCCCACTTCTCTTTCTCTTTTCAGCTTCCTGTGTGTGATCAGAAAGTGACTGGGCAGTTTCTCTGGGGGTGGAGTCAGTGGGTATCGAATGTCTGCAGCACTGAGAGACACTTTTTCCACCTCCTGTGTGTGGAGGCTGTAAATATTAAATATTTAAGGAGTCATCTGAATTTATTCACAGAACACCAAGTCAATAATATTTATCTATTTATTTATCTGTTGTCGTATTTTTTGTGCAGAACTTTCAGGTTCACTTTGGCGCCCCCTGTGGCCAAAGCATGATGATTAATCTCTTTGCTGATATAATCCTTCAAATGTGTTGATAGCAGCTGCGTGCAATCAATGACTGACTGACACCTACCCCCTGACAGCCTTCTTAGACGTAACAGATTACTATAGAGGAATAATCAGTCTCGTCTCTGATGGTCTCGTCTGCTTCCGCACGTCTTAAAAAGACATCATGAACAATTTCAGTCTGTTTCGTAACCAGCTAACACAGGAGCTTTAAGATTAATGCAAATTATTTAAGGACATGGGAAAATAATATCGGCCTCTTAATTGGGCTGAATTAAAAAGCTATAGTGGCAGACTCTAGACCCAAATAACATGCTTAATACAGTACTTTGATTTAAAATTAGGGCTCTAAATACAACAAATATCTGTGTTTTTGACAAATCAACAAGGTGGATTCGTTTGTCTATCACACGTTGTGAAATTGTTGAATGTTTCCATAGCAAGGTGATGTCTCTAAACGTCCAATTGACAAATCAAATGCAGCAAATGTTTCCTTATAAGGAGCTGAAACTTGTGAATTCCTGACATTTTTAGATTTGGAAAATATAAATAGTTGCAGATTATTTTTCCATCACTTGTTAATCAACTTATCAGATCAGGTCTAAATACCTCTGAGTCACACTTTCCACCAACAGACGTGGAAAAGAAACCACTCTTAACTTGACTGAAACGTTTTTATTTTCAAGCTTTTTTTAAATTCTTTTAAAGTAAACTAAAAACTTATACAGGCTGGCTTTTATGTAGGGTTTAACCTTTTTGTTACTTTAATGTTTTATATTGATTTTAATGTTTTATTAGTTTATTAATTTTAATTATCAACTCAATTTTATTGATATTTTTTGCCTTTATTTTATCTTCAACTCTTATCCTTACCCTTTTTTATTTATTTATTTGAACTATTCATATTCTTAATGTTAATTTGATGCTTTAACTTATTTTAGCTACACATTATTCTATTTTAAAATCCATTTTTGTTTTCATTATGTCTTGCAATTATTTTATTTTTGCTTCTCTCTTGTTTTTCAATCGCTGTAAAGCACTTTGAATTGCATTTGATTTGTATGAAAGGTGCTATATAAATAAAGCTTGATTGATTTATTGATTGATTGATTGATTTAATGAGACATTTAGGGCAGAGGATAGAGAAGGAACCTGGGAAGAGAAAGGACAAAAGCCTCTGAACATGGAATGCAATTTAACTGCTATCCAAACTCAAGTGATCTGCTCTTCCAGATTAAGAACGTGGCTTTTACACTTTGAATTAGCAGGTTCTGCTCATCTGATTTATGCACTGTAATGTCTGTGTTACTTCCCTGAAAGAGTCCTTAATGCTTTTACTGTCAGTTCTTTGAAGAAGTGGCCTGAGGGCAGGGCAGGGCAGGACTGTGTAATTATCTGATCTAATACCAAGCTATAAACACAGTCCTAGACTATTTCTAATTCATGAATGAAGACACTGCATTACTGCTAATAGCACTGCGTCTCAGTGGTAAAGTGGGTTGTCTCTCAATTGGAAGTTTGGCTGTTCAATCCCAGCTCCTGCAGTGTGAATGTGCATGAATGAGTGTAGCCAATACTGATAGTCCTCTACTATAATCAGCCTCCAAGTCCATTTACCATCTGAGTGCACTGACATTTCACCTAATGGTGCTCAAGTCTGTGATGTTCATGCAAACAACAAAAGTGTTGCTGCTGGTATGCCGCAGCAGCTGATGTTTTTCTCTAGAAGTTGCAGAAACCAGTGAAGGCCTGTGAAAGAATGTGTTGTAGACCTGCTGCCTGTGTTGACATGACATAGCTGGGGGGACACTGCCTTGTGCAGAGAAGAAGAAGAAACGGCCTCAAGTGCAGTACGACTGATCAGATGCTGTCTCCAGATAAATTCTCCCAAAGGCCTGGAATTCAGGCTAACGTGCCCCATCCCGTCACATGCAAATATCTGCTTTGTGAAATTTCCATCGCACTCCGAAAGGCTCCTTAAACTGTGGTGAGAGACGACGAAGAGGTTACCTCAAATATTTATTCCTCTGAGATTAAATCTGGATCACATCATTTTGCAGGGACGAGATTCCTGCTGAACACATCAGACTTCAAAATGTGAGGTTGCCTTTTGAAACTCGACACAAAGAAACAATCAGAGTCTTTTGAAACCAGGTTACAAACACTCACAGAGATGCAAAGCAATGTGGAGGCTTTTTGTTTCTACAATTATCACTCTTGGGAGAAAGATTCTACAGGCGGAGAGCTGCTGTCAGACACGAGCGTCTGCACCAAGGGTTAAAAATGTAACTAACATAACCTCTATACATCGAGAGCCACCCCGGACATCTTTCTAACTCTGATAAGTTGCTGCACCACTTTCCTTATGAGCCTGTCTGGGATCTGTCTCACTGAAATGTGTCTGGAAAATGAAATAAGTTAAACAAATCAAAGTGAAAGGAATGTGCTAAGTCTTCACGTTCAAAGTCTGAGCTTGAAAACTTCAGCACTGGCTTTCAAAGAAAGATCAAATTTACATGGATGAAGAAACAAGAGGCAAAAAGAAAACTTGCCTTCTTTCAAATTGAAGTGCTGGAGAGATTTAAGATGCACTGATCTGGTGCGTCCAAATGGCAATAAGACAAAAGCCTTTCATTGTAAACACAGACAATCTCACAATTCCTTACCTCCATTGTTTCCTCCTTGTTTGTTGTAAGCACCAACAAACTGAGAGAAATTCCTTCTGATTTAAAGGTGCTTTAGTAATAAATCTGATTCTGATGACTGAAAAATAACCTCCCTTTAATCGATCTGATTCCAAAAAATGTTGAATTCATGTCCCTCACACTTCATTAAACAATCAGATTAAAGGGCAATCCGTACATTTTATCACACTGTGAAACACCGACACCTTTAAAAGGCTCAGAATCAGAAAAATCACCCTGACTACATTCCCCCCGTTTCTGAGCAGAACTGTGAAACACAGATGATTAGGATCAGGACACAAAGGAGCAGATATGCAGCTTGTGAAAACTAGCACTGTGGCTTTTTTTTTGCCTGGAGCTCTATCGCCTGGACCTGCTGGCGACCCATTTACTTCTGTTCTGCACATCTGACAGCCGAAAAACACCCCCTCCTCCCAACATACGGCACTTCAGAAATCCCCACCAAACCAGGTCTTTGTGCTGTTAATGATAATTGTTAGACAGAGGAGCATATGGTGAGACTAACATGTTTTTGTCCTTCTTTTTTAAAAATCCACATCACTTTTTTGGTGGTTTTTTTCTTCTTCTCTTTTTTTTTTTGGGACAAAGACGTCAAATGACAGTAACCGGCTCCTAAATCCACCAGAGCTGTGACGCAAATCATTCATCAGAGCAGGGTGTCAATCTGTGCCGTCAGCTCCGACTGGAATTACAGTCAGGCAGCCCACTGACGGGGCAGGAAATGAAACTGACCATATACTTCCTTAAGCCCTTTCGCCATATGCCGGGGCTGTAATGACAGACCGGTGTAGATGTGGTCCCTGGGATGGAGACAAAGCGGTTTGAGCAGACCAAAAGCCATGTGTAGACTGTTTGGCAAAACAAACACGGAGAAGAAAAGTGTGGAAGGAGTGAAACGCATGTTTTCTCCCACCCTAGAGCTGTAATCCAACGCTGATTTACGCAAAAGGTTTAATCCATTCACATTCGGTATGACTCAGCTGAATATTTCAGCAGCTGCAGGTGAATGCATAAACTGCCGGGGGGTAAAATCCACATTAAGAGGACTTCTTGTTTTTAGAGTATCTTAGTCGTGTTAGTTCTAGATTTTAACTTATATGTGCTGTTATTCTGGTTTTGAAAAGCCAGGGTATACTCTGTATAAAGTACAAAGACCTGATTTGAGCCTTCCCTTATAATGAGTAGCTCAAGGTGATGATTAGTGAACTGATACTGTAATGTGAGAATAGGGTGATGTGACTAACCAGGTTTCTCATGTTCCTTCAAGTTCTAAAGTAGGATAAGCGTCAAACTTATACAAATGTAAACATAATAATTCAGCCTTCATAATAAAGACTGTAATATTTTAGACTGCAGCTTAACCCTCCTGTTGTGTTGTGGGTCAAATTTACCCTTTTTTAAAAGTCTATTTTAGGCAATATATGCCTTCCCAACCTGCTGAATGCAGCATACAAATCTGGGCAGCATGGGACAGAAGAGGTGTGAGGTTAAAATAAACACAAATATGTCAAGTAAAACTAGTGTGTTTATATTTAGGACTTTCAAATGTACATTAAAAAAAGTTTAACATTAACTTTAATGAAAACAAGTGAGTTATCCTCATTGAACCATGATCTGCACTTGCTATTAAATTGCTTTTAAGTTGTTCACTGCTGTCATATTTTTGTATTGGATTGTTCTGTCTCTAGGTTTCTCTGTATGTCCTCTCTGTTTTTTGTTTTGTCTTTTATTTATTGTCATGCCACCTGTGTTGCCTTTTCGCCCAGGTCGTTATTGCAAATGAGAATTGGTTCTCAATTAACTCACCTGGTTAAATAAATAAATAAATATATCTGTGAGAATTAAAGAACACCAATGGACTAAATCTTGATTTAAATGGTTAAAAATTTGATTTATAAAAATATATTATGGGATTTTTTGAGGATTCTGACACTTTTGGATAATTGAACATTATTGCTGTTCCAGAGAAATGAACATGACAGGAGGGTTAACATGCATTTTGTCCTCTATAAGTGAAGTGCTTGTTTCTTTAAATGTGAAACCCCTCTGTTACAGGTAACTTCTCTGTCTGAGACCTTTATGTAACACCTTGCAGGTTGGAGCTGAGTTATATCACATATGGCTAAACATAACTATTGTGTGAAAACAAACAAAAATAAGAACAAATGTGTTTAAAAAATTCTTCACATGGAGACACATGGAAGTGTTTTCATGCATATCTGATTTGCACTAAACTGCATTAAAAAAAAGGGTAATTAGTGTTGTTTTTGTATTTAATATGGATTTACATTGTGTGGTGATGTTAATTAGCCAACAAAGCTAGCTAACTGAGAGACCTGAGAGGCAGCATCGTTAGCATTCAGAGGAACACGACGGCGGCTGTTTAAATCCACCATGAGACCCTCTCCTCATTATGTTCCCTTGTTTCCTAACACCTTTATTACATTTAGAGGTTTAGAATGCTAAAAAATAAAAATGTCCTCGGTTAGCTGGAGGTAAAATCCTCGGATGGACATCATCACCTCACCTCACATGAAAAGAAGCAGCAGAGAGGAGAGAGGGGAGAGAGAGAGAGAGGAGGGAGGGGAGGCTGCAGACACACACGGTGCAAACAGAGAAAAGCACTCACCATCTGCGCTTCTGTTCAGGTAACCTGGAGTGTGTTCTCTCTGAGTCTGCAGGGTGGAGGTCTGCTCTCTCATTCACTCCGAAGGAAGGTGGGTTTGATGGAGACAGTAGACCCGGTGCCGGTGAGTTTCTACCCTCCGCTCCGCTTCACGTCTCGGTTTTCAACAGACCGTTTTCTCTCCCCGGCAGGATGTCGCACGCGATTGGTTCTCATCTGCTGCCGGTGCGTTCAAGGGGCGTCGGATGAAACGCAACCAGGAGGGGAAAAATAAATCCACTGTCCAGATATTTTTGTTTTTTTTTAACACTTTAACTATGAAGGTTTGAGTTTATACAACTTATAAACATTTGATTTGATTTGATGACTTTATTTCGAACATGTAAAAGTAAAAATACAACATCATTGATGAATCTCTTAATTACAAAATGCCACATTGAAGAACAATGCTATAAAAAAACTAGCGAAATATGCTGCTTTGTTTTTTAAATTGAGACATTTTCTTCCCCTCTCTACGGAATAGGATGAGGGCCACTGAAAAAAAAAAAAAATTAAGGTCAAATTTTTTTTTTTTATTTCTCAATGCTAACCTGAGGACATTAATATTATGTTATTTTATAAATGTTTGCTTGAGTTTGGTTCTGGTTCTGGTACTGTTTGCTTGAGTTTGGTTCTGGTTCCGGTTCTGTTTGCTTGAGTGTGGTTCTGGTTCTGGTTCTGTTTGCTTGACTTCGGTTCTGGTTCGGTACTGGTACGGTTCTGTTCTTGTTCGGTTCTGGTTCGGTTCTGGTACGGTTCTGGTTCTGTTCTGGTTCGGTTCTGGTACGGTTCTGTTCTGGTTCGGTTCCGGTACAGTTCTGGTACGTTTCTGCTACGGTTCTGGTTCTGGTTCGGTTCGGTTCTGGTTCGGTACTGGTTCGGTTCTATTCGGTTCTGGTTTGGTTCTGGTTGGGTTTGCTTGAGTTTGGTTCTGGTTCTGGTTCTGGTTCTGGTTCTGGTTCTGTTTGCATGAGTTTGGTTCTGGTTCTGTTTGCTTAAGTTTAGTTCTGGTTCTAACCCTAATCCTAACCCTAACCCTAATCCTAACCCTAATCTTAACCCTAACCCTAATCATAACCCTAACCCTAACCCTAATCTTAACCCTAACCCTAATCATAATCCTAACCCTAACCCTAATCATAACCCTAATCTTAAACCTAACCCTAATCATAACCCTAACCCTAATCACAACCCTAACCCTAATCATAATCCTAACCCTAACCCTAATCATAACCCTAATCTTAAACCTAACCCTAATCACAACCCTAACCCTAATCATAACCCTAACCCTAGGATCAGGGTGAGAATGGTTTTGTAACAGAATAAATGCACAAAATTGGGCAATTATAAGGCTTCTCATAAAAACACTGTACATTAAAGGGTTTTCAACACAAACCATTAGTTTTTGCAAAGTTAAGGTAAAATATACGGCTACAAAAGATCCTAAATTAAGAGCTGTTCAAGAGCCGAAAGAGCCGGCTCTTCTTTGGGGGCCGAGTTAAAAGAGCCGGCTCTCTGAAAAGAGCCGAACTTCCCATCACTAAAGCACATGCTTACTACCATTTGCACTCTTAGTTGCCCTTGGAACTATTTGTATTGTAAAATGTATCAATCTAAATCCTTCAGACCTGTTCCATAGTGATAAACAGATAACACTTCAATCTGAATCAAGTAAATACCACTTGTATCCTTTAAAACAGAGGGTCATTTCATTCCTTGTGGACTCAACATGACAGCATTTATACTTTTCAAGTAATTGATCTTAAACGCTTTCAGAAAATTAACAGTAGCAAGACTCACGTATCCCTTCGAGCCACTAAATGGTATAACAATGTTATGCTGTTTTGTAATGACACAGCACAATTTTATAATTTATTAGAAATTAATTCCTCAGTATTTATAGCTCAGTTGTTCTCAAAGTGGAGTCCCAGGGGTCAACTGTTTTCCAGGTCTTCCAGGATGCGTGGGAACCCTGATTATTAGGTATTTACCCCAAACCTAGGAAGGTTATCTCTGCTAACCGCATCTACTTTAACTTCTAATATAAGAGTATAGTACAAATACATTTTGATTTAAAACTATATCCTCAAACACTTAACTTCACTAGCTAGCAAGCTAAAATCACAAAATCATCATTATCCTTATTTGTGTAGCGGCAGTTTTCTGGCCGGACTTAGTTTTCTCTGACCCTGGGCTCGTTTACATTTTTGTGTGTGGCTTGGGAGGATTTCTCATTTCAAATCATAAGTTTATGTCTTGGTACCTCCAACCCCAAACAGTTAACAAACAGTAAAAGAGTCTATAAAGGTGGATGCCATATGTTTCTTTTTAATCAAAACCTCACATTTTCCATGTGTGAATAAACACTTGAAATTCCTCTCATACAAACAAATGCATCATTTTGAAAAACATTTAAAAAGCATAGAGAGACTAAATGCCAGAGAAAGGCACTTCACTAAAACTTGAATACAAGACACAAAGAAAGCTCTATATAGTTCTTGACATGTACGTTGTTTTTTTTTTTGACGTTCACAGCACGCCTTCAAAAGTTAGCAATTAGCTTAGTCAATTAACAAATTGCAAACACACAAACACGGCTGGCAAAAATCCAAAACAAAGCAATCAGTTGGCGAGCACAAAGGCATGTCTCAAGCTCAGTGAAAGGAAAAGAAGACAAAACAATCCAACATCATGATTCCTTACAGTTCTATTGCTCGACCCTACTGACTTACAATAACAACAGTCTCAATGGTATATGTACAAGGGGCTGTCTCTGGGCTGCTTGTGTTTATGACTTACACACTGTTAAGCTCTGAACAAATGATGAAGTCCTAACCGACCTGACAGGAGCGTCAGTTCTCATCTATACAAAGTCCTCAGTCCTGTGCTTGTGTCAGCCCTTGATATGCTCTGTTGTCTGCCTACACAAGAGACAAGCTCGTCATGGAGCAGTTGGTTGCACATGTAATTTTCATTTTAATTAATGTGTTTATTTCTGTGTTTAGTTGTCCCACCTGCTCTTTCTACGTTTTGGTGGTTCAGGGACGGCAAAGCTATCATCTCCACCTCTGTCCCTCCCCTCCCCGCTCCCCCTGTCTCCCCCGTCCCTCTCACTCCTCCTCTCTTCTCTGTCTCCCCCATCCCTCTCACTCCTCCTCTCTTCTCTGTCTCCCCCATCCCTCTCACTCCTCCTCTCTTCTCTGTCTCCCCCGTCCCTCTCACTCCTCCGCTCTTCTCTGTCTCTCCTGCTTCCATCTCCGTTACGACCATCGCTGTGGCGGCTGCTGCCGCCGCTGTAGCGGTCTCGGTCACCATGGCGGTCCCGATCTCTGTCACCATGTCGATCACGATCAGCGTGGCGATCGTCGCCGCCGTGTCTCTCGCTCCGGTCGCTGTGGCGGTGGTAACTGTCACGCCCTCTGTCCTCACTGTGTCTGTCTCGAGAGCTGTCTCTCGGTGAGGGAGGAGCTGGTGGAGGGAAGCTTTGATGTGGACTGGTCTGAGCGGTGGGCACAGAGCTGAGGGAGCCGGCGCTGGTGAAGCCGGCCATGGACATGGAGACGGCCTGGGACCGTTCTGAACCATTAGCGGACTCTGTCGGCACGGAGCTCAGGCTGCCAGCGCTGGTCCAGCCTGAAGAGCTGCTGGACTTGGCGCTGAGCTTTGGGGGGCCACTAGATGCAGCAACAAAGTGGCTCTTATACTGGGCCTGGAGGAGAAGGAGACATTGAGCAGAAGATCAGCGGATGGGAGAGCATACCAATCACATCCTTACCTGATCATTTAGATGAAGACTTCCTCATTGCACAACATAAAAAATAAAGTCTTGTGTTGGTAAAGTGGCGATGGATTAAGATTAATACCTAGTTTACTAAATTTGGTCCTTGCTAGGTGCTTGTACTTTCGACACACTAGCTCCATTATTGAAAACTTTTAGGCAGATTTTGAGAAGTTTTTACTCTCCCACAAAAACTGCAGTAGTTCTGAATGATAAAAGAAGAAAGACTATGTCACTTTTTGGAGCTTTAACAGATTATTTAGCATTAATATTTCTACTTATCAAATCATAATGTTTTAACTTGAAGTATATAAACAAGAATGACACATATTTGAAGAGTTACAAAGCCAGTGAAGATAGATCCGTTAAGATGTTAGAAGTTGTACCTGGAAGGCTTGTTTCATGGCAGACATGCGATCTCCCATTGCCCCAGTGTTTGATTTGGTGAAGCCTTCATAGTTGCTAGAGGAAGACAACATACTACTACTGCTGCTGCTGCTGCCACCGCCGCCACCTCCGCCACCACCACCACGTTCCTGAAAACACAACAGAGCATCACTAACATCTCTCTGAGTTATCTCAAATCATCACCCATGAATCCACTTATTCTCAATGAGGGTGAAAAGACTCTAAGATATTAGTATGACGGTGTTGTAATGAGTAACTCACAGAACTTTCAGCTCCCAGGCCGGGCCTCTCTTTGTAACCGAGACCACCTCCACCAATATTCATCTTCTTTCCTTTACCGCCCTTAAAGCGGGATTTCCTGAACCATGGATTCTGTGGAGATCAATGTTTTAAGAATGACGTCACTTCAATAATAACATCACATTTGCTCAGAGGCCTTTATTCAATTCTTTGACGTATTCATCTTACCTGCATGGCCAAATCCATCAGCTCTTTTGAAACCCCTTGATTTGCTCCCTCCAGATTCCTCACGAGGTCACCGGCGAATGATGTGTCTTTGGTGGTGAGGAGAGTGTAAGCGAGACCCTTCTCACCAGCTCGACCGGTTCGACCGATCCTGTGTGTGTGCGTGTCGATGTCTCGTGCCACGTCGTAGTTCACCACTGTGCGAATGGACGGGATGTCCAGACCACGAGCTTGGGAGGAATAAAAAACAGGAATGTGACTCCACCTTTTGATTTACAGTAGATGAGTACTTCACAGACTAAAGACTTCTCCCATCTTCTTCAGCACCTCTTCCCCTTCCTGTACTCACCAGCTACATCAGTGGCCACCAGAATGGGCAAATTCTTTTTCTTGAAGTCACTGATGACCTTGTTCCTCTCGCTCTGGTCCATGTCTCCATGCAGGAGGCCCAGACTGTAGCCCTCCTGGGTCAGGTTGGTAGCCAGCTCCTCACAGTTCAGCTTTTTGGTGACGAAGATGAGAACTGAGCCCGAGGAGGTGAACTCCACCAGCCGCTTGATCAGCCAGCCCCACTTGTCTCCCCCCACGGGCAGCAGCTCCACCACCTGGGTTACATCCTCGTTGGCCTGAGGGAGGACGGATATGAGGAAGAAGAGAGAACACAGGACATGCTTAGTGAAGCTTTTTTCTCTTTGTAGCTACAGCTCTTCATTGATCAGTGAGTTCGCTGAGAGTGTGATGCTGCGTACCTCTCCAATATCTCCCTGCACCACACGGATCGGATCTACTAAGATGTCTCTCGCCAGCCTCTCTATCTTCTTTCGGAAAGTAGCACTGAACAGAAGAGCTGTGAAGGAAATCATTAACAATTACACACTCTGAAGCCTTGCTGCTTATGACAGAAGCATTGTTTTCATACTGAAAGGATTCCACTCACTCTGTCGATCCGGGCGAACATGGCTAGCAACGGATCTGACCTGGTATTCTGAAAGGGAAAATAAAACTCAGCTGCAAAGCATAAAGAAGGTTTATGATGTTCTTGTCACAGCAGGAAGATTTCCCACTCACCAAAGCCCATATCAAACATGCGATCTGCCTCGTCAAACACCAGGTATGACACTCTCTGCAGGGATGTGGCCTTCTTTTTAACGTGGTCAATCAGACGACCCTGTGCAAACACACATCAACAGTAAACCTGGAGTTTGTTGCAGAAGAGGAATGCAGTAAGATGCCTGAATAAAATAAAACAGAGTTCTCTCACCGGAGTGCACACAACAATCTCTGCTCCCTCCTGAAGAGCTTTGGCCTGCTCCCACATACTGCCTCCTCCATACACAGCCACAGAACGCAGTGAGTAGGCTTTTCCAAAACGCTTACATTCTGCATGAATCTGAAAACATTTCAAGTCAGACATATTAATAAAACAATTCACTTCTGCATCATATTAACACAAATATCCTCTAAACATTCACAAAGTCTGACTCAGTCCCTTCACATCAGTTACCTGCTGACAGAGCTCTCTGGTGGGACACACGATGATCGCAATGGGCCCTTCTCCTGCCTCGAGTTCCTTTTGGTCCATGATGTGGACCAGCATGGGCCAGATAAAAGCAGCAGTTTTACCGCTGCCGGTTTTGGCAATGCCGATCATGTCCCGTCCGGACAGAGCTATGGGAACGCCCTGAAACACAGATTGAGAACAAAAATATCAGACACTTTTTCCCTTCAAAACAATACAGTTAAATATCTTCTGTTGTGTTGCAGCATTTCACTGTACCTGGCACTGAATGGGTGTTGGCTGAGTGTATTCAGATTTGCGGATTTGGTGCATTAGCTGCTCATCAAAGCTAAAGTGAGCAAAACTAGTACAAGGTTTTGGAGGGGCTGCACCAGATACCTGAGAGACATAAAAAAAAGAATGACATTCAAAGGATGCTTGAAATCTGAGTCACAACAAATACAAAATAAACAAAGGTGATCACGACTATGACATGTGTATCAGCTATAAACCTACAAGTGTTACAGAATCACAACTTACCCTCAAGTTGAGTTTCTGCCTCAAATCTATCACTTGTGTTCCTGTCAGGCAGCTGAGTTCTTCATGTTCATTATAGAAGTTTTTCTCAAATGGTGAGTAATCAATCTGTAGGATAACAAAGAAAACAATCAGTCATATTTCATATATTACATTTGTTTGATACACAGTTCAGGCTTCACTCTTTCTTAACATTACCTCTGAATGATCGATAGGAGGAAGCGGTAAGATTATTTTCTTTGTAGTAGGTGCGATGGGGTTCCCGTCGCTGTCATAGTCAATGTTTTCCTCCTCTTCCTCTAGGGTCAGCCCAGCTGTAGGATTCTCTGCCATATAGCGAAAGTAGGCTTCCTGCAGAGAGCACAGCCTCACATGTCAAAAACTGCGCTGGTTTGCTGCTCACCTCAGCATCCAAGCACCACCAAGTATAACACAACACTCAAGGAGACATTCAGATGTTAAAAAAAACAGATTCATTTTTACAATCTGACATCTATTCAGACACCGGCTGACATGAATCTTAAACAAAACATGCTTTTATAATGTGCACAGGAAAAACATGGATCTCATAATGATGCTAATTCAACCTGCATGGTCAGAAAGAGCAGAGGGGAGGGGGAGGGGAGGGGTTGTAAGATGTGAGAGAGAGAAATCTATTGAGTGGTTTTTTGAAGACATCTTTTGATCAATCGTGTAGTGGATGAAGAACTCTGAAGGGCTCACTCACTTGTTCATCTTCCTCTTCAATGTCATCACGTATACCCCTGAAATGACAAGCGGAGAAAAAAAACTTCCCTGCGGCTCGTTCGTACACCCAAGACAGCCCACATCCCACTTTGACTAAGGTCACTCTGCTTACCTGATGCTATATGCTAAGCCAGAAAAGGCACTGCTTTATGTGAAATGCTTTTGGCTACTGACTGAAAAATATAACAATTAACTTCTGCAAAAAGCTTATTTGTCAAAAGCAGTGAAATAAATATTAACAGTATGTCCCAGTCCAGAGGGCTCATTCTTTCACTTAGTTGTCGGATTGTTAAAAAAACTTTTGATTTGGGTCCCTCCATAACATACTAGAAGTTACTCTGAATCAAACCTAAGAAAAATGTAAGCAAACTGAAGTCTTACTTGGCTGAATTTTTCTCCTTTTCCTCAAGTTTCTTCATGTCTTTAGCTGCCTGGTTCTGCAGCAGTAAACAAAACATGTTAGGAAGCACTTTAAGCCATACATACTAGTGTGTTTCTGTCTAACTGTAACACACTTCTTACCTCCACTTCTGCCATGAAGGCATCAAGTGGATCATCTTCACTATCTGAGCCACCACCAGACTGCATCTGCTTCCTAGTGGGTGAGTTCTCAGCTGGGATGTAAGGCAAGTCCACATTGCTACTGGACTCCTCCTCATCGTCTTCAAAGTACCTGGTGGAAAAACAAAATCATGTTTTTTTTGTCACCTTGTGTACAAGATCTGGGTTTGAATTCAGGCTGTGTTTGACATTGAGAGAGACATTGCACTCACGCATTTTCCTCATCAAAATTGGCTCTCTTGGTCCCTATTTTGTAGAATGAAGGGAGCTGCTGGTTCTTCCCGTAGGCCCCAGGAGCTCCCCTGGCTCCCAATGAAGTGTGAGATTTCTGAGTAGGTTCAGGTTCTTCTTTCTTCCCCGAGAGGGAGAATCCTCCAAATCCAAAACCTCGCTTCACACCCGGACCACCTTTGTTCCAGTTCATGGTTGTGCTGTAAAAACAAGAAAAGTAAGGAGCATTAATAAGCTTTAACAGTACTATACTGGAATAATTCAAAAGATCTTTGTCTGCCTTGGTTTTATATTGAGGGGGCTTTAACTGAAATGCAACCCGGGCTGCACTTTTCTTGGAAAAGTGACCTCAAGTTGGCATCCATTCAACTAGCACTACTTTTAGAGAGTGCTAAGGATGACAGTGTATCTATAAAAAGACCTGAGGTAACAAACAGATAAGTAGTGGTACTTGTGTTACTTAAAAACACATCTCAAGTGTATGAATGATATAATGACTGTTGTGACTGGATGCATGTGCAGCAACACTTGCTGTTTGTTTGATTGCTGTGTCTGATGTATATTGGGTGTATCTATTGTTTTTCTGTTTCTATTTGGAAAAATGTTTTATTTTTATTAATTCTCCATTTAAAGCACATTGAACTTGCGTGTAATGAAATGTGCTTTATAAATAAAATAGCTATTGCTGCTGTTGCTATTATGTCAAGTGGTATAAACCACTGCACTATTATCATATTATTTTAGCCTGTACATATTAGTCATGCCTATTTGTTGTTCTTTTGTATTTATAGCTGATGTTATTGTTATTATATTTGTATTTGTATTTGTATCTATTATTCTGGGCAGCTGTGGCTCAGTGGGTAGAGTCGGTCGTCTATCAATCGGAAGGTTGGCGGTTCGATCCCAGCTCCAGCAGTCACATGCCAAAGTGTCCTTGAGCAAGACACTGAACCCTGAATTGCTCCCTCTGTTGTTCAGAGGTGTGTGAATGTGACTGAATGAGATTAGCTAGCACTGATGGTCCCTTACTACATAGCAGCCTGTACCATCAGTGAGTGAATGGGTATGAATGGGTGAATTTGACAAGTAGTGTAAAAGTGCTTTGAGTGGTCAGAAAGAATAGAAAAGCCCATTTCCCATTCTTATGCCTTGTACAAAGAGAGCACAGTTTATCTAGTCAAACTCCTTGTGTGTTCAAGCATACCTGGCCAATATAGCTGATTCTGATTCTGATAAACATTAAAGCATACATGTATAATGGATTATATTTCAAATATCTGTAAAACATTCCTCCAATCTGCAATCAGAGTTATAACTACATATCTTTAAGGACATTAGCTTTATTTACAGTGACCTCCTTCACCCTCATTAAGCTGGCTATAGAAGTAAAAACAATAATATGAATATTTTAAAACATCAATCATGTGGTTTTTATATATGACGATGGTTACATACATTCTCATAGTTAAAGCAAATATTATTCAAGTGTCCATGGGAGTACATATGTTTCCTAAAAGGTGATGAAACTGTATAAGGCAATATTTTATTTGAGTTTTAAAGCAGAATAACGTTATCAAGATGATAATATGAGACAGCCACGTACACATAAAGGTTGTAGCCACACTTAAATATAAGGTAACTAATCAATACACCATGTGTAGTCAACTTATGCATCACAGTTTGTTTAAAAGAACATCTTTACTTCAATTTGTTTGAACAAATAATGTTAGCTTTAGCTGAAGGCCGCAAAACGAGGCCGAGAAGGGGGTGTGTAACTAACGGCCAATTCTTTAACATATGGATGAATTAGAGTTCCCTTTACACCCCCCTGTGGTAAACACCAACACCCCGCATGTACTGAATGAATCCATACATCTTCAACAGCAGATAATCGGATGTATTTACCTGTTTTCGTTGCAAGTCTGAGCTCCACTGTTTTCAGTAGCCCAAGCTGTGCTTACGTCATATGCGTGCGCGGAGTTTCTCTCCAGAGCGTGACGTAGTTATTGCGCGACACGACGTTTAGCTCAGTGGAGAGCTGCCAGAAACATCCGCAAGGGGGGCGGCTAGCTACAGAAGTTGCATTTAAATATAAGATAAGGCATCCCTGTTCCAAACATTACACAGGTAAGGAGTTCAAATATTAAATTAATGACATTTTTTCTCACTGAAATGAGTCAAGGTAGCTACTCAAGCTAACTGTGTTTTACTCGTGCTAGCCTGCGCCGTACAGCCATTAGCAAGAACTCATCTCTGCTTGTTACAAATCTGATTTAAGTTGTTGTTTTTTCCCCTTGTTGGGTCATGTAACTTCTTCTACTATAATTATTAGCCAACAGTGTTGTTTTTGCATATGTATGAGCGTTACTAAAGAGTGAAAGTTGCTGAGTTTCATCCCCAGAACAGCCTAGTGAAAAGCATCATCAGTCATGCCAAAACAAAGTGACAGATTCAGGTTGAACTGGAAGGATTTAATGCCTAATACAAAGTTTGATAAACAATCCACGAATTAAAAACGTGTATGCATAATGTGCATGACATATTAGGAGCTAATCGTGTATTCAAACATAGATTATTTCTCGATTTCACACTCAAACCATTAAATATTGCACATGAGCTACAGATATGTGCTCTTAATGATGTTATCTTTATGCTTTCATGCAATTCCAGAGTTAGCTATTCGATTATCCGAATAGCACCCAGACCACCCTGCAGACAGGAGGAGAGAGAGGCACATTTGATGGCTGTCCAAAGTTGTTGTAGATATGCTAATTAGATATGATATATTTTTTGATTTGATCTGATTTGATGACTTTATTTCGAACATGTAAAAGTAGAAATAAAACAAAAAAAGCAGAAAACAAGAAATAGTTATAAAAACATACAAGGAAAAAAAAAAACAGTTTTACAAAAGAAAAAAAAATCAATATTAGCAAGCAGTGAAACAATTTACTTTACATGTGTGAAAAGGAGTAGGAAGAAGTTAAAACTTATCTAATCCTACCCCTCTATTCACTATTTTCCACTTTCTTATATATATATATGTATTGATATGATCTAGATATTCTACTTCTACCAATAAAGTTTGCACTCAACCTCATTTTTTGTTGAAGGTCCTCCCAGAACTCTTTGGAGCTGCAAAAGTCTGCAGTTTTCTCCAGTTCTGACTCTTACTGAGTCGCATCTATGGTACTGATGCTTCCTTAGGTTATTTGGAAAGTTATTATGTAAGTTTTTTATTATTTAATTGCAAAAAGTGAAGAACTTTCAGATGCCCTGCGACCACTATCAGGCAGCTAGTTGAAAAAACACAAAAAATAGACGTTAAAGATAAAATAATAGTCGAGGAACTATTCGATTTTTGAAAATGATTAAACAATTATTCAAATATTCAAAAATCACGACTCATCCCAAGTTAATACTAATAAACAATGTGTCATTTTGCCATTATAAAACAGCCCTTCTTATAAGTGTTTTGAAAATATGATCCTCTACCACAAGAGTAAAGACTGAAAATCCGGCTTGCATTACTGAACAAGCTTAAGAACCTTTTGTTTTTCTTTGTTTCAAACTGTTTAATGATTCTGTGTGGGCCTCAGTGTTCTCCTGTTGAATCTAAATGTAAGCGATAAATTTGTAATGTCTGGTGATGTGTGAGTTATCAGCATTTGTATTCTGGTGAAGAGTAATCTCCTGACATGCTCGTGTCTTCCTGCAGGAAACAACCAAACAGAGATATCATCTCCCTCAGCGTTCGTTCACTTCCACGACAGACATTCCTTGGACGTGTTTTCTGCATTTCATGTGTAACACACTCAAAAGGATCCATGTCTTTTCTTGTAAGTGTTTACCAAATACCTCTCTACTTCTCATTTAAGTTGTCTTAATCTCTGTTTTAAAAACTGCATAAATCACATCATTGACAGCTTTTATTCTAAGCATTCAGACACTGTTATCATTACTCCTCTATAGACAGGAAAAGATGCATGGAAGTGTTATGTTTGATAAAATTCAAGTTTTCTAAACTATCTTATGTAAATGCTTTAAATATATGTATTTATGTTTTGATACTTTTCCTTATTCTTGCTTGCATTTTCTCTCTTTTCTCCCTGTCGGTCATTAACCCTCTGTCTATGTCAGCGTTGGGTATCTGAGAAATTGAGTGTGGAGAGCCTTCGGGATTTGGAGTTATTTGGAGGTGAGGTTCAAGGCATTCCCAATCCACTGCTTACACATCTTATAGATTAGGCCCTTCATAAGCACAAAAACAACAACAATTCTCTAAAGGAGTAGTTTCTTTCTCTTCCTCTCAGAGTTCATTTTTGTATCAGATTTATAAAAAGTTTTCTATCCAATCATTTGCTCCCAGTCCTAAGTGTTACTGCCTCATTTCCCCCTTCAGCTACAATATCTTATATGAGGACGACACACACAATCACTCTTTAATTATGCTTCATGTAAACCTGTCACATAAAAACCTGCACAGTTTTATTTAACGCTGCTTCTGAATGTGTTTATCTTGTGTGTGAAAATGTTGCACACTTTACTTTGGCTATCAAATATTTAATTTGCCTTTGCAGCTGAATTTGACTCAATCCTGTTTGTGATTATGACCGCCTGTTAATGCCACATTTGCTTATATTAAGCTTTAAGTTATAAATGCATAAAAGTATAGAAGTCATGTTGCTGCAGAGCTTTAAGATAACAGTTAGAGCTTTGCAAATGTTTGCTTGTTTTAAATCCTTACTGCTGCAGTCGGTTCACAGCTTTTAAACATCTAACACGCTCCATACTACGGTTATACAAATTAAACTGTGTTGATTTGCCAGGTTTAAGTTATGCCGTACCATGTTTCTTTTCTCTTTCTACTCACCGGGACTAGCCTGAAAACCAATGCAGACACCTACACTTTGTACAAAACCGGCAAAAACACCACAGAGGTCATAGCTCTTCCTGTTTTTTTAATCCATAGATGGATGTAAAGACTCCCACACTAATGTTCAAACTGCTGGAGAAAAATAATCTGACCTGAAACAGTGAAAATCATATCTGTCTGAGTGGGACACTTCTTATTCAATTACTTATTCCCGGTTGGCTACAGAGGAATCAGGGCTCAGGTGTCTTTGTCACTTTCACAGTATTTGTATGAAGTGTTACATTTTGTTTTGGGTTTTTCTTTTCACTTTTTCCCCTTAGCTTGTCCAAGTAGTCTTTAAATTGGAACAACTGCCCCCAAGTCATACATTTCTACACGTATGTTTGTCTAATTTGAGACCAGTATGATGAAAATGATGCACATTTTTAACTGCTACGTTTTTCCTTGATGGTGGGAGTGGTACTTCCCTTGGACAGTTGGTACTCCAAAATGTTAAATTTTTCTGCTACCTTCCCAGATTTCAGTTTAAGACCCTGAATAAGAAAGGAAGGTGTACCATTGCAAATGTAAAAGCAGGATAGAGGGGACATTTTTAGGACTATATCTTGTTATTTCTTTGTGTCCTGAAGATAAGAACACTGTGTTTGTGTCTGTGTATCAGTAGTTTGTGTATCTTTTAAGGTCCCATATTTCTCAACATAAGTGGTTGGTTTAATTTGGCGCTTTCTTAAAGCTTCTGTCTGTTCTGCAGAGGTTTCGGGGAGGATCATTCTTTGTTTTTTTTCTTTGCAAGCTTTGCCTCATTTGAATTTCCTGCTGGCAGATCATTGCTTGATACTGCATGCTGGTTAAAGTAGATCATTTATGTTTTGGCTGTTCTATGTTCTCATTGTCCAACTTAATGTCTGGGAGAAACCTGCAGGGTGTAACTTCATTATTTGTTGTTTTTTGCATTTGCTTTGGTGAGAAAATATTGAATTATTTCAGTCATATTTCCATAACTGATCATGACAAAGCCTGCTGCGAGCTCCCTGAACTCGACGCTGCACGTCCCGGTTCAAGAGCTGCTCTAAACACCGATCCTTCTCCTGTTTGTGTGTGTGTGTACATGTCTCTATGTCATTGATGTGGTTTCTCTACCCCAGAGCAAGCTCAGGGACTCTCTCACAGGAAAGTAAGTGTGGTACTCCTGTCACTGCATTATCACCGCCCATATGCCTTTTGTGCATGCATGAGTATGTGCGCATAGAGGTCTATGAGTAGAGTAACCCACACCCCTCCCCTCAAGGCTTCTGCACAGTCATGTCTGCATGTACTTCACGAAAACACGCTGTACATGCTCGTAACTCAGGAGGACATCTCACGGCGCTCACCGGGGCTTCTGTTGGGGAGAAAGAGGAAGGCGGAGTGTAGAGTCCGCCTATCGATCAGTCCTGTTTGAGTCCGCAGTGTGCCGTTAACATGCTGTGCTCTGGATTTTGGTGTCGTTGAGTCACCTCACAAAGAGTCTAATTATGTGTTGTGAGTGTTTGACACTGCCTGTCTGTGCTGATTCTCTGTTGTTGAGTTGATGTTGAATTTAAACGTGTGTTCCCACTTTGATGTCGAGCACTGTGTCTCTCTGCAGGCTGTAGACTGATGGAGGTAACATGTTCAGCTTTAGCACAGCATGGCACCCCGTTTCAATCTGATCAGGATGGTAGTTTGTGCCGTCTGATTAGATTAACATAAACAGACGCTACCTTAACACACGGCTGCTATAGCATGTATGATAGTTTTTAGCACAGGCTTTATTTACCTTCACGTCTGTACAAGTGTCCACATATGGAACACCTCTTGAGGATATTTAACTCCATGTCAGAGTCACCTCTTGACCTTAGGATACAATACTACTCCATGGAGTGCACAACTCTGGTTCTAAATGTGCTGCTTCATCCTTATCCTCTGAAAAAATCCAAATACTCCTTCAGCTTGCCCTCATTTGCCTCCACAGCTTGCTGCTGCTGCAGTCCGTCCATTATGATCATTTTAATGGAGATGCATTGATGGAACTCAGGAGTCTTCGCTGACGAGCACATTCACTAAGTGGGTGTATGATGCACAAGCTTAGATCAGCTTGTACCAAACATGAGAAGATATATATCATTATATTGTGAGTCACCATCAGCTGTAGCTGCTGCCAAGATTCCCTTTAACGCACCTTGATAACACAGTTCAAAACGTCCTCAGGTAAACTTTAACACTTCTAATGTATGATCAGTCCTCCGTCAGTCACTCACAAGGTTTTTAACAGAGTCCTGCGATGTGAAGTCAGCATCATGTAACATCTTCGTTTACTCTCCCTCCTCCCCCACCTCATCTCTAGGCCCATGAGGACAGTCGGGAGAGTCTGACCTCCTCCCCACACCGGGGCACCATGAGCATCTTCCTTCCTGACAGCAGCTCCTACGAGGTCCTTACTGTGATCGGTACGTGAGACAAAGACACACAGAGGCCTGGTTCTGTGTATTGATTTACAAAAGTTTTGGATTTGAATTTGCAGGAAGATGGTTCAAGCTTTCTTAGCTAATTTAAATTAAGGAAATATTATGTTACTATGCATTTTTTGATACTGTAGCATCATTACAACAAACTCAAACCAAGGACTGCAGTGGGATCTGTTGTTTTACACGACCTGAAGAATCTGTCTTAATAAAACCTGTGTTTGTGTTTTAGGGCGGGGCTTGGACGAGTTGATGACAGTGAACCTGGCCCGGTACAAACCCACAGGAGAACACGTGGCTATCCGACGGATCGACTTAGAATCATGCACCAACGACATGGTTACATACCTGCAGGTCTGCAGCAGCTCTCTTTATCTTTAGACCACGTTACCTCTTCTCTCCCTCAGGGTCCTCTTCAAATCCTCTTCATGCATCTCACTGCAGCTTTGTTTTCCTCTCTCTCTCAGGGTGAACTGCACGTGTCAAAGCTGTTTCATCACTCCAGTATTGTACCGTACAAGAGCGTCTTCATAGCAGAAAACGAACTATGGGTCATTACTCCCTTCATGGCTTACGGTAAGAAACACAATAAATGTAGTGATTACATCGGTAGAAATATTTTAAAGTAGGGAAGGACATGTTTATAATTTGTTTATCTATGTTGGATTGTTTCAAAGGGTCAGCCAGAGATCTGATCTGCACACACTTCACTGATGGTATGGCTGAGTTGACCATCGCATACATTTTACTGGGTATGCTCAGAGCTCTGGAATACATCCACCACATGGGATACGTTCACCGGTGAGCTTCACTTTCTGCACTTGAGTCTTGATTTAAAGATGCTCATTTTTATGCCTGCTCCTAGGCCTTTACTGAGATTGAATTTAATAGATCAACAATATTAATACGCGAATTTGTGCGACTTAAGGTTCTCAAAATTTTCAATACTTCAATGCCACATGCTTTAAAAGGATACAATCTCTTTTATTTGTTTTACATTGGACAGTATCAAAAGTTGAGAAAGCTTATGAAACCCATAGTCAGTCATATTTTCAATCCAAAGCTGCCACAAGTAAAAAAGAAAGAACAGACGTGGTCATGCACGGTACAGAGGAAGAGAATAGAGCAAGTCCAGCTCATGAAAGTAAAGCAGTGAAACAGAAAAATAACTCTCTGGAGACGATAATAAAGAAGTCATAACCACAGGATGAGGGAACAGAAAGAGGCAGGATTGTGTTTGTTGTATTTGTTGCTCTGTGTTCATGAATTTGTCCATACCAATACTTTTAGAAAAAAGGAAATGATTTTGGGTTCTCAGGAGTCTTTGTTGTTGTGGTCGTATTGAAACATGTATCCATATCATTTAATTTGTACCAGTGTTGTATCAAAATGTAAAATTCTGTTATTGTTAACCACCTTAATGTGACATTCATTCCTCTAACTGTCTTTGGCGACGTGTAGGAGTGTGAAGGCCAGCCACGTACTGATCTCAGCAGACGGACAGGTCTGCATGTCGGGTCTACGGAGCATCTTCAGTCTGATCCGTCACGGGCAGAGGGCCAGAGTCGTCCATGATTTCCCCCAGTACAGCGTCAAAGTGCTGCCCTGGCTCAGCCCTGAGGTGCTGCAGCAGGTATGACGCTGCATTCCTCTGAAATCAATCATTATGTAACGGTGTACTGATGTCAGATTCTGCCAGACATCAGTGAGAACAGTCCTACATGCTGCATGAAGTAACACATTTTAAAGTAATTGTTAAAAGAAGCTGGAACAGAAACTGATGTTGTATTTAACTCGTGAATGTTTTTCTTCCAGAACCTTCATGGTTACGACTCTCGGTCAGACATCTACAGCCTCGGCATCACCGCCTGTGAGCTGGCAAACGGACATGTCCCCTTCAAAGACATGCCAGCTACACAGGTCTCACATTCACGTCATACTACCTGTTTGTATGCAGTAATCAATAACAAATTAACCTCTGTGAATGCCTGTTAAGTGGTAAATCAGCCATTAAGGGTGTTGGATCTGTTTCTCCTAAAGTCAAAGGGTTAATAAACCCTGTCCATATCTGCTTCCTCTCCACAGATGCTGCTGGAGAAGCTGAACGGGACAGTGCCGTGTTTGCTGGACACCACCACTATCCCACCAGAGGAGCTGTCACTGAAACCGTCTCGCTCTGGGGCCGACTCTGGGATCTGTGAGGGGCCGGGAGCTGGAAGCATTCGCCAGTCCAACGGAGAGGCCTCGTCCTCGTCAGGACACCCGTACAACCGGACCTTCTCCCCACACTTCCATGCCTTCGTTGAGCTGTGTCTACAGCGAGACCCTGAAAAGAGGTTGGCTCCTTTGCTCTTCCTGCTTGCTTTTATTGGGCATGTTCTGTTAAATGTTTAAGGTACAGAGCATTAACTGTTCTGTTTGTTTTTCTTCAGACCATCTGCCACCACTCTAGTCAGCCATCCCTTCTTCAAACAGGTGTGTAAGGTATTACTCTCCTCCCTTTATTGAAAATGCTCTGAGGGCTAATCTAAATATTTGTCAGGTATGATAGAAAAAATACAATAAAGACAAACTATGTCTCCTCCAGATTAAGCGCCGGCCCTCGGAGGCGTTGCCTGAGCTGTTACGACCTGTGTCGCCCATCACAAGTTACGAGGCCTCCCAACTACATGACTCTCCCTCCGGACTGGCCAGCCTGGAGTCGGGGCTGAGCCACCTGGATGTGGACGACTGGGACTTCTGACAGTGGAGGACTCGGCGGATTGGGATGGGACACTCTCAGAGCATGCTGGAGATTTGTTTTTGTAAAGGCCCCGTTGTAAATAATTCAGATGTAAAAGTGAAGAGTTGATGTTCTCAGACAGAGGTTACAAGCCAGCAGCCATCTTGCCTCTTTTTTGATGTTTCACACGCTTTTGTTGTTTAGATATGCACAGACTCTTCTACTGCACTGATGGCCTCTTTCCTCACAAACACACTCGTACATAGATTGTACCCTCACATACAAGCCCCCCCTCACATACAAGCCCCCCCCCATGGAGCCAAAAGGACCCCGACATGCTGTTAGAGGACGGCCTGTGGGTCGAGGTGTGGACTGACTGTAAAGATTCAAATGAAATGCATCAGTGGAAAGCTGCTACTTTACATAAAGAGGGGACACTCTACCTCTTGTTTCAGCATGACTGCATAATGTGGCCCGTCTGCTCAGTGAGGCCACCACCAGGGTGAACTCTGTGTGCCCTCTCTGCACCAGATGGAAGGTTCTGACTTTGTCTCCGAGGGTCTGCTAACTGAACAGCATGTGTATGCATTTCTTAGCTCTCTGTTAAAATGTAAACTACATCTCATGCTTAAGCATCTCTTTTGTTACACAGAGGCTGAACATAACACCCATTACGCTACCCTTCAAGCATAGAAGTGTATTTTCTCAAACTTAACCCTGGGTGTGATGTTACTCACGTGAATGTTACATTGGTGCTTGTTTTTGTCTGCTTGTATGTTTGAAAGTGAGGGCAGAGCAGAGTGTTGCAAATGTCAAGCTGGACTTTTAAAAATAAACATTGTTCACTTTAATGTTTTTACTTTGTGGGACGACACAGTTATACAGTTAACTGTCTAAAAAAAGAAGGTATTTTATTCTGAAAAACACAGACGAACACAGAGAGGGGAAGGCTGAAGAGGATGTTAATCTTCCTCCTCTGATGGTGGTTGGTCTGTCGCTGCTTGACGTTTCTCCATCTTCGCTATCAGCTCTGGAATAAAGGGAAAACAATAAGAAACATTAGTGGAATTAGAGGTATGATATTTACTACCTCCATCTTTCTGTCACCACTTCTCTTTAAGAGCTTCTGCAAAAGTCTACTTCAATTAACGTACTAAAGGAACTTCTGTTCCCTGAAGTAGAGGAACAAGGTACATCACATGTAGTAGATGTGATCTTTACTATTGACATCTCTGTCCTCTTATGGTGCAGACACTATGTGGAGAAATGGACTTGAAGAATCCTGGTGTACGTGTGAACTAGACTAGACTTTGTTAAAACCTGCTCACCTTTAGCGGGGTTGAAGACACCGTTGGTTTGAGTGTTGCAGACGTAGCATCGCTTGGACTTGCGGTAATGCTGAAGAGCGCAGCCCTCACAGAAGTAGTGCTTACACCTGGGGAATATTTAAATAGTTAATACTTTGAAAATCTGAAAAGTACAAGAAAAATTAAAGAAAAAAGAGGGACTGTTTTCTCCACAGGGGGCGCCAAAATCAACACAAATTAAATGTTCCTCATAGGAGGTTTGAGCTACAAGACATCCGCACAGTTCAACTAATCTTTTATGCAAAGGAAAGATGAAAAGGAAAGACATTAAAGCAATTTCAGGAAAAACATAATGTGTCCTTTAGATCATAGGCTGAAAATGAATGAAGCTAAATGTCAACATCCATCTATATGCTTCTGGTAGATATTTGAGCATACTTGATCCCTTTCTGAAATTAAAAACAAAACTGAAATCTTGCTGTACTTGTCCACAAACTTGTGTATATCTGGGTGTAGAAAAAAGTGCTCCACAATTCAACTTGAACTTACTTTGTGACGATGGGGCTTTTGAAGGTCTCCCTACAGATGAAGCACTTGAAGGGCAGATCCTCGTCGTCGCTGCTCACCTCGTAGTTCTCATCATCTGAATAATAAAGCACCTCATGTTACTGAAACTTTGATGCATGCACACAAACCAAACCGACATGACACCTCCCTCCTGAACTCACCGTTCGCTCCGTATCGACCCTCCTCCAGCTCCCTCTCAATCTGCCAGCCGTGTTTGTAGTCGGATCTGTCGTGGAGGAACTTGCAGCTGTCTGAAAAGCAGAAGAGAATATTAAAAATGATGCTCAAAGTTTAAAAAGTGTTTAAGTGATTCAGCAGTTGAGGACAGATACACACCTCCAAAACCACAGAAACCAGTCTCCTTATAGTCTTTGCAGATGTCCGGCTGGTAGTCCCACCTCACTGTGGCTCTCAGGTGCTCTGGAGCTCTGATTGGTCCCTTTCTGTTGGTTGAAATAAATGCTTCATTTAAACAATATGTTCTTGTTTTAGCATTCAGGGGGATGATGTCCTGATCTGTCTTTGTCTAGTACTCACCTGACCATGCCGGAGGAGGCGTTGCCCATGGTTGTATCTTTAGGCTTGATGAATTTTTGGTAGTTGTTGATCCCACGGTAGATTTTATCATCCTCCTTCCCGGTCAGCTCCTTGTGAGAAAAGAAAAGGGTTCATCAAGGCAAGTAGGAGACATTTTTACAATAATGTGACCTTCAGAGTGTCATCATGATGTCTCATACATCTTGAACTTTCTGACTCCTCTCAAAGATGGCCTGAGCGTCCTTGTCTCGCTCTGTGTCCAGCTCATAAGTAGCAGTTGCACCCATGTCCTCTGGTCCCTCTGGTTTCTGGAAGAAAGGCAAAGAGTGAGACATGTTTCTGAAGAGTGTGGAGCTTAACAGCAAGAAACGCTGAGTGCAGAAAATCCTACAGCTAATTGATCAGAGAATTGAATAAGATATGTCACTTTTGGAAAAGTTTACCTGGTCATATAACAAGTAACACAAATTTCAACTCATTCAAGAAACAAACCATAAAATTTCTATTAGGTGAGTTAAGTAATACAACATGATTCAATTTTAATGCATATTTACAAACACATAATCTCCCCACTTTCCTAACCCTTCTTTTCATCATTGTTTTAAATATTAATCCCTCTGATTCATCTTTTTTGTTCTGTATGTAGATATTCTGTTTTTGTACATTGATACTTTGTCTTTGTGTTGATTATTTTCTATGGAGGGCCACTCGACAAGCCTGTTAGGGTTCTTTTGGCTCCTCCTGCACATAACATGTTAGTGGTTAATTTTATTATTGAATTTTATCTGTTATATATTGGCTTGTGTTATTGAACATGCAATGTCTGTACTTTGATATGTGCAATAAAGCCTTTAAGGCAGGCATGTCCAAAGTACGGCCCGGGGGCCAATCTGTACATTTGCAGTTTCTTTCAAGCGCACAAACAAAACTAAAGTCAATTCAGAAACATCTCAAAAAGCTTCATATGGACTACTTGTCTAAAGCCAAAGCTCTGGGAATTCTTCAAGACGGCAATAAAGAAGATACACAAGAACTCTTAAAGCTGACAGGTTTTCAAATTAAAGTTTTTATCATGATGTGAAAATGTTCTTGATGAACACAAAAGGTCAGAAGACACAAAAGAGGACACAAGACAAGGTCAAAATTATGAAATTGTACAGAAAAGGCAAAATTTGGTGCATCAAAAATGTTCAGAACTCAGCAAAATAATTATTTTGTTCTTAAAATGTCGTCTGCTAGAAGAAGATAACGTTTGCTAATGTTTACATGGCTTGTGGAGAACTGAGGACTTCCCAGTTACTGTTTTATTGAGAAAAAATTTAAAATAATTGTTATCAAATAGAGATTTTATATATAACTTTTAGGATTCCAAAGTCTCAGTAGGAGCCACTGGCCCTGAGGTATTCTGACAACATCATATGTGGCCCTCTTTGAAAAAAGTTTGGACACCCCTGCTTTAAGGTCTGGAAGATACCCTGGACCGAGTGTGCAAATATTAAAATTTTAAAAAATAAATAAGATATGTTAATAATGATGAGCAGTTAAAGGTATTTCCAGCTCACTTAATATGACAGTGATTGTAAAGAAGATGTTTCAACTCACTGCTGACCGGGTGGATTTGTAAGCAACAGTGATTTTCTGGTCTTCTTTCTCAGTTTCACTTTCACTTGAAGACACAGCATCTCTCTCCACCTTCCTTGACTGAAAAGCAACACGATTATGGTCAAGCTTTCCAAATGTTACAAAGTGTTCCTATTGTTATTGTTATATTAAATCAGTGTACCATTTGAATCATGGGGTTGACTCGGATGCCTTTCTTTTCTTTACGAACCACAGAGCTCTGGTCCTCATCATTACTGCCATCTGGAAAAAGAAAGAGTTGAACATTTTAATTCCCAGGTGATCTCTGAGTTCACTTCAAGAACAAGTCCAATTTCCGAGGGAGCTCAAACGCAGCACATGTTAAGGTTTGTCACTGTGCCAACCTTCCTGTTTAATGCACGTACTCTCATCTTCTCCTCTTTCTTACAGAATTTACCTCCTAACAGGTACATTTCATGTCATCACAACAGGTAAGCCTTCATTAAAACACAACCAGGAGCCATTTTCTGAATGCTAATCCGTGTCTGCAGCACCATGACCTCATACTTAGCCGCAGCGTTTCCACAGGAAATGGTTTTCTATCATTAAAAACAACAAATTTAATCACATTTAAAACTATAAATAATACCTTTATCACTGTCACTGGCTTTTCTTTTTCGCCCAGAAAACTTCTTAGTAGATTTTTTGAACAGAAAGGTGCAGGATCCCTTCTTCTGCTCCTCAGCTTCCGCCATCTTGCCTGTTTGAGAATAAAAACAACAGCAGCTGTGACCACAGCGCCCCCTAGTGTCCTGGAGGCGTTTACCTCAAGCTTTGTTTGCTGACTCCTGCTGGTCAAGAGAAATATCACTGCTGCCTGCATTAGGTTTAATGTAAAACCATGTAACTGTCAAAATAAAAATAAATGATGATATATACAATTTAAAAATAATAAATATATAAATGAATTCTGATATCAAAATGTAACCTTACAAAAAAACATACATTACTATGGCTTTAATAAGGCATTACTTGTATTTAGAGGTGTATTGTGTTTATTAAAATATACGGTGGCCCTGAAGTACAAATCACAACAGCAATTCAGAAAAATTTAAACTGTCACTGCACTACCTGCACTGTGTACATAGGCTGTTTTTTTTATAACTGTATTTTATTATATTTTATTGTATTATATATTTAAATTTGATATTTAAGAGCTGGAAGAGATAAACAGCATCTCATTTTTCCTGTATGTCTCATATATATAGTGAAAATTGACAATGAAAACCTTTGAATCTTGTGTTTTCTGATTTGCTGTAGTGTTTTTTTAATTGCTGTAGTGTTTTCTGATTTGCTGTTGTGATTTGCACTTCAGGGCCACCATAAAAATATTATATATAATATAATACACGTAATAAAAAAATATAATTAGAAGAAGTTATGTCTCCTTGTGCAAAAATATATCAAACTATCAATTAATAATAATGAAGAAGATAGAATATAGCTTTAAGAGAGTTCAAAAATGTGTTTGAGATCTTGTTTTGAGATATTTCATATTGAATCATTTTTGCACGACTATACAGAAAAACGTGAAGGCATCCTTTCCATTCAGCGTTGCCAAGTGCATGACACTACTAAAGGAAAACCGGAAATAACAATATAAATAAAAGTGACACTATTAATCTATCACTTATAAAACTGAGTTAGCATTTCTGGTAACATTTGAAAATAAATTCCTTGCCAGTTTTTTTTTTTTTTTTTTAACTCAAATTCTATTCCAGGGGCTCCAAAGACACCAAAATATATATTTGGGATTTTATTTTGAAAGGTGCAACCGGAACTTCTCCATCACATTTTTTTGAGCTTAATGCTGCTCGCCTCTTTCTGCTGTCCTCCTCCTCCTCCTCCAGCAGCAGCAGCATCCTCGGCTCCCCGCGGAGGACAGCGGGTGTTTGTAGGACGCAGGGCACGCGGAGGGAGGGGTCCTGGCCTGGGCACGGATCCCGAAGAGGCCCCGGGGCCGCCGCTGGATGGAGTCGGGCTGCATTCAGACAGCAATGGCTATGGGTCTGACATCCAAAAAGGCGTCTGCTCGGAGCGTCGGAGTGGAGCGCAAAAACCTCATCACGGTCTGCAGGTACTCATCACGACACCCTCCGCCTGGCTGTGTTATCAGCAGATACCTGTCCATGCAAGATAGTCTGTTCATTATTCATAATATGTGACTGCAATAGAAGGTTTTTAATGAACAAGTGCATTTTACCTAAGGTGGAGAATAAAAGAGGAGATTAAATAGATGAAAAATGTGCAAAATGATGCAAAATAATTGTAGAAATACAAGGCATGGAAGGGACGCAGGTTCCTTTCACCTTCACATACCCTTACCATCACACCCATCCATTTAAAACCACAACTCTCTTTTTCTTTCCTGATTGTGTGCACCTTTATTTATACCATATTTCCTTGATGCACCTAAATGTTGCACTCCTTTCAAGATAATAAGGCTGATGTTACATTTTTAGATGCTTCTCAAACCACATCCAGGAAGTCTGTTATTTCTACCAGGCTGAGACAAGCTGGCCTTTCTGATAATGCAGCTTATTATTGATGAGACCAGTGGGTTATTTTTGCCAACCTTAGGATGGAGCTGGGAGAGAAAGTACAACAGCAGGTCTCCTCCTCCATCACAGTCAGTCCGGGTGTCTGTGTGGGACAAGGACATTGGCAGGCAGCAGTGAAAGGACTCCTTCCCCCCCCCCCCCATCATTGTCCCTCAGTCTGCACAGTACAGTGATCGCTGATAGGCTGTGATGTCAAGTCTCCTTTCAAGATAATATGGTTGATGTTACATTTTTAGATGCTTCTCAAACCATATCCAGGAAGTCTGTTATTTCTGCCAGGCTGAGACAAGCTGGCCTTTCTGATAATGCAGCTTATTATTGATGAGACCAGTGGGTTTATTTTTGCAAACCTTAGGATGGAGCTGGGAGAAATTTACAACAGCAGGTCTCCTCCTCCATCACAGTCAGTCCAGGGTGTCTGTGTGTGTGGGACAAGGACATTGGCAGGCAGCAGTGAAAAGACTCCTCCCCCCCATCATTGGCCCTCAGTCTGCACAGTACAGTGAGCGCTGATAGACTGTGATGTCAAAGTCTGACAATGAAATATGACCCTGATACATCGCTTTCTCTTCGCAGGCAGTTTGGTGGAGGTTCAGGGCTGTGAGCTCGAGACTTCAGAATGAGTTCATGCCCAGCCGCTCGTGTAATTGACATCTCTATGAGTCACTTTTTAAACGTTACACAGGCTTCTCTCTCATTTATGTTGTATTAATGTAAGATTTCAGTCCGTGTCTGTGACCTGGTGAAACGAAATAACATCCTCTTGCAAACTTGAATCACACTTTTATATTAAAGACACTCTCATACTTAAACAGATATTTTAATCATTTAAAAAGACCCTTTAGAAGTCAAATATATGAATTCAAATTTCCAATCGTTCTTTTTTCAGTCCTCTGAATTGCTGCATTCAGTAAATCTACTTCCTCATCTTCCTTATTGGAGTTTCATACTCTGTAATTTCACTTGTAAGAGAATTACAGCTTCCCTTGTTTGTTTTATAGCACTCTCCTTATTTATTACAGCATTGCTGGATCTTGAATAATAAATCACCCACAGCTGTAAACCATAATGCAGAAAGCACCATAATCATTCATAGTGTAGCGTGTGCATGCAGTCTGCAAAAGTGACATCATGCACCCACATCCTGCTCTATCCACGGCCTTATTGTGATAATGGTGTTTTAAACTACAAATCAACCCCCCCAAAAAACTACAAGAAATAATGACCAGACTCTCAGGTAAACACACAATCAAGCCTTTTTATTCCAGTACCTCTCTGTCCAAGGTTCTGTCTGCATTTTAGTGACATGTACAGTTTAGCAAAACACACAACATTACACTCAGCATGCTTGCAAAGAAAAAAAAGTACTCACAGGGACTTACAACACGGAGAAAGATTAGCAAGGCCACAAAGAGTCTGCTGTTTTCAGTTTGTAGTGACTGTTCTAAAAACCTGTTTAATCATTTAAGCATTTTAATGACAAACACTCAGGACGAGACATAAAATGAATCTCAAAAAAAGCTCCCTGTCAGCTTTGCTTACTAAACAGTTTCTTTCCATTTCCCAAGAAACAACATGGCACTGATTAGGTTCAGTTGGAGGGCAGCTTCTTCCAGGCGTGGCAGTGTTGTGCTGTCTGATCTGCGTCTCCTCATTCTGGGTGTTTCTTTGATGCCGCTCTGCACGGAGTTGATTCAAGTAGTCAAAGGTTGTTGTGAGTTTGTAGAGTCTCACTGGAGAGAGAGATCCTGAATCAGCAGCAGGCCCTCTGGCTGTGCATTAAAGCAGGAGGTGAATGAGAAACAGAGTCCAGGCCCCCGTTCCTGCTGCTGAGACACACGGCCTGGCTACGGTAGCTAAGCTGACGTTAGTGCTTTATTAGTACACCTGACCAAGCCTTTACTTCCATTTATCACATCTGTGTGTTTATACAGTCTGACCTTTCTTCCCTCACTTTCAAATCATACATGTTTTATGTTTTACATACCATCTGCACACACATAGATTAACAAGTCCTCATGATTCACGTCTTTTTGTGGGACTTAAATAAAGAAGCTTTTTTTCTGGTCAGTTTCAGGGTAAAGAAATATGAGATTTACATGATCCGGCTTCATGTGAGTCACCAGGATCAGGCACAGAAACTTGCAAATGTCTTTTCTACATTTCAGTGGCTTGTTTACAGAATCATACCTGACATAACTTTAATTAGAAACACATGTACAGCAGTAGACATTTGTGTACAATAAAGGAATAAACCTGATCAAATATTTGAACCCGCCCAAAGAACAGTTTTGGTGTCAGGGACTTAATGGTGTTACAAAAATAAAAACAGTTTCATTATTGACTGAAACCAAGAAAGGAAATAATCAAAGAGACTACTGCAGTCAGGTCTAAAGATGCAACAAAGTCAGTCTGAGGAGTTTTTGAGTTCCTCTAATAAACTCATAAAAGTGTAAAATGAATAATATAACAGAAAAAAACTGACTTTAGTTTCATTGTTAGACCTGACAGCATCAGAACATCAGAGGGAACTTTCTGGTAATGGCCTTGGAGAGACTGGTTGATATGTATCATGTCCATAGTGACAGCAGTGTCATCGTGATCTACTGCATCCATGTGCTGTTGCCAATAGCAACAGGTATCATCTTATAATAGCAGGGCTGAGACTTTCTGCAGTCAGTGAGATTTCGCCCGCAACTCCAGTCTGTTTATCTGAGCTCAATGTGACAAAATGTCCAAGATCAATCGTCAAATGGCGTTTTCTCTACAGGCCACCTGCTGCACTGTGACTTCTAAAATAGACTCTTTTGTTGCTGGAGTTTCGTCCGTGACTGGAGGAGCAGTGTTGCTGTGTGGACACGGTGAACCTAAGAAAACATAAATAGATGGGTGAGACACGACATATCTGATCTAAGGTGTTATCTTTCCAGCTGCTGTCTGTAAACAAAAGGGACCGGGGAGTGAAAGGAGGAGGAAGCAGGGATGAGGGGCATCGTGGCTGAAGTGAGGCCTCTCTCCGGGCGTGGCTTTGGAGTAGAGAAGAAAATGTTCTATGCTGTAGTAAACTACATATTTCATGGAGATGCTTCTGCAAGTGGGAGGCTCTTTGTGCTTTTTTTTTGAACAAGAGTGAGGGCTGCCACTTTCCACCTTCCCCTGCTTCATTCTAAACTAATAACATCAACAAATCTTTGCATTGTTCAGTTTCTTTTCTCGATCTCTAAGGCTGCTCTTATTTTCACTAATCCATCAAGTACAGCAGAAGTTTCTGCAAACATCTCTCATCTGCTCTCTCACCAGTGATTTCTCTATGAACCTTCTTCATGTCACCCCTCTGTCAGCTTCAAACATCTGATTTACCCTCTCATTGCTTCTCAGCCCAACATCCTTACTGTCCTTCTTGCCCTCCTATCCCTCAACACCTTCTCTAACCCTGAGACACTTAGCCTGGACGCTTCACAGAGGGGGCCTGTGAGAGACAGAGAGAGATGCACACTGTGCTGCAGTTGCATTGTTACGCCTTTAAGTCAAATTCAACCCAAATGATACATGGCATTCTTTCTCTTGGCTTTTTGTGCTGATCCAGAACAGGACAGAACTTCTCCTTCCGACAGTCCACGGTGACAAATACAGCACTGGCTGGTGTTACACAATGCTGCAGCCAGCGAGGAGTCCGCCTGTGTCATCTGATCCTGCTGCTTATGCCAATACTACAGGGAGAGACAAAAAGAAGAAGAAGAAGAAGAGAGAGGGAAAGGAGTCAGGGAAATGAGTACGGGGAATAGGATAAGGATAAAACTCGAAGCTGAGAAGTGAAGCTAGGTGTGTAGGTAAGGTGTTACTGCAGGTATATGTTGCTCTGATTATCCCAGGTGATGCTGCGGATCAAACATACTCGTGTAAGTACAGTAAAGGGACGAGAGAGGAGAACAAGAGGGCTTTTAAAGAGAGCGCAGAGTGGGCTTGGCAGAGGTCCAGGCTGAGTGAGAGGGGGCACAAAAGAAGCTTGTCAGAAGGACCTGCGGTTGTTTTTCAGTGTCAAAGCGTACCAAGAGCATGTTGCCATTCCACTTCATCCATTTGCATTTGAGGCATGCCAGCAATTCCCTTTCAGATCAAAGGACTCCAACTGCTGTTAAAAACATCTGTCAAGATGTCCCTCTCGAGATTAGGCCACCACTTTATGCTGACAGAGAGGCCTTTTGAAAGACTTCTTTGATTATATATTGGTATAACATCAACAACAAGCGGTTCATCTGTTAATCAGCTGTTCCCAAACTGAGCCCTGGGAACCACCAGGGGCACTTGGTGGTTTTCAAAGGGCTCTTCTGTCTGATTCTTTGATTTCATGCATTGTTTTTGGAATTGGAAGTTTGCGCAGAGAGTTAATGCATGACTCGTTTTAACCACATGCTTCACTTCCCACATTTATAGATACATTTCAGGTAGAACATTTCAATTTCTTCAAAGTCATTTCAAACAAAACATTATTCCTTATGTTACTCCTGCAGACAAATCATGTCAAAGGCAAACCTGTGAGTGAAAGTGGAACAATAGTTTCCTACAAAGTATTTCAGCCGACTAACAAACTGGCATCGTCTGCAGACAGATTACTTTATTGGGTCATGCTGGAGTTTAGCTCATTCTCACCCAAACTTCCCCTAACATGCTTGAGCTCCATTAAACCTTTGAACCTGATTGACCCACATGGTCCTTGCTGATTATATTATAAGACAGATTTAAGACACCACTGACCTGTTTTCTTGGTTAATCCGGCATGAAAACAAACAAGTCAAAGGTCCAAAAGCAAATTTAATCCAGTTTTGGCCCTCAGCCGGAGTGGACCCCGTGGAGATGCAGTAGTGATGTCCATATGTTCCCTGTCATGGTGCCGTTTTCTTGTGACATTTTTTACCAGTCCCCCCACCCCTCGATGAGGTCCCCTCTCATCTAAAGCGTCTTGCGTTTGGGGAAAAAGGCTTTCCGAAAAGAGGTGGTGGTAGATCCTCTGCTGAAGGAGGCACCACCCAGGGAGATCTTGGTCTTCCCGCTGGTTATGGTGGAGGAGCCCAGAGATGTTGTGCTCCTGCCCCTGGAGATGGAGGAGTTCCCCATGGCCAGCTTGCTCTTTCCCCTCTTTATGGTGGTGTTGCCCAGGGTTAAGGCCGTCTTCCCCTCGCTGAAGCTGGTGTTGCCCATTGGGGAGAAGCTCTTCTTCCTGACCCAGATTCGACGGCAAGGTTTCGGCACTCACTTGGCGAAAAGCATCACACACTCATGCAGCACACCCTGCTCAGCCCCACGGGGGATAATAGTAACATCAGCTACGATCCAGAGCAGAACAGAATGCTAAGCGTGGATAGCACGACCCCCGTGTCACATAATGCCTTCGTTGAGCTGATCGACGTGGGCTCTGGAAGGCCACATACCACCCATGTGTCCCCGTGAATAGACAGAGGCAGCCGTAGGTGGCCACAGCCTATCTGGGCGGAACGGGACAGTGGAGCGATTGTACCATCGCAACGACGACACCGGACGGTTGAAGGACACATTGTTGCACAGGGGGCTATCTGCGGTGACATCACTTTCTTCTGGGCCATTGTTCCCTATAGCCTCTGATTGTAAGACATGGCCTATGTGAATGACTGTATACACCATATGTGCAATGAGTCGCTTAGTGTTAGGTTTGATAAAAGAAAGGACAAATGTGTCCATGTTCTCCACATGTAGCTTTGATTGCACATTTCCCTTTAATTGTGATATCCTTCCATTTGAAATACATGGGTGTGGTTCCCTCAGTTGGTGCTGAATGCCCATATCTGTGTTTGCATGTTAATTATTACCACTTAGAATATCCCAAAACCCAGATCTATTTACAAACCAATCAAGCCAAGCATAGTTTAGACATGTTACTTTTATAAGCATGTTACATCAACCAGACTCAAGTCTTCTGGTTCAAAAGTGTGTTTCCTGGTGGACAACAGGGCAGTGGAGTTATTTGAATGCATGCAGGCTTTACAATCTCATCAACACAAACAGAAAATACCACATTTATACCGAAGATGTAGACATGTTGATGGCTGGACATGCGCAATACACAGGACAATGGTGCTGATGAAAAACACACGGTCTCTTGTCTCTGCATAAATATCTCACATGGTTGTTTCACAGTTTCCCTCCCTGCCACGTCGACACACCATAAAGCATCGTCTCGTCACTGTCACTTTGCATAACACCCTCTGCTTCAGGAGATCTCGCTCTTGATTGAAAACCCATCACATCTACAGTTAGCCCCTCTCACTTGGGAATCCACCTTGTGCAAAAAGGTGACGCCACATTGACCTGTTATTCCTGAAACACATTAATCACAAACATAGCAGCTTTTTAAACTAGAACTACTGACCTGCTAAAACTGACCAGATACAAATATCCTTGGGTTTTTAAGTGTGTGCAGGAATCATGTATGAAAATTCCAGTAGATGTTGCTGTGCGTTTCTGTGCCCCTGATGAGGGTAGTTTTGTACACGGACACAGACTTGGTCCCATGGGTAAAGGTCAGGGTGGTGAGAGAGCTTGTGGTCTCCCCTCGTGTAACAGAGGTTGTGCCCACTGCTAAGCTGGTGTTGCCCAAAGTTATGGTTGTTCTGCTCCAGGAGATCGAGGATTTGCCCCAGGAGATGGCGTACTTAGTCCTCAGGATCGAAACCCTGCCTTTGGTGAAGGAGGTCTTGCTTGACGAGAATGTGGTTTTCCACTCATTGTTAGAGTCTTTTTTGGACTGCTGGGCTGCCTTGGGTGTCTTAGCCCTGGCTTCAGGGGTCCTTTCCATCTAGGTGGTCCTGCGTTTGGACATCAAGGCTTTCCCAAAGGAGGTTGTCGTAGTTCCCCGGCTGAAGCTGGCCCGTCCCAGAGCCACAGTCGTCTTTTGCCTTTGGATGGTGGAATCTCCCATGGAGGTGGTGGTCACTCCCCTGAAGATGGAGGAGTTGCCTAAGGCGACGGTAGTCTTTCCCCTGGCTATGGAGGTGCTTCCAACTGCCAGGGCAGTCTTGCCCTCTGTAATGCTCGTGTTGCCCATCGAAACAATGGCAGTCAGCCCGAGCCCGTGCCTGGATGCCCAGCTCCTTTCATGCAAGCTGCATAGCTGCCTGTAGTGCAGCAGGGTGATCGTGTCAGGTCAAAAACCAAGCTGAAGCAGCACCAGCGGCTTCCCTAAATAGATCAGACCACTTTGTATAGATGAGGGGGAGGGAATTATTTGATCATCCTTTGATGAGAGAGCCGAGACCCAAAGGGACCTGGACACATAGCATGCACAAAGGCTCGGAGAGACAGGGGGTTAATTGTATTGTTTTCAGGATAACACTGCCAAAGCACTGAAGGGGTACATTGTGCAGTACACAAGACAATTGGGGTGACCTCAGTGTGATGAGATGGCGTGGTTCCCAAAAAAGAAAGCACTCTCCTCCCTGCTATTGTTGAAGGTTTCAAATACAGTACTACATTTGTCCGAATGGGTACAGTACACAGTTGCATTTGATCGGCTTCTGCAGCACACAGCCCAGTGAAAGTAAAAACCCCTCACTTATGCAAAGTAGACGTTTTCTTCAAGGCTGTGTGTTTTTCTTGTTGTTTGAATTCTTCTGTCTCTGTGCTCTTCTCTTTCAGATTCTCTGTAAAGACTCTCCTCGAAAAGTACACAACAGAGCCCATAGATGACTCATCCGAGGAGTTCATTAACTTTGCTGCCATTTTAGAGCACATCCTAAGCCACCGCTTCAAAGGTAACACTGCAGGTAACATACGGTGAATACGACGAATACGTTTGTGTGACTTTGAATTTTCTGCAGGAAAATGTAGATATGCAAGAAGTAAGAAATGAATACAAATCCCTGTGTTGTTTATACTGTCAACACAACAGATTAAAATCAAAGAACTGTCAGCTGCACTGTTGTTTGATGAATCTGTGAGCTCCCTTCAGAGCAGAAGTGACTCATTGCTGTGTGTTGATCTTGGACCAGGTTCAGGGAGTTGGTTCAGCTCAGATGGACAGCGCAGTTTTTGGGAATACATCCGGCTGGCATGCAGCAAAGTGCAGAACAACTGCATTGCAAGCATCGAAAACATAGAGAACATCAGCACATCAGGAGCCAAGGTAAGGATATCGTTGTGCTGAAATGTGTGCGTGACTGAGTGTGTGTTTGTGTGGGACACTGAGAGCCAGTGCAGCAAAGAGGGCCCTCTGTTCCTACTCACTTTCTACGTTGTGTTGCAGGGGCGGGCATGGATTCGAGTAGCCCTGATGGAGAAACGTCTCTCCGAATATGTGTCCACTGCTCTGAGGGACACAAGAACAACCAGGTCAGACAAACACTTAAAGGAACAGTCCGCAAATATCACCCATTATCACATATTCAACATCTTTTGTTTATTTTGAGCTGATAAGATGGAGCCGTTAGACAACACCGTATATCCTGCAGAGATCTGACTTCATTAATTACATTACTGTGATACACATTGCAGACATTTCTTGCTAATTCAATGCAGGACAGCATGACACCAATTTGTAATGCATATTTAATAAGGTCTGACAGCTGGGGAGACGAATCCACCTCTTCGTGCTCATTACATTTAAGCCTTTTGCATCTCAGGTATGTAAGACTGCAGGCTCTGCACTCTTTTATTGAAGTGCAAAAATGTGTCATAATAGATCGTCTTTTAGCATTGCCCATGAGAAGCACATAATTATCATTAACTGCATCAGCTGGGGAAAAGATCTGTGCAGTGCAACCCTAATTCTAAGAGACAACGGCTGCAGGGATGCTACACTGTCATGGCGTCTGATGATCCTGTTCACTGCTTTTATTCTGGTTAAAGTTCAAGCAAAAGTTAAATATCACTGTCTGTACAAACAGAACAAAGTGCAGAGTTTTATTTAGAATATCCAAGGTACTGTAGAATCTGTTGTGAACTAGATAAATGTGGAATTGTTGTAATATCAGCGTCACATTTCAGAAATACAGTACATGATACAATGCAACACAATATGATACAATGTACTGTAATACAACACAAAACACTGCAGTAGGGTATGATACATTACGATACATGTTATGATACAATATGCTACATTACAAAACAATGCCATACTTTTTAATATATGAAATGATACAACAGGATACGTTACATTATGCTACTATATGATACAATACAATGTGTAACAATAGAATGCCACACGTTACAACATGTTATGAGACAATATGAATATTTTCTGACTTTTAGAACCTCCTGATTGATTCTGTCGACATAAAATGAATTACAAAGAATAACAAATTGGGAATATCATCATCATATCAACATTTATCTGTTCATGAGCAGCAGCTGAATTAAGATAAATACACTAATATAATATGATATGATATTAATGACTTGTATGAGAAATCCTCACCACCTCTCTACCTGACAGGAGGTTCTATGACGATGGAGCCATCATGCTGAGAGAGGAGGCCACTGTGCTGACTGGCATGCTGATTGGCCTGAGTGCCATCGACTTCAGGTAAAAACATGCTGCACTCTCACAGTAAACTCTGACATGCAGGCTGTTTTAGTTTATACACACTACCAGTCAAAAGTTTGGAAACACCTTCTCATTCAAGGGTTTGTATTTATGTTAATTATTGTAAACACTGTAGATTAATACTGAAGACATCAAAGCTATGAAAGAACATATATGGAATTATTTAATGAACTAAAAAGTGTTAAACAAACCAGAATCTGTTTTATATTTTAGATTCTGTAAAGTAGCCCCCTTTTTCCTTCATGACAGCTTTGCACACTCTTGGTATTCTCTTAGTCCGCTTCATGAAGTGGTCTCCTGGAATGGTTTCTAATTAACATGAGCCTTGTCAAGAGTTCATTTGTAGAATGACTTGCCTTCTTAATGTGTTTGAGACCATCAGTTGTGTTGTTCAGAGGTAGGGTTAGCACACAATGGATAGCCCTATTTGACTACTGTTGTAATCCAGATTATGGCAAAACCAGATTATTTCATAGTTTGATGTCTTCAGTATTAATCTACAATGTTGAAAATAATTAAAATAAATAAAAACCATTGAATGAGAAGGTGTGTCCAAACTTTTGACTGGTAGTGTATTTGTATACCAATACAGTCAAGCTTATTCACTTGTCACTACCTTAAGTTAGGCTCCGTAAGCCTTTCTGGACTGTTACTTTGTGTTCAGGTTCAACATCTAGGAATATCAAAAATCAAGTTGCATGATGAATTTGAGCATGTTCCATTTAAACCAGACTAACAACCACATTTAAGGTTCAATTCCATGTTAAGTAGCTACTTTACTTTCCTTTAAATGTTTAATGAGTCCTTGTTTCTCTGCAGCTTTTGCCTGAAGGGGGAGACTCTGGATGGGAAATCCCCGGCTGTGGTTGACTACACACCCTACCTGAAGTTCACTCAGAGGTCAGGTCACCCCAGCTCCTCCTTTCAGCATCATATTTCTGTATGCAAACATCTCTGACACACTTCCTCCTCTCTGCCCTGTAGCTATGACTACCTGAGCGATGAGGACGACCGCCACAGTGTGGACAGCAGCAACAGCGAGGAGAGCGTCCCAGAGCATCCCTACATCCCCCTGGTGACCGACGAGGAGAGCTGGAGCAACAAGTGTCGCAAGATGGAGCAGAGGTTTAAGATCGTCTACGCCCAGAAGGTGATTCAGGAACGCAAAGACCGGATTAATAATGTTTTCACCCTCTCTGATTTTAAACCCCTTCCTTACGTCACTGTTTCAGGGTTATCTGGAGGAGCTTGTGCGCCTGCGAGAGTCTCAGCTGAAGAACGTTGAGACGGAGAATAAGTGTCTGAGATCCAAGGTGGAGGAGCTGACGGTCCAGAGCCTGCAGGAGAAGAAGGACCTGGAATCCATTGTGCTGGAGCTGCAAGCACAACTGTGAGGACACACAAGAACACACAAAAACCTAAGATTAAAAACAACAAATTCTTTTGTAGTACCACCTTTAATATTGAAGTTAATGTGCACTGTGTGCTTCATGCAGCTCTGCCCTCATGCCCTGTGATTCCTCACATCTGGCTAAAGATTTCTCCATCCCGTCGGTCAACGAATGGACCACCATCACAAACAACCAGGGTGACGTCAAGCTTTTCCGCAGGTAACCTGACTCTTCTTCAGCAGCGAGCAGATAAAAGTGCATGCTTATAGTTTTATAGCTTGCTTCAGTTATGTTTGCTGTCATCTAGGAGGAGTTTTCACAGTTTGGAGCAGCTCGGGGAAGTCACTCTGAACTCTGACTGCCAGAGGATTGATGGAAGACAGAACGGAGATGCTGTTTGGACGGCACCAGGTAAGAATGGCCGTGTTGACCCCAGTGCAGGAAAAATGTTGAACCACCACAACAATCCTGCTTGAGTAGGAATATTTTACTCTCATTCCTCTGCTGCATAACATCCATTCAGAGGCAGCCACCCATGCACATGTACATACATACTCGTACAAAGACAGGCTTGAAGCCTGTTTATGGTGTTCCATGTGGGCAGCTGAAACTATGCATGCTCAGCAGCTTGGATTCACTGTTCTTTCTCTCTGTCCCCACAGGAAAAGAAGACACTCCATCCATGCTGGGTCTGTGTGGCTCTCTGGCTTCCTTACCGAGCTCCAAGTCCCTGGCCAGCCTCAAGTCCAGCGAGTGTTTGGTCAGCATCAGCACCGAACCCAGTCCTGCACTCTCTCCCAGCTAGGAGCTCCAGACCAACAACAGCTACAGAGATTGAACCCCCCAGCCTGTCTGCCTGGTGATGCTGCGTTGACCATGTCATGACCTTGTTCCCACAATCCACCTTGACCCTCAATAAGCTCTGTTAGGAAGGAAGACCGATCTCATGAGAGGGGAGTCTGTGTTTCATTTCTCTTCTCCTCGCCTTATCTGCTCAAACTCTCCCATAACCACTTTGTACTTTCAGTGAATCACTCCATCCAAAATGCAACACCTATCTTTTCCAAAGCATCCTTTCTTTCCTTAAATTATATTCCCACCCTGCTCCTTATTTGAATATCAGTATCCTTCCAGGATGTGTGTTGAAGTGTTTTTATTTTATTTTACTGTCAGAATGAAACCTGAACATCTCTCCGCCTGTGAGAGATGTGATGATGATTTAAAGAGATACAGATAATCCATGTGAAGTAGAGAAAGGTGTCCATAGACTGTAACAGACCTGTTTCTGGAGCCTGCTATCCTTAAAGCTGCATATCACTCCTGCTCGAGTAATCAAACGTGGTTTCAGTATGTTTCAATCTTTGCAGCCATTTATTGATTATATCAAATCTTCGGCTATTACACATGTTTATTTTATCAGATTGAATCCGGTATGTTCTCTTTACTTGTTTATTTGGTATTTTTTGTTTATTGTGTGTTGCAATAAACTGCCTTTTTCCATTATATGTGTCTGTTTGATGTGTTTGGTGGGTCTATTTTTTGATCACCCATAAAATGACATCCACAGGGTTTCTCTTGTACATTAGTAAGAGCTGTGGGTCCATGCAAAACAAGGGGAGTTAAATATCTTCTTTGATTCATATAAAACTGTCCAAATGTGCAATGTGTTTGTTCATAAGAGAATAAAAACAAAGGTCATAGAGGTCATGAAAAAAGGGAGGTTACAGTAGATGTTGGATGTGCTGCTCTGGCTCCATCTTGTGGTTGCTGTTCCAGGTATGCCCAGATACATCTTTCCTATAGAGCCTGTGCGATGTTTTCTTGTGGTTATGAAATAGACTGAAATTAACAGTAATGCCTTTTACCTTCAAAACAAAACACAACAAGAATGACAATTTAAATGGCGTGTGATTTTTAAAGCCTGCTGCAAGAGAGGTAAGTGTCAGCAGGTGATAATCAGAATCAGAATCATCTTTATTGGCAAGGTATGCTTGAACACACAAGGAATTTGACTTTGGTAAACTGTGCTCTCTTTGTACAAGGCATAAGAATAAGACATACAAATAAAAATAAAAATATAATAACAATAACATCAGCTATAAATACAAAATAACAACAAATAGACATGACTAATATGCACAGACTAAAATAATATGATAAACAGCCTTTATTACTTTTGCATGACAAGTATTCACAGGGATTTACATTTGACTACATAAAGATAACAGGATGTGATTTATTTGTCAGAAACATACCTACTCCTGTGGAAAGCAAGATCAGCAAAGGGATGAGATGCATCAGTTTGTCCACAGGGGGCGCCAGAGAGCGACACGAATGGAAAGTTCCTCACTGGAGCTTTAAAATAGAATCGTGTTGGAGTAAGTGGTCGTGGAAGAATGATTCCCCTGCATGTAATGAGTTTATTTTCACTATTTCATCATCCACATAACACTTCCTTCTAAGAGGCACTGGTGCTGTATCAGCATTCATAATGTCCTCTTCAATATGATGTCAATAAATGAATCCATCATGTGACGCTGCGTCAGGAGCAGCTGGGCAGAGAGAGATGTTTCCCTCAGGACCAGAGGGAGGAGGACAGTACTGCAAGGTAACTGGATTTCAAATCTAGTGTAGTTATGAATGATAAAGCTTCCTGCGCATGTTCTCTTAAATATACACCTACTCTCTCTCTCTCTCTCTCTCTCTCTCTCTCTCTCTCGTTATACAAACAAACACACAAATGGAGCTTCAAACAGAAGGCTAAAATAAATATTGGCACACCTGGAATACTGTCATCTTCAGGGGGTATAGCTCAGTGGTAGAGCATTTGACTGCAGATCAAGAGGTCCCCGGTTCAAATCCGGGTGCCCCCTCATTTCCTTATCTATTCACGAGTATTATCCTGAAACTGACCTGTTTAGATCTCCCAGCTTCACGGGAAGGATATAATATATCCAGAGAGGACTCTTGGACATTTTAAAGTGCGTCATTTGATCTCCCTGTTGCTAAATCCATTCATTCCCTCAGTGTCTTGGGAACACACCATACTTGTCCTCTCTGTTAGCTGACCACTGAGGAAACACTCCTTCAAGCTTTTGGTGAAAAATCAGCATTACAATAAAACCTGAGCCTTTAAGAGGACAATAGAGGAAACCATTAGGAGGGTGAATGAGGAAATGTTGGACCGTGACCAAGATATTTGGCTCTACAAACTCTAAACCAGGTCCTTATTTCAATCTTTTCTTATGCTTAGTTATTAAGTAAGAGTTTTATGTATCAAACTATTTCACTGCTGGACATTCAGTGGTTGCAATCCTCCAGGAAATGTAATAGAAGAGAGGAAAGGTTTTCATTTCTGATGTCATATTGCATCATTATTGTTTACTACAACTGATCATGGTATTATTATATAGTCCTTTTTTCTATTCTCTTTATATTCATACAGTCATATTATATACCCATATTTATTTATTATATTGAATACAATCTGTCATAAACACACCATGTCAACCTGTCACTACCAAATAATTATTTTATACAGCCTGTAATTACTACCATTTACACCATTTGTAAAAAACAAAATTATGCCTTAAATTTGTATTTTATCGTTATTAATCTCAGGGTTCCCACTCTTTTCCAGAGATCATTTTCCAGGACATTTCCAGGACATTTTCAGTGATGATCAAGCTGGTATGACAGTCTAAATGTAGTTCCTAATTTAGTTCCTAAATAGTCTTATATGTTCCTCTCAGTGGAAGTCTACATTGAAAGACATGCAGTCTATGGCTATCTATGAAATCATCTCTTACATGCTTAAAAATGATGACAAATTAATTATAGAATAATACAACCACAGATGTACAGCACTTTATTAGTGCAACCAAGCAACAATGACGGGCAACTCTCATCTCAGCTTTCTCTTTTCTCAAAAATTATAAAATTAGCTAAGTAACAAACAACAGAGCCAGCAAAGGAATCAGGAAGCTGCCTTACTGAAATAAATAAATAATAACAAAAATAATAATCAGAGGATCAGTGCATTAATGACCTAAATAGAACTGAATGACAAAAATGGCCACAAATGTTGAATGGGGATGTGTTTTTTTAACCTTGTCAGGTCACATGCAGTCATGTTGGAATCATTTTCCAGGACAATTTACTTTTCCTCCCATTTTCCAGGACTGGAAAACTGGTCAACTATTTTCCATGTTTTCCAGGACGCGTGGGAACCCTGAATCTATTTTCATTTTTACTTATTTAAACTTATTCTTGATTGTACTTATGTCTTGGTTGCTGCAACAACCAAATTTCCCCCCAGGGATCAATAAAGTAATATCTATCTATCTATCTAAGACAAGAGGCGCTAAAATAATCATTTAATATGCTGAAAACTTATATTTTGAGCTAGTTACAAGCAGCCTTTTAGCACCAGGCTTCATTTTGTGTTGATTTTTCTCCTTATGCTGGAGTAGTTTTCAGCTAAGTTAAGTCCCTTTAAAGTGAGGACCGGCATAGTCTCAATAAAAACAAGACAATGCAAAGACGAGTTTGTTCCTAGGACATGGAGGAATACAATTTATTAGAGCAAATTCAATAATAAACTTTATGAAAAAGCTACGACATGAACACTTGGCTTACCAACATCTGAAGTTGATATATTTATATGTATGTACATTTTGCCTTGTAATGGCATGCTACAAGGACATGACCCTTTAATAATTGAAAACAACAAAGAAAAAGAGGCAGACACAGTCAGTGAAGGTGGTTCATTCTACTCCCAGTTCACAGCTCACTCTAACACAAAGAAAACGCAGCTTTCTCCAAGCACAATTTTCTACAAAAGAAGAAAGAAGAAGAAGAAGAAGAGAGTAAAGTTTGAGCTAAAAAGGCTGTCGACATTGCTCTGGTAGGTTTGTGAGTGTTGCTGTACATCACTGCATCACCAGCCAGACTACAACACACTGTATGATGACACCACTGCAGTGACTTTATGAATCCCTCTCAGGTTATTTTACAATCAAAATAAATGCACATGTCACGAGTCTGAGGCTCCATACTATCAAACTGGACACACAGCATTTTGATAAAAAAATACCACAGGGGTAAACAAGACTAGGAGGTACTGATCTCATGAGTCCACACGGGGCTACAACATAATCCTACTTATTAGAGAGGTCTTCTTCAGCCACCTACAGGCAGTTTGTATCAACCTTTACAAACAAACAGCTGAACACAACATCGAAACCCTTCATGATAATCTCACAGCTGGCTGAAATCACACCAACAAGTATAAAAACTGAGACGACTGCTCGAAGCTTCTTACAGCCGTGGTGCAGGTGCAGATGAACACTACCTTTGTGAGCAAAATAAATAAGAGCTCTAACACGTTTAATAAAGAACAATGGAGGGAAGAGATGCAGAGAAAAATGTAAACCAGGTTATTGTGGAGCAGGTGTGTCGGACTCCAAACACGTTCAGAAAGTTCACTTGTGACCTCATCCTTCTACTCGAAGCAGCGTAACGAGGACTGAAAATTAAGTCCAACTCTGAAACGACACTCCTCCTCTCCTTCATGAAGTGTTCGTGGGTTTTTTAGACACGCAGGATCTCCAGGCAGTTGTTGTAGCAGATGGCGATCCAGTCGGGCTGCGTGGAGGCCCACTGCACGTTGTTGATCTCTCCTTCGGCGGTGTATGCCAGGATGGGATCCTCGATCGCCCGGGGCATCTGTTGGATGTCCCATATCAGAGCCTGGTGGTCGTCGGCTGAGGAGAGAAGACGTCAAGAGGATTATTTGACTGGAAGAGGAAGCGAAGAAGGACTAGCTGAGAGAGGAAAGTGTAAGAGGCTTTTACCTGCAGTGCAGATGTGACATGAGGAGTGAGGGGCCCAGGCGATGCCGTTCACACATGCGCGATGGTTGTTCAGCCGAGCCACCGGGGTGCAAGGCACACGTACGTCCAGGATAACCACCTAAGAAATACAAATATCAATGCTTCAAATGAGAGGTACGAGAAACCCTAAAGCAAACATTACATCAGATCTATGAACCCTATTCAAAAACAGCCATTATGTGTCAGAAATCCACAGCCAGCTCACCTCCATGCCGTCCATGGCCATTGTAGCTAAGTAGTTGGGGTCCTGCTTGTTCCAGCAGAGGCGGAGCAGTGGGTGGTGCTGGGGGTCTTCATAAATAATGGTGCTGTGCTCCAAGTGCCTGAGGTCAAACATGCGGACGGATCCATCAGCTCCCACAGAGGCAAACATATCTCTTCCTCCTCCTGCACGGCTGAACGCGATGTCGTACACCTGCAAACACACACACACACAGACACACACAGACGTGGAGTTTATTATATATTCATATTTTCAGGGATTGTGTGTGATGTCTTTGTCTTTTCTGACAGACATACCTCTTTGTCATGAGCAATCAGCTGAGTCTTCACGTGTCCGGACACCAGGTTAACTCGTCCCAACACCTGACCGGTCTCCAACCCCCAGATGGTGCAGGTGGTGTCGATGCTTGATGTGCCTGAAGAAAAGTGAACCGTCATGATAAATAATTCAAATCATAAGACCAAGTTATGTCCCCTTTAATCTTCACTTTCTTAATGTATTCCTTACCGAGCAGATTGGGGTCGACTTCGTTCCAGTCAAAGGAGGTGAGGGGAGCACAGAAGTCTGAGTTTTTGTTGTTGTTCAGCAAACATTCAAGGCGTGTTTCTGTGTCGCTGACCTGCATGATAAAAAGAAATTCAACATATGAGGAATATGAGTTTACCCTCACAGAGTTCAGTTGTTAAAAGTAAAGGGGTACCTGCCACAGAGAGATCTTGAGACTGTGATCCATGCTTTTATTAACACTCGACTGGATCACTGCAACTCACTATATTTTGGCCTGGACCACTCACTCACTCTTGCACCACATGCAGCTGGTACAAAACGCAGCTGCATGTCTCCTAACTGGCAAACACAAGCGGGACCACATATCCCCTGTCCGAGCCTCGCTGCACTGGCTCCCGGTTGCTTTTAGAATAGATTTTAAAATTGTATTGTTTGTTTTTAAAGCTCTTATTAATGGCCTAGCCCCTCAGTATCTGACTGAGCTTCTCTATTATCATGTCCCTGCAAGAACATTGAGATCGCCTGGTCAGTTGCTGTTGGTCACTCCCAAAACGAGGCTTAAAACCAGAGGTGAGCGAGCCTTTGTAGCGGCCGCCCCTCGGCTCTGGAACAACCTGCCCCAACAGATCCGCTCTGCAGGATCAACTGAGGTTTTTAAATCATCTCTAAAGACACACCTCTTCTCCCTGGCTTTTAATCAAGGTTGAATGGACATCTGGCAAAATCTTAATTAAATTTTAATTGATTTTATTCTATCTTATTTTATTTTATATTTGCTCTGCGTTTATGTATTTTAGTATTGTAATGTTTGTTATGTTTGTCATTTTTGCTGCTGTTTGATCTATACAGCACTTTGGTCAACCCCGGTTGTTTTAAATGTGTTCTATATATAAAGTTTGAGTTGAGTTGAGACTGACTTTGGTGGCGATCAAGGTGCGAGCCCATTGAGGTGGGATGCAGAGGGTTTGTGGGCCAGTCCCTATGCAGGGCCTACAATATGCTCGGCATCACAGGAAGCAGTAGAAATTGCTTCAAGGTGGCTGTGGATCAGGAGAGGAGACCCGTGGGTGGGGTAGAGCTACCTGGGGTAGAGCTACCTGGACATAAGCCAATCAACCCCTGCTGGGTCGCCTGGTTGAGGGTGTCTGATTGTTGAAAGACCCGAAATACCCAATGACCCCAGGTTACATCACTGATGATGTGTCCAGGTGCATCACAAGTTGATGTATTTCACAATGTGAGCAAGTAAATAATTGTCAAGGCACAGATATTTTGACAGAAGTTTGGACTGATAATATTGTGTGTGTTATGATCATCAACAAGTCTGAACAAAAAAACAGAAAACCAACCATATTTTTGTGCATCTCTCAATAATGTATAACTCTCATACCCTGGTACAAACTTTAGGTTACAATGTAAAGAAAATCAAGTCACAAGCATAGATCATTAAACATCACAGCTTGTGGAAAGATCTTTAAAGAGAGGCAAGATGAGCTCTGATGGTGCAGAGATGTGGCTCAAAGATGAGTTAAATAACAGACTACACTGTATTAAGAGTTTTAACAGGACACACCTCCGGTAATCTGGATCAATTCATTGTTGTCTTTGAGTTTGATAAACATCTAAAATATGAGAAACAGAGTCCTGATCGAGCAGCTCACATACCCTCCAGATGCGCAGGTAGTCCCCACTGGTGGCCAGCAGGTCCGGGTACACCCCCTTGGTGTCTGGGATCCACATGATCTTAGTTGTGGGGTAAGGGTGGTCAAATGTGTTCCTGCAGACAAACTCTGAGCTCTCTTCCTCCAGACCCACCAGCTGAACCTGGACGGGATCAAACACAGAACCTGTTATTCCCCAGATCCGGGACCGACGGAGGGTCAAAAATAGAATCAGCTGCGTGCAGTGTTACCGAGAAGAATTACTATTAATGGACTGAAGACAGACTGGCTGCATATTAACTGAGCAGGACTTGATTCCTCTTAATAATAAGAATAATAAAAACATTTATTTCTCCTCCGTGCTGCGCAGGGGAGCTAGCTTTAGCATGCTATCGTTAGCGGATGAACACAGTAATCAGACCTTGTTGTTGTATTCCTCCACGAAGCTCCCCAGAGCCAGACGGAAGCGTTTGTCCGGGCGGACGCTCCAGTTCATGGCGTACACGGTCCATGGAGCCTCGTACTTGTAGATCTCTTTTCTCTTCCCGTGGAGAGACATCCTCCGAGCTGCAGCTGCTGTCTGAAGCTAACAGGCTAACGTTAGCTAACTACGGAATAAGTATCCGTGGAGGGAAACTGTCTCCAGTTACTAAACTCACAGAGGCTCAGTTCATCAGCGACAACCAAATTGACCATTTAATTCACCTGAGCTGGGTCTGAAGACTGATCTGTCGCCACTTTACTTAACAAAGAGTGGCATCGCTCGTTAAGACCAGGAGAGCTGTCAAGAGAACAACTAGCAGGGTCACTTCCGGTGGATATTTTCAAAATAAAACATTCCAGTCATTTACTATAGACTCAAATATTCTAATGTTTTAAATAATGTAATCTGTTCTTTTTATCCACACATATGTTATAATGATCGGTTGTGGTGTCCAGTACTTTAGTTTGCACTATATGGATGTATTTCAGGTATAATAGTTGTGGATGTCCTGTATTAATGGTTTTATGTGTTAAATGCAGCAGTTAATTTAAACTTATATTTTAACGTGCCTACCGGCTGTCACAGTACGAAACTACATCATGTAGATTGTTATTTTGTAAATGCAACTGTACGTCTGTCTAACTTGATATGAAATCATACTGCAGTTTCATGCTGTGACCACTAGAGGGCAGTACAGTCGTGTTATCACATGCACATCATGCGAGCACGATAACAGCACACTGACCCAAATTTAGACTTTACCCCTCATTCTTAATGTAATGAGCAGGTCAGAACCTTTTTATTTACAGTCGATGGTCACAACAAATTTAAAATAGTGTTTTTTCCCCGAACAAATATGTCATTATGCTAATTAGATCATTTTTCACACCTAGTTAAGCCCCTAAGTAATTTTTCAATTATTGGCAATTACACCCTAAAAATTATGATTGATCTTACCGCTACTGGACCCTTTTAGGGATGTTTCAGCACTTCTGAAATAAATGTCAGTAATAGAAGGATTATTCTAATTAAAATAGATTTTTTTTTTAAGTTAGGATTTACAAAGTTAGCCATAAGAGATTGTTGACAATCCATAACTGATTGGTTCAAACAACCATTTCTCGGGGTTAAATATTTAAAGCTGCTGTGAGGAACTTTTGTTTTGTATTGATTCTGGTGCCCCCTTGTGGACAAAGTGATGCCTCTTATCTCTTGTCCTAAACATGCAAAAGCAGTGTTTTCAACAAAAACCTCATCCTGTTGTGTTCAACAGTCAACTTTATCAGGCAATGTGATTATTTTCCATGAAAACAGTCAAATAAAGGCTGTTTCTGAAGCGAGATGTCCATCATCTGGTCTGAAACCTACCCCCTCAAGGTGGTTTCAGGCATTAAAAATGACAACAGAGAAGGTGTCAGTGTTGCTGCTGATGGTCTTGTTTGCTATTGAAGGCCATAAAGAGGCATCAGGATCATTTTCAGTCTGTTTCTCAGCCAGTTCAAAACTCCTCACAGGGCCTTTAATATTATCTATCCAGGTACAATGTTACATTCCTGTACAGGAGGTAGCGATATGAGCCCATAAGGTTGATGTCTGCTCCATCAGTAAGGAGAAGAGAAGCAGTCGGTAAACTGGGAATTTTATGAAAGTGCACAAATCAAATGACTTAATGTTGGAACAGAAAACTGGGTTGTTCATGTAGTTATTGTTTCACTTTATTATTTTGTATGAAGTAGTCACAGTGCTTCTAATTTTGGTGTGTTGTGTTATTTTTAGAGTACAATCATGAACGGAGAATTAAAGATCAGAATAATGATGTTTATATGATGTTACTTGACTGCACTGTCCACAGGAAGGCAAAAGAACAGTCAATAAAAACAAGGTCACACCATTTAATGGATCATGCAATTCTGTTTATCACAATATATATTCTGGGTTTGGTTGTAATATTTGTCTTTTGGTTGAAAGAAAAAAGGGGCAACAGAAGATAGAGAAAAAGAAAAGGAGCAGGATAGAATCAGGAGAGGGAGAGAGCAAGAAAGTGGATGGGTAAGAAAGACTACATTATTTTTGTGCAAATGTGGATTCTCCTCAATGTAGTGGTACCCACAATGAACATACATCACAGATTATGTGTCATTTTCAAAGGTGAATACATTATATTAAGGTGGGATTCTCAGGATAAAGGGAGAGGGAACAAGATGAGGAAGAACAAGGTAAGAAGAGATTACCTAGAAGTGTATCCTAGATTTTTCATCTTTACAAACGGTATCTGATAGAAACTTTCAATTTACAATGAATTTCTGAATGTTTTCCCTGAATCAGATGCTTAAATCGCCCCTGAAATAAAGGCTCATTCATGGTTAACATTTTTTTTTTACATTTTATAATATAATATAATATAATATAATATAATATAATATAATATGATATGATATGATATGATATGATATAATAAATCGATCTTCAGGTAATCATACACTAATTTATACATACTTGTGAATATAATATTCCATTTCTACCATGTGTTCTTCTGTTAAATCCATAGACTGTATAAAGGTTAAATCTCGCTAATTAGGACACTGTACCTTTAAAACATCCTCTCGCGAGACTTGTACTTTGAAAGGTCGATCCAGTGTGGTGAGCAGCTTCAGGCGTAACATCCCCACAAGGACAGTTCAGGCTATTCGAGCTCAGTCATTGTAACATTTATTATCAAAGAGGTGAGTTCTTTTTCATCTCTGTGGACATACGATTCATTTCCAGCTTTCTAATCCACAGAACAAAGTTTTGTTTCGGCTAATAGTAGCTTGGTTGCTAGTAACAAGGTGCCATGCTATCCTGCTAATGTGGATTTGCTAACAGCTAATGATAAAGTGAGAGAGTGCTGGGGGATGGGTCAGGTCTGGCACTGAGACCTGGTGACGGCTTGTTGTTTAATTCAACATATGTCACTAGTTTACTAAACACTCTGTAGTTTCTTTTTACCTTAAAGAGTCACAGAAACACAGAAACGTGTCTCTGTGTTAGCTTATTAGCCAGCGTGTCTCTGAATGTATGAGCGTTTGCTGAAGTTTGTTATGCTAGCAACACTTTTCTGATTGTATCCACTTCATTCAACATCGTCTAATGATGTTATTTATGTGTAAACATTGAGACTTTGTCGTTGCATGTGATGTCAACACAGCCTGTGATCAGATGACATATGATTGCCCAACACTAGCAGAAGTGACTTCCCTTCACTTTCTTAAGCCTCAAGTTTCTTTACTCCCTTTGAGGATTGTCACGAGTCTCCATGTGTGAAATGGGGGCCGTGGTTATCTCAATGAGGATCAGTTTAACTTTGTGAAGGTTAAACAGGTTGTCAAATGCCCTGCCTATTGCAGCACAACTACTTCATCATCTGTGACATCTTGCTTTTAGATGGGTGTGAGATTATTCCTAGTGTTAGAATGAATATTTATTTTATTTAACCTTTATTTAACCAGGTGAGTTAATTGAGAACCAATTCTCATTTGCAATAACGACCTGGGCGAATATTAGGAATTATCATGTGTGACCCTACTCTTGTTTATTCTCTCCTGTCTGTGTTTTTGTTGCAGGTCCCACCATGCGAGGAACATACCTCCTCCTGATCCCCGCTCTGCTCCTCCTCGTGGCCTTTCCTGTTTCCAGGGGACGCTACAATGATGATTTCGACGACGGTGAGGACATAGCAGACTTTGATGACAATGACTTTGCTGAGTTCGAGGACATGAACGAAGATCAAGCAGCCGAGGCCGAAACTGCCCCACCACCCCGTGCGTCCCAGTCCTCGCAGCATGAGGAGGACGAGGATGAAGATGAAGCCACTGTGGAGCTGGAGGATGGCCAGGATGGTTTTGACGACTCAGAGACACAGGTACTTGTACTTGCATCGCTTTACATTGATTCAGTTTTATGTTACTTTCATTGCATTATTCATGTAGTATTCATCTTGAAGCTGATTCATCCTGCTATTCTCCTAGGATCAAGACATATACAGCAAATACGACCAAGAGGAGTTTGAGGGGATTGGAGACATGGAGAAGACAGGACACTCCATGAAGGACCCCCTGATAATCCACACAGTAAGCTGATCTTATTACTGAAATCTTCTCACATACTGTGTTCTGCTGATTATTCGCTGCCCTGCCTCTGAATGAGCACATGCTTTACACTGCATGTCAAAGATATTCAACTGTTACATCTTCTGGGTTTTAAACAACACGCTCCACAAGGCTTAAAGATGATGTCTCTGTTTTCTTTGTAATATGAAAAGCAGAGCTGCAGACGTAGGAAAATTAAATAGATATGCAGATTGCTCCACTGTTTGTTTGGTGTCAGTATTGGCCTGTCTTTGGTACTGATGACATTCCTCTGTTTGTCTGCAGGTTCCTGCACATCTGCAGAACAGCTGGGAGAGTTACTACATGGAGATCTTGATGGTGACCGGCCTGTTGGCCTATATCATGAACTACATCATCGGCAAGAACAAGAACAGTCGGCTCGCTCAGGCCTGGTTCAACTCTCACAGAGAACTTCTGGAGAGTAACTTTGCACTCGTGGGTGAGTTCAGCATGCTATGTCCTGATGCTCTACATGACTACAGCCAGTATTAAGAAGATGTTCTGTTAACAGTCAGTAATTTGTATTCTAAGGTGATGACGGCACCAGTAAAGAAGCAGTGAGCACCGGAAAGCTGAACCAGGAAAATGAACACATCTACAACCTGTGGTGTTCTGGACGCGTGTGCTGTGAAGGGATGTTGATCCAACTCAAGGTACGACCGATTCGTTTGTATATTTAAATACATATTGGAGTCGCTGTGTTTGATATTTAAAAACGATCTCTGTGGTTTGTTCTAGTTCTTAAAGAGGCAGGACCTGCTCAATGTTCTGGCAAGGATGATGAGGCCAGCGTGTGATCAAGTGGTACGTAGCAGTCCAATAACACCTCTACACACCTGAGTGTGTATGGAGGACAGAACAGATACACTGGACTGTGCTTCTCCAAATAGTCTCCTACTCATGATAATCGTCTCTCATCATCCTCTCTCTGTCTTTTTGTTTTGATTCTCTGAAGCAAATCAAAGTTACTCTTAATGATGAGGACATGGATACTTTTGTGTTTGCTGTTGGCACCAAAAAGGCCATGGCCAGGCTCCAGAAGGAGATGCAGGACTTGGTAAATATCTGTTGCAACATTTGTGTCTCACATTCCTTAAATATATTTGGTGTTTTGTTTGTTGGTAGTCAGAGAAATATAGATAAAGATAAACGTTTGGACCCACACACATTTTTTCCTTTTTGTATTAATACTCAAAGCTTCTGTTATGAATCTGTAACTGGTCTTCAGAGTGACTGATATTATCACTGATCCACCTGTATAACCTATAAAAGCAAACAAGATCACAGCAGGAAGATTGACTTATCTGTGCAGTAAATGTATTGCCTATGAGTCAGTGTCAGGTGAGGTAATTCACAGCTTTTCACCTGCAGAGATTACAGCTGAGCAACACTGCTGCTGTTCGAACTGAGCCATGAGGTTTATACTTTGTCAGAAAACATGCTTGTACTCGGCATGATTTAGGCTCAGCAAAGAGAAGCACTGATTTGTACACACACATTTGTCACTAAGGGAAACTGTAAATGAAAGGAGCTTTATACTGTGGCCTTAAATTTCTGTTCCTTTTCCCCCAGTGTGAGTTCTGCGGGGACAAGCCAAAGTCCGGGGCCAAGCACGGGCTCCCGGACTCCCTGGCCATTCTTAGCGAGATGGGCGAGGTCACAGATGGGGTGATGGACAACAAGGTAGAGTTCTGAGTTTCACATTAAGACATCTCAGCTCGTTTTACATCATCTCTGACGTTAATGTGGATCTGTGTTTTCATCAGATGGTGCACTACATCACCAACCATGCTGACAAGATCGAGTCCATCCATTTCTCGGACCAATTTTCTGGTCCAAAAGTTATGCAAGAGTTGAGTATTTGTCCGGTCTTGTTGTCTTTTCAATCCTGTACATGAAGAATATTCAGCTTTTTCTCATTCTGTCTGTGCTGCTAAAAGTCCTCATGTTGTTCCTCAGGGAGGGTCAGCCTTTAAAGCTTCCTGAGACAAAGAAGACACTCCTGTTTACATTTAATGGTGAGGATCTTGTCCTTGACTCTGGTACCCTCTTACTGAATGATTTGATTTCACCACTGTGTTTAATGCACTCTGAATATGTGTTTGTGTGTGTGTGTGTGTAGTGCCTGGCATGGGCAACACCTCTCCCAAAGACATGGACAGTCTGCTTCCTCTGATGAACATGGTGATCTACAGCATCGACAAGGTCAAGAAGCTGCGTCTCAACAGAGAGGTGAGCAAACACTCTGAGTCCTGTGCTGCATTTAATGGCCGCTGTTTTATTGGTGCCCTATAATAAAAGTTCAAACTGCCACCATGAGCTCCTTGTTTGCCCCTGCGTATTCAGGGTAAGATGAAAGCAGACAGAAACCGTGCCCGTGTGGAGGAGAACTTCCTGAAGCAGACTCACGCTCAGCGTCAGGAGGCAGCCCAGACGCGCCGCGAGGAGAAGAAGAGAGCCGAGAAGGAGAGGATCATGAATGAGGAGGATCCTGAGAGACAACGTCGTCTTGAGGTAACTTTGTCGAGATGACCGAATTTTCAACATCAGTAAAAATCTAACCATATTGATATCTGTTTCAATATCACATCAACAAAATGAACTCTCATTTTAATTCCCAACCTGTACACAGTGCTGGCACAGAACTCAGAACAACTTTTTAGTGCCTTTCTCAGATGCTAAAAGGACCTAACAAACCTCAGTATTTGCCAACCTGTGCAGAGCAGAGTTAGCGGTTTAGAGGTTGTCATGAAGGGCGGAGCAAAGCAACACACAGCAGGCAGGAAGAAGCACAACATGAACATCAAACACACTAAATCTGACACTTTCCTTCACGTTTGTGCTGAAGTGTGGACATGTTTAGAAGTTCTTCAGAGCACAACTGCTGTGAAACAATCAGAAGATATCAAAGTATTGAAACAACTTTATCTGGTGGTGTGTAATCAGAAATACTGCATGAAAAGAAACACCTAAAGAAGACAGATAAAGGAGATTAGTTCATGATTTGTTTTATACTATTTACATATTTTTGGCACATTTGTAACGAAAGCCAACCACTAGTTAATTCAAAGACAAAAACAGGGCTCAGTCTGAAACCAATAAAGCCGTCGTTCCACTTCTGAACTTTATAAACACATTATGAATAGTTTGTTTATCCTAAATAGGAATCTTAAAATAGAGAGGCATGTTTTCATATCAGACTCCAGGAAATATCTGCTCCCAGCCAAGAAACTGTCTGCACATAACTCCCTCTGACACAATAACACGCCATTTTTACACTTTGGTTTTTGTACAGATTTAACAAATGACCAGGCCAAAGTTTGGACACACCTTCTCATTCAATGTTTTTTATTTATTTTAATTATTTTCAACATTATAGATTAATACTGAAGACATCAAAACTATGAAATAATCTGGTTTTGCCATAATCTGGATTACAACAGTAGTCAAATAGGGCGATCCATTGTGTGCTAACCCTACCTCTAAACAACACAACTGATGGTCTCAAACACATTAAGAAGGCAAGTCATTCTACAAATGAACTCTTGACAAGGCTCATGTTCATTAGAAACCATTCCAGGAGACCACTTCATGAAGCGGACTGAGAGAATACCAAGAGTGTGTAAAGCTGTCATGAAGGAAAAAGGGGGCTACTTTACAGAATCTAAAATATAAAACATATTCTGCTTTGTTTAACAATTTTTTATTAATTAAATAATTCCATATATGTTCATAGTGTTGATGTCTTCAATATTAATCTACAGTGTTTACAATAATTAAAATAAATACAAACCCTTGAATGAGGAGGTGTTTCACTTCACTTCACTATACTTTTATCATAACTCTACAAACAGGAGAATTGTATCAAATTTTAGCCACCAAGTGTGATGGTGACTCAGCATATTTTTCAGTGTTGAGGACAGATTAAAAATAAAATAATTGAGAGATAAGTTTCTATATTTTTCACAGTGACTTATGTTTCTCTTTTGCATTTCTTTCTTTTTCAGGAAGCAGCTCAGCGCCGCGAGCAGAAGAAGATCGAGAAGAAGCAGATGAAGATGAAGCAAATCAAAGTGAAAGCCATGTGAAAAAATCACCACAGGGATTCTGGTCATGACAAGCACACATAAAAGCAGTGCTCAGCTTCGACAGTTCTCTCCAGCTTCTCTCACCACAGCCCGCAGCTCCAGCTCACAGTCGCTCCAGCTCTTATCAGACGTCCTGTGCCTCTGCTAGGACTTTACGGTCTGTCATCCACTATTCCATCTGGATTAATCTGAATGACTGAGTCTTAACTGTCTGTTTCAAGTGAGAAGGACTTTTTCTCCATCAAATCAATCCACAAAATTCAAGTCTATTTTTCTTTTTCAGTCTTCTTCAAAACAACTCAACGCTCCGTCTGAAGCTGTGTAACTAATTGATCTTTTTAATCTGCTGGGAAGGAACACAACATTAGGTGGCATTGAGCTGCATTTTAAAAGGAATTCAAGCATTGCTTTGGTTTCAATGGGTATTTATAAGCATTAATATAATCCTAAATTCTTTTTTTATTTATATCTGTCATGAGTTTGGTATGTTGCTGGCTGTTTCTTATGGATATCTGAACAAATGTAATAAAATGCACTGGAATCAGATGGAAAAATGTTTCTATTGTTTGTTTTTAATAATGCTAACACTTAAGTACCTTTTGATCAAGGGAATTGATGATGACTAACCTTGAATGCAATAAATGTCAACACAGTGTGTAATGAAATAAAAACTGATACTCTGAAGTCTTGGTATGAGGCCTTAAATGAGTAGGGATCTATAACAGGGAGCAACCAGAATGGGCAAGGCGAAATGCTAAAATTAGCTTCTGGGTAGTGTCAGCAGTCTGTGCGCTGGATCTGGTTACATTAGAGGAGTTAACAGGTTAAAATAGATACAATGACCATGTCTGTCCAGATTTTAATGTGTCTCAATCAAACGTTTAATTAGTGAGGTGTTAAATGAAGTTAAATTTGAGCCACAGCCTTTTAAGAGTACTTAGTAAGAATGTTGAATGAGATTGTTTGACACCTTTATGGCACTCAAACTTTGTATTCCTGAAATTCAAAAAATATTGATGGCAGGTACGAACATAAATCTAGATTTGGCAGACAGGTTTTGTAATTAATTTTATTTCAATAACATTTTAAATTCATTATTTACATCCAGTGTCAACGCCTAATCCGTCTACTCTCTTTGTATGTGCTGAAATGAGTTCCCTTAGATACTATCTCCCTTCTATACAACTTTGTAAATAAATAAAATAAGGAAACAGGGTTGCCACACTTGGAGAAATTACTAATGTTTTACAAATTGAATGGTGCAACATTGTGGTTCAATTCGTTCCACATTTTGATGATGAACGTTCACATTGTGACATGTTAGTTGTTTTTTTTCTCGTGATAATTTAACTTAATCACATCCACTTTAGAAAAATCCTTTTGCATCGTATACACATTATTAATTTAATTATTGGTGCATTTTAATGGCGATTAAACTGACTGAAAACCTTGAAACATCTTGGGTCAGTATACAATTAATAATCAACTGTAACAGCAAGGAATGTGCTTCGTGTATTCACTCTTGAGTTGGTGTACGATTCCAGGGTAGTTTTACTTTGTATTATTACTGTGTTTTATGATATATATTATATTTTTTAACAATATATTTATTGATTTTATACAATTATGACAGAGTAACAAACAAATAAGCACACTAAACTAGTTTTGTACATGTAGCAACTGAAAAGGACAAATAAATAACTAAATAGATAACGTGGAACAAAAAACAAATGAAATCAGAAGTATTTTGCACATACAACAATGAAATAATAACCATGAGAAGAAAGAGAAAAAATGTATTAAAATACATCAAGATGTTTTATGATATCTTAACATTTGTAAATTAGCTTTTACAATATTACATAGTGATCATAAACAGTTTATGAGTATAAACAGTTGATAAAAATTAGCTCCTCTTTAACCAGCTACAACATTAAACTGCTTCTTCAAAGTTAATTGTTCAGTAATGTCGCCAATTTAAATCTAAAAATCTAAAAAAATATATATATTACAATTAAATAACAGCTTATATCGAAAGTTTTGATAACAACATTTTTTTTAATTATTAAAAAAATTATGTATTTTATTTAAACATCTTCCAATTCAACAGTTTTAATAATGTTCACCTGCTTCAGTGGTTTTAAAGTGTATTACATTATATTATTATATTACATTAGCTATAATGTCACGGCGCAGCCTGCAGGGGGCGCAGTGACCACTTTCGTGTGTTTGTGTTCGTATGAGCAGATTCCAATAAAATATTTCAGCTGTTAAAAATCGACATCAATAAAATTCAGTGTCTCTTTAAAATAAAAGCAGATATTCATCTTAATATTGCATATGAATGTGCATTTCAAAATAATGTCTGTTATATTTTATTTCCAGGATTCAGGTTTGGTGAAAGTGCCGATGAGGAATCAAAGGCTGCATTTACTTACACTGATGGAGAACAGGCGAGGCTTTCAGGTTGGTTACGCGATGGCGGCTCCCTCAATAATATCGGGATTTTAAAGCGAAAACAAAGGCTTCCCCGCTCGGAGAGGCGCCTTGTTGTCTTGAGTAGCAACCGGAATGCTTGCGGTGTCGGTTTGACTCGTAAGTGTTGCTCTAACAGCGGGTCGGAGGCGTTCCTGTCTCTGTTAGGGACTCAGTGTTTTTCTGGTTCGTCTCCCGGGCCTGCCTGCTGCTGCCTACACTGTAGCGGCGGGCTGCTACTCTCGGGTGAGCGGGCAGTCCCTCTCGAAGAGGTGGGGTCCTAATTCAGGCGAACTTGAGGCACACTGGAGCCTCTTTGGACGTGAATAACAATGCGGTGACAGATAAAATGTACTCTAATCCCTCGGAGGGTCAAAAACAGTAAAATCCGGCTTGTTACTTGGTGCTCTTGCTAGTTAGCATTGACGTTAGCTAACTTGCAAGAGCTAAAACGAGAAAGCTGAAGTAATCATCATCTGTTTGCGGTTTCTTTCACACTCCTTATCGATTAAGTGAATCGTACGGAAACATTTAGCACCAGAAAATACCCTTTATAAATGTGAACTCTGTGTTTCTGCTGTAAAACGGTTTATTTGCATTCTGTTGGTGCAGCTAGCTTAATGCTACCTGAAGCAAGTAGTCAGTGACGTAACGCTGCTCATTGTTTTGACAGCATGCAGCATCTTAGATGACTCTGTTAATGCTCTCATTATTCCTCTACTTCTTTGTTTTTAATTTTGCATTGAACAGAAGTGTTAAAGGATGTGCTTTAAAGGAGTTAACGTTTGGCTTAGTGATGTGACGCAGCTCATCGTCCTGTCACGTTACCATACAGTAAACCTCCTGCTGAGATTTATCTATTTGGGTATTTCAACAGGGACAGTGTACAGCCAAGCTAGGAGCTAATTAACATCTGTAGTCCCTGGGCAGGAGACAGTGCATAATTTAAACAGCTACACAATAAGACATAACCACTATACAACAACAGGGATACATCAACATCCAAACTATCGACACAATAATAACACATAAATAGCTAAAAGCACTACACTATGGAATTACATCTATTTAAGTGTGATGAGTACAACATTGCATTGATTTTAGCCATGATTTCATCCTCAATTGAAATTCAGCAAAGCTGCAGCACTCTCTGATTTCACTATGTAATGAGTTCCAAGCAGTTGTTGCTCTAATAGAGAGGGCCGGTTTGCCAAATTCAGAAGATCTGTAGTGTATGACACAGTCACCTCTATTTGCTGTCCTAGTTGTCCTTCCATTATCTGCATGCAGTGATGTAAACCTTTAAATGCGGGAGCAGTCGGACCATTTATCACTTTAAACACTAAACAAGCAGAGATTATACTTCTGTATAACTGTATACTTCTTATTTACTGTAAGATGAAATGTTCAAACCAAGCCAGAAACCTTGGTGTAATCATAGCCTCTTAATTTCAGCAGCCACATTAAGACAATTACAACGTCAGCCTACTATCATCTGAAGAATATATCCAGGATTAAAGGACTCATGTCTCAGCAGGATGCAGAAAAACTTGTCCATGCATTTATCTTTAGCAGACTAGACTACTGTAACAGGGTCTTTACAAGACTCCCTAAAAAGTCCATCAGATGCCTGCAGCTCATACAGAATGCTGCTGCTCGGGTCCCAACAAGGACCACATCACTCCAGTTCTTAGATCTCTACACTGTCTGTCAGAAATATATGTACAGTAAACCTCCTGCTAGCCATCATATAAATAATGGCATTAACATTAAATACTGCAGCATTTCAAAGTGTTAGAGCTCTGTTTTACTGCACATTTATAAATGCTTTGTTTCTTGTGTGCAGATCAGGTTCTCACCATGCCTTGTGTCATTACAGTAGAGATGTTGCACCGACTTAAATCATGTTCTCCTTTGACACTTAGCTGTAGGATGGATCCAGACGGTGGGGCAGATTCACAAAAAGCTGTCAGTTTGCAGTGGAAGAGCTACAAACTCGTCCAGGACCCGGCCATCAGACGGGTCACTCAGAAAATCTACAGATATGATGGAATACATTTCAGTGTGCCAGTGAGTTTATCTTCCCTCTTCATAAAGGTCTGTGCATGTGTCTAAGATTTAACTTTTAACTTCAAACTGTGTTCTGTCTCAGGACTCTGGATTTCCTCCTGTGGGTGAACTGCGGGACCCTCGACCCCGGAGACTGTGGTCCAGGTACACAGAACTCTCCTTGCCAGTGCCGAAGTTTAAGGTGAGAATAGCTGTCTGACATGAAACTCACTCAATCCAGCAGCTTCACAAATTGGAAAGACGAGCCATCCTCCACTCATTTGGTCATTTTTCCCCCTCCACAGCTCGATGAGTTCTACGTGGGTCCAATACCCCTCAAGGAGGTGACCTTTGCTCGACTCAATGATAACATCAAGCAGCCCTTCTTGGCGGAAATGTGCGCCAAGTTTGGAGAGGTGGAGGAGATGGAGATCCTGTTTCACCCAAAGACCAGGAAACACTTGGGCCTGGCCAGAGTGTTGTTCACCAGCACAAGAGGAGCTAAAGACACCGTGAAGCATCTGCACAACACTTCTGTCATGGGCAACATCATTCACGCTCAACTCGACATAAAAGGTAAGCCAACACCCAACTGATGTGATCTTAAATATGAGCAGTAATGTTTGCATAGTGACACACACTAAACATGAACAATTATAAACATGTACAACATTATATTTGAAACACTCTTTCCTCTTTACACCAATTAAAATATTAAAAACATCCATTATGAACCTCAAGGTGCCTCAAAGAGCCTCTCTCTTGAAGATGGCAGAACCCCAGAATATTTTAAAAGTGAAGGTGTTCTTTAGTCTACATCTCGCCGTGTACTAATATAACAACATCATAATAAAGTGTACAACTCTACCTCTTTATTTAATGTACATGCTGGCTTTTAATTGCATCAAGAGAACATTGCAGTAATAGAAAATGTTGAAGATGTCTAAGACAACAAACTGGACAACTAGCTGGCTTTTGGTTGAGACAGTGAACGCTTTAAGCGTTAGTCTTGTGAATCTCTTGAGTGTTTAAATCTGTTCCTGATGACTTGTGCTCACTTTTCTGTTGCTTGTTTTTCCCCCAGGCCAGCAGAGGCAGAAGTATTACGACCTGATAGTGAATGGGTCCTACACCCCTCAGACGGTGCCCCTCGGAGGCAAGGCTTTAACTGAGAGGATCCAGCCAGCGACCCCAACACAGCCGCAGCCTGATACAGTATGTACCAGCATGATTGTACCTTAGTTATTAAATGCACCTTTTAAATCGATATATATGTACGGATATAAGACTATTTCTGGCCATTATGTTTTCAGATTGTGTTACACTTTAATATGCTATCAATGATTTATTACAGTGTGTGTTTTATAAGCATATCATTGTGCAAACAGATCCTTGGTTTCTTTTTGAATCTTATACATATCCTCTTTTTTTTTTCTTGCTGCACAGTCATCAGAAATCAGGCGGAGGCTCTCAAGTGAGCTTGCAGTTTTGGCAGCAGGGGTCCAGGCCCTGACATCAGGCAGCATCACCCCTTGCTCGGCAGATACCGGCTTCAGTGAGCAGCGTCTAGACACTCCTCCCTCCTCCATGTCTGGCCCCTTCACCCCAGGCTCCTCTGCTTCATCTCAGGGTGGAGGAACGCCGTACAGCTCCAGGTCTGGGACTCCTTTCACACAAGATACAAGCGGCAGGTCGGATTAGTTTTAAGGGCAGAAAAGTGACAGTTATTTCAGAGCCTCAGTTATCAAGAGACAAAACCAGGTCCCGTAGTTCAAGCAGAGACTCTAAACATCTGTATGGTACATCGTCAAATCGAATTTTGAGACCTAGAAATCCATGTCACAAATGATGCGTTAGCTTTATTTGTGTTTCAGTAAAATCACTAATGTCATTGTACAAATAAAGTTAAATTAGTCTTAACCTGCACATGAGGAGGATTTGCTCCTGGGTTGATTGCAACAGCAGTGATGCTTGTTTCAACACTAGACCAGTCTTTATAAAATATAAAATAGCATTGGGGAATAGTTGCCTGAATTAGCAGCGGTGACAGAGAGAATCAATAGAAGAGTTGGAGTTTTAAGCTGTGAGTGTCACTCATCCTCTGGTCCACAAATGAACGATTAATATCAATCCTATTCTCGTCTTTCAGGCATGCTGGCTACAACACTGGCACTGTGGGCAGCGGGTACCCTCTCCAGGACATGCTTCCTTCCTCTTCCTCGTCTTCTGCAGTCTCATCTACTGTAGGATACAAAGCGCCTCGCTACCCTGAGGACGCACAGGACCCTGCAGTGTATCATCGAGGTCGCCCCATGTACCCCCCAACCCAATCGTACCGTTCTAATGAGCCACCATGCTACCCCCCGTACCCCAGTGTTGGAGGGCCGGGTCCGGGGCCAGGGCCAGGACCAGGACCAGGCCCAGGCCCAGGCCCAGGGCCACACGTCGGGCACCACTCCTCAATGCCACCACCACCTCTTGCCACTCAGTATGATCAGCCCCCGATGTCAGACAGGGAGCTGGAGCGGGACAGAGACTCAGGGGGCCGTTATGGGGCCGGGGCGATCGGCTCCAGAAGGTCATCTTACCACCACCAGCAGCAAGACACAAACTCTTCCTCAAAGTACCATTCCCATCACTCCCATCATCACTCAGAACGCAGGGATGAGAGGGGGTACCGGCGAGACAGCCTGGGCTCCCGATCAGGTGACCACGGCCACCAGAGACACCGCAACCATCACCATTCACACAACCACCACAGCCGCAGGAGGAGCAGCCACGACAGGGACCGAGACAGGGACCGAGACAGAGACCGGGACAGAGACAGTGACTACTCCAACAGCTCTGACCCCAGATACAACACAAACTCTTACCGCTCTTCCTCCAACAGCATGTCTCCTCCGCCCTCATCTCACTCTGCATACTCCTCTTCCAAAGACCCTGCCCCAGCCTCTGCTCAGGGATTGGATGCTCCCTCTCGTGTAGGGGGCACAAGCCTCTCAGAGAGAAGCTCTCAACCTTCGGTAGGTGCTGAAAAGGACTTCAATACCACAGGTCACCACAGTGCTCTGCCTCCGCCACCCCCACCGCCACCTCCACTCCCGCCAGCTTCAGTCATTGCAGCGGCTGTAGCTGAGACACTCGGAACACTAGACTTCAACCAGGATAGTCCCGCTCACGAAGAGCCTTGGACAAAGCCCAAACGCCGTCCCACCACACCGCCAGCTCCACCGAAGACGCCTCCACCTCCCCCTTCCTCCCCTCCCCTCCCAACCGTTGCTTCCTCCTCAACTTCGCCTTCATCAGCTTCCCTCCCTCAACACCTTCCCTCCTCCTCCAGCTCTCCGCCTCCTCTTCCTCAACGTGACTCTTCCTCCCCAGAGCCAGATTCCACCAATGAGAGCTTACCGTTCGTTTATCACAGCAGCAGCCTTGACTCTCGTATTGAGATGCTCCTGAAGGAACAAAAGGCTAAATTTTCTTTCTTGGCCTCTGACGAGGAAGAGGAGGAAGATCGGAAAGAGGAGAAACAGAGGGGCATTCGTGGGGATGGAGGAGAGAGAAAAGGAGGGGCAGGTGATGCAGCAGGTGGTAATCAGGTGGACGATGGTGGAGAGAAGGACCAGAGGAGGAAAGGTGAAAGAGACAGCAATAGAGGAAGGAAACGTGGGAAGGGTGGAGAAGGTAGGAAGAGTCCCACTGCTCTTACACCATCAACACCTACCTCTTCCTCCTACTCGACCCACATCCTGCCCCCAGAAGAACCACAGCCCCAGGTCGGCCTCACTGGAGCCGGAGCTCTGCAGGAGGATTCTTCACAAGCTGGATCTGCTGACACACAGAGCAGGACCGGAGCACACACGCCACCTTACAACGGAAAGAGTCAGGTAACTGAAGAAGCACAAACTTCAAGGTTTGGGGTGTGATCTAATCGATGGATGTGTTTTGGTTCTCTTCATTGAAGTGTTTTTGATCATGCACGCTCTCCTAACCTTGATTTAATACCTTTTGTTTTCTTTCAGTCCTCCCCTCATTCCTCAGGTGAAGACATGGAGATCTCAGAAGAAGAAGAGGAGGAGACCACCATAACAACGGCGGTCTCTCTCCAGCCCACAGTCACCTCAGGTTCCTCGCCCTCTTCCTCCCAGGCTGCCATGCCATCGCAAACAACGGACCCCTCGTCCTCCCCCCAGCCTCTCTCTGACTCAACACAGCACTTTGGCACCTCGATGCATCCTCCCATACCTTCCTACCCTCCTCATTTGCCCCCTCCACCTCCCCCTGGTTACTCCCTTCAGCCCCCACCTCCTCCTGGGATCCCTCCCCTCTCTCACATGGAGCTGCATCCTGAGTACCCCCCTCCCATTCCCCACCACATGTATGACTATGCCACCTCCATGGAGCTGATGAACCAGTACAGTGGGGGAGCTCCCATGTCCTTCCAGATGCAGACCCACATGCTAAGCCGCCTACACCAGTTGCGCATGTCGTCATCCAACGGCACCCCAGGTCCTGGTGAGGCAGCGACGGCAGACTACAGCTCCTACCATCTCCACCCTATGCCTCCACCCCACACACACCACCCGTACATGGACCAAGAGGGTAGCGGGGCGAGCTCTCATTATGACCAGGACCATCGTTACATGCCCCCCCACATGCCTTACGCCTACCCTGACCCCCACAGCACTCAGATACCACCGCCTCCACACCATGGAATACCCCCTCCACATTCTGGATGGCCGCCACACGTCTTACAGCCACACTACCCCTCTTACATGCCCCCGCCTGGCTATGGCACCATGCTGCCTGGAGATGGAGGCGAATACAGGGCGCAAGGTGAGGAGATGCCAATACTGGTTGAGACTCCAAACGAGGCCACGGTGCAGATGGTCCTGGCGACTCTGATCCAGGAGATGAAGAATATCATGCAGAGGGACCTGAACCGGAAGATGGTGGAGAATGTTGCTTTTGCAACTTTTGATGAATGGTGGGAAAGGAAAGAAACCAAGGCCAAGGTAAGGATGACTGTGTTTTTTTACTACTTTATCTTATTTGTTTTTCCAAGGTAGGGACTGTTATCTTTCTCTCTCTGCTTGCTCTATTAAGAAATACAATCTTACAGGATGTCTCTACTTTATAACTCACAAGGGGGCTGTTCTGTCCTCCAGAGCTCAATTTGTAGCACTTTGAATTGCTTTGCCTCACTCTCAATGTGTCTGACTACATTAACCATTGATCATACTCTGTGAAATGGAAAGGTTAAGGAACTAAAAACGTTATCTGTTTATCCTCCCCAGCCTTTCCAGACAATGGTTAGAGGGGTGTCTGCCTTACGGGACGACGAGAAGAAAGAGGAAAAGGTCAACCGTCCTCGGGAGCCTCTTACGTCATTGGTAGATTGGGCAAAGAGCGGTGGCGTGGAGGGATTCTCTCTCCGAGGAGCCCTACGACTGCCTTCTTTCAAAGTAAGAAAACAAACGATGATGTAAGATACTTTTGTACAGCTAAACTCCAAAAACACAGACGTGCTGATTGCAGCAGGGTTTGATATTTCTTCATATTTGGGGTTTAATCTTGTGGAAGTTATCAAAAGCTGCCATCCTTAGCTGTGTTTCATGGATCAGTAAAACACATACTCTCTGTTCCCTTCAGGTGAAGAGGAAAGAACCTCAAGAGCTCCAAGAGGGAGACATGAAAAGGCCGCGTCCTTCAACCCCACCAGACGAGGATGACGAAGGTTTGCAGAGCTGGTGTTAAAACATTTGAAAAGAAGGGTCAGAGTCACAGACATGATGCAGTGAACCTCAATCTTATCTCTTTGTTTGTAGCCACTGAAGGAAGGATTCCAGAGGCAGACAGGCGGGGAGCTGAGAGGGACAACAAGAGGAGGAAGAAGAAGCCAAGAAGTCGTAAACCCTGGGAGCTCGGCAGTGAGGGTGAAGAAACCTCCGACGGGTCCTCGACAGAGAAGGTGTGTTCTTTATTCTTCTAGTCTTCTTTTCTTGTCACGTTACTCATACAGCAAGATAGAATGAATGTAAGGTGCATGTAAGAAGAAGAAATTTACTTTTCTCTCTCTTCATGTTTGCTGAACAGAAAGATGTTCTTGTTCTAACAGCTAGATGGCAGCATTTCACATCTCTAGTGTAAAACTTTAACTCTAACCTCTTTATGTTCTGCAGGAGGATGAAGAAGAGAGCGAGAAGGAGTCTGACGGTAAGTTAACACCTGTCAATATTTTCTTCTTCTTTGTATTTGTTTACTTTCAGTCAGGCAGTGATTTAATGAAACTTTCTCTTTTCCTGTTTTTAGACGATGCCCTTAGTGCCGATAGTGACGATGAGAGCCTCTCCTCATCCTCTGAGGGCTCTTCCTCTTCAGCATCCTCCTCTTCATCTTCCTCTGAAGATGAGGATGAAGGAGAGAGGCCAGTGCTTGAAGGGCTAGACTCCATGGATGAGTCGACCATGGACAGCACAATCGAGAAACATGACAGGTATGATATATTACAACAACTGTCTATTTTCTTTAAAGCATGCCAAAGTAGATAACTCCTCAGAAAGCATCATGTCATCATCGCTGGCATTAATTTCCATATTTGTATTTCTCAGGGAAAACAACACAGCAGCTGTTCCAAAGACTGAGGTCAAAGCAGGTCAGTCATTTGTAAACAAAACATTTCACATGAAGAGATGTGAAAACAAAGATCCTCATCATCTGCTCTTCAGCTTCTCTCAGAAAACTTTTTTGATCCGTCTTTAAATCTCTGATTTCCTCTCAGGTGATTCCAAGGACAGCAAGGCAGATACAGCATCAGCACCCACCAAGCGTCCTTCGTCACCCCCGTACCCACGTCCCTCGTCGCCTATTGTTCTTGTACCCCCTCTCAAGAAACGCAGGAAGACCGTTTCATTCTCCACGGGCGAGAGCGACGGCAAATCTCAGCTGCCGACGGCCCCACTGTCTCCATCTCCCTCACCGGTGGCGGGTGAATCTCCCCTCGTCTCCCCGAGCAGGCCTTCAGACTCTCCCATCATTTCTTCCACAACCCCCACAGCTCGTGGCACTCAGGGCATCCAACTGCTCCCCTTTGCCTCCAAACCGGGTGAAGGTAATGCCCTCATTGTGCCGCCACCAGGACGAATCCAAGATTCTGATGAGTTCAAAAAGGGACCACCCATATCTCCTCAGACCACCCCCATCAAATCCCCTGGAAAACGAGGTGTAGGCAAAGAGTCCCCCAAATCTCCCGCCCCTGTTATGGTGTGCAGAACTGTGCAGAATCTGCCCTTGGACCATGCCTCTATGTGCAGGATGGCCTTCGAGGAGGCCCCCCCTCCACCTCCCGTCAACAAGCGGTCCAGAGGCAGGCCTCGGACTACCAGTCTCTCGGCTTCCTCCCTCAGAGAGGAAGAGGATGAGGATGAAAATGAGCAGAGGTTTAAACTCAGAGAGCAGCTTGGGGCATCGAGCCTACTGCAGCTGGCTGCAGCTTCAACCACCGACCTGTCTGTGCTGGCTGATGTAGCCCTGAAAATGGACCCTGATGCTGGGGACTCGGAGGAGACGGAGACGTCTGATGAGGCAGAGGAGCAGAAGATGGAGGAGGATCTGTTCTCATCAGGGTCATTGTCTCTGATAATGAGCCCAGAGGGTATCATTGTCCTTATGGAACACAACTACTGCAAAGCCCTTGTTCTCACAGTACCAACAGGTACAAAAAGGACTTCCTCCAAACAAGACTCCTCAGTCTTACTCCCTGCAGACCTCAACACCATTTCTGGGGTGCTTGAAGCGCCAGAGGAGGTCATTGGAGATGCACTACAATCTAGGGGGGATACAGGAGAAGTTGTACCAGCAATGGGGGTCCTGTGTGAGTCTGGGGATGCAGGTCAGACTGCAGCTTTGTCTCCATCATCAAAGAAGACCAAGGTTGGAAAGGGATTCGAACCTGAGAAGGACAAGAGCAAAAAAAGGAGAAGAAAAGACAAAGAGAACGTCGAGGTTGATCGCTCTAAAAAGCAGAAGGAGCAGCCAGGCAAGAAACAAAGGAAGCGGAAACTAGAGGTGCGTGTAAATGCTGCGTTGTTCCTGTAAACGTCTGTAGATGTGTGTCAGAGGTAACAATGTATGTGACACAACAGAAACGTGATTCATTGGGAAGTTTACTTTGAGGTTTTTCAGGTTGTTTCATTGAGACTTTTGTGTTTTTGGAAACACCATCAGGGGTTTCCCAGATTTAAGTTTTTATGCGGTGTGTAGTGAGTTCTCAGGATTGAGATGTGGCCCTGTGCTTCACTTTACGGTCACACTAACCAGCATCACTGATACAATTATCACAAACGCAGACGAGAAACTATGAACTCCATCACAAGAATCAAGACATGTCACACATTCCTTAAAAGACTGAACTGATGGAGGGATGAATCACAGCTTCAGTTGTAGTCCGTCTGTTCATTCACAGTTCATTGATCATAATGTCCCCTCTCTCTCCCCTGTGCAGGACTCGGAGGAAGATGTAGACGTGGAGGAGCTTGAGTCCGGGGAGCTGTCCAGCTCAGACACAGAGGACGAGGTGATTGAAGAGGTGAGGAAGAGCGAGCGCCTCTTCCTCCAGGAGGCCGGCATCACATCGTCCCAGCACTGGCCGAAGCCCATCCCGGCGCCGGAGCATTCATCTGTGAAGTATGAAAACCGCAGCGAGTTCGAGCAGATGACCATCCTGTACGACATCTGGAACTCCGGTCTGGACGGGGAAGACTTGTCGTTGCTGAGGAGGACTTATGAGAAGCTGCTTCAGGACGACCACAGCTCCGACTGGCTCAACGACACTCACTGGGTCACCCACACAAATATCCTTATCAGTGACTTCCTTCTGTGTTTGTGTAAATCTATATCTGTGTCTTTTTTTAAACTGATAAATTCATCTTCATACCACTGCTTGATCATCTGCTGTTGGCCTTGACCTTTTGGCTGCACTAACCAATTTGCCGAATCCCCGGCGGAAAAAGAAGAACGCAGGTGGACAGCTTCGTGAGCATGTGACCGGTTGTGCCAGGAGTGAGGGTTACTACGCCATCAGCCGCAAGGAGAAGGACGTGTACCTGGACCTGGACCTCCCTGAACAGGTCATGCGGGAGGTGGAGAATGTCGACTCATCGGTAAGCTTAGCACCAAGTTTCACTCTCAGGCTCTGAGTAGGGATTTAAATTTCAGTTTTTTTCCCCTAAATCCAATTTTCATTCACAACACAATGTATATAAGTGACAGTATTGAATATCTACGGATCGTATTGAGGTGTTTAAAATGTAAAACACACTGAATATCAACATGTGGAGCAGGCTCATACTCTCCGCAGACATACAGTCATAAAAGTGAACGCTCAGACCACAACATGTGGATTTACTGCAACAATAGAGCTGAACAGAAACATATCTCAGACTCACAGTGTCCAGTTTTCTACTCGTTCCTCACTAGCAAGGACCACGCCACACAAGGATATAAGTTTGAACATGTAATGAATTAGTTGTGCGTAGTGTGCCCAGCAGAAGGAGACTCAGGATGGGGGTTCCGTCTCAGCGTTATCCTGCCGGAGCTGATCTTGACCCAGGTTGTACCTGGAAGTAGACAGGGCATAGAAGGAGCGAGCACAAGTTGAGTAGGAGAGGACAAGGAAATAGGTTAAGTGCAGTAGAGTAAGGTGAGGGAGGATGGATTGAAGAATCACGGACAAGCAGTTGGAGTAGGTGTCAGGTGATTGAGGGTGTGGTTTAGGCGTGGTCCTGCTCCCGAATTTAAGTTAACACCTTAACTTCATTTATTGAGAAAAACAAGCATGTGAACGTGGTCAGGTCTCAGAGCGCTCGTGGAGACCTGTCACTCAGCCGCAGCCCCCAGCTGAGCGTCACACCTTCAGTCAGCTGATTCACATTCAAACATGCTTTAAACTTAAAACACCTCCCTGATAGCTGAACCAAATATGAGACCACATGATGTTTGATCCACGTGATAGAAAATCAAAACAAAGAAATGTGTTTGAGTAAGTTCTTAACAACCAATTAATCAATACTAGATTAATTGTTAACATCCCTATCTCTGAGATCTTTTGGTCTCTTAGTGTTTGCTTATCGGTGATTCAAAAACACTCCAATGATTCTTCCTATCAATTAAAGAATAGAAGCTCCTTTTAAAGTAGTTTGTTTGGACTTTATCAAACAAGCCGTTGAGAGAACTAGAAAAATGATGCAGTTTAATGCTTGAAAAGGCTCCAAGAATTAAGTAAGTGTGTAGTTTCCATTTTCCAAAAGTTGCATATGTCATCAAGCTGAGATACTTTGGACTTCATGAGTTAATGTTCACCATTAATCTTGATAATGATGAACATCTGAGAGGTCTGCTGTGCGCTGACCTGCACTTGTTGCCGCTGTTGTTCAAACAAAAAAAAGTTGAACACAATAAAATGAGAAGCAGCTGCGAGTGCATATGTTCAGGGTTATTAAAGGTTAAGTTTGCAAAAAGCATTACATCACTGTTTTGAGTATCAGGTGTGGAAAGCTCAAATATATGAATGTTTATCTGTAGTTTCATCTCACACCCTCTTTCATGTAAACAAACATCTTTCAGTATCTACTGTTCTGGTGTCTCACTCCAGATGCTGGGCGTAGTTAAGATACATGGGTGTCAAACTTAAAAGATAAGGTGATTTAAACCCAGTGTCATCAAAATGATCTTAGACAGTTGTTTTATTATTTTCCTCATTGGACTGAAAGCATCAAATTAAGAGTAATTACAGGCGAAAAAAGTCTGGATATCTTGGCAAAGGCCCGTCATTGTTCCACGGAAAGCACTTGGAGTGACTCTTTAGAAGCGGGGAGAACCCTCCATGTTTGCTCGCAGAAACACCCAGCAGAGTCAATAACATTTAAAATGTTTACTGTTGCTGTGGAACAAAAGTGGGCGAGCTTTTTCAGTAAGTGGAGGGAAAGGGAAAGAAATCCACAAGTGCTAAAGAGGACATGTGGAAAGAATGCTGTTGTTGAGCGCCGTGCTGGTTCTGATAACAAATGAACGGGGTTCAGTGGGGTGGATGTGACGGGTACTGGGGGTGGTTGGTGAGTACCTTGATAATTCCTCGACGTGAGGTTTTTGGTAAAGACAGCTGACCCCCAGTCACTTGGCATGGACGAGCTGGAAAGGTCTGGGTTATATGAGAGGATTTCCAGAGGCTGATGGATTTGTGGATCAGTGATGTGGCTTTTCCAAAGAGCTGATATGACTTTCATTTTCCTTTACACACAACACACATTTAATAACCGCTAAACTAAATCAGATGTAACTGGAGGACTCATCAGTCAGCATTTTTGATGTCTCACCATTATTATGGGAACAGTCTGCACCTGCTCCAGGTACTTTGTGCTGTGTTGATGCCTACCTGGTGGTCTGACTGTGGATGAGTAAACAGCAAAAGCTCAGTGTTCTTCCAAGACGATCCAGATTACTGAATGAACACTAATCACACAAGGCGCTGTTGTTTCCTCCATCAAGGCTCGCTTTGTCTGCTGCATAATTAATATCAATCACCTCAAAAAGAAGGACTGTTGTCTTTTATTGTTTTCTAAACGGGGATTCGACAGCTGCTGACAATAAAGAATAAGGGACGTAAAATAACAGCAGGGCGGTGGATTAAAGAGGCTCTACAGAGAGAGTTCTGAAGCAGCTTTCTCTTGCAGTATTTCTTCTATTGGACTTTGTTCTCAATTTGTAGGCGGGGTGACATTCATCCTAGAGTAATGGTGTTGAAGAGCTCCTGCTTCTACTTTTATTCTGCTTTTGGTTTCAGATTTAGTTCTTCGTTCCCCTTGTTTTCATGCTTTTTAGATTAGAAACACATTCAAAGCCTTTAAAAAGTATTTAACTTGGACTATATTTCTTTGTGAGATATGTATCTTTGCATACGCATGTAAAAATGGACCAAAACTTGCTTCAACCTTCCCCTTCACTGTTTCCTCACAGTCTCACCTCTGTTCCCAGATGAACCTTACACACCTTGACTCACTTGTTGCTCATAAACCGTTCTCTGTTTCAGTCTCCTTCACCTCAAGGTCACATGATAACATGATTACTCTGCTGCCTCCTTTGTAAAAAAAGCTCTTTGCTTTCTGTTTCCTGTCAGGGAGCGAACCGGCTGCTATCAGAGAGGCGTTCAGAGCAGCGCCGCCTCCTCACCGTCATCGGAGCCACGGCCGTCATGGACTCTGACCTGCTCAAACTCAACCAGCTTAAGGTACAGCGTGTGCAGCCATGGTGTCTCCCTTCAGACTCAGTCAGTTACAATACACTACAATGATTGGAAGATGAAAGATTGCAGATCTTTTCAGACAGAGTTATAATAAAGTCAGTTTGTCACTATTAATGTAGGAAAGACATTTGATGATCACATGGTCACAGAAGGAACTTTAAGATGTTTTTTATCTACCTGATGAAATAAATGATTCTGTAGACATCCACATGAAACATATAATATTATCTGTACCTTCTAGATTCCATGTTTATCCACATCTGATTTAAGGCAGGTGGAGCCACCTTCATAACCATAATGTTAAAATTGAGCTGAACAGCCAGGAACAGAAAACCAGTTAGACACACGTTAGTATGTGTGCAGTTAGAACAGCTACTGGCGTGCAAACACACTGGAAACGGAAGGAGTTTGCTTCTTTCTCTTGGTCCTTTGGTGCCTTTTGACAGCTTAATAGCCATCCTCCATGTGGGTCTTCCTGAGTGTAGAAGTAGCAGAAGAGAAACAAAAGCTGCACCTGGTGCCTGCCTGTCTTCAAAGAGCTTTTAATCCTTTAAACACAGGCTGTTCTTTCCGCTTCTGTTTCTTTGTGCTAAGCGAGATGAAACACGTGACAGAGTTTATACATATTTTTGTTTTTGTTTACCATGAACATGTCCTTTGTGCCAGTACACTTTGCTCTAAGGACCTACATGTGTTTCTTATTCCTACTGTCGTAACAATGTGTGTTTTTCTGTCCTCGCACAGTTTCGTAAGAAGAAGCTTCGGTTTGGTCGCAGTAGGATCCACGAGTGGGGCCTGTTTGCTATGGAGCCTATTGCTGCTGATGAGATGGTCATCGAGTATGTGGGTCAAAACATCAGACAGGTAATGCAAACACTCTGTTATTATGTGTTGAACCAGGGATGGTCTTAAAGCAAACTATGCAGACAGTCTGTAGATTAAACTTACTACAGAACTTTTGTAGATTAATCCTGAAGACATCAAAACTATGAAATAATCTGGTTTTGCCATAATCTGGATTACAACAGTAGTCAAATAGGACTATCCATTGTGTGCTAACCCTACCTCTGAACAACACAACTGATGGTCTCAAACACATTAAGAAGGCAAGTCATTCTACAAATGAACTATTGACAAGGCTCGTGTTCATTAGAAACCATTCCAGGAGACCACTTCATGAAGCAGACTGAGAGAATACCAAGAGTGTGCAAAGCTGTCCATGAAGGAAAAATGGGGCTACTTTACAGAATCTAAAATATAAAACAGATTCTGCTTTGTTTAACACTTTTTTGTTCATTAAATAATTCCATATATGTTCTTTCATGGTTTTGATGTCTTCAGTATTAATCTACAGTGTTTACAATAATTAAAATAAATACAAACCCTTGAATGAGAAGGTGTGTCCAAACTTTTGACTGGTAGTCTATTTAGCGCCAAATCCCAACAAATGTTCTCCTCAGACTCTTTCCAAACAGAGCAGGTCTAGACCGTACTCTCTGTTCTATCATTAACAAAGACCCAACATCAAGACCGGTTCAGATCCAGTCCCATCTTACAGACAGGACTCAGTCTGATCTCATCTTAATCCACCATGAGCAGAGCACTTTGCAGCATTTAGCAAGTTACAGTGGCAAGGACAAACTTCCTTTAACAGGCAGAAACCTCCAGCAGGACCAGACTCATGTTAGACACACATCTGCTGATCTCAGTATCTTTCCAGATATTTCCTTCATATTGTGATTGGTTTATTATTGACATGTGAACATGTTTGGTTGTGTCCAGATGGTAGCGGACAATCGAGAGAAGCGGTACGCTCAGCAGGGCATTGGGAGCAGCTACTTGTTCCGAGTGGACCACGACACGATTATAGATGCCACCAAGTGTGGAAACCTCGCCCGGTTCATCAACCACTGCTGCACTGTGAGTCCCGACACCCTCAGAGAACACTAATCTGACATGTTGTGTTTCAAGCTGTTCCTCATCCATCTTTGTTCCTTTATCCCTCCAGCCAAATTGCTACGCCAAGGTCATCACCATAGAGTCCCAGAAAAAGATCGTGATCTACTCCAAGCAGGCCATCGCCGTCAACGAGGAGATCACTTATGATTACAAATTCCCCCTGGAGGACAACAAGATCCCTTGCCTGTGTGGAACAGAGAACTGTCGTGGAACATTGAACTAGCAGACATGTTTCTCTCTCTCTGTCACTTGCCAACGGTCAGCCAGACCCCCTCCATGACCCTCCACCACTCCTCCAGATGGTCTCACAGTTGTCCTTACAGTACCCAGGAAACCAAGACACACACTTGCACTTTTCATGCACACTTTTTTTTCCATTCTCTTGGCAGTTTCATAAGCCGCTGTGTGGGGGTTTCTTATCAGCTGGTAGTAAAGGCTATGAGGAGGGCCTCTGTTTCACCATCAGCTCTTCCGTGGCAGTATTGTTCGACTTGATGGGTAATAAGTTCTCCAACAGAGTAGGTCCATGCAGCTTGGCACGTAAAGGTCTTTCTATCCCCATGCCAGTATCTGTGACGAAACACAATGAAGTCAGAACAATAACAGTTGTTTTTTTTAATAATCAAGTCAGCTCACGTAATCCACCCCCTAGGTCTTTCTTTCAGAGCCCAAACTCCCCTCCCCGCCCGCCCCCCCCCCCCCTGCAGCCCTCGATCCACACAGATCTGCACACTGACGCACAGGACTACAGACAAATTCAGGGTTTTTAAAAATCGCTTGTTAAGGGCGCACTTTTAAGACGAAAAACTTCAATTTGGTCTTCAGTTATGCAAGATTTCAAAGTGTGAAGATTGTTTTTGAGCGTTTCTTTTTTTTAATTTAATTTCATAGTATTATGTATTAATATTACTCTTGCTGTTATCAGTGATATTTAGTTGCATTAGCTGTAAGTATCTAACAGTGAGATAAGCTTCACTAAACCCACCCACTGCCTTCAGTGGCTCGTGAATCACCAGCCCTATAAAAACTGACATTACCCCTCTCCACTGTGCGTTACTCCCCTGATTCTCCACAACCTTCTGTCTGGATGAGTCCTTTTGAGATATTGTTTTTAACCCCAACATGAAGATATTAAGTTGTAGCCGTTTTGTTTTTACATGGCTGCTGGATTCCACTGCAGGAGTTTCATCTTTGAGTTCCCCCTGAGTTTTAAGGTTTTGTATTCAGGTCCCAAGTGTTTGTCTGTAGGCTCTCTCTGTCTGTCTGTCTGTCTGTCTGTCTGTCTGTCTGTCTGTCTGTCTGTCTGTCTGTCCATGTTTAATTGTTCTTTCCATATTGACTTCTTTGGTTTCAACCAGCAAATGTTTGATATATATTTCAGTAGATTTCAAGCCGCAAAGTTCTTCTTTCATTAACCGTTCAAGCAAAAACATCACAAAGCTCCTGCAGGTCCACTGACAATGTGCAGTCAATGTTTAACTTCATGAGTCCATGTGCTACAAGTGTTTTTAAAAGCACGTCTTTTTAAGGGATCAGGTCTCTTTAAAGGTTTAGTTTAGTGGCGTTTCTCTTTTCCTCCATGTTTTATGAGTCTCCAACGATGAAATAGTGTTTCTTTTATTTGATTTTGGAGTCATTCACCACACGCAAAGCATCCCCCACTGAACAATGTGTCAGCTTCAGGCAAACAAATGCCCTTCTTTGGTTCTGTTTGCAGTTTTCGATGGTTGGAAGGTATTTTCGGGTTGTCGGCAGGTTTTTTGAGACGCTCCGGACAGAGGGATTACAATCGGCCCCTCGCGTTGTCTGTCTGTTTTTCTCGTGGCTCTGGCCGTCCAAAGTTCCAACTGTCATGTCGACGAGCAGAAGTCTCCTTTATTTTGATCTCACCCCAAACAGGAAAATGTGTATAAAATATTTTTTTTGTTGCAATGAAAGCCTTTCAGTACAAACCAACCCTATTGACAGCAGGATAAAAAGATGAAAGGAAAAAAAATTCAAAGTACATGTAAATATTGTAGAGGTGTTTGTTTCTCGTAGAAACACACTGATTTCAGGCTGTAAATATGTTGTTCCTTTCCCTCTCGCCATGAGGAGGAAACATGTACATACCTTCCATTCATTTATTTTTTATTGTTTCTCCCTTTAATTTGATGATTATTTTAATATTATTTGAAATATTTCTCTTGTATTAATGCGTTGGACCCTTTATTAATGGTGCATTAAAATATTTTTTAAATAACCTCACTGTGTTTGTCTAACTCTGCCTGCAGCTCAACTCTCTAACATGCTGCAAGCTGGAAACGTTCTCAGGGGTGTTAATAAATCTGTGAGTTACTCAATGATTCTGTAAAGATAGTATTTACATTCTTCAAATTTCACAAAGCAGACATGTCCCAACTAGTTCACTAGCATGTCAAAAGATTAATAGCTGACTGGAAACAGAAGATGGAGTTCTGAACGCACACTATGGGTTAAAAAATAACTCAAGTGTCTGTTTACAGTAGCAGCCAGTTGACGTTTGGCATGCTGCAAAGAGGATGCATGTAAATAACCGCCTGGTGTTTCAACAGGAAATTGATGCTTAGTGGAAAATACAAACCCTGATTTCCTTCTTGAGAGTTGAAATCAGATGCGACAGTTCACCTACAACATTTCCTGTTGAAAAAAAAAAGGAGAGGAAGTAACAAAATCTGGCGTAGAAAGACTGGATGTCAGTCAGACCATGACAGGAAAGGGAGAGAGCTGGTAAAGCTTCCAGCACAGATGGTGACTGGAGCAGGAAAACCTCTGAACATCTGGCTGGCATAAGTCGGCCCATCCCTTACTGTCGCCTTGTTTTTATTTTTTTTAAATCACTAGTTGTTTGTGGAGGAAACGTAAAATACAATTTTCCTCTGAGTCACAAGAAGGCTGGCTTCAACTGGAAGTGGCAGTATTTCTTCTTCTTTTGTGATGACAACAGAAGCACCATGTAGGGCTAAAAAAATTCTCCTGAAGCTTTATTGTTGCTGAGATGAATGTTATTGTTCCCTACTATCATAAAGAACACTTAAATGTGCTTTTCAGAGAAGCTTTGATCTTACATATTAGGATGTGGATAGGATATCCACCTGGCAGAGCTTTGTTTTGACGTCATGTTGAATTATCTGCAGATGGGGGAAGGCAAGTTTTACAGCACAGTCACACATCTGGTCAGTGTATTGTACAATTACAGGTCTTAAGATAAGATATTACTTTATTGATCCCGGGGGGGAAATTCGGTCGTTGCAGCAACCCAGACATAAGTACAATCAAGAATAAGTTTCAATGAGTAAGAACAAATAAAGATAGAATACAAATTTAAGATATATACAAGTGTTAGAAATGGTTTAAATAGTGGTAATTACAGGGAGTGTTAAAATGGTTCAGTAGTGACAGGTTGACATGGTGTGATTAAGGTTTGGTTATGACAGATTAGCAATATTATATGACTGTAAGCTGTAATAAACAATAATAATGTAATATAACACAATATAATATAACAAGGATAATTATGTAATATAATGTAATATGCATTATAATGTCATCAGCAGCCAGAGAGTCAGTACAGGATGAAAAAGGGAGTTCAAAAGATAAATACAAGTTTTGTTTTTGCTATAAAGGTAACAGGTTTGGACAATAAATGAAGGATACTAATACATAGTAGTCTTTGGGTCACTGGTGTATCTTCAAGGGTCATAAAATCTTCCCACAGTAGGGAGCAGATGCACAGAATCTAGATGTAATCATTTTTTTAAAAGGGTCAAATTCTTACCTCAAAATTGTACCAAGAGAGCTTTAAATATTCAATCATCAATCAATGAGGCTTTATTTATAAAGTGCTTTTCATACAATGGCATTGTAACACAAAGTGATGTACATAAAAACAACTTAGAATAAATTAAGAAAAATATTTTTTTAAAAGACCCCCCATCCTAATCCCAACCCCACACAATATATGCAATAATAACAATAAAAACTTTAAAAATAAATAAATAAATAAAATAGAAAATAAGAAATAAGTTGCTGAATGAACTCATATATATCAAAACTTCTAGCTTCTTATTAGAAAGTCAGACACTTTAATCTTGAGGAAGGTTTATTCATTTATTTACATTCCTCTTCTTTACTCGTTTACTGTTTTATAAAAGATTCAGTTCAGTTGTTAAAACTTCATGCTCTTCACCTTTCATCCTCAGGTCTATTTGAGTTCATATTTGGTCATACTTTGATATTGATGTGCAAGGAGCAAAACTTACTACATCAGCCGCAGCTTCGTGGTTACTAAGCAATTTCTTTTACACAAGGACGCCAAACCACACTCTTAACATCCCACCTGCCAACCATCATTACCTCATTACCATTGTGGGCATGTCAGCACTCTAATTTGAGCGATTATCCAAACCATTGTGTCTTCATAAGGTCAGGGCTCCACACAGCAGCTGCTGTGGAGCCTTGCTGTGTCCTCTGGTTCTTGTTTGAAGCTGTACGTGTCCCGGCCCATGTACTTATTCAATTTCACTCAAGTATGAAAAAAAGAGAGGAAAGAGTGTGTGTGCTTGCTGTCACTTTGATTCATCGTGTTGGACTCGACCCTTTTTCCTTTTGGGCAGATTTTCATTGCTGATGACGGGCTTCCCAGTGCTCTGAGGTCTTCCGTGGTAATACAGCTGGAACTAAAGTAACCCATAAACTATGTTGTGACTCAGGTCAGTGACCAGTTTAGGGCTGCTGTGTTTTTTACATACAGTAGTTGGACTCTATGGAGACCCACATTAGCAGATGATAAATTGTGCACGTCATCAACATGATAATAATCTAATGATGACTGCTTAGTAGAAACATTTGAATATATGCTTCTCCTTAGTTTGCACACACTTCAAGCTACAAAAATCACATTTTAAAACATATCAGGGAAGAAAATAACATCATAACTGATAGCTTTATTAGTATTTAGCCAATGCTTTATAGACTAATCATATGCAATAATAGGAGACAGTTTTAAGCATGTCAAGAAGGATGGGCAGGTTTGGCACTGACCCCCTTTTAAACCCTCTGTGGTCCCTCCAGTTTCTTTTGTTTATAAATTCAATTGTGACTTTAGACACGTCTTTTTTTTTTCTTCTTCTAGTCCTTATAAGAATAAAGCTAAGAAGATTCATATGTTGCCACCTTAAACATATATCTAAATGGATGAGTGTTCACTGGCCATGAAGCTGAAACATGTAGAGCTCCCTCTGCTGACTGGCTGCAGTATAGGACTTAAGCCCCGCCCACTTAATGTTAACAGATGGAACAGTGGACAAACAATCAAATTGAAATACACGTCATATTATTTTCTCCTAAAGAGGCTTTCTGTCTTTATACTTAGTTCTTATTCTACTGATTTATGTCAGAGTGCTCATTTTTCTGGTAAGTTTAGTTAGAATTATTTATTTAATGTTAAAAATAAAGGTTTGTGGCATCATGATTGACAGCTCTGTTGACAAATGTAGGATCCTGTAGCAGAATGGAGGAGGAAGAGTGAGAGAAAATGTAACAAACACTAACACAAGAGTCATTCCTGGTAAGTGTAAAGGGGGTCTTTTAACATTAAAATGAATCAATGGTCCCCACCCTGTTGTGTTTCTTTTTAGAGTCATAAATCACACACAGATATTAAACAGCTGTATGAAACTTTAATGATACTTGTTCAAGTAGATAGTAAAGATAGAGAGGGTACATATGTTAATTTTTGTGTGCACACATACCTGGCCAATCCTCCTCGGCCCCAGCTGGGCCATCTGCTCTAAAAAGTCTAAACACACCCCTGATTGAAGTGTTTATAAAATCTCCAATCATCTATAACCATTAAATAACAGTTATAGCTCTGGGCCCTATAAAACAATAATGACTTATAATTAATCATTTTATTTGACAGATGGATGAAGTGCTTATTAGAAAGTGAATGATCTCATAGTAATTTCTTAATTGTAAGTGTAAGATGTGTGGGCTCTTCTGCTGCTTACATTATTGACATTTTTTAATAACAGAAACTGAATGTTTTTAATATTCTCTATAAATTAAAGCTGCTGTTGGTATTCGTGATAGAAACATCAGTTCGGAGAGAGATTTTGAATGTCAACCATAGACTGTAAAAAATATGGACGTAGTATCCGTGATGTCACCCATCTGTTCCTGAGAGCTGTTTTGAAGCAAATCGACGGCAGCAGCCATATTGGTAATGCGGAACTCAACTAGGCAGAGTGTGACGTAGTGTGAGTCTCTTAGCCAATGGCTGTGTGTTCCCGACCGGGATTCACGTCAGTCATGTCCTTATTTGGGCAAAACTCATAATCTTAATATCTTCTTAACCGTCATGTTAGAAAAAAATTCACCCCCCGTACAGTGTGTGCCATTAGAGAGATTAGCGTTGTAGGGCCAAGCCGTTTTTTGAACCAGGCTGTAAACATGTTTATTAATGCTGCAAAGATCGTCTTTTTCCCATTCATATCTATGTGGTTTCCGGTGTTTCTGCAGCCAGCCTCAAGAGGATTTTCGATGTATTGCAGTTTATATCACTTCCGCATTGGCTTCATCGTTTGAGACCGGAGTTTGCCGCTTGATGTCAACACTACCCCTCCCCTCTCTGCTGTCGTAACCCCGCCCACAAAAGATCGTTGTTTGCGTTCTATGAGGAAGTAGTGGCTTCCCAGCCAATCAGGGCGATGTAGTGGGGCCGCCACTCGACCAATCAGGAGAGAGGGTTGGGAAATAGCTCTGATTGGTCCGTGATAATGGGAACGAGGGGAATAATAACATGGCTTGGTACAAAGGCATTGGAAAACAGAGATTTCGCCATAATCTCAAATTACTTCACTTACAGATGAGTACTGATTGGTATTATGACCTTTTCTCCAAACCCAGCAGAAAAAAATTAGTTTTTTACACCATTCCTACCAACAGAAGCTTTAAGACTACATTTTATGATTTATTAAGTTGCTATCTTGTTATAAATTTTATAAGAAAAAAAATCCAATATGTTTCTTTATCTATTTAAACTAATCAAACTGTATCTCCTTTAATGTTCCTGCTTTGTGTCATGTAATTTAAAGCTGTATGTGCATGCAGGAGGAGAATTGTGCCTGTCACCCTCTGCTCTGTCAATAAAGGTTTAGTTTTTTTAAACTGCTCCCTCCCCTCTCAGGGTTTATAAAGAGAGGTGTCTGACGCACAGCACGTCCGTCACTTCTCTCTCTCTGTGTGACAGGCTCTCAGCATGTCTGAAAACCAGCCGGGGCTCGTGTATCTGATCACAGGGGGATGCGGTTTCCTAGGGAAGCACCTACTGAGGATTTTGCTGGAGAAGGAGGACAGACTGCAGGAGATCCGGATCTTTGATAAACACATAGACTCGAGTCTAAATGAGCTCAGCACAGGTAAGCTGATCTAACGGGTCGTGGGAGTCAAAGTGCTGTGTTGTTTTCTTTTGAATTGTTTCAGCAAGACTCTGAAAATACAAAGTTAATTTCACAGTTCATGTCAAATATTCTTTAATTAATTTTTATCTCAAAATATTTATTATTATTTTATTGTATTTATTAACCTTGTTTTCTTATGTGTATCTTCATTTTTCTTTGTACAGTTAATTATTATTATTTGTTTATTATTATTATTTTGTATTCATTTATTTTTTCTTCTCTTTGTTGGATTTGTAATACTTGTATACATTTTGTTAAGTTGTGGTGAGCAAAGAAATACTGAAAAAATTCAACATAAAAAAAGTTGAAGGACAAAAGTTATCTAAAAATAATAAATTTCACCAATTTATAGTTATAAATATGGACAAAAATAGTAGCTAAACTTGAAATAAAACCTTGAAAATAGAAAATTTAATGAGTTTTCTGCCTTTCTTTTTGCCAGATGACTCCTAAGTTTAGGTTTAGTGAACAGTGAATTATCAAAAGCATCAGTGGCAGCAGGTTAATTAATAATGGCACAGGAAACACAGACACGCAGGCTTATTTTCTGCAGACCAGCTAAATGAAGCCACATTAAATCAGTCTGAGGGACAGTAGGGGTCACGAGTCTTTGGTACCAATATTTTGGGGGACTGAAAAGTTTGGGAACCCCTGTCCTAAAGGACTCCTGCTTTAATTAGATATGTGTTAGTAGTTCATAACAGCAGCATGTTAGTGCTTCCTTATCTTTGTATTCGTCATGTCGTATTTGAATATGGTCTTCATATATTTCTCTAATCTGGTGCAAGCTGTATTTCTCGTTTAGTGACTTCAGACTCTTTTGTGTATTATGTTACTGTCTGCTATGGATACAAACACTTAAAAACACTGAAGCACGAGGGCTGTGGATGATATAACTGTAACATAGTGTATAACAGTAATAATGCATTAACACAGCTGTGTCTCTACATGGACAGAACACTGGTATAGCCTGGCATTCATCCCTCCTACATGCCATTGGGTCAGTCTGCAGATATAACAGCTGTGCTGCGAATACCAGGAAGTTTACTCCCATCATATCCCGTGTCAGGATAAAGATGTTGTCACCTGTCATTATTTTTTAGCTGTAAGGGCTTTATGTAATTTTCTGTGTTATGACCTGAGGAAGTTCACATGCTCTCTCAACCTGATACAAGTTTTCACAAACTTTCTTTCCTCAATGATGTCAGGGGAGCACCCAACCCTAAATGCCAACCTCTACCCCACAGTGGAAGAGGCTTTGTTCAGCTTTCATTATTTAGTGTTGGACAGGGCTGAGTCCTGCAATTGATGCAGGACTCTCTGGGCCCCTGAGAGATCAGCTAACAGTAACAGAAGGCTTCAGTGTCAGCAGAATCCACACAGGGCTTTACAGCACGGGGGAAATGAGAGGTTGAGCTGTGTGGTTTTTTTGTGGGGCGTAATTTGGAGCTGAAATGAATTAGTGAGATCTGAACACTGTGATTAAAGGTCTTTGAGTTTGGTGAAAAACAGAGGGGGGGGATGTTAACTCCAGAGAGTGTTTGAACTGCAACAGGATCTCAACTCAACGTTCAAAGGTCCAGTCCAGTTCTGTGCCAGCTGAATGCTTTCCTCGTCCTTTGTTATCAGTCAGTCAAGGACGGTGCGTTGAATCAAAGGTGAACCTCAGGTGCACGGCCTTGAAAACATCAAGATACTGAACTTAAGGACTGCAAGGGGAAGGAAGTAAGAAGTCTAAGTGAGATGTGAGGGAAAGGTTCAGATGTGTTAAATGAAGAACACATGCTCTGGTTTTTATCTCTGCTTGTTTCTTGGCTGAGTTCTAATGAAAAATATACACGATCACAACCTCCCCAAAAAATACTTTTAGGCTTTAAAGAGACAGACGTACAGATCAAAAGAAAGAAGTTTGTAATCTCTCCATAAACAAACAAGAGAACTCTGCCCTGTGTTTTCCTGTTTATTCACCTTGTCGTTGTAGACTTCTGAGGAAAGCATGCCCTCATCATAGATCACTTCCTGTACAATATGATCATTGACTCTTTCCTTCCTGTTCCTCCCTCAGAGTCGACAAAGGTGGTGGTCATCCAGGGGGACATCACAGACTACAGCAGCGTCCTGGAGGTCTCCCGGGGGGGTGGATGTTGTCATCCACTCAGCAAGCTTGGTGGACGTCTGGCACAGAGTCCCGGAGACCATCATCCACTCTGTCAACGTCACAGGTGAGGCTTCAAGGCAGAGATAATTGGGTGATAACACACATATTCCAGAGAACACAGACTTCTTTCAAGGCCAACAGTCTAGTCTTTTGTGATATGCAAACAGGTCTGTCTGAAAAACAAGACTTCAGTTTGTTTGTGAGTCAGAGTCAGATCCACAAGAATACTTTGTTCTTTTCATCTGTGGCCGGTTTCTCGCCCGTCCTGCAAGTTTTATGTTAATGGCCAAACAACTGGGAAATGGTGCTCTTCGGTGGAGTTGAAAGGGAAAGAGGATGTGGCGGATATGTCGTGGGGTGATTCAGGTTCATGGTATCATTATTTGGGGGAAACCACATAAAACAGTGGAAACCAACGCCTGCTTAGGAGGAAATTCAAGGACCTCAGACTTACAAGGCCAGTCATTGTGCCATGTCCCGTGAGCATACCGTATATGTGACTGGGAACTAAAACCTACACTCAATGGTACGATTGTTTTCTAATTCTCTGACCACAAAAGGAATCCATCTCCTTACAATCACAGGCAGAAAAAGATAATGAAGCAGAGGTTATTTATGATGCACAAACTGCCAATCTGTGTTGCTGTGACTAGACATAGTTAGCTTAATTAAAGTGTTTGTGTTGTTATGTCACCTGTGCTGAGTGAAGGGTGGTTGGTATTTACGTCTGAGTCAGAGGGAGAGAATGAGAGGAGTTTGTTTTTGAGTGCATTATATAACAGAGGTGATCATTTTGTTGTGAACATGCTTCATTAGTCACACAGGCTTAAATTTAACTCCTGATAGAGCCGCCTGCATGGATCAGCATTAAATGTTTAAGCTCTGAGCAGATCTGTGCGCGTGTGTGTCTGTGTTTTATATTCTTTATTTTGGAAATCTGATCCAGCTCCATTTTAACTGGAGAGCGCACAACTATGTGAAAATTTAGCAGAAAATATGAGGAGTTTCTTTCAGCAGTGTGCAGTGAGTCACTTTGCAGGAATCAGTTCCGATGTCAGCAAAGCACACAAGTAACTCTGCAGAGGTTATGAGTCTCCTAACTTAATATGTGGGTCTCAGAACACCTTAAACTGAGAACTTGATGGCCTTTTAAGGGTTTCTTTATGATAGCAGCATTACAGATGCTTTGGAGTGAGTAACAAGAAACAGTCTGTCTGTGTTTGGGTTTTTGTTTATTAGTTTCGGTGACGTCTGGTTTACGTGTGGCTCAAAACAGTCTGCAGTGATTCAGTTAATTAACCTTTGATTCAGCTGAGTTGAGTCTGCTGTGTTCTCTTCCTGACCCATGAAGCTATTTGATTAACATAATGGTTTTTTTCATGCACCTCATGTCGTCAGCCCTCTGCTGAGTTCATGCTTGTCCCTCTGTACAGAGCTGAAGGCCTGTGGGAGTGATTTGATTCTGACCTCTGTTTGGATGGGTGGTTCAGTCTGAATCCCTCAAAATATTACAAGAATTCGATAGCATCATCAAAGGGTTGGTCTTGAAGTCTCGAGGGGTTTACAGGCCTTTGAAACATTATGTTTCAGATTACTGCAAACCCGTTCTTCCTCAGTCTTAGAAACAGTAATGAGTAAATAAGAATAACATGTGCAGGCAGTCTACAGGACATCCTATACTGTATCTGACACAGTTAGTATTTATTTACAGACTATCCTCTGTGTTTTCTTGCCTGAAGCTTGAGCACATACCTGAGATTCAACAACTCCCCCTCTAGATAAAATAAGCAGCCCAAGACATTCAGGCATGTCAAGTGCCTTTCTTCCTCAGTCTCAGAGACATTAATGAGTAATTAAGAATAACATGTGCAGGCAGTCTACAGGACATCCTATACTGTATCTGACACAGTTAGTATTTATTTACTGACTATCCTCTGTGTTTTCTTGCCTGAAGCTTGAGCACATACCTGAGATTCAACAACTCCCCCTCTAGATAAAATAAGCAGCCAAAGATATTCAGACATGTCAAGTACCAGAGTCCTCTGGTGGAGGAGTCAGCCTTCACAGATCTGGAGCTTTAAAACTGCGGCTGATTAAACTCCAACGTCATGGTTGCACTTCCTCTTTATTTGATAATTTACCTGTATGTTTACTCTATCTCTTTCTCCCCCTCTTATGGAACTTAACTTTTAGTTTGAGATGTTTGATTTCTTATTAAACATGCAGAATATACTTTCAAAGATTTCAAACTCTGCCTCTAGAAAACATCTCTGCTGGTACGTTCAGACAGATGCATTCTTAGCGTGTCTGCAGTGAGCCTTTATCAGGAAGTCAAACAGATGTTAGGAAGCTGTGTGAAATGGTTCTGCACCAATAGGGAAGACTCACTTGGGTAAGAGTTGTGGCCTGTTGTTTGTGTTTGGAGATAAAAACCTCCAGCAGAAGATTGCACGTATCCCTGAGCGAATCTAACAAACACCTTTTTCTGCAGTCCATGGAACATTTGGTCTCATGTTTGAGGCCTTTTAGTAGACCTTTAATGTCTGTTCTTCAAACAGGGGTAGATGTGTATTTCTGTCTCTTCTGCTCTTCAGCCTGTCGTCTCTTGCTGCTGCGGTAGTGAGTTAATGTGCAAAGAAGAAATCCTCGTACCTCCATCAGAGTCCAGCAGACACTTTCACGAGCTTCTTTTTATCCTCTGCCAACTTGGCCAGATGTAAATTTAGAGTTTGTGTACCTTGTCCTTCTCTCCTCTTACTCCCTGTGTGTCCTAAGTGAAGCTTTTAGCCACTTCAAATCTGAAGTCTTTATTTAGTAAACTGGAGAGATCTTAGAGTGTAAACTACAACAATAAGAGGCTCTTCTTAGGAATGATAATTTTTAATTCCATGGTACGTCCAGTTTCATGATCGTGACCATGTTCTAGGACGACATGCGTTCTTCCTCTTGGCTGAATAAAAAACACATGGGTCTCTTATGAAAGAATTTCCTGTTATTTGTCTAAATGAATTTAGAGTCCTTGTGCATCTGATTTTGATTTCAAAGTGTGATATTTACGGCATGCTGTGGTGCAAACTCATCTCTGTGAACACACTTAAGGAATTAGATGTGTTAAAAGACATCCTGAGGATGAGACACAATCAATTGAGTCATGCTTTTCTCCTTTTTTCCAGGAACAGAGAACGTGATCAACGCCTGTGTGGAGTGTGGCATCCAGTCGCTGCTCTACACCAGCAGCATGGAGGTGATCGGTCCAAACGTCAAAGGAGACCACTTTGTCAGGTGAGGTCTTCAAATGATGAATTCATGTTGTTTTGTTTCTGAACAGTGTTTAGATTTATTCTGCTGACCAAAGTGAACGCTCAAGTGTTTCTCCTCCTTGAACACACTCCTTTTTTAAGGACACACTTTGACTCTTCCCTTCAATCTTTTATGCACTCTCTATGTTTCTCTTGAAAGCATGTTCGTTGTGAACTCAAGGCCTGGACAGAGAAGATTGGGTTGGGTGGAGACACAGCATGTAGTGTTTAAGTGATCTAATCACGGTGGTTTTAAGTTCCCTCAGAGAGAATGGAATGGAAAGGACATGTCACAGGTTTCTTCTCGGTCACACTGATGTGCTGTTTTTCCCTCTTTTGGTTTTTTTATGTCTGCCTCTGGCATCGAGTCTCAACAGCTTTAAAAATAGTCTTGCTGTTGAGTGTCTCTTGTTACCTACAGCGTTAGAAAGCCTTGGGAATAACACACAAGAGCAAACATGCCTTTTTGTTAAATATTAGATGTAGATGCTACTGCTGCTCTGTCAGTCAAGCCTTTGAAAACTGTGTTCAAGTTTTAATGGATGTGCAACTTTACGATTTGGCCTGAATACAGTTGCACAAGTCATTCTCTGTAAGCCGACACTTTAAAGAATAACAGATACTGACTCCCAAGACGTCTGCATTATTCAAGAGCGTGCTTTGTTCTTTCCTGAGTAATAAGCCAAACATCAAGGATGCACAGAAACCACAACAGAAAGAATCGTGCAAGGAGACAAACAGGGAGGTGTGAGTCAGAGAGCATGATTAATGCACACACTCAGTTCCCCTCCATCTCAGTGGACTTATTTAGAGAAGGTTCTGGGTGCGGTGTTATAAACAATATGAGGTAATTCACAGGTACGCGTAGGAGGAAGACACCAGCTTATCTCTGTGACAGTGATTTAACTGTGATAACTTGTTATCTAAAAACTCTGTGTTTCTAAAAACAAGCTGATCTAACGAGCAGTTCTCTAAAAGATTATTCATTGACTTACAGGAAATAAAGGAAGGTCAGAGCTTGTCTGAAAAATCGGAAGCAAAAAAGTGAACTTTGAAAGTGAACTTTCATTTTTTTTGTAATTCTCTTTTTATTGAGATATCATGACATTATAACATGTTTCAATACATACATAGTAACATGACATTTTCTTTCTTTTTTAATAAAACAAAATATATATGAAGTAAAAACAAAAACAAAAAAACAACCTGATAATCGGGTGTCATGAACACATCTAGTGAGAATTTACTTTTATGAAAATATATGTCCAAATATCTCAATTCTAAAATCACTTTTCCTTTTTCAGTCATATAAGTCAACTGTCCCTTCTTTAAGATTGCACTTTGGGGAACATCCATATCAGCTAAGAGAGAGGACCAGAAGAAGAGTAAATAAATAATATAAGTAAAGTAAATAAAGTAGAATAAAATACAACAAGATTAATATAATGAAATAAGAATTGTGATAATAATGACAGTGGATAACAACATTCACAATACTGACAATATAGATTAGGCTGACCCTGGGTGGCAGGGCTCACATCTTTAAAAAGATCTGGGACCCTTTCTTGTCTTATGTTGAGAGCTCGGCTTGCTGTGTGTCTTTAGACAGAGCATCAACATGGTGTGTCTTACTATGTTCAGATTATTGCTTTCATCGGTTTATTTTTGTTATATCTGCTTTTTATCTTAGGTTTTCCTTTTTTGGAATTCTATCTAGTTAGTCTGGAGGGAGTATGTGTCGGGGTGGGGGGTTATTTGTTGTTTTGTATTTAGTATGTCATTTGTGTGTTTCTTTGTTCAAAGAAAAAAGGAAAATGTGTAAACTTTGAATTTTGGATGTGACTGTTTTTCTATGTGAAAATCAATAAACAAAGTTAAAAAAAAACAAAAAAAACAATACTGACAATATAACAATAACAATATGAATACTAATAACATTTAGAAATCTGTAGCAATGAACCAAGGGGATGGTAGTTTGCATTTATCTTTTAAATTGTAATTTAGCGGTTGCTGTGTATTCGATCCATTTTTGCCAAAGTCCTTTGAATTTATCCATCTCTAATCTGGTCAAATAAGTTAGTTTTCCCACAGTGTAAACTCAATGCATCACTTCAGCCCAATCCTTGACCTTAGGGATCTCTGTCGTAAGCCATTTCTGTGTTATGAAGTGAACTTTGAAAACAGTCAATTAAAATGAACTCATTAAAAAGTTATACGAATAACACACGAGCAAAACAGCTGAAAGTCTAGACAGAATTTTTAACTTGTAACGTCCTATTCTTACCCTCCATCTTTTTTTATCTTCATCCATTTTTCAGTTTGATGAACACCTGATTCAAAGCTCATGACCCAGACGACTTAAACATATTTGTAAGGGCAAACTTTCAACATCTGGCATGAGAGAGAATCGTCTCATTCTTCATTGTGTGTGTGTCTCTGTACATGGATACCGTTGCACTTTAGAATAATATTTTCATTATCTCTCAGTTTTGATAACAGAAGAGTTTCTCAGGGTGAAAGAATGAACCTCTGCCTGCTCTTGTTGGGAGAACTTGCTCTGCCAGTGAACTTCAAATGTAATTAAGTTGAGATGAAAGCTGTAAAACAATGTGATCCCACCTGCCTCTCTCTCTCGTGACTATTTGTTCACATCTTACTCTGTCAATATCTCCCTCCCTGTCTTTCTGCACGTCTCCTCTCTGTGCTCCAGTTTTCCGATTGACCTCGTTTTGAGCGATGCATTCCTCTCATTCATGTGGCAGGGTCAAGAAAACACAATTTCCTTTCTCCTGACTGCTCCTTTAACTGTGTGTGACTTGTGTTTTCTACAGGGGCAATGAAGACACACCTTACAATGTGTACCACACCATGCCGTATCCAAAGAGCAAGGCGAAGGCAGAGACGATCGTACTTGAAGCTAACGGCGCCGAGGTACGGTGGTTTTACAATGTTCATTTGTTTCATAAACGGTCATTGTTTATGGTGTTTTCGTTTTCCTCAGAGAAGTAAACAACAGTGAGGCTGATTTATTGAGAGCAGTTGAGAATACTTCACAGACGCACTGGGAATACTAAAACCCTGAACAACAGTGTGGAAATAAGAATCATAAAACCATAATGATTCAACAGAACCCAAGAATTCTGCAGATGCATGATTCAAACCAAATCATTGGTACACAGATATGTTTATTGCTATATATTAAGGAGTATTATAACCCTGAGTCTTCACTGTGTTATCTCATAATTAGGTCAAACTTCACACTGAGCTACACATTCTTGAAGCTGTACTTGTGCTTTGCAACTGTTGTGTCTCTTTGGACTGAAATTGGCATTGCAACAATATGTCTTGTGCAACTTTGCCACAGAATGCAAAATCATCCCTCTGCAGTCTTGCTGTGGTATCGCTCAGCTATTTACATTTCTGAGAAAATCTTCTCTGCTATGTTTTTCTGAGTGCCATCCTGCTTCTGTCTCCTGTCCAGGTGAAAGGTGGAAAGCGTTTGAACACTTGCTCTCTGAGGCCCACGGGGATCTACGGCGAGGGCCACGAGTTAATTAAAGATTTCTACAAGCAGGGTGTACAAAGAGGAGGTTTGATCATCGGCGGTGTTCCAGATGAAACGGAGCACGGGCGAGTCTATGCAGGTGAAATAACTTTTTGAGCCTCAACCAAACTCTGAAATCCTTTAATGAAGCCTTTTATCCTGACAAACCTTTGTTCTATTTTTAACTCTTAAACTGAAAAGAAAATAAACAATAGATAGAAGCCTTCTCTGTGGCGTATTTACACACCAATGCTAAAAGCAGAAGTATAGTTTTCACAGAAAGCTCTACTGCATTTCACAGAACTGCTGGTCCAGATAATGAACTAAGAATAGGCTGATGCTTTCTTAAGCTTGCTTCTCTACAACTGCACAAGCACGCGCACTGTAACCTCAAAGATGAACAGATAGTAAAAGATAAAGCACATGAGCGGCCGGGGTGTTGCATTGCAGGTGTTCTTGGCTGTAATAGCATGTATAAAGTGCATCCAGTATCAACAGCTGGATGAACTCATCATTAGTTAAATAAACTCCCAGATATTACACTCTTAAATCATCCTCCACATGTTGTGTTTACCTTCTATGACCTCTTATCTGGTCATGGTATCAGCTGCTTTTCACAGTGTAATTACTCACAGATCATGCGTGTGAGAGTGAGTAACATGGTAATAATAGAACACCTTACAGACGCTGATCTTACAGAAAGAAGACATGAAGCCACAGAGGATGCATTTTCTCCCTCAGGGAATGAGACACTGTCTGTGTAGGTTGTAACATGTTCTCAGGTGACGTTACTGATGATGTCAGTCAAATGTGGGCTGAGAAATTAAGCAACTGAGCATGCTTACTCAAGTCATTTACTTTTGCCCAAGATTTAAGGGAAGTGTTGTAACACTTACAAACCAGTTTTTGTGACTGTGCTATTTAAAGTTAGGAGTGTCACTTTGTTCACAGGTCAGGTTATATAAATAAACAGTTTATACTTAACTTGATGATGTAGCCCACGGGATTAGACAATACTGTATAAAAGGCACTCATAAGGAAGCTCATCTGACACCTTATCCCTTACAGTGATTACAGACATTAAAATAACTACACAGAAATCATCAGTCTTCATGCTGATGCTCTGGTTTGCATTTATAGCTCATAATCAGGCTTGCATATTGATTTAATCTCTTTCATCATCACCCAAAAACTCCTCCCATGAGCTTTAAGTGTTCATGTGTAGATGCTGACAGGACACCACTCCTTTTCAAGCTTACTTACACCCTCGTATAGTATGAGTCAGGCATTCAGGGTTAACAAACTAAGGGTAGTGTTTTAAGCTTTTCACACATCCTCTCAAAATGTAGTGTGTGAAGAAAATGTGTGAAATGACAGTTTACCTACTTTTCTTCTAACGCTTGAGGCAAGTAAGTGTCACATGTTTTGTTGAGTGATTCCTCCGTCACACATGACGTCATTCCTCTTCTTGTTTGGGTTACTAGGCAATGTGGCGTGGATGCATGTCCTAGCAGCACGAGCCCTGAGAGAGCGCCCACAGACTGTCGGAGGGGAAGCTTTCTTCTGCTATGACGACTCACCCTACGAGAGCTATGAGAATTTCAACATGCTGTTCCTGTCTGCGTTCAACTTCCGGAGGGTCCGCATGCCCTTTATGGTGCTCTGGTTCCTGGCCGTGTTTAATGACATGCTCCGCTGGATACTGAGCCCCTTTACTAACTACACGCCGTTGCTGAACGGTTACACCTTCGCCGTTGCTAGTACCTCCTTCACTGTGTCCACAAATAAAGCCCTGCGTCACTTTCAGTACCGACCTCTGTTCAACTGGGAGCAGTGTCAGGCTCGTACACAGTCATGGGTTGACACATTTCCCATGGATAAACCCAAAAACTCTTAATGTTACCTCAACTACTGCAACACACATCAGAAGCTACTCTGTAGACACACAGGACTCCAGCGTATGTGTAATAATGGAGTGCATAGAGACGGCTTGGAGCTTACAGTATTTATGGTGGAAAATCTATTGTTGTATTAATGTTCATACTCAAGTGTAACAGGCATAGCATCGTTATACAGATACCATAATAAAAGCTTTTGTTCTGATGAGGCACATCAACTCAAACATTAGAACTATAAACAGGAGCTGCGTGTAAACGCGCCGTTATCTTGAATGATCAGAAGTTATATCCGTATTAGATAAATGCAGAAGTATACATAACTTAATTCTGACAGTGTTCAAACCACGGACAAGCTTTAACTACATGAATAAGGATTACACTTCTGTATTTTCTTAATATATATAATTTTCAGATTTTTTTATAATAGCATGTTGATAAATGTACATTAAATGTTTTTTGTAATTTGTATTAAAGCTAATTTATTATATACTTCATGGCTTTGTTTGTTATTTTGCATGTTTTCCCATTGTCTTTAAGATTTCTGATCTACATTTGTATCATAATGTGCAGTGTGTAAGAAAATGAAAGTTTGAACTGCCTGGAGATCCAGCTCATGATCAGTTGTTTCCATGAGCATGTGTCTTTACATAATATACGTGACTGGTAGGAGTTCACCATCGCTGGATTTCCATGGAGACAACAAACTTTGTTTACAACAGTTCAAAAGGCTTAGTTCCACTCGGTACTCTTGTGGAAACTTGTCTGTGGACTCTATGACAACCAGCTGGACGGCATTTGCTTATATGACTAACAACGAATACAAGGGAGTTCCCTTTCATAAAGACTTCACATTGTTCCCATTATGCCTGGGTGTCCTCCATTTCTGTGGTTCTCCATGGAAATCCTCACAACATTAAAGCCGATTACAACATGCATGAAAAGGAAAGCAAAGAATCCACAACCGAATCACCACACAAAACAAAACATAACAAAACAAAACAAGAAGTAATCATTGTTCTGACTACTGAATACACCCCATAGGATTATATGTGGTTCTGAAAGTGTATGTGTGTGTGTGTGACAGATGTGCTGTGGTACCTCACCACAATTTCTACCATTCCTGTGTAATTAAGTTGAATTGCACCATCTACTGGTGCAACTTTACTTTGCATGTAGGAGAAGAATATTGAGGTGAGGTAAGATATAACATAAGATAAGATATACTTTATTTGGGGGGAATTCCTTTGTTACAGCAGCTTACAACACGGGACAGGGGAATACAACAATGTACTAACATAGTTTAAAATGTAATAACAATTATAATAGTAATGTTTAAGGTAAAATAGAATAGAATAGAATGAAATAAAATATGGCAAATATTACTGATATATACACACTATATATACACTGTGCAGTCTGCTGGGGAAGCAGTATAAAACACAAGGATGTGAGGCGACTGGACAAAATAGTGAAAAGAGCTGGCACTGTGATTGGTACCAGGTTGGACTCAGTGGGGGCTGTGGTGGAGAGATGCACACAGAATAAGCTAGAGGACATTCTAAATTACACAGATCATCCACTTCACAACTTCTTTGTGGACCAGAGAAACAGCAGCAGTGGACGGCTCATCTCTCTTCGCTGCAGGACTGAGAGATATAAAGAAAATCATTCATCCCCAGAGCCGTGGGAAGTAGCTTTAAGTTGGGGGTGCTGTAGTAAGAGGTGCAATATTTTTTCTTTTTGCATTTAGGTTATGTATGCAACTGATAGGCTATAGCGCACATACATTTTATTTTTATTCATTTGGTTTGAATACAAGCTTTCAAGAGAACTTTTCATTATAAATTCACAAATTGCAACTTCCATACCCTGTTGTACAGCAAAGAGCAAACAAGCCAAACCTGGTAAAACAGACCCATAAGGCAGTAAAGCGCATTGAACACAACTTATCCAAATACGTTCAGTTTTTAAGCAGGCACACACACAGGGCTATTTTAAAATGAATAATTATTTAAAATTGCTATAATTATTTCTCAAATCTTCCTCAGGCATTACATTTTCAGAAAATAATACAATGAAAAAAAAACTGATTTATTGTGTTAATTAATGTACTTGTTTCAACTTATTTATGCATCCAGAAAAAATTGTGTGATGCCTTTTCCAACAGTGGGTGCTGCAGCACCCTCAGCACCCCTACTTCCCACGGCCATGTGAATCATCCCTGCAGCCATTAGGCTTCATAACTCTCCAGCCAATGGGAGATGAGCTGACAGACACCTGAATTGATTGTTTTATGTGATTTTTTATAATTTTATCTGCCAGACACCTGAATTTCCTCCTTGATGGATGAATAATTACATTCTATTCTATTCTTTTCTACACTATGTACACTTCTATCTTATGAATAGATAGTAAAGTTATTGCACAGATAAAATTGCACCAGGTTATTAAAAAACATACACATTATGAGAAACAGTGTGATTCAGATGTGTGATTCAGGTGAGTGCTGATTAATATGTGTGTGTATTTTTGTATTATTCTAACAAGTGATCAGATTAGTACAGTTATTTTATTTGTTTGAATTTTTACATTTTGGAAACATTTCTCTGAGCTCTTACTTCCTTGATATAGGGGTTATACAATCTAAATAATTGTTTCGCCCTACATGACACGATGTAATGAAAGTGTGTGATTAAAATCAGATGAAATAACTCCTAAAACACAACATATAGCCGAGAAACAGTGAAATATAACCAATATAACACATTATATTGTTGGTTTATCTGATTCTGTCCTGGAAGGGAGGCTCCTGTACAGGCTGCGTGCGCGTTCCCGACGACATTGACGGGAGCGCGCACGTAGCTGTCAGTAGGAAATGCAGGCTGCGGGTGTTGGATGTTGGATGAACCCCTACCGCTGCGCTTGGATAAATGAAACAAAGACCATCCTTTGAGACTCAGAATGAAACCTTTATAGAGGGTTGAGATATTTGGTGAGATTAGAATCAGCAGGTCTGACTGTGAGACTGCTAGAACCGAAACATTCATCTAGCTAGCTAGGCTAATAGAAACACTATTGGAGCTAATGCTAACAGTTACATTAGGCTAAATTAAGCTAGCTGGTAAGTTAGCTAGCAGCCTCACTGAGTCCAGGACTCCTCCAGGTCCCTCACCGAGTCCAGCGGGTCCTGCTCCGGTCTCCCTTCTTCTTCTTGTGTTTTCATTTCGGGACGAGTGCGGAACCCGGAGCTCTGGCGGGGGGCCGCGCGGACAGGAACCCCCTGGCTCTCCAGGCGGACGGGTCGCTGTGACACGCCGGTCCTGGGTGAGTTGTGGAGCCGAGGTGAAGTTGTGTTTGCCCCGGGCAGCGGGGGTGGACGAGGCCGTGGACGCTGCTCCCCGACAGGGCCTGGGGACTATTAGCTATTAGTAAACAATTGCTTCTGTGTTCTGAACCGGGAAGTTGAGACGGGCCGACAGAGGAGGCCTCCAGAGAGGACAACACAGGGGAGGATGTTATCATGTTAGGGACCAGGAACCTCCAGCAGACTTTAAGCTGCTGTCAGCAGACTGCTGGATCACCAGGGGGGTCGGGATGCTTTTTGAGATCATGTCTGAAGTTATTAATGTAGAAGTAAAGGTATTTATTAGGGATGTAAGGATCCACTCAACCCACGATTCGATTCGAATCACGATTTTTTGCTGACTATACGATTCACTCACGATTCTCCAACGATTTTCAAGAAAACTGGATTAAACTCAAAATTTAAATAACTACTATTTTATTTAAATTCTCAGATATGGACAGTTGCAATTAAGGATGTGCATTGGTCTGTGTACCTTCTGTTCATTCTATTTCCAATTCTGAAATGCAAATCAGAAAACAAAAGAACAGGCATTTTTCTTTTTTTCAATATATGTAGCAGATTTTAAAACAAAAAAAAGAAGTCATTTTCCATTAAAATATAGCAATAAAATTGGATTTTGTGTTGTATTCCTATTATGGATTTTTATATTTCTTGATAACCACAAAGAATCCAATCTATGTTAATCCAAAAACGCTAAAATGCTGAACTATCTGTCTGATTACAAGGTGAAGTTGGGTAAAGTTAGAAAGATATTCTAGCTAGTTATTAATCCGAGAAGTTTGAACCTGTGAATATATTTCTAACTTTACCCAACTTCACCTTGTAATCATACAGACATGATTGTGTGCAGTCCGCTGATTCTGAAACATGCTTTAAACTTTAAAGAGACAAGAGAGCAGCACAAGAGACTTAATGATGTTGAACAAGCGGAGTATAATGCAGATAGCACCTTCTACTGTTTAGAAATAATATCCCAATACAAATGATGTTGGATCGATTTTAATCCACCCTTATTTGTATTGATTTTCTACCGATTTGTGATATATTGTTACATCCCTAATGTCAACAGATTTTACTGTAACATTGGTTAGCCTACTACCTATGCCAAAGCAGAATATCTCATGTGTTGACAGCGAGAATGTGATGTCAAGTTGTGTGAAAGCAGAGTTGTAGGTTTCATTTTTTCATTTTAAAATCACTTTATTGAATGATTCTGGAATATAGCTTCAAATTTTTCTTGCTGTAAACATTAGTGTTTGCATTTTAATGTCACATTTGCAGTCAAAAGACTGAAAAAGGTTACTCCATCCAATTCTTTGATCGAGTTTAAAGAGAAGCTGTGCTTGTTGTCATTAATGACCTTTAACATTTACAAGTTTTTAAAAAGTTGCCTCTCTATGATCCTGTAAAACTCACAGCTCTTTTTTCAACTCCATCCTTTTCTTTCTGTTTGTGAAGGAGAGAATAAAGTGGAACCATGGCCGAACTCTCCACCTTATCCCCATCACCACCTTTATTGGTGGAGCCACATGCAGCTCCTTCCATCCCGCCCTCCTCAGCAGTCCCTGCTCCAGAATCTTCCAGGGAGATGTCGCTACCCAAGTCCTCCCTCTACAACGACAAAGCTTTGACAGGAAACTCTCCTGCAGCACAGTCAGGGGCGTCACCTCTGACCCCTCAGCCACCTCTAAGTCCTCCCAAACTGACTGCTGAGAATCTCCTGGCATTATCGGTACAAGAGGCCGTTCCTCAAAGAGAGGAATCAGTCGAGGGAGATGCAGAGACTAGAGCTCAGGTAATTGAGCAGGAACCCGTGATTAGTGACCCGGCAGCTCCAGAGCTCTCGAATACTGAAACAGAGACCAACATACCTTCAAGTGAGACGTCAGCACAGATTGAATTGCAGATGGCATCCCCTTCTCCTGATCTCAATCCTGGTCCTAATCTTTACCCCAATGTGCATGTCACCCACAATCCAAATCCCATCGTGGATGCTGGTCCACTTATAGCAGGTGAACCCCAAACCCCTGCAGTCTGCAGCCCTCCTCCTGCTCCTCCAGCACCGTCAGACACAGCAGCATCATGTACGACTGAAGAGGAGACACCTCAACCACCTCAAGCACAAAACCCTCAAATTCCGCCTCCTCCGCTTTCCCCGAAGCCGGAGACTCCCAGTGAAGTAAAGAAAGCAGAACCTCCCGTGACCCCCACCAGGGCAGAACACCCAAGCCCCACTGTTCCACTAATCAACGAGCCAGCCTGCGTCCTCCCGCTGCCCAACCCCAACCCCCGGCCGGCCCCTGACACCCTCAGCTACCTTGAGTCAGCCAGCTTGATGTCGGGGACTTTGGAATCTCTATCTGGGCTGGGAGAGGATGGAAGCTCTGTGGGCTCGGACTCTGAGATCAATGGCCTGGCTGTCAGACGCACTGATAAATATGGCTTCCTTGGTGGGAATCAGTACAGTGAAACAGGGTAAGTATCAGGATGTGACTCATTTTACAGGCCACAGTGCAAAGAATGTGATTATAAACTGTGTTTCTAACAGAGTAGTCTAATAGATTCTCTAACTGCAGACACATTTAAGGTGTGGCGGTTTGAAAAATGGGAAAAAAAGACACTTCCCTTTTCACATCCTGAAGTTTGAGGTTACTAATTGTAATGGGACATAATTAGATTGCAGCAAGCAGTGGTTTATCCTGCTCGACTATCCTTTTTTTAATCGGTCACTTTGCCTCCCTTAAACCTCTTACTCATTCCGTCATCCATCTGCCCTTAAGAGATCCTCCTCCCTTCACTCCCGTCTTCCTCTCCTCTCCTTCTCTGCCGCCGTGAAACTTATCTGTCCATCCCTTTTCTTCCTTCTGTCTGACTCAGATAATGCTGAGAGCGTATTTGTGACTCAATACGTACTGACTGTGTGTCTCAGCGCTATCAACCCTCACACCCCATCTGCTCTCTTCCTCCCCTTTCTTTTTTTTGACTTGTTCTACTTTCTGGAAAGCTAATTGCTCCTGGACTGTTGAATAATTAAAATGTTATTGATTTACCATCAGTAGTGGCAGTGACTTCTGGTCAATGATTAGGATGTCCTTTGTTGAGCGATTCAGCACAATGTTGTGCAAATGGAAGCAAGAGAGAAAATTGGGTCATTTATTTGTGTCATCAGATAGAGTTTAAAGTCTCTACATAACAACATAGCTGAGTGTAATATCTTGAACTGTGAAATATGAAGAGTTACTTTCTGTTTCTTTATGTGGTCAACACTTTTTATTTTATTCTCTGATGCAGGGAGAAGGACGTTCGAGTCGAAGTCGCCCGGCAGAGGGAGATAAAGTGGCTCGATATGTTCTACAATTGGGATAAGTGGATCAAACATCGCTTCCAGAAGGTGTGCATGCCAACCTCACGGGAATACATGGAGTTGTTAAACCTAGCATGATGCCTAAGTTAATACCATGTGTGATTTTTGTTGTATGTTGTAGGTTAAGTTGCGCTGCAGGAAGGGGATCCCATCCTCTCTAAGAGCCAAAGCCTGGCAGCTGCTGTCCAATAGCAAGGAGCTCCTGGATGCAAACCCAGGGAAATTTGAGGTATCACTGTGGCTATCATTTCTATTGAGTTTTACAGAGAGGTTGTAAGATATGCAAGAAAAAAACACATTGTAGTATGCAGTCATCAGTTCACATAGACACAGTCAGAGTCAGAGATCCTCACACATGGGTTGAGGCACATGTTGCCCTCAGTATTTGAGACTAAAATAGAAGAAAAGAGGAAGACTGTTAAAGAAAGAAGCACTGATTTCATCCTCGTCCTTCATGGAGTAAGTTCTTCCTCATGTAGTGTAAATGGCAAACAGTGTCCTTGTAGGGCAATTCATTTGAGCCAGAACTTGGTTCCACTTTTTATCCAAACCTGTGACAACATCTCTAATTATAATCATATCAACAACAGTAATGTCATGAAGACCATAAACAGCAGAGACATGTTCGTGTTTTATACTTCTGGCCCGTCTCCCACAAACATACTTACATGGTAACAAAGAGTGAAGGACAATAAAGAAGCTGCAGTATTTGTGTTTCATAACTGGCCTTAATGGGAACCATAGTAATAGGAAGTTGTGGATGAGTAGGGCAATTTTAACTCCAGGGTTGCTAAAGAGGCAGGCCTGCAGATCTTTAAACCTCTTATCAGGACCAGTAATCCTGCCTGTCAGGGCCCTGACTGTGTCCACATGGCAGGGGGTCTGGCCTCAGCTGAGCCCGGGTCCCAGCAGTGTGCTGAAGTTTTTGTATTTGCTTGTAAACGTTGTTTTATACAGAGTGTTGCAGCATAATCCACTTTGATGGTTAATTTGGAAACTGACACTTTGAACTGACGAGGGTTTCATCTTTGTTTTACTGCAGGAGCTGGAGAGAGAGCCGGGGGAGGCTAAATGGCTCGACATCATAGAGAAAGATCTTCACAGACAGTTCCCCTTCCATGAGATGTTTGCTGCACGAGGAGGCCACGGGTAAAGAAGCAAAGCACACACCAACACTCCTGCTGTACTTTGGCAGAAACGCTCATTAGTAATAAGAGTTAATCAACCACACTGACTGTGATGTGCAAATGTTAAGTTTAAACATTGGAGCAATTTTTATTGACTGGTGTTTCAGTTTAAAGGGTTACCATGTTAACTGTCGACTTTCACTTCAATGCATGTTTGGTTTTCGTTGTTACAGCAGCTCTTGAAAACTCTCTCTTGCGAATGCCTTTAGGTTTTTTGATGTTTCAGTATTTTGCTGGTGTTTCCACCTTTTCTTGAAATCACACAGACGTTGCATGTTTCACTGTTTGCGTCATTTTGCTTAGCATTAAGCTGCACTTTGGATGACTTCTGTCTTGCAATGCATGACGTCATTGTCTTGCAAAGCATGCAGAACTGAGTGGAAGGCATCGATAAGGGAATCATTAAGCATGAAGGCCTTAATGATGGTGATGGCTCAAAGTAATTGGAATCGGTTCTAGATTCTCATCCCTGGTACTTCTTTGGCATTCTTTAATCTTCATGTGTGATTACCTGTGATAGTCTGGAGAGGTAACAGGTGCCATAACGCACAAATATGTCACACAGAAAATTAGACCAGTAAAGGTATAATTATATATATGTTGATTTGGCCTCTGCTTCATCTTTTATTTGTTCCTGCAGGCAACAGGACCTGTACCGGATCCTGAAGGCCTACACCATCTACCGGCCTGACGAGGGCTACTGCCAGGCCCAGGCTCCAGTGGCTGCGGTGCTGCTCATGCACATGCCGGCTGAGGTGAGGGTTTTGCACAGCACTGAAAATAGTGCAAAATATGAATGACTGTTATCAAATGAATTTCAATGGTGAGGTTATTAATGCCTGATCAGAAATAGTCCTTAGTTTTTCCTTGAAGTGAGAGCTCTCTCTGCGTCTGACACAGCGTGAAAGAAACTGTTCATGAGAGAACGAGTGGGCGAGCGAGCAGACAAAACAAGCTGAGACTATTTAGTCCTCTTTGGTTCTGACTGTGCTATAAATAGACCGTCAGTGACCTGATGACTCTGCTGAAACTACTGTGACCAGAGTGTAACAATCGACAAGGTGTCCTGCAAAAAGTGTGTGCACGATACAGTGAGGACTCAAGTTACAGCCAAATCCCCCTGTAGCAGCGTGGGTTGACCTTACTGCAGGATGACTGCATGAAAAAATAAGAATGGGTGTCTGTCGGAGGGTTTTTTATTATAATCACAAAAAGCTGTGACACTCAGGAATCAGTGGGTGTTTTATCTTTAGACTCTTTGATGATGTTTGAATCTCATTTGCTCTTTTTTCTTCCAGCAAGCGTTTTGGTGCCTCGTCCAGATATGTGAGAAATACCTCCCTGGCTACTACAGTGCTGGACTGGTGAGTGAATGAACTCCCTCATGTCAGACCTTCATGTTGGTTTTTCTTTGTTCACTCAACATTTCTGTCTTTTAGGAAGCGATCCAGCTTGATGGAGAGATCTTCTTCTCTCTGCTACGGCGTACGTGTCCCATGGCGTACCGACACCTCAAGAAGTTCAAGATAGACCCGATCCTCTACATGACTGAATGGTTTATGTGCATCTTCTCACGCACCTTACCTTGGTCCAGTGTGCTGCGTGTGTGGGACATGTTCTTCTGTGAAGGTATGATATATCCACTCAGTCAGCTCTCAGTGTTCTGTGTATTTACTGACACACAGAAACCTGTAGTTAGTAAAGACATTAGCTTTTATTATAAGTCATGTTCAGTGTTTTTGATTTTCTTTTTGCTTGTAGGGGTGAAGATAGTGTTTCGTGTCGGCCTGGTGCTTCTGAAACAGATGCTTGGCTCCGTGGACAAACTTCGGGAACTACAGGGCATGTATGAAACCATGGAGCGCCTGAGAAACATCTCTCCCGAGAGCGTCAGAGAGGACATATTGGTACAGGAGGTCAGTCTCTTTCTCTTTGCTCCAAATAAACAAAATCTGCTTCTGTTTTTACTCAGCCTCACCAGTTATGAGTCACCTCGCCCTGTAACGGCCAGTCTAGTAATCCTCACTTCCTCTGTCTGTCTCATTTCTGTCTGATGTGTCGTCCAGATCATCATACTCCCAGTGACGGAGGCGCTCATAGAGAGGGAATGCAGCGTCCAGGTAAGGAAGTGGAGGGAGTCCAGGGGGGAACTGACACACCAACCAGGCCGTCGCCTCCACGGTACAAGGGCCATCTTTGAGTTTAAGCGCCGTGCTGCCTCAATCAGCTCTGGCGGCAGCCTCTCCTTCCTTGGAAGCTCAATCCCACCTCCAGGGCCCCTCAGAGCCTCTTCCAGCCTCCTCTCACTTCCTGGCTTCCGCAAATCCAAGACACCTTTCCAAACCAAAAAGGGCTCCTTCTCAGGGCTGTCAGGAGGAGAGAGTCTGTCCTACCAGGCTCCACCTGCAGCAACATCGAGCCCAGGACGAGGCCCCGCCCATAAACCACCCATTCCCCCAGGAGCAGGTCAGAAAGCAGCCGCACCCCATGTTCAAAGCCCATTAGTCGGGGCTGCAGCTGCAGCATCTCGTGGGTCTGCTCCGGCCTCAGAGAGCGCCCCCGCACAAGCCCAGCCTGAGGTTTTGCCGCCCACACAAAGCACACCGCCACATCCCAGCACTCTGGCCCCCTCTCCAGTGATCGTCTCCGAGCACATCACTCCAACCATCCCCTCTCCCACTGCCAACAACTCCCCGCTGCCACCGTGTACAGATTTCAAAAAAGAAATGGCGCCGGTGGCCGAAGCCCTGACCGGAGAGGAAGAGGGAAAGAAGAAGAAGAAGAGCAAAGAAGACCGGAGGAAGGAGAAGGAAGATGAGAAGAAAAAGCTGAAGGAAAAGAAGGACAAGGAGAAGGCAGATAGGGAGAGGCTCAAGAGGGAGAAAGAGAGGCTTGAAAAAGAGAAGAAGAGAGGGGGGAAGAAAAAGGACAAAGGGGGAGGAGAAACCGAGGACAAAAATGGAGCTACAGGGGCGAAAGATTCGGCCTAGTTTCCCCCCCGTCATTCAAGGATCATAAAAAAGGGACTCCGAACAAAAGAAGAGGTCAGAGGAACAAAAACCCCGGAAGACAAAGAATGATTAATAAAAAAAAAGGAACGGCTTCCTGTATGACGTCATGGTTTTGAAGACTTAGCCTAGCCCAGGAACTTAAGGTGGAGAAAACTGGATCTTGGTTTTAATAGCACCTCGGGGGCGTTTCGCCTCACGCTCAATGCTTTCTGTTTCAGAGTTTTATTTAGATGGGACAGATTTCCTTTTTTTCAACTGGAGCACAGACTGTGAGTCTGGATATTTTCTCAGAGTATTACAGCGATTCTCTTTTAGTTTTTTAAATTCCTTTGTTTTTGCATTTTATTGTTTTAATGCGATTGATGGCAGTGATTAGAGGAGCTTTGAAGATTGTGGATTGTCAAAATGAAGTATTGCTGAGATAGTTGTGGTGCCATAGAGGGTGTAAATAGATGAGTCTACCTTCAGTACATAGGATCTCGTTAGTGCTCCGTACGCCCCCCCGTCAGTTCTCATCCGTGGACAGTGTTTCAAAAATGCCTGGATCAAAAAAGAAGATGACCCTTCGAATTCAACGCAGGCACTGTGGACAGAAATCTTAGTAACGTTGTTGAGGATGTATTTATTGTCATGTTAAATGTTGTGAGTGAGTGCGTGCCTTAGTAGTATAGTGAAGTGTGTTACTGTTCTGTGTGTGGCCTCCCTGGTTATAGCCTCCCTCTGCCTGCTTTATTTCAATCAGATCAAATCATCTCTGAATCCTGTGTCCCCTGATTGTTTGATTTACGGAGATTGAAGGATGCTGACGAACAAAAAGGAGGGAAACGTTTTAAAAAAGAAGAAGAAGAAGAAGGAGCAGACGCCTGCAGAGGTGTTTGAGTCGTTAGTTCATGTAGGGAGTATTACATTTGTTTTTATTTCATCAGACATACATTTGATTGTATGCGTCTGAGGTTTTGCATAAACAGGTGCACGATTATTGATAGTCCACAGACCAAATGTCCGTCTCCTCATTTCGTATTATTTCTCCTTTTAATGAACAAAAATCCCAGAATGCATCAAATTTAGCCGGCTGAAGGTTCGGGTCAGAACTCCGGTTCGTGACCCCCGTTAGATTGTGATGTCTGATCTTCGGTGAATGAAGGATGATTTTTTTGCACTTGCGAGTTTGTCACAAACACCACTGAAGTCAACCACTCCGTTAGTGTAGTTACACAGAGAGCGAGCGTCTCCACAGGCCGGTTTCTTCCCCCCTTTGAGATCTGTGCCACGAGGACCTATAGGGAGCCACTTGACTGGAGGTGCCAGGTGTGCCAATGTAGCATGAACCTCTGATCTTTGACCGTTGGTCTCTGGTGTATTTATGTACAAAGTGGTTAATTTAATCAAATATAGTATATTATGAATTATTATTATTATTATTATTTTGGATTTGACTATTTTTCTATGTAAGTAAGAGACACCTGGTTGACTGGAATGATAGGTGACTGCACACGGTGGAGCTGCAGAGGGATCATTGTAGTGTTTGTTTTCTTTCCTGCACACGCCGACTCCTCTGCTTTCACAAACTTCATGCATGTTTTTGGACTTTTTTTTTTAACATTTGCTGTCACAGTTGGTTCGGTCAACTTTGGGTTCACGAGTCTCCGGTTTACTGAAGTGCAGTATTAAAACAGAGTGTGGAAAAACAGCCCTCTGACAGAACAAAGAGCGAGCTGAGTGATTCAGACAGAAGATTTGGAAGCCGAAGGTCTTAATCGTACTGTATCGTATACTAAGAGGAGAGTTTTGAGCTTTGAAGAGTTCTTTAATTCAAGATCTTAAGTTTGTCTGTCTCACCAATTTGTGTTGTAATATTCAGAATAACTTATGGACTAACTCCCTAACCTATTTACACTCAGTGTCCTGTACTGTAAGATATTTATGCATACATTAAACGCACTGAAGCCCATCAGTATATGATGAAAAGTGCCAGGTAGTTTGTATAAAACCATTTGATGGCAACAAAAAAAAAAACAGTGATGCTCTTAAACTGTACTGTTTTTGTAGTAAAGGATGTAGAGGGACCTTCGTGTAGCTTTGTAGCCAACATGTCCTCCATTTTCATTGATGTCACTTCTTTTAGGTCTTTACATGGCGAAGAATCTCACACACTCTCCCTCCCTCTTCTATTTAGGCGCCAGCGCGTTGATGGCCCAGTTTAGTGTAGTGATAGTGAGGATAAACTGAACACATCTATGCAAACAATCCTCGTTACAGACTGTTCATAGTGTGTGGTGACAGCAGCACTGTGTGTGATGATCAAACTGGTGCCATGGGAATTAGATTCTGTGCTCTGCGAAGTTGTTTTTTTTACCCGAGCACACTTTCAGGCCCGTGGATGACGATATGTTACGAGCAATACATGGATGATCAAATCTCTATCCTGTAGAATCAGCGCTTAGATCTGCAATATTGAAGAACAATTGGGAATAACATTTCTGCAGGTCCGTTGTACATTTCTGCATTGATCCTGAAAGCGCTGCTCTTGATTTGATTGGGAATAACCCCCACTGATGCAAATATTCAAAGAAGCGTCGTTTCAGCTGTTTTCCTCCCCATGCCGTTTTGTTTTTTTGTTTGTGTTTTTAAGTTTACATGTCACTCTCTCTCCGGCGAAAGTGAATTGAAAATCATAGCTAATTGAATTCATTCCTTCAGATCTACAACTGATGTATTTAATTGATGATGATAATGACATTTGTGATGAGTAATAAACCATAATATATTAAATCATCAGGGTGTCTGTCTTCCTTGGAAGAGGGTGTGTCGAGTTCATGTTGTGTGTGTGCTTATGTAACTGTTGACGTTCCTGGAAACATGAATGTGGCTGGATTTAAATAACCAGGATTTATATTTATCATGGAAACTCAGCTGGTCTTACCTCAATATGGAATACTTTTTTATCACAATGATGTAAATGACTAAAAAACTGAAGGTGTCCTCAAATAGGTTCCTATTACAATGCACTAAGAGAAATGAGTCACTGCAGATAGAGGAATAAAATGTATGTTAGAAAAATGAAGAGGATTTCTTTATTATTGTTATATACTTTTATTTCTTTGTTCCTCATGTATTTATTATTATTTTTAATTTTATATACTTTTATTTCTTGTTCATCATTTAATGATTAATTTGTATTTTTAATTGTAGTATTTGATATTCACATTTTATATACATTTATTTAGTTTTTCCTCATTTATTTATTAATTAATTAATTTTTTATATTTTATATTATTTTATTTTTTTCCCTCATTTATTCATTAATTTGTATTTTTATTTGTAGTATTTAATATTCACATTTTTATATTCTTTTATTTCTTTCTTCCTCATTTGTTCATCATTATTTGTATTTTAATATTTTATACTTTTATTTCTTTCTTCCTCATTTATTTATCAATTTGTATTTTAATTGAAATATTTAATAGTCACATTTTTATGTATTTGTTCTTCATTTAGTTATATTTTTATTATTCATATTTTATACACTTTTATTTCTTTTTTTCCTCGTGTATTTATTACATTTTACTTTTATTTTTTTCTATGCTGCATTAGATAAATCCAGCATAAAAAAATAAAAGTTAATTTTATTATATATCCTTATTATAAAGGCCCTGTCATAGTTTTAACTATATGTAATCAGTTATACTTTTAAATTTAATTTTAGAGTTGTTGCCTCTTTTTTTTGAGAAGTGACAATTTTTTATCTAATGTTTATTTTTAATGTATTTATTTACTCTTATATTTTGAAAATCTTTCCTCCACCTAATAAAAGTGGCCTGGTAATTAGTTTTAGTGCAGTAACATGCACTGAGGGCTTCTTTGTATTGATCATGTGTCTCCCTGCCCCCTGTTAATACATGCAGGTGTTGAGAATCTCCACTAGAGGGCGCTACTGTTGTATTTGTGAGGGATTTTGTCACTTAATTCACCACACCTGTTAATTCCCACAGAGCCACTGACCAGAGATTTTACAAAAGGAAAGAGATTTTATTCACAGTTCGTCCCTTTTATTCATTACAGAGGAAAGGTGAGGAAGATTCCAGTTACTGAAGTCGAGACAGCTTATGGACAAAAAGAGGATTTTACGAATCGTGGAAGGAGCGGAGGGAAAGACATCGAAGATTTGAATGTTTTCTTTCGATCCTTTCTCTCCTCTCCTCCTTTCATTTCTTTCACCTTTTTAGAGGACAAAAGTTGTCATCACTTTCAGGAGGCGACTTTTGTCCTCTCTTAACCTGCAAACGCTCTCCCTCCCCCCACCTCCAGCACCCAGGAGGACATCTTCAGAATTTGGAATGAGGTCCCCAGACTTTTGTAAACCTCCTCTCTCCTCAGATACCGAGGGGAGCAGAGAGACATTTCATTCTCACAGACACCTCAGGATGAAGTGACAGGGCAGGCAGACATGAAGAGGTGGGAAGACAGAAGAATGGTTGCAAGGAAAGAAAAAGGTTTGTGAGAGAAGCTTGTTGATGGAAATGATGTTACAGGATAATTTTATTGAAAATCACCCTTATTCCCCATAAGCAAACATAGACACATCATGGGCATCGAACCTCTCACGTGGGACAAGTCTTTGGTGTGAGCGGCCGAGCACACGAGGTTACACAAAGGGTGAGTGGGAAGAGTAGGAAAGAAAGGACAGGGAAGGCAGAATAGCAGAGGGATTGCTGTATTTTTTTGCGTCTTCTAGTCTCTCTTTACTCCTCCTTCTCCTCTCCGTGTGTGATGACGTAGCAGATGTTCTTGTAGTCTACGTTGCCGGCGACATCTGGGGGGAAGGCGGCCCACATGTTCTTAATCTGAGGAGGACACAAGGATGGGACGTCAGTCTGACAGGTGATGCATCCTCTACGTGTTTATCTGTATTTGTGATATATTGATTTATTGGCCCCAAAGCTCAATTTTAAAAGACTTAACTCAACATACTCCTGAAGGGTGTACTTAAAAAATGCATAAATGTGAATATCTTGGTCTTAAAATGGATGAAAATAGTAAGGGACCTACATGAAATTTTAAAAAATAGGTTTGGGCCACTTTAAAAAATGGATTTCCTACATTTTCAAAGTCATTGAGCCATATTCCCACACCTTAAAACTAATCCCTATAAGAACCGATTTTCAATTAAAGGTGCAGTGTGTAGAAATGGGAATATTAGCGACATCTAGTGGTCAGATTCTAGAAAGAACCCCTCCATCCTAACCCTTTGCATCATGACAAAACTGACATTTTCTACCCTGCAAACTGGAGACTCCATTATTTGCAAATAGTCACACCAGAGACTAAATTATTGGCCAAATATGGCTTAGAGACTTCACTCAGGTCAGACCTTTCTTCTGCAAAATATACTCAGATTGTAATATCTGCAAAGTGTCAGAAATCAAGTTTACTTCCTCGTCTAAGAAGTCTAAATGAAGGTATAAAATCTATATGTGTTGGATGGTTCTGCACCTCTAACCCAGAACACACTAGCTGACCAATGGGACCAATAAGCCAGTCTACAAAACCATGCTCCTCCAACATGTGTGAGATTCTTACATCATCCTTGTTGAACCTGTCGCACTGAGTGGTCAGAAGCTCCTCAAGGCTGAAGAGAGCAAACAGAGAGACGTTACGTTTAGATCATCCTTTATGGAAATGCATCATGAACGTTCAAATCTCATATTTTAATTAATAAAGAAAAGTGCTTACAAATCCTTCTTGATGGATCCGGTACCCTCGGGGTCCAGGACCTTGAAGGCGGCCAGAATGACGTCCTCGGGGTCAGAACCTGGTCAGAGACAGGAAGTGATTAGGTAAGACTATACTTCTTAAAATATCATTATGCATTATGCATTATGCATGTTTTGCTTATGAGATGTTGATGTGAAAGCTAACGTTGCTGACTGTAGCTTTAATTATGACTTTACATTAAGTAACATTAAGTAACATACATCAAGTACAGGAACCCCTAACATGTATTTCATTACAGGCCTTGTGTACATTAGTTACGCTCCCTCACTGACAGACTGCTGTGCCAAATACTAGGCTGAACGATGGAGTGACAGTCGGTAAAATTACCCTTCAGCTTCTCGCCGAACATGGTGAGGAAGACGGTGAAGTTGATGGGGCCGCTGGCCTCCTTGATCATGGCCTCCAGCTCCTCATTCTTCACGTTCAACTGGCCTAAATATCCGATGAGAAATCAGTTAACTTCCAGAAAACAAACAGTCACACATGCTTCTGAAACTTGAATGAATCCTACACACCCATTGAAGCCAGCACGTCCCTCAGATCATCTTTGCTGATGATACCATCTCTGTTCTGGTCAATGATTGTGAAAGCCTGAAGGAGGAGAAGAGTATTTTTTTTAGAGGAGACACTTTGGACACAAGGGGAGGGAGGGGTTCAAGCTGTGTGATGGATGTGGCCTTGAGGGGAGCTTTGGGACAGGGAGGGGAGGGCGGAGGTGGCCCCAAGTTTTTCCTTACAAGTTAAACTGGGAAAGTATCATCAGGGAACAGCTGTCTGATCCGCTCAACCCGGTGCAACTTACGTCTATGAAATTTAAGATAACCCCTTCGGACCTGAACTTGAACTCAGTCGCTACCCTCTCACATCCCCCCTCCCCCCTCCCTCCCTCTGTGCCGCCTCTCCTTCTCTCACACACACATTCCTCCCTTCCTCTGACAGATAGAGAAGCCATCAACCACTGGCTGGTATCTTTCCATCAGTGTGACGTGCTAAGATCATCCTCATCATCAAGTTATACATTCCCCAAGTGACACTCAAGACTCCCGTATCACTTATCGCAGGAGGAATGTTCCTATCCTATTCGCAGCACAGATCCTCGCACCGACAACCTCATCATTATCCTGCGCCTTGACAGAGAATCGCCTGACCCTACTGAACCATAAAACACCTAACACTTCACTGTTACACATTCTTCCTATCAGTACAGGTCTTTCTTTCCTTACTCATACACTAAGAAGTCATTCTATAATTTAGCAAGCATTGAATATTGTAAAACATCAAATGCAGCCCTCTCTTCTTCTTAATTGTTTCATATTAAAATATGCTCCTCCACGTCCAGCTGTTCTGCAGGGCCTCCCAGCCTTCAGCAGGAGCTTTAGCAGACGTCTGAGTGACAGCTGGAGGCGAGGTCAAAGGTCAACAATAGCTTCAGATGGTGTCAGAAATGTCAGAGCTTCCTCCTAATGACATTCTCATGCTTATTAAACTGTCCAGGGAGAGGAGGGGGGGCCCGTGAAATAGCAACTGCAGTGAAAATGGATCTGAAGGCCACTTAACTGAACGCTAATTTTGGTCGCCGTCTCTGAGTGATCGATTTGAAAAATACAGCAGCTGTTCTGATTCTGGAATATGTTTCTATCTCTCTATCAATTAACCACAGATGACACAGATGTCTACAGCATCCTGAGGCAGCCAGGATGAATAAAGGGGGGCCTGTTTGGTCGGACAAACCTCACCTCTTTGTACTCCTGAATCTGGCTCTGCTCAAACATGGAGAACACGTTGGAGGAGCCGCCATCGGCTGCTGCTGCCCTCCTCTTTGCCTTCTTTGGTGCCTGGAGGATGAACACACGAGTGAAAGCTTCAGGTGAGTCTGCACACACACGCAGGAATGCTACAGGTGTCTGTACAGGCAGTGGTTTGCAACTTAAAGGAACCTCAAATGTGTTTTATTTTTAGCATTTTATGTAAATACTTCCTCACGGGGTGAAACTACAAAAACAAAACGTGAGGTTTTTTCCATTTAGAATAAATTCTAAGGAGCAGAACAAAAAGTGTCCACCTTTTTGTTGAATCAATCACATCATGGCCTCTTTAAGGAGGCCTTGACTCCAACGTCTGGACCCCAAGTTAGCAAAAATGCCTTCATCTGGCATGACAACATCACATGCATTTGTTTGTGAAGACATGAGGTTTTAAAACTTGGCTCTGCAGGTGATTGGGTTTGACATGCAGAACAAACTACCAAAGCACCCTCACAACTGCTTAAAGAATCCATTCAAATGTCCAGAGTTACATTATCTACTGGAGATGATGATGCTGCTCCCAAATTTGAAATGAATGTTACTTCAAGCTGTGAAAAAACTGCTTCCAAAAGTGTTTATTCCAGTAGGGTCGCTTAGATCCCCGTGTAGATATGTCCAGCAGCAGCAGAGAGAGCAGGGATGAGGAAGCTCTTGTACTCACCATCTTGAGACGGTAAGAGCTGGGGTTAGGATGATCAAGAAGGAGAAGACCTTGTGAAGCCGCGTTATACGTACATCCCCGGGGGCTTATATACCCCAGCACCGGCCAATCTAACTTTAGCCACAGCCTCAAGTTTGGATGGGGATAAAAAAGAGAGAGAGGGAGAGAGAGGATGGTCTGTGATGAACTGATGGCTAAAGAGAAGGAGACAGAGCGGCGGGACAGCGTATCACCTTACTGGAGATCAGAAATAGACGCAGGAGTCTTGGAATTAAGTAAACCTGATAGCAGAGGGACCATGCTTTAGGTTTGCAGTCCCACGTGGACTAATAAGGACATTCGGGACATGGATGCTCGTTGGACCAGAGGACACTGTCTCTCCACCCTCCTTCTGATCTTCTCCATCTGCCTGCAGCCACACAGCAGCCGCTGACTTTATTTTTGGTTTGTGATGTCCATTGCTATATTACAGATTGGGAAGCTAGCATTCTATACCCTCAGCAACTAATGCAGCTCTGACCCTGTATGTGCACGGGGACGCCGTCTTTTTTTAAGTGTCACAAAGTCGTGATGCTAATATCAAATCTGAGATAATCCCATAGAGGTTCTGACTCGTTCCAAATACGTAGCTACGATTGCCGGACAGCCTCTGGGTCATTCCTAAAAGTAATTAAAATATCTCTTTACACAACAAGCAAAAGGGAAGAGCAGGTATTTTTATTCTGGATGCACAAGCCAAGATTAAGATTAGAAAGATTGTCAGTATGAACGTATGCAGGGATCATTTTCAACTTCAGTAACAGGCTGTTTAAGTATTTATATTTTAAATGCTGCATATTTAATACAACTTTTTCCTTTGTATTATTGATTGAACAGCAAACTGCATTACTTAATTGAATTATTTCACTTTTGCTTTTCCCTTATTTTTCTTGTTGTTTAATCAAAAAGGAGACAGGAGCATCAACATAGTTACAGATTAGATGTAATGGAAATTTGAATACTGATCACACTCATTACTAAACTATAAATGATTTTAAAAAAGACAACCTATAATTATAATAATGAGTTTCTATCTTCATTTATTTCTGCATTATGTTAGGAACAGTATTATCTTTAAAAATAAATGAATGGATGCACAAAAGTTTGCTTCAAGGTATGAAAGGAAGAAAGAAATAAAGTGTTATTAAACATTAAAAAACTGTATATTTGAAGTGATAATTTGGCAATCTAATTTTCCTCAAATAGTCCAGCATTAAATCCAACAAAAATATGTAAGAGCACAAAAGTATGACAGCAATACACTTTTAAAAAGTGGGCTTGTGTGATCAAATGAAAGCCTTTGACCGTGTGTGACTGAAATTAATACAGATGTCCCTTTATGACCCACAAAAGCAAACAAAACCATCAGCATAAAACTGATTATAACTCTTATAAGTTATTGAGTTATTTAAAACCACTGGTGTCAGTCGCACTGATTACCTGCCTTTCTTTCTTTACATTTTCCACAGCAAAGATTCTCAATGAGTGTCAGATTTGACTATTTAATAAAGCAAGGTGAGATCTTTTTGTTTTAAACATTACTTACTCATTTACAGGACAAAATTAGTGCAGAGATTAGAGCTACTGCTTTGTCCACAGGGGACACCAAAGTCAGCACAGGCCAAAAGTTCCTAACAGGACCTTTAACTAACTCATAAAACATTAAGTAATGTAGCACAGGGATTACAGTGAAAGAAGATGAACCTGGCGGGTCATGAGATTATTTTTGGAAGAGGAAAAACAAAATTTTACTGTGCAAAAAAAGTGAAAACTGTACATTTTTCATTTGTTTGAATTCCTTAAAAATGTAAAATTAAAACAACTTTAAATGTTTATTATTTTCATACAAAAAATATAAATATGGGAACACACTAATGTTTGGATTAAAGTAGTACAAACTAAACAGACAGTTAAAGTATAATCAAAGTATAACACTTGCAACAACTGTCTCAGTTATGTTATGATTACTCATCACAGTCAAATATATCAGAGAAGTCAGTGAGAGTCACATGACTTTGTGGGTTCCCTGTGGTTTTTTCCATCAGGCTAGGGTAGCTGTTTTAACGACAACCCTTCGGTCAGCGAACGCACCATCCACCTCTGGCCCTGCTTTGTCACCACTGCAGAGAAGTGTGTGTGTGTGGTAATTAGCAGGAGTTATGAACACTTTCCCACCTGTTTTGCCCCCCCTCACATGCAGAGTCCGCCCCCCCTGAATTAAAAGGGGATTACTCTGCAGGGTGATAGCAGCAGACATTCCCAGAGAACAGAAAAGGAACAGCTGAGCGCGACAAAAATAGCTAAATAAACTTGGCAGTCTGGCGATTCCCCGGCCCCTCAGAGTGAAATCCTCCCTTCAATTAGTGTTTTCATGTTTTTATATCCAGATTTACCTCAGAGGTAATCCATTTCAATTTCATTAAGAGCTGTGTTAATCCTGTCTGTTGAGAGAATTTATCCCTGCCTCCTGTCTCAGCTCAGCCCGGGTCTGTTTGTGTTTCCATTCACTCTGATGCTCTGATGGTCAGTCAAGCTCCAGTCTCATCTTTGCTCTTTACAGCTTTCTTAACCTACACCGGACAACACTGACCTTTGTTTGTCTACAGGGTGCTCATGATATTTAGACCTGAACTTAGCTGTCAGTCCCTCACATGACCTTTGACCCTGGGCCTCTTCTTTATCATCACCTTGTTGCAGGGAGGAAATACAGCACAGTACATGTTGTGACTGTAATTTTTGTCTATGGAAACTTTTAAAGATTAAAAAGAACTCCTCAAATATTATTTTGAAATGACCCTCAAAGTGTTTGTATAAATATTGTACATTATTGTCCCAATGTTTTTAAATCTAAATATTCTGTTTATTTAAACATATTTTCCTTTAATTAAGGGTAGCTTTAATGAGACCGTAAGGCATTTAATATGCAACAAGAGATCATCATTTTATTATAAGTTACCAGCAACTGGAACCACATTAGTTTGAGGTGAGACATTTGTTTATTTCTTCTGTTTTGGGCAAAAATTAATCAAGAATTTGTTTGTGTTGTTTAATTGTAGTTTTTTGGCATTATTTTAGAATAAAACTCACATAAACTTATTTATCATCTTCCAGAATGACAGATGATGAAATAATCTATGAAACCTGAAAGAAAAAGTTTGATTTTCATCCATTTTTATTATTTCTAATTTAAAAATAGTGAGGCTAATTGTGAAGGAAAATCAATGTTGTGGTTTAAATTAGTCTTTTTAAAAAATGAAAAATAATAAAATAGCTTAGTTTCCTTAAAAATTCAGAACATTTCAAATATTGATGTAAGATTATAGATAATTTCTACTTTAAGCGAGTCAGGCTTCCTTAATTATGCTAATGAGCTGTGACATTTCAAACTCTTCACAGGTGCGTTAGCTGCTTCCATTCAGCGACCTTCCATCACGCTTGTAAAATAACAAAATGGTCTCATCACAATGTGTTTACACGCTGTTATCTCAAGGAAGAGTTCCCATCCAGATGTGTGTGCATTTCTCGGGGCCTTTGCTGTAAGGTGAGACGTTTTGGCACGCTCCTCTGAAGCCGTCCATCACTTTTAGGTGCCTGGTATGTCTGATGTATGTTGGCTCTGGAATGCCAGGAAGCTGCCGGGTCGGTCTTTGGAGGAGGACCACCATAAAGAAAAGCTGTGACAGGCGAGGTGTCAGACTTTGTAACTTACAACTATTTGGTGCTTGATTACTATCCAACCTCAGGTGACCTTTGTTTAGTTATTTGATCCCACTCAGGGTGGTGGCACACTAACTCTTATTTAAGACGTTTTAATGTTCATGAGTCTACACTAAGATGTCACCTTTTGCTTTTGTCACTTTCCACACATGGCATCTGAGTGGATACCTTCTTTGAAGAGCCTCTAACACTCACTACCACTTTCTTGTATGCCTCTGAAGCTGTTATCTAATTAACACAGAGGATTCAAAGGACATTACAGACAGACATGTTGTAATGAGCAATATGCAGGACTCAATAACTCAATTAAAGGCCCGTCATTTCTCTAAATATTGACGCTGTCATTTTTAACACTGGCTGCATATTTGAGAGTCTTGCATACTTCCATGAATTAGTGAGCTATTTATTTCAAACTATGTCACACAGCTAAGTTTACACTCCTTAATTCAGGAGGTTCGGTCCGGCCTAGAGCCTGTAAGTGTATCAGCAGCGCCCTCTGCTGCTCACACCCTCCAGTTACAGACATGGTGAGTGTCTTTTTGCTAAACTAAGACTTTTTAGCAGAGAAAAAGACCTCAGGCATTGCTTTGAGTTGCACACATTCCCACCAGAAGTAGTTTAAAATATAGAATTAAATCTAAACATTTACAAAATCCCATTTAGTACATGGAGTGATGCTGGTGTCGTATCAAGGTACTTGGAAGGTACAGAAGTGTGTCCCTAATATAACCTCACACAATCCTAATCCTGAACTACATTTGTAAAAACAGTGAATGAAACAACCCACATGTTTCACCTCCTATCAGGGATAAGCACCTTCTCACTCCTGTTGGGGCTTTGCTGTTGAGTTGTGCGCCTCAAGTGCAGAAGTTGCACTCCTCGAAGCAGTTGCATTTGAATCCGCAGCCCCTTCAACTACTCCGTACTCTGCTATATCTACTGTCCCATCTATATAGACACAAGACCCCAAAATTAAGCACAAAAAGTCCATTAATCTGCACAAGAATGTGAAATACAGATCTGTCAGTTTATTTTCACCTCTGTGTGTATTATTCCAACAAATGATGACCCATTCAAGTCAATGACTGCATTTTATTCCACATGCATCAAAAAAATAATACTTAATTACTGGTTTCATGTTTTTGACATTCTTTCAAGAGCACTTCAAGTGTCCCTACAACCAACTCTACTAGTTGCACTTTTTGGGGTACCTCCTCATGTGATGGTTCTCCCAAAAACCAAACTGTTTTTATAGCCTTCCTCGCTGGAAATCATCCTATGAGGGTCGGGTCAGGGATGCTCTTTATTATAGCAGACTCGAAAAGATCAAACATACTCTGCCCTGATCCACACACCGATGTTTTTTTAAATATGGCAGCCTTTCCATGACCTTATATAAACCCTGCAGTTCAAAGAAGCACCTCAATAAAGCTGGTTACAGACTTTGAGTTTTTTCTTTTTCCATTGATTATTTCTTTGTTTGATCCTTTGAGGCTTTGAATCCCTTCTACAGCACGACAACTATATTCATAGAAGAACATGTTCTGTTGTTCTCGTTGTAGATTATCATGTGGTGTTTTTTTATTTTATTTTTCAATTTGTTTTCTAATTATTATTATTAACATTTATTTACTTATTTTTAATTATTTTATACATATTTTTTATTGTTATCCTTATTGCTTTTTTACCTTTTGCATTTATTTATTTTGTAAATATTAACCTATCTATCTTATTGTAGTTTCACTATTTTTTATTTTCCTTTCTATTTATTTATCTTTTATTTTAAATTATCATTTATTATTATTGGTTGCTTTTTCGTTAATTCATTGTGTTTCTTATACAAAAAAAAATCACTTGCTTTAATTGTTTACATTTATCTTTAAATAAACAGATCTTTGAAAATAATAATAATATATATATAATACTTTATGCTTCTACCTGCATCAAGCAGCCTTTGTACTTGTTTACCATTGTTGAGTTTGATATTTGCACCACAGGAATACAAAAATGAACCAGGAGCTGCTTATATATACTCCAAGCAAGCGTATATATTTGAGCTTTAAGGGAAGCGTAATAATACTGCTCACTAAAGCCTTTTCATGCCAGCAGGGAAAGTGTTAATTGCACTACATGTGAAAGCTACCCTGCAGGAAACCGTTGTGCCTTAACTATTTAATGAATCCTTAAAGGAAGACGTTTAGCCATGCACGAGTCAGACAGACGGGTGTAATGAAACTCATTATGGCTTAATTCCATCGTAGCTGCTTCAGTTTGTGGGTAAGTGCATGCTGGCTCAGTCTTACAACAACATCACAGCTTACTGGGACAAGTAACAAAGTGAATAGAAAAAAAACACTGGTCATGTTGTGGATTACATTCATTGAACGCTGTGAAAGAAGGCTCAGAACGCTGTTTGCTGTCCAAAAGGTAGAAATCCCATCTCCTCCCATGGACACTTTAAGGCTGCCAAAGCTCAGTGAATTCATCTTTCTGTAAAATGTAACATAGAAATGATTGAAGCGAATCATTTGAAACATTTAGCACATTTACAGGCGTCAGTGTGTTCTCCTAGTTACAGTATAATTAGCAACACTTCAGGTTCAGTTCCTTTTCAGCACAAATAAACCGCTCCGTCTCACTTCCTCACTCCAGGTCGATGAGGTCTCCCCCGCTGTGCTTCTCCTCCTCCTGTGCTCGTCGACTCCTCAGCCATTCCTCTCTGGCTCTCTTCACTTCCTGTCCGTAATAATCATGAAGTTTGCTGAAATCCTCCAGAGGATCGAAGCCCACCAGAGGCCATTCTCCGTACAGAGGTGCAGGTCCATTGAGCGGTGTGACGTGAGCGTTCCTCCTGTGCCAGAGTTTGGGGGACTTTTTGGTGACCACTTTAGAAGGTCCTGAAGTCGTGTTGAAGCTTCTCCCCTCGCCGAGCGCTGCTGATGATCCCTGCACGGGGACGAAGAACTGGGACTGTTTGAGGGCGCTGAGGGAGGATCTGTGATGGGGTTCACCTGAGTCTTGTTGCTGTTTAGCTTCTGCAAGAGTACAACAAGAAGACATCAAAACTAGAGCTTCTCATATAAATCATCATGTAGCTCCTTTTTGAAAAAGACTAGCTGGAAAAACTGAATCAAATTTGACAACTGTAAGGTAAAAGCTCTGCAGGGTTATACAGAAATAATGATTGATGCTTCTTCCAAGAAGAGTAAAGCACTGCAGTCCAAAACCTTTAGTATGTATTAACAGGAGCATGCCTCACCTTCATACTGCCTCTGCAGGTCTCTCATCAGCAAAGAGAGGTAGCAGTGATTGGCTGACAGTAAAGCTTTAAGCCAGCTCTCCAGAGCGGGATGATCCCCTGCAGAAAATCTGTAGGTCCTCAAACCGGGTCCTTCAAACACCAGTGAGAAGGCAAACTGTCCATCAGACTCCGAGCGCCTCACTGAGCACCCCTCCAGAACAATGACGCCCAGTAGGTGTCTGTCAGCCGGGCGCTCCTGGTAGAAAAGCAGGTTTGCTTTCAGGACAAACCAGCGCCGATGGTACGTTGCAGTTCTCTCTTTCTACAGAGGAATATGACAAAAACAAAGCAGGGTCATGAAGCACAATGAAATCACTTGTACATGTTACTCAGTGTTGCATTTATTTTCTTTATCCAAACCTTTTTATAGAGATAACCTTCTTTATCTACTGGAGACGTGCATGAGAGGTAATGCATCAGAATCTTCTCATGGAGCTTCATCCCAACACCTGAAGAAGAGAAGTGCTTTAACATAGTGAAACTACAACAGGAAAAAGGAACTGCATGACGTGTTGTAGATCCTTTTAAAAGAAAAGAGTCATCACCTTTCTATTTAGAAATGATGAGCTTTTAAAATGATCAAAACAGCTGTTTGGGTCTTCGTCAAAATTTGATTTTAAGTTTGAACCTCTTGTCACATTCTAAAAGTACAATATGGAATAAACAAGCAATATATAGCAATCAGATTCTGGATTAAAACTCTCCCTTGTACACCCTTCCAGTTGTTAAAGTAATGGTGGCATTCAAGGACCAGAAGCTCCCTTGCGATGCATGAGAAGTATGATCCTCCATCAGTCATTTGTTAACATCAATCAATACAAATTCTTTGTGCAAACCACAACCACTCACTTCTTCCTCGTCATCCAACCAGTGCATTTCATCAGGCCACTCACTGAATGCAAAAACGCACATGTTACTAGTTTTTTCTGCTACGGTAGAAACGTGGCAGTGCAAGATAGTGACATCCATGAAAGGGGACCTGCTCCTGTGTAGACATAAAAGGCTAATTCTAAGTTAACAAGTAAAATAGGATGCTTGTATTCAGGTGATTAATCACTGATTTAAAAACTAAGGAATATTGTATTGCATGTTCCATTCTTCCAGGTCTGTTCTGCTAAATGCTACCTCTTATGACACACTGCAGCTTTAAAGGTGTGTGTGAGATTTTATCACTCAACCAAAGAGACATTTCCCCTCCAAACTGCCTACATAATGTCATATACTCAGTGGTTTCAGGTGCAAAGTCATAGAAATGACTTTATGTTTCACTTTTCAGAAGAACAAATACTCTACTTTTAATGCTTAAAGCAGACAGAAGTTTAACTTGTTGAGACTTTAACTTTGCTGCATATAACTGCCTTTTTTATCCAAATGAAAGTGCTCCTAATTGAGTGATTTATGACTTTAATTGACTTAAAGATATTATTTCTTCTTTCTTTGGGTTGTTATAGTTTAACCATCATAAGGAGTAACCAGAAATTAATTCAAAAAAAATTTAAGGTCAAAAAACATTGATTAGAATAATTAAGCAAACTGGTTTTGAATATTACAAGACATTATTGTTTTTCTGTGGAGTGAAGGTCAGCAAAGCCTTTATTTTTTTAGTAATATTACGAGGAAATTACTTTGGGAACATACATATCAATCTATAGCAAATGGTAGATTTAGATACAGTAGTTGTTTAGACAGGTAGAGAGCTGGATAGATATTTTGGTTTTGTATATTGACTCAGACAGAAGAGACAGTAGTGACAGAATAGCAAATAGTGACTCAGACTTACCTCTGCCAATGCTGACTGCCCCACAGGGTCACCTCACTCTCCCACACGGTCTTTACATTATTTACAGTTACAGATATTTTCTGCTTCTAAGCGATCTTAAACATGAAGCCAATTGTTTCCCCTCGGTCCGTAGCATCCAGAAGCAGACAATGTTTAAAGGTATAGTTTCAGGTTACTCACACCAGTTCTCCCACGGGTACAAGAGGACGAGCGTTGAAATATAAATAACTCGACCCACTTCCTGGTAACAAAATCCTGACACATTATATTCTCTCTCCTCGACGCTGCTGGATCGGCCAAAACCGGCAGTGGAAAACAACCTTTCTGATCAGAGCTGCTACCTGGAAGTGAGATGCTGGATGTTGAAGTGGAGTTTGAGGTCTGCTGTACTTGCCTCAGCGTGCAGAGCTCTCTCACTTCTGCTTTAGGTGTTACATTTTTACATTTCAGGTGGTTTTTATTTTACTCTGGTGGAGTTTCATATCCACTGGTGCACAGCTGATTCTCCAGGGAGTTGCACAGCTTCTTCATTGCAAATATTCACTAATGCCAGGTGCTTCAGATTATCTCCCCTGATGTCTCGCTTTATTTTACCCCACTGCCACTTATAACAGTATCAGCAACGAAGAAGACAAACAAAGGTGACCTCTTGAATATGCATTTACTTTGATGTTGAATCTATTTTTTGACACACTTATCCTTTGAGTCACTTTGGACCTTGGAGAATTCTACATCTAAAAGAGATCAAGCTGAGAAGATTAGCAGGGCTTTAAATAATGTTGGGGGTACTCCATGTCTTCATAGTTAAGTCAAGTGTTAAAATAACCTTAAGACTAGGGTTGCAAAGGGGTGGAAAATTTCCAGTAAATTTCCATGAGAAGTTAAGCTGATGAATTTGGGAAATATTGCATATTGGAAACTTTCCATGGGAATTTATGGGAATTGAAGGTAATTTAATGGAAAGGTATCACATCCAAGCATATATATTTGTTTTTTTTTATGAAAGAAAGAAAGAAAGAAAGAAAGAAAGAAAGAAAGAAAGAAAGAAACGTACTTTATTAATCCCCAGGGGGAAATTCTATTTTTTCACTCGTGTTGTTTTTCGGTCATGATACACGCACAGTTTTTTGGTATATATACATACAATCATGCACACACACATACAGTGGACATGCACTTTGGGAGAGATTTCAGAGTGAGGATGCTGCCATCAACCAGCGCATCCCAAGCAGTTGGGAGTTCTGAGCCTTGCTCAAGGGCACCTCGGCAGTGCCCAGGCAAGTGAACCAGCACCTCTCCAGCCACCAGTCCACTTGCCAAACTTCATCCATGCTGGGACTCGAGCTGGCAACCCTTCGGTTCCCAAGCCAAGTCCCTATAGACTGAGCTACTGCCTCCCCCAAGCAGACAAATGTTTTACTGAACAATTAATTATTTCCTTGAAGAACAAAAACATGAATGCTGAGTTAAAGACAAAACAAGTCCCATTCAACATGCAAATAAAAAAGCATCTTCCCTCAAGCTTCTCAAGCCTAGCATCTGCAGGATTCTAGAAATCATCTGTGCATGTGATTGAGGAATAGCATAGATATTCAACTGTACTTAAATGAAATCTGGTTGTTTTAATCAGGATTATGCTCAAATATATTTTAACCAACTATATTTAAGTTCACTATTAAGAGCCAACCTTCAATTCAGTAAATTCCTGTTTTATTCTCATAAATTCCCATGGAAAGTTTCCAGCTTTGAAAATTCCTGGAACTTTGCAACCCTACTTTAGACCAAAGTTTAAACCTTTAAGGATGAGGAGGGTAACTTTTGTACACTAATGTTAAATTAAGTGTTGAATTTTCCCATAATAATACACATTTTAAGTGGTATATTTCAGTTTTGGTGTAAAAAAGCAGAAAGTTTTATTGTGTGTTGAGAATAAAATCCACTCCTCCTCACCAGCAGGTGGCGGTATTGAGTCGTCGCGTCACACACATCATGGACATGAAGAAGGAAAGCAGCGAAGAAGAAACGCACGCGAACGTCGCTTAAATTACTTTCACAGGTTTGCCTCTTTTTCTGCCTTTTTATCCACTTAATGCAATGTTCATATCACCAAACACACATATATGATACCTGTCATGTTACTGCAGTTAACTAAACACCCTCTGTGACTCTGTGTTTAATGCTTGCTCTGTATAAACTGATGTTAGCTAACATTATTAGCAGCAGAGCTAACCTGAGTCTGCATGTAACCGCGCGTATTTACAACGTTTGAAGAATCTCGTGTTTAAGATAAATCCACTCACCACAGAACCTGCTGTGTCACACAGGAGACCTCGGGTCCTCTCCTGCAGCAGCATGCCGAAGAGGAAAGTAACATTTGAGGACGGGGACGGAGAGATCGACCTGGAGGAAGATGTTCCAAACAAAAAGGTAACACCGTCCCGTTCACGTCATTCCTTAATAAGGTCCTTATGATTATAAAATAAAAATATAACAGGGAATATTATTCAACACAGACATTATAGAGATTAAAATAACTCTAAAGTCTAAAAAATATAATCAAGACAATAACAATTATCATCTTCTATTGATTTCCTTGAGATCACATTCATTACTGAGTAGTTGCATCCTTTAAAAAGGTACAAGTCCTTTATTTCTTCACATGCATGGATGGTTTATGATTTACCTGCACATGGGTAAACCCTGCAGTATTACAGTTTGTATTCTGTTACATTGATTACAAGAACTATTTTGTTCCAAGAGCAGTTCAATTATTAAATTCTTAGATTGCAAAATCAAACCTAACTTTTTAATTTTAGCAATCTCTTAAAATAACAAACTGTAGCATCCCCCTCCCTTTACAAGGGCTTTCCTAATTTTTATGACCTCAATTGTAGGATGTATATATGTATGTATGTACATGTGTCTATGTGCATGTGTAAATGTATATATATATACATGTGTGTCTTTATGTATGTATATATATGTTCTATATTTTATATCGGCTCCTTTTATATCGGATTTTCAGACTAAGGACATGAGCTGGGATGGGCATTTTTAGCAGACAGTGAGCAAAGTTAACCATTTAAAAGAAAAACAAATAGATAAGATAACAAACACACAGGATGTTTATTAATGTATTGCCACTTCCCAAAGGGCATAAACACAATACAAGAGCAGCACTTGTCAGTGTTAGTAAAAGATGATTTTCTTGCCGGACCCAAGTATGGCTGCATGTGGCTGGCGGGCCGCTAATTGAATAGAGCTGCCGTATAGGAAGAACCCCAAGCACTCTCTCTGTTCTTGTCTACAAATGTTGTATTGTCTGTTTGTCTGTGTGAAGCCAAAGGCAATTTTCCACATTGTGGACAAATAAAGTTCTAATCTAATCTACATTGAGCATCTTTCTAAATAAATAAAGACTGATGTGGAGCCAGTGTAACAAAAATAAATGTCTGCATGGACTTTGATTGTTGAATAATGCTTCAGTAATATTTTTCTTATCCTTCCACAACCAGACCTGCGAGGCTGTGGCCGGACCAGGCTCCAGGTTTAAGGGCAAACATTCCCTTGATAGTGACGAGGAGGATGAAGGAGAGGAAGATAAGAGCAGCAAATATGATATTCTTGCGAGTGATGATGTGGAAGGTATGTGCAATAATACACTGAACTGTAGCTTTTAGGAGATAGTTAGTATGACACGTCCTCAAATATAAGGATGCAAACTCTTTCTTCCTTTCTGTTACACACAAGTGCCACAAGTCTAGCAAGATGATGTTTAGCTGAACATAAGTTTGAGACGGTGCTGATTGTGTTTACAGGCCAAGAGGGAGCAACCATTGACTTTGACGAGGGAGTTTCCATCACACCGTTCAATCTGGACGAGGAGATGCAGGAAGGATACTTTGATTCTGAAGGAAACTATTTCGTCAAAAAGGAAGAACAGATCAGAGACAACTGGCTTGACAACATCGACTGGGTAATTTGCATTTCAGGGATCTTTTAATGTTTGCATACTTTACAAGCAGTGTTCAATAATTTGAGTTTCTTCTTCCAGGTGAGAATAAAAGAGCAGCCTTTCAAACAAAAGAAGAAAGGCCTCGGAGCCAAACGGACACGCAGAGTTGGTGACGAAGATGAGGCCGAGGAGGAGAAAAAGAGAGAAGAGAAGCAAACAGACAAGGACAACGAAGAGGAAGAAGAGGAGGAGATGGAGCCTGCAGAGGACCCCCTGGCGTCCTTCACACAGCACCAGCTCACTGAAGCTATGGTGGAACTGATGCTTCCCGGGGAGACAGTCGCTGCTGCTCTCCGTCGGCTGGGAGGACTGAAGGGACGAAAGAAGGGGAAGCTGAGGGAAGAGAGTGCGCCCACAGCAGAGAACAAAAGAGATGCAGAAAAGCTTGATAAGCTCACGGCACTCGCTGACAGACTGGTTGGATCTGGGATGTTTGAGATTTATCAACAGACTTATGAAAAACTGACCTATTTGATGAAGAGCATGAGCAGCAAGAAACCAGCTGTGGGAGCCAGCGGAGATGATGATGATGGAGAGGGAGATGAACTTGACATGTTTGGTGATAAGTTTGATGAGTCGCAAGGCAAACGATCAGGAGATAAACAGGACGATGAAAACGGTTTGTAAGATTTATGTGTAGACCTTTTCCCTCCGAATCGCCGAGTATCTCTTCGGTTAAACTCAGTTTCTCTTCCTCTCAGTGAGCGATGAAGTCATGTGGGAGTACAGATGGGAAAACGAGGACGGTGCAGAAATTTATGGCCCCTACAACAGTCAGCAGATGCAGGTAATGTCTTATCCAATTCTGAAACGCAGATCTAAGGTTTTTAAATGTTACAGAGAACCAGCAAGCCTGCAAAAGAAGTTCTTCATTGTTCACAGACTGTCTGTGGAAGTGTTTGGTTTCCTTTGGGATCTGAACAGACGTCGATGTGTTTTCATGCTGTGACAGGGGGACACCTGCTGGTGGTAGCAGTTTTGGTGACTTGTGAAAAAGCTAATATTACTGGACTTTGTAAATACATGCTAACATTAAACCCATAAGATGTAAGATATAAAATTAATGAAAATAACTTTGATAATCAATGCATCAATGCAATCATTAGTTTGGGTAATTTTCGAGCATAAAACCTTAATTTTTTAAGTGATGAAATGAAAATATTTTCTGGATTCTTTACTCAAATTTTGACAGTTCAATTAATTTCTTTGTGTTGCAAGCCATGATCAGTATTTAACCCTTATTTACATTTTATACAACAACTTAAGGATTTGGAAAATATCCTGTTGACCCAAATGAGTTGTTTTTCCTTGAAGTATATCTGAAAAAGCCTAAATGCTAATATTCATTCAAAATAGTGTACAGTGGAGTGTGGATTTAGCCTAATATCTAAATCTATATCTAAATTGCGCGCCCATGAAGCGGTTGGCTCGGGTTCGATTCCAGCCTGCGGCCCCCCTCCTGCATGTCACCCCCCCACTCTCTCCCTGTTTCCAGCTGTATCCACTGCACTCCCCTCTTATTAAGGTGCAAAAGCCCCCCAAAAATACAACTTTAAAATAGTGCACAGTGCCACTCATCTATAAAAGTGACTGTTCCTCTCATGACTGAGGCCAGCCGTCACCCACAATTATGATACCTGAGTGATGAAAGATGTAGAGACATGGTGATCAATGGAAACAAAGTGGCTCTACTGTAGGCCAAGTTTTCATCAACTGAGGCAGAGTTATGTTGAAGTTTTTAGAATTATGTTTATCAGAAGAGACATTTAACAACTGTCAAGCAGCCAAGAAATATGATGAATGTCAGAGGATGGTGAGCCCTGAAAGACTCCCTGAAAATGCTCACAGTCAGAAAAATCCCACGCTCCTCAAAGCAGCTGCTTCAGTGAGAGTGACAGGAAAGTGTTTGAGAGTGTTTCACATTACCAGAGCTGTCATCCAGCTGAAGGCCTTGGGGATCACTATGACATGTGGTCGTGTTTTATATCTGAGTCAGATGGATTAAAAACTAATACACTACAGGTTGTCTTCGTCATAACAGTATTAATAATAAATACTTAATACAGAATGGCTTTGATTAACGTGATTACATATTAACTCAGTTTTGATGTCACACTTTAATCTAAAATATATTGAAGACAGTTCAATTTCAATACGCTTGTTTTATTCAATAGATCTTCAGTGTCAGTATCTTCAAATTAAATCATTTTCTTTATCAAATCAAGATTTGGTCTTCAAACATTTTTAATCCAAAAGTTAATCTTAAAACAAACTTGCACCGTAGTTTTGTGTGGTTGCTAGAATGACTGATTGTCCCATGCATTAATGCACGAGATGAAGGCATTGACGATGCTTTCCAAGAGTCCTTGTATTTATAATTTATTGATGCATACATGAATTGTGAATTTATGTCCAAAAAGGATGCTTTTGAGTTTTTTGCTCACTTTAAGAGAAACAGTTTTCCAGTTTGTGATGACACCAAGATAGAATTGGGTCAGTTTGAGTTGTTGCATTAATATTTGACCAAAAATGGATGTTGGTGTTAATACCAGTAAATCCCATTATGTTGTTTACTGGATTATTTGACTGCAGACTGGTTTTACCTTTCACCTCAATCTGGTCCGGTGGGTTCTAATCTTCTTGTTGTCTGTTTTGCAGGATTGGGTGGATGAAGGCTATTTTAGCACTGGTGTTTACTGTAGGAGGAAGGACCAGGAAGGATCTCAGTTCTACAACTCCAAGAGACTGGACTTTGACCTGTATACATGATTTATATCCAGAATGTAATGAATCACGACCGTCACTCTCTGCAATTCAGTTTCGCCCTTTCAGTGTCTTCATCCGGGGTTTTCACCCGGGGTCTGATCCATCATTTGAACAGGGGCTTTGTTTTCTGTACATTGCTTTTTAAATAAATGACTCATGTATGTGATCTCTGTCATTCATTTGTGTTTTCCTGAGAATCAAATCACGTGCTAATTTCACTCACTGAAGACTGTTTGATTGGGACCGTTTGATGATCTTTCCTTGCAATTCAACTTGCAATACAGACCTTGTGTTTTACAGTTGTGCAAGGGCATAACAGTGAAGATATTAGAATAACTATTCAGAGAGGGATGCATGCTTTTGTACAGAACCCAGAATTTTGTGACACCCCTTTAATTTTCCACTTATACCGGTAATGGTGAAAGATACAGTACATCTAGTTTGTCAATGTAAGGAGGTTTTTTTTCCATCATTCTATTGAATTGCACATTTTCCTTTTCATGGAAGTCAATGTTAAGATGTTTAGGATAAACATTACTGTGCACATCTGCAAGCATCTAAAGTAAGGAGGTACAGTGAAAAGTTAAGTTTTATTGTCTTAATTGATGCACCTGTACCGTCTCTCAGCAAAGTCAATAACTTTTCTTTTTAGAAACGTCACAGACTAAAATTGATCCAGCTTTCACACTCATTTCTTTTCTTCTTCTGGCTGATAAAGATTATCTGCTATCAAATATCTGAGTATTGGCTCATGCAAATCTATTGTCACACTTAGTGTCTGCATTAAATGTAAAATGAGACTGATTCTCTTCCACGCAGTAAGAAGTGGGTCCTCATTAAGATACTAGGTCACTCGAGGACATAAAAGAAGACTGTTTTTTATAAACCATAAGTCTGTTCCTATTGGCTGCCCCTTCATCTACGCAATATCATACTCTCCACTGATTGGTCGGATTCTAAAAGGGATTTCCGGGCGGAAAGTGAACGCGTGTTGTGATTGGCTGAGCCATCTGTCTGGCTGCTAGATTTGTAAAAACGGATACGAGTATCTGCGGGGCGCCGTCCGTCCGGCATGTTCTTGTTTACGGTGAGGTCGGATTACTCCGCTGTGGTGCAGTCTAACGTGTGAGGTAGGTTCATTTAACATTATTCACCCTAAATAACCTTCTGAGAGGGAACGTAAAGAGGAACAATATCCGGGTACCTGAGAGGAACAGACGAGCGCGGAGGTGACAGCTCATGGGCTATGGCTAATCTCTGGATCAGAAATTCAGACTATGAATATCAGCGTTAGCCAAACCATGCTGCCACAGTGGAGTCATAACTAAACTCAGTTTAATACACCTGCAGTCTTTTAACACCTAGTTTGAGTGATAAATAACATTAAACATGATAACATTAGACAGAGTTTACATTTATTATCACAGTAACAGAAGTTTTTAAAGGAGACTCTTCACTCCAGCAAGTAGACGCACCCATTTTTGGTCTAACCGCCGCTTTGATTTAATTGGAGACATTCACTTAATTAGCTTCATATTCTGCTTTATTCTGACTCCTTTAAAGCTTATCTCGACTTATACAGAATGTGTTTAAATGAAGAAGAGATTCATTCATCTGGTGAAGTGCCAACAATGCCTGGAAAAGGCTGTGTGCTTCAATTCAAGACACAAGTGTTGCTATTTTTCCTCAAGCTTCATTGTTGTTGTGATGCTGACTGATAAGAGCATCTTTGATTTAAACATGCTTTTAGTGTTAAATAATAACTGTAACCATCATTGGATCAATTAACACATATTTAGTATTCTTTAAGTAGAATGAATTAAATGTAAATACCAGAGTTTCATCAACATCTGACCCCTGCTCTACAGAACATCACAGACTGGTTAAAGCTACAGTATGTAGTTTTTAGCAGAACAGCGAAATGGATTATAATATTCAGAAATATGTTTCAATGAGTGTATAATCACCTTATCTAAAAATGAGTTTGCATTTTGTTAACTTAGAATGAGTTTTTTATATATGGGTCGTTGACAAATAAGCCTAAAAAATTACATTTCTTTTAAAGTATTTCCAGAATGATTGCAATGCATATTTTTGTGTTCCAACAAGGCTTGTACGTTAAACAGCTTTTTTTTTTAGTGTTTAATTTTATTTTTTTTACCCTTTTCTTAACTTGAACACCCAAAAAATGTCAGGTGGTGCAACCAGATATTTGTCAAAATATTTGTACTTTCCTATCATTTATTCTAACTGAAAGTTTTAGGAAGTATCCCTTAGAGTGGTTACAGTGCTTTACACATTTGTATTTTGTGAGTCTATTTTTTATTTACAATATATTAGGATTTTTGCTTTCTATTGGCCAGGTATCATTTTTACAGTTTTGGGTTGGTTGTACTACCTGACATGGAAAGTGTTACCGTCCACCTATAAGTTGATAAAAGCTTTTCTATTATTATTTAAGAGACATCTACAAACCTTTTAACTCAGCCATGACAATTAGATGGGTCCTCTGAATTATTTCATATGTTGAAGTCCATTATAACTACTTACTTTCAAAATAAAAGCTCCATGAGTACAGTGGTGCCCCCCTGACATTTGAGAAAATGCAAATTGCTGGACAAAAGTTTTTAAATAACCTTAGGTGCCTTTAAACTGTTGATATTTATGAAATTATGTTTATTTCAAAGCTCTTATATGTAAAATCATGGTGTTTTAGTTTGAATTTATTATTATAAAATACATTGTTTATAGTGTTTTAAGTCAGTTCACTCGCTCGGACGGTTGCGCCACCTGACATTTTCAGGGAGAGAGGGACCCCTTCCATGGAGGCCGCCATCTTGCTCTACCACATTTCTACAGTAGCACAGAATGAACAAACTACACACCATGCACATTTTCTTTAATAAATATGACTTGATAAAGGAATGATCATACTTCTCATGCATCACAGGAGCAATACTGTTATATATTCCCCTTTCTACACACTGTACCTTTAACAAAACAAACACTGAAATGATAAAGTTACCTTTAATTGACTGAGATCAACATTATTTAGTCCTGGATTGATATCACCTGCACTCTGCAGTTAAATGTGTATTTTATACTTTAGAGTGTTGTCTTTCTTTTGTCATTATAATACAACTATCAGTCTGCTATTTGTAGAGCAGAAACAACATACCATCACATTAACAAGATCATCTGCAGACAAGAGTTGATTATTTCCATAATTGAAACATACTTACTGTACATTTTTAGGTAGATATGTAAAAATGTAAACTCTTTCTTGCTTATTTATCAAGAAATAAATTAAAGGATTTAATTGGATGCTAAAAATAACAATTTATTGCAGCTCTGTTTGTTCCATACGTCTATATTCTCAGTTGAAACTCTTCTATATTCTCCATTTCAGGATAAACCCCCATCCCCAAAGACAAGAGAAGTGAGTGTACCTGCATGTTTCAGTCATACATTGATGTGCTTTCATTTTGATGTGATACCCTGCATGTGTGTCTTTTACATTTATGTTATTTGCAGAGAGACAAGGAGAGAAAGAGAGAACAAGGGGATGTTGACTTATCCCTCTGACCCGCTCCCTCACATAGTTTGTCCAATGGATGAGGATGCTATTCCCCCAAACACTTTCTGTAGTGCACCTCCCCAGATTGAACCTCCACCACCTCTCCTTTCCCTTTCCTCCATCACTCCCAGGTATTGTTGTCCTCGCACCTTTTTTGATTTTGTTTAGCTGTATCTTCCCCTCCTTTCTTTTGACACATTTTTGGACCGCATTAAGGCATCTTCAGTTACTTGAGCAGCACAAACTCTGAGTTCCAATCATTTATTAAAGAAGGGTTTGTATTAGTAGAGGGGTGTACTGCAAAGCTAATTCAGCATATTCTGGCTCAGCTCCAGTTAAAGATAGATATATGGTATCATAAAGGCAGTATGAACTTTGTTACGCAGACTCTCTGCTGCAGGCTTAGTGTGCTCACAGAAAACAGAGCATCATTTGATCACTGTGTCTGCTTCAATCAAACTGACATCATGAGAAGGGATGATGAAAATGTAAACTTATTGCAGTAAAATCAAGGTGGATCTTTTTGATTTGACCTCATGAAAAACTCAGTGTCTCTCATTTGTTATCACGACCACACCCGGTACAACTCTTAACACTTGAACCATGATACTCACCGTGGTTTTCGTGGTGAAGGCTGAAACTGTAATTACTTTCACTTAATGAAAAATACACGGACATCACTTCAGCATTTGGATGAAATAGAAGCCAAATTAAAGAACTGATGTGATTCAATCTATGTTAATGACCTACAGACGTTTCAGTTTTATCATCTTGTGTTTTTGCTGCAAAACCAGCAGATTCAAATTGGACTTTTTAGGATTTTAAGCAGAAGCATAAGTCCTTATTTGCTGTGCCTGCATCATTTTTTAAAGTGTTAACTTGACCTGTGGAGCGTTATGTTACGATTCCAAACACTTCCATAAACAAACTGCCTCAGCCGAGGATCTGTACTGCCTGCAGATACAATCTAATCATCAGGCAATGATTGATTAAAGGACTGATTTAAAACTGCACTTTTGAACATGATGTGGTCTTGATGAGGTTATAAGATTAGAATAAGTTTTCATGATGATTGAGGTCTGGTTGTAAGAGAGCCAGCTTGAGGACAGAAAACCCTGACAGCTTACCCTCAAGTCCTGCTTCATTGTACACCTCACAGGCAACATCAGCTGTCCCTAATGTTTGTAATTAATGGCTTCAATTTTCTAAACTTGTAACCATATCAGATAAATATAAGCTGATTGACCTTCTTATTTTGAATCGGGACATTTGCTTCAACTTTTAGGGAAAGCTTGATAATCATCTGCAGAGATCTAAAAAGCAAAGGGCTTATTTTGGGATTACAGCCAAAAAGGGGGCATCCCCTTTACTGATTCTTGAATTGTGAAGACAGGGATTCAGGATTTGAGACAAAGCACTCATGCCTACATTGACTGTTTTTTCTTTCACATTTGCAGCTGTTCAAATAATGGAACATCTGGTCACAGAAGAAGTGGTCGTATTAAAGCACAAACTCCCAAGAAGCAGAGCATCTTTGAAAGTGAAGCAGCGCAGAGAGCAGCAAGACAAAACTGGTCCCCCTCAGAGAGACAGAGGGACACAGACAGCATGGTGAGAGTGTTTCCTTGAGCTTGTTCTGATACTCTTCTGCAAAAAACAAGTCATTGCTTATACAGAGCCCATGTCTAATTCACAGGTACAAGTGCCCGACTCTGAGGCGCCAGGAGTTGAAAGTACACATGGACACGAGACACAAAACAAGGTCAGTTTTATGTTTCCACCTCTCACATTCTGCCGTCTCTCTCTCTGTAGGTCTCTCAGTCCCCGTCTTACAATCTCTCTGCATCCTCTTTCAAGCTTCCAGAGTCTAATCTGTAGCAGCAGCTTTACTGTAGCTTTGTGTATGACAATATTGGAGACCTGTACAGTGAACAGGGTGTGAGGGTTAATTGAGTGCCATAATCCTCCTTCACGGTCTGCTGACTCCAGCACAGACAGGGCGGTCGTCATGTGTCTAATGTGACCCACTAATGTGAAGATCACAGACATCACAGTGTGCCGTTCATCTCTGTTTCACTTCACACTCTGTCTTTGTCAGCAGAACAGAAGGGACGAGCCATTAGCACGGTTTATGAAGCAATGTGGATGCATGAATAGAGAATCAAGTAAATTGGGCAATTATGGGTACCACAGTAAATGGCGCTTATTTATAAAAGTTGAGACTATGATCATATTTTTAGATTCCTTTAAAAACAACTTAAGTTTATTGCCTCAAATACAATTAATTTGTTTTGCAAGAAATTAATTTATGTGCAAACACTCATTAAATACAAAACTGTGAAAATATGTAAAAATAAATCACAATATTCCTGATTTTATAAGTATTTTGTTTAATTTTGAACAACTGACAGTGGTTTAAAAAACATTTTGTATTAAATTACTTTGTATTGAAACATCAACAGAATTAATTTTTTTGATATTAGTTGTTAATTTTGGTTGGAATTGTTGGTTTGAGGCCTAACAGCAGTTGTCAAGGGTACAAATCCCTTTTTTATAATATATATACATATTTCATTTGCAACTTTTTAAATGTATCAACAAGACAGATCAAATACAATCAAACAGGGGCTCAGACATGTGAAAAAATGAAATAAAATTGAAAATATTAAAAATAAAATGAATTAAATAAACAGATAAATAAATTAAAAGAAAACATGTGAAGAAAAGTTTAGTTGAAAAATAATTTAAAATGACAAAATAAATGAAAAGTAATAATAAAATAAATAAAAATACATATATATACATATAAACACACATACGCACACACATGCACACACATGCATACACACAGATAATTTAAAGAGAGAGCAAGAGACAAATCCTTGAATACTTTTCCTGTGTCACGTGTTTGATACATTACTAAATGACAAAAATAATCTATATCAAGATTTTAATACCAAACCTGCCATGCACAAAAGAGCAGCTCACATGGGAAGTTAATGTAAAGAGTGAGAGCTACTGTTGGACACAAAATAACCCTCCCACACCTCACACAGTCCTGCAGGATGGTGCCGATTTTGTTAAGTGTGCAGGTAAAGCTGCACTTCAGATTTAGATGGTTATTCTGGGGATTGTTGCAGCATAACACCTGACATATTTCTATGTGAACATGCATTACAGTGTGAAATGATCAATGCTCTGTGATACATTATTTTTAAAACTGACTGTAAAAAGTTTTCTTTTCATTTTGCAGGAGGATTTTGAGTTCAACTTCTCAGCGGAGCAGGAGAATATGTAAGTGTCTCAGCTCAAGGGTGCACAGATCCTGATTTTCTGCATTTTCACATTTTCATTTTGTTATTTCAAAAACTTTGAATCATAATGTTTGAATCTGGTGCAGCTCTATCATGTCCACAATGAATATAGTATTTCACTGTTTTGTCTGAATTCTCTCCTCTGTTTTATCTCAGGCAAAGAGACCAGAGGAGTTCACCAAATATACCAAATGTGTCTGCTGCAGAGGATGTAGAAGAACATTTTGCTGATGACGACACGCTGAAACTTGACGCCACTAAATTTGCCATGGATGCATGTGGCGGACTGGCTGTCGAACGTGAGGTTGAAAATCCATCCGTCCCCAAAGGATGGGTGATCGGCCCCTTGATTAAGTCGTTCAAGTCGAAGATGGCGAGTTTCACAGAGATCGTCATGAGTCCTGTGAAACTCTTCAGAGCGAGCAGCCCTCCTCCCTCCACGGATCACACCGATATCTTTAACTTTAATGAGTGTGAGGCAGCAGCTGCAGGGACGTCAGACATGGAGCTGTCAAAGCCAAGCGATGTGGAACAAACAGAGCCTGTGAGTCAGGAGGACACTGCTGAAACAGAAAACATGGAAACTGTTAAATATTCAAAAAGATTATCGTTCGATGTTGAGATGTCAACAGAAACATCTGAACAGGGAGATGAATGTTTGGTGACACAGGCGGAAAGAGACTCTCCTGATTCTGTGCCTTTGCAACACATTCCCATACCCCTCTCTGTTTCTGAGGAAGTTCCTGACTCTGGAAAGTCGTCTGTTATTCTGCGATCCTCTGTGTGTGTAAGTGCCTCACAGGAGTCAGAGTTAAAGATAATCACATCTGCAGAGGATCCGAAAGGAAGACTAACCGTCCGACTGAAACCACTACCAAGGAAATGTACAGGAAGTAGAAGAAGAGTTGTGTCCAAAGCGTTAGCATGTGAAGTCAAAAAGGAGTCTGAAGCAGAGGTAATGGAGGAGCAGGTTAGTCACTTTAATTTAGAGTCAAACACAGCTGACTCCCACAACGGCAACTCACCATCATTGTCCTCTTCAGACTGTTTTTCCCAGTCTAAGGACTCTCCTCACCTCGATGGCGGTGATGATGGTAGGAAAACAGAAAGCTGCGTGCTGATTCGTCCAAACATCCGGAATAACTTCACTGACAGTGCTGAGGCGACGACATTAAAGCCTCCTGTGGAAGCTCAGCTAAACCCTGAAACATCCTCAGCTGTACGAGCGAAAAGAGAGCGCACACTGGTCTGTCACCCCCAGGACTTAGTGAAGAAGACACGATTGACTTCAGATAATATTATAAAGCAACAAGAGTTATTAATCCTTGCTTCAGATGGTGGTGCTCAGACAGGGCTGAGATCACAGAGAAGGAAAGTGGTGTGGACGAGCTGCAGTGTGGACGTGGAGGATGTGATGAAGCCTGCAAGAAGAAGACCGGCTGCTTCCACGAGAGCGAATAAGAAAGAAAAAGGAGATCAAGAAATGTTAGCTGCAGTAAAAGAAGACATGTTGAACGCACAGACTGAAAGTTCCTCTGATTTGATGTTGGTGTGCTCTCTGAATAAAGATGTTAGTGTGACAGAGAGCGCCATGATGAAGGTGAAGCCATCAGGTTCACGCAGAAGACTGAAGAACAAAGCAGATCTCGGAAGATCTGAGGAAGCCGTGGATAACGGTATGGATTTGGAAACCCAATCCAAGCAAGACCCACTATCAGAAGTCCTCATCCGTCCTGATATAAAGCAGCTCCAGAGCCTGGGCAGGTGCAAGGACATAAACAAGAAACCACTTAAGAGGAAATCCCCAAATCTAGCAGGTTCAACGGCCAAATCAGACTTTTCAGTTTCTACCTCATCAACAGAGCGGCTAACAGAACCTGCGCCGACACATTTGAACGCCTCTCAGCTGGACGAGAGCAAGAAAGTGGAGCTGAACCAGCCGTCCAAGAGACCCAAAAAGGGCGTCAGAGGTGCTAATAAATCATCTACGTCTGCTGGGAGTGAAGAGACAAAGAAATGTATCCCTCTCCCTTCGCTAGCCAAAGAAGAACCGTGTCAAGAAGGCAAGCAGAAAATGCTGGTGGACCCGGTGTATTTTGAAATGACCCCCTCTGAAAGTCCTCCTCAACCTGCTCCTTCACTTCCCCAACCACACTTAGAGTGTTATGTCAAGTTATCAAACATCGATCAGGATGTTAAGGATGAGAAAGAAAACATGACTGCTTCTGTGGCAGATGAAGTGTTTACCACAAACCTTGAAGTCAGTATCAGCAGCAGCATCCCCGGCTCTCTGCTCAGGGCTTCTGCAAGAGGTGTGAACTTCAGGCCCAGGAGAGTGGAGAAGCAGAGGAGAAGGTGCCGGGTTCTGCTCAGTCGGACACGTAAAGGTGGAGAGGTGACGAACTCCGTCACGATGGACGACGCAGACCTGGCGACGCGCTCGTCAGAGAACGGCCCTTCAAGGAGCCTCTTACGCAGCTACTCCTGCCCCGAAATCCACTCCCTCGGTCACTATGACACACCCTGCACTTCCTCTCTGCATTCAACTCAACTCAGCAGGATTCACACACCACACCAGCATCCGTCTTCTCACTCTCCCTTCGTCCAACATGCGCACAAATCCCAGCGGCGGGCTCGTCGACACACAGTCTGCAGTCTGGAAGTGGAGAGGGAGATCGCCCCCCTCTGCCTGCGTAAGGAGGTGTACCCGTCCAGAAGATCTGTCCCGTACGACAGCTCCACCCATCACCTGTCTCCTATCCTCGCACTTTCTCCCACCACTTCCCTCAAAGCTCTCGCCACCTGTTTCCTCTCCAGCCCTCTGGCTTTCCTCTCTAAGAAGGTGGAAAGCAGAGGAGTTGCGAACAGCCCAAGCACTTCCAGTCCCGTTCCCTCTCCCACCGCCTCTTCTTCCACCTCGATTCACCCGCTGAGCCCCTCCACATGGCGCCTTCCAGGATTCCTCCAAAGAGCAGACTCCTCCAGTGTTCCCTTGGACTCTGGCAGCAGGTAACATCTTTAATAACATGTTTGATATTAACACCAATGACACACAAATGTTTTAGCACGCTGCTGATTCTAACAGTTTGCTGTTCTGCAGTGGGAATCCCTTAGGGTGTGAAATTGAGAGGAGAGCGCAGAGCGAAGAGGAGGATGACGGCGGAGACACGAGCTCATCCAGTCAGGAGTTTGAAGACGTGGCGATGAGAGAAGAAAAGTCTCTGTCAGATTCTGAGATCAAGGTATCATTACTTAAACAAAGTGTGATGGCTTTGAATTTTAGATGTTTTGACACATCAAATAAGATCTTTAAGAAACAACACCAGCACGTCTTGACAGCTGTGCAGATCCTCCCTTCATCAATTAAATTACTTCACTCCTGACAGAACTTTGTGGTAGAGCACTTTCAAAAGGATTCGGATACTCATCTTTGTTTTGTCCTCACAGGTGGTGAAAAAGACTGAAGAACGAGGGAAGGTTTCGTCCATCAGGATTCGCAGAACTTTACCCAAACCTCAGAACAACCTGACCCCCATGGGCCTGCCCAAACCCATCAGGTACATAAATACACTGTATACACGAATAAGAATGATGCACACGTGAACTTGTTGGGCATCTAAACTGCTAGTTGAGGTGTCGTCACGTTGGTGGAGGGTTGGTTTAGACGCCCACTAGCAAGATGAGCAAGACAAAGCCCGTTGAAACTTGGCACAGGTGATTCTGTTAAAAAGTTAAGCAAGATAATACAGGTTTTTTTTTTCATCTGAATTGTTTCACTGGATATAACATCAATCCATGCATCAACAAGAGCACACACACTGATTGTTTTGGTTAATGTTTTGCACAAAACACACAATTGGAAGAATCTGGGGGCTCAATCCAATCTCTTTGCTCTCACCTGCATCTCTTTACATGCAAAATGCTCTCAGACACCCTGATTCATTTTGCATCATGTGCTTTAAACTGTGCATTTCAAATAGTTAAAACAGGTCCTACATATGTTAAAGGTGTAGTTTGAGCTGCTCAATCTGTGACAGTGTAAAATGTGATGTAGCCATCCCTGAATCACTTCGCCGTCCAGTTGAAAGTAGGACGGATTGTTCCAGGTCACAACGTGTTCCTCCTCTGAAAGCTATTGAATGTGAATGTATGTCAGCGTTAATGTGTGTGTTGGGTATTGAACGCCCTTTGATCAATGTTCAGTCCGATCACCACAGTATGATTTTTCTTCACAGGCTGAAAAAGAAGGAGTTCAGTTTGGAGGAAATTTACACCAACAAGAATTTCAGCAAACCTCCTGAAAGGTGAGATCAACGATTGAACACTCGGAGCAGCTTAACCTTTGCGAGTCAGCTTTCACTTAAAACTCTATTTATTTTTCAGCTCAACATGCAGATGTATGAATTGCAGCACAAAGTACGTCTTCATGAAGTTAGTGTAGCTTTGGTGTTGAAACATCAAAGAATAGAGGAGTGTTGTAGTGACGCTTTAACGCTTGTTACACCACAGAAACAGAAATGCTCTCAGTCCCACATGTTACATTTAATCTGCACTGTTTCAACTTGTTCTTTATCGTCCTGTTCTCGCTGTTAGTATTCAGAGCGTTGGTTAACTGGAACATTTTAGAATGACAGGAGTAGATAAAAAAGTCTCATTCATTGCATGAGCGTGAGTTGTCAGGTTACTTTTCTTTTTCTTCACTTTCTTGTTCGAACTCGCCTCCTGCTCAAAACCTGCTTCGATTAATGTGCAGCATGGATTTAAAACCGCTTCTTTATATTCACATTGTTGATGCTTTGACCAGAGGGGGGCGCTACAGGAGAGATCATGTTATTAAATCAGCTGATATCAAGTGTTCTGCAAACTAAGCCTACTTATGACCTCATTAAAACTAAATTACTGTGTTACTACAAAGATTTATACATTTTTAAAGAAGTATTTAGAACTACTAATCCACTGATAAGATTACTAGCAATGTTAGTGCACCACAGAGGTATATTAAAATAGCTCTAGAAAACAGCCACACAACATCAAATGCCACAGAAGTAGGTGCAAACGTACTTGCTAAGGTGAAACATCAGCTTGTCTGCCACTGTCATTTTACTTTACTTGCATGCTGTTTTTCCTTTCATTAATCCAGTCAAGATCTAATTTCTTGAAATGACATTTCATAATCTGTTCAGCAGGAAAATCAAACTTTCTTTGAACAGTCACTTCTCTAGACTAATTTCAAGGCAGAATATTTATGCCCCTTTTTAAGCCTTGTCTGCAGTGTGTCACGCACAGAGGTGTAGTGATGAGGCAAGATCGTTTTGCCTCTGATCCTCCATCTGATGCAGCAACAGAGATGGAATGGTGAAGTGTAGGAGCTGGTGGGGGGGAACAGTGCTGTGTGTGTGCATGTCTCTGTGTGTCTGCCTCCTGCATGTCTGTATTGCGATGTGAAATCCTGCACTAGGACACCAATTTTCCACTGTTGCAGGGATCAGTGTGTGAGTACAAAGACATAGTGATGGCTGGACTCTGCTCTGATGCTGTCGTGGACTTGTTATGTGAGAGGCATTAGTTGTGACTAAACTTCAAACTAACTTCTTGGTTAGTTTGGTGAAACGTATTTAAGCAGCTGGTCTCCTTAAAACGAGAGCCTAGCGTTCACCAATTGATTTATTGATTGATCATTATTTCTGTTTCAGCCGTCTGGAGACGATATTCGAAGTTGCTCTCAATCGTAAGAACGGCTCTGAGTCCTGGTTCGGACAGAGGCGTCTCAAACGCTTCATGGAGTTCCTGGAGGTCGGCGAGGCCAGAAAACCAAAGAAGCCTCTCGTCGGTGCGGGAAAGGCAAATAATTCATCCTCCAGGACGCGACGCGGCGGCTTCCCTAAAGACGAACCGTCCCTCAGCCCGCAGGATGTGGACTCTCTTCTCTGTGCCAAGCTGGATCAGCTGAACCTGTGGTTGATGCACGATCAGACGGACAGCTGACGGACTACTAAACGTTGATGATGGCAGCCATTAAAAAACACGGTGCTGTTCATATGAGTGACGTGTTTTCAACATGAAGATTCACTCTTTCTTTTGTCAGCTGTTTCATTTCTGTGGTGAGGTCTTGTTATTTTCACTCTGTTGCTTGCAAACTGAAGAATCACACCACAGCATCACAGACGGACGCTGGTAGTGAACATAGAGGTGAAAAGTATTCTACAGGAAGCCACTTCTTCTGTAATCACTCCCCTCAAACTATTACCGTCCATTGTTCCCACGACCACTATATCAGCTACCAGTAAAACCGCCTTGAAGTAGAAGTTCCCCCCGCCGTGATCGAACACCTTTACTGTAAAACTACGTCATCATGTTTCTTTTTGAATGTCCGACTTTCCCAGAGTGTAACAAATCTGCACAATCTCCCTGGGAGAGCGAGGAGAGGCTTTGTCTTCTTCCAGAATGATACTGAATCTTCCCTTTCTTTAGCACTTTCTGGTTTGAAAGAAAGCATTGCATTACATAAAGAGGTAATGTCTTTGTCATGATGTTGTTTTGAGAAGGCAGCTATTTTTATATGAAAACACAGAATTCAACTTTTTTTTAAAAATGCCAGCCTGAGATTCGTCAACAATTTCACAACCAAGTTTCTGTCTGAGGATTTGTATGTACAGTCATTCGTCTGCGCGCTCAGAGCAGACTCCGTTCAATCAACCAGTTTATAGTGTTTGTCTGTGTTTCATGGCTGAAGCTGATTTTGTTGTATAACTTATATCTTTGAAACAATGCAGCACTTCAGAGAGTGTAGAGCGGAGGCGTCCAGATCCCTCTGCTGGTTGGCTTTTTATAAACCGTGGTTCTCTCTGGGTTGATTTGTGGTGTTTATGTATACATTGCTAATATAACTTCTTGACAAGCTGCCTAAGTAAGATGTTTTGGCCAAATGTCATTTATATCAAGTTGCCTTAACTGTAAACTCTGTCATGTTTTTTAGGCGTATTTGTAAACTATTTTTTTTTATGAGGGCATGTAAAGATGCTTTAAGTAACTCAGAGCACAAACGTGTCATTTTGTTATAAAAGTGTTTGTTTATATGTTTGTATAAAAGTACAGCATATTGATGACTAACATGGTAACAATGCAATAATGCCAAGAAGACTTTGGCACAAACCGCAGGATCTCACGATGTTCTGACGACGCACTGCCACGCTGTTCCTGCTCCAGCAGAGACCCGATCCTCCATGATGGCGTTTACATCGATACTTTCCTACGTCGACAGATACAGTAATTTATTCACTTTTGCATTAAAGCTGCAAACATTGAGGATCGGGTCACTGCTGGGGACTCACAGTTCTTATCTTTAATATATGATGTACATGTCCAGTAGCGTATTGTCTCAAACTATAGTTCATGCTGGATTTTATATGCTTATTAGGATTTGGAATTGTCCATATGTTCATACATTGTTAAATAAATATTACAGCGTATAAAAAAAACATGTCAAAGTTGTACTTCTGTTTCAAATATGTTCCTTTTTTAAAAAAAAAAAAGTGTAAGTGTAAACCACACAGTCTTTATGTGCTCTGTGTAAATGCCAGTTTCTTCATGTCTTTGCTGCTTTCAGTTGATCACCGGCTTCGTTCTGTCCGTGTTCCTGAACAGCCGATTAAAAGAAGAGCCGCTCCTCTGAGGATCTAGATCTAGATCAGTCTTTCAGAGTGAGGAGATACGAGATCAGTGCCATTAAGATTGGAAGTGAAGCCAGGATGGCGACCAACGTCACCACGGAGATGATGCCCCATTTTTTCGCCTGTCGCAAATGCACATCAGCTTCCTTGGGATCTTTTGTTACTTCAGCCTGCAGAGGATGAGACAGAAAATAAGAAAGAAGAAATAAAACTAAAAAAGAGGAAACTAACACATCATGAGAGGAAAGTACAGACATGAGCAATACGAGTAGTTTGTCTTGGGAATAAAGGGACGTAATGTAAGACTTGTGCTTTGTTGGAATTACCTTTGAACTATTGTGATTTTTCTTATTGTCTCACTTCTAACAAAGACGACCAATCATAGATCAGATGTGGTTTTCTTTTAGTAAAGCAAGCAAACATATTCTGTTGAATCATAAAGAGGAAATATTTCACCAAACTTTAGATTTCATTTTCACATCGACCTCAGCTGATTCAGGACTTTCCATGTCTCCCCTCAACACCCACTCTGAACTCTATTTCAGAAGATTACAGCAACTCCTGTCATTTCTGCATGATGGTGTTATTTTAAGAGAGACTTGATATATGTATCATATCCTTTAAAAAAACAACAACCAGTGTTTTATCTGTAAAATGTCTCATTCAACAGAAACTCTTCTCTGTCTCTCTCTGGTTCCTCAGACCTTCACAAGCTCCATAACCTCATTCTTATACTTTGCATTTCTCCAAGTGACACTTAGCTGCACTTTAAAGATAAGAATGTGGAATGTGCAGCTTTAGGCGCTGCCATTTTCACAGAGAAGTTAAAAAAAAAAGAGAGAGTGGAGCTGCAGGATACCTTGACTGAGCTTATCAGAGCCTTGATGCCGATGCAGGAGACCCCACAGACGATGCTGCAGATGGCCAGCTTCCTGTAGTGTCTGTCCTTGCAGCAGGAGGAGAAGGCAGGGCATCGTCTGGTGCTGCTGGTTGTTTGAGGGCTGCTGTCATTGTGTAGATCATCGCCTGACCCTGCGACGACATTCAGTGGGAGCTCTTCTTCCACTGTTACGCATGTCTGAGGTGAATCGGACATTTCTGCAAAACAAGAGTTTATGATGAGTGGCAGCTTTAGGGGATAACAGGCTGAAATAATTGTTTGTTTATTGAGATAAAGCTCAGTGTGAGTGTTCACTCTGTCTAGGTAAATATTTATTTTATTAACATTCATAGTGCCTCAGGTCTGAGAGGAACTCTATGTGTTTTGGGATGCTTCTCACACACAGGACAGATGTCACTTTATTTATCACTGACTACAAAGAATGACTTGAATCTCCTCTGCTCTATTTTTACTCATGCTTTCGTTATGAGTACAATGACATGACGTCATCTCTTTAGTACCAGGACGTCAGAGTCTCCCTCCTCTGTTAGACTTCAATAAGAATGGAATAACACCGCATGCACTCTGACGACACACAGCTGTAGGCTTTACATTTCATGACTACACATAACATAATTAAAGTCCTGATGACGGTGATCGCTTTGTTGTGGTTGCCAGAAGAATCAAAGTGACTAAATTGTGGATGGAGGTATAATCTGGGTGTCAAAATTCCCCAAACCGGTGTCAGGATTTTCTTGGGTTTGAAACTGATCAGTCTTGAATAAATGCTTTCAGTTATCTCTTCCTTAATTTATGGAGGGAAAAAAACAGAAGTATGTGATCCCAACTCGCCCTTTAGACCCATGGTTACCGTTTAATAAATAATGTGTAATGTTTAAATACCAGTTCGGCCTGCACTCACCTTGGCAACACTACTACAAGTCTCAACATGTTCTTTAAAATACTCAGAAGGCATGTCCTCCCTCTGGAGCATGGGAATCTGTCTTGATTGGGTATTTCCAGAAAGAAACAAAAGTACCTTTTGAATGACCTCACACCGGTGACTGTACCGAGTGTTCCCAAGGAACTTTATATTTAAAGAAAAGCTTGAAAAACTTGTAAGATCACACTCTAAAAGATGTCAAAACAACACACTTGGCTGGAAGCTAGTTATGATGAATGAAAACAAAAACATATCTTATCTGTGATTTCATCAAATAGCGTCACAGCGGCATACTCGGCGTGTTTGACTCTTGAGAAAATGCATCAGCAGGGAGTTAAAGGTTTCAACATGAAATGTTGCACAGAGCTGTGAATCTTTTGTAGGAGAGACGTAATGAATCTGTACACTACCCTCAAATGAAGAAGTCACAAGCATGGATTAAGTTTCTGTTCAGTAATCTGTTTGGAAATCATCACAGGGATTCATCCAAGTTTTAGATTTTGAACACCAGCTCTGTAAACATGAATCCTCACAGTAAGTACAAACCTGTTCTATATTAAAAGGCGCCTCCTCAGTCCCAGTGTCCTCCTTCAGTGGATCAAGCAGCTCCTTATCTTGTCAAGTGTAGAGTAATACTCAAATCTTTAAAAAAATAGAAGCAGGTGTATTATCCTTTAGAATAAAACTCCTCTAATCTTTTTAATTCCAGAGAAGAGTCCCACACGTGGTCATCCAAACACCACTCCTGTCATTGTAGTCAGAGTCAAAAGACACCAGCTCAGAGGCCGTCCTCTCACTGTGAAAGCTCAGAGCAGTATAAGTTGTTGAATGACAGAAAGGTCTGCTGGGAGTGAAACTCTATGTGAAACTTCCACGCCCATAACTGTGCAGGTTCTTTCCTTCTCCTCCTACGTCTTCCCCTCCCACACGAACACTTGTCAGACCTTTTCCTCACCCGCTGTGTTCCTTGTTCTCCCAGTCTCGTCTTCCTGCCTCCTCCTGCTGTTACATTTTTACACACTCTTTAAGTGTTGGAGCCTTTCCCTTGCTTCTCTCCCGTACTGCATTCCTGTGGACTTGGGAAAGGTGTGTCTGCACTTGTCTCGCCTTGGGGTGAAACAGCCACAGATTCTAGTCTGCCTAGTTCTTCTTTAACTGTATCCTGGAAGAGTAAACAGACTACAATCACTTTATTTTCTTTATGCTCACTCACAACATCTTTCACAAGCTCCTCTCTCTCCTCTCTCGCTCTACAGGCCTCATCTTGCTAGTTTTTCTTTTTCTGCCACCCCTCTGATCTATGACCCAGAGATAAGACATATTTCCTCCCCTTGGCTCACTGGTGGATGACTACCTGACTGCATTTTTCAGAGCTGACGTCACTTAGTGTGAACTCTGCCAGCATCATACAGCTGGGTCTTTCCTCATCAAGGAAAATAAAGCATGGGAAGATTTCTTTCTTTCTTCTGCAGCTTCTCGTTCATTCTGCATCGAGTACTGATTAATTTTATTCTGTCCAGAGGGAATTTAGACTTAAGAAAATATGATGTGATCTCCTAAGTGTGTAAACATATCTATGGATTGAGATCTACCTCTCAGGTTATGACCTATGACCTAACCAGAGGCGAGTTAAGAGGGGTGGCCCGCCTTGAAATATGAGAGGCCACCCCAAAGTCCTCAACAATAATGGGCTGTTACCTTGTTAGAGGCAGAACTTATCTTAACATCAACCATTTGGACTCTTGCAACAGGTTGCTTCTTGTTGACTTTAAATGCAGCACACTTTCTTTTATTTGGTCTTTAAATTGCTGAACAAAGTTTGCACATCTCAGAATCAATGACGTTAAATGACAGTTGTTGAAAGTAAGACGGTTTGCACAAGACAATCATCATTTTTGGGCCCTTAAAGCACAAGTTAGAGGATAAATGCAAAGAAAGGTTGCCACTGCTGTGTAACTTTAAAGCACCTGTAAGGAACTTCATGGTTGTGTTGATTCTGGCGCCCCCTTGAGGACAAAACTATACATCTCACCTCTTTGCTGTTCTTATTTGCAACATACAGATCTTGTTTTCTGAGAACAAAAATCTCATCCTGTTGTCTTCAATTGCTTAAATGTATCACTAATTGTGGATATTTGTTTATTCTGCGTGTTTGTCAGACACCTACCCTGTGGCCGTGGTTACAGTCATTCAAAATAACTATAAAGAAATAATCAGTCTTGTCGCTGATGGTCTCATTTGCCTCTATGGCTCATACAAAGGGATTAGCACTGATGTCAGTCTGTTTTATTATCAGCTAAATTCACTCACAGGAGCTTTAAAGCTGAACATTCTACACAGGAATATAACACCTTATGAGTGAGGTGAAGAAAGGTGTCTATAAATGCTGCACAACCCCCACTTAAAGAAGTCTGCCCACGTCCCTGTGTATCACATTTTCTCTAAACTAGTCTCATCTTGCATCAATAAAAGGTTTTGGGAAAGCTTGGGGTGAGGGGTTTACAAGGAGTGATCAAAATGAAACTTAAACAACAGGATGTCTAAAGTCAACACAATGAGACATTAAGTATTGCCATCAGTCATCTCCACTGCTCCAGCAGTATAGCCATGCTGACTCACATCTCCACAGCCAGGAAGAGCTTCTACACCCGGGGATTAATCACTGAGATAACCAAAGCTTAAAATGAATTACCCTTTGTTTCTTCCATTATTTGTCTCAATCTTGGCTCATAATCCAGTTTCATGTGTGCAGTACAGTAGTTTATGTGAAACCATCATATAGACACAGGGTCAGAGGTCACAGGTTTGTAATTAGGCACAGCTAATATGGAAGACAGTGGTTTGAATAATTTTGTCTCAATTACATTTATCTGTTTATTTATTTAATTATTTAATCTTTAAGTTCTAATTAGAATCTGTGTTGTTCTATTAGTTTGATTTGGCATCAGTTTCTCTTTATTAACTTATTTATGTGATATGTCTTTAAATATTATACAGCTGATCATCGAAGCCACGCCCCCAAACTCCGAATCCACCAATCAGGACTCGCCAAACGATGAGGGCGGAAAAAACACGGAAGTGCTTCAAAGAAAAACAAGACAGGGGAAGAAGACACGTAAGCTGTGTCTTGTTTTCAGTTCTACAGAACAAAATGAGCTTTAATTAAATTAACTGAAGTGTCTTTCAGACTGTAGCATCCCTCATCAGCCGTAATGGAGAAAGGATCAGGTGTTGTTCTGGCAACAGAGAGATATGGCAGTGCAGAGTCCTGGAAGTATGTTGCAAAGGATGGGGTGATGGAGAGGAGAAGGGATGGGGGTGAGGGTGAATCAAGAGCAAACTCCATTGTTGGAGTTTTTAAAGTAAGATTTCTTCCATCCTTCTACAATGACTTTGCATATTTCAACATTTCCTCTGACTCACATTTTCACTCCTTTCCTCAGAGTGTCTTTCTGCCTCAAGGATATCCAGAGAGTGTCAGTAATGATTACCTGCAGTACCAGTTTTGGGACACAGTGCAGGTGCAGTACATGATACACTATTTCAAAACTATTTCAGTCCTCTCTATGAGATGAAGACTCTCTAAACACTCCTCTTTTATTCACCCAGGCTTTCTCCAGCTCTCTGTCTGGGACTCTGGCCACTCAGGCCTCCCTCAAAGGGGTCGGGGTTGGAAACCAAGAGGCAACAGTAGCAGCAGCCACAGTCACCTGGTTGCTAAGAGGTGAAGCCTTACTGCAAACTATTCTGTTTCATAACTGAGTCATGAGGAGTGCAACTTGTAAACTGTATTTCCCGTACAGATGGAACTGGCATGTTGGGACGAATCCTCTTCGCATGGCAGAAAGGGTTGGCTCATTTTGTGTTCTCACTGGAGCTTTAAAGTTTCAATACAATGGATGGATTGTTTTCAATGTGTCTTCATATTTGTGCTCTTGTCCTGTTTCTGTCTTTGTTTCAGGACTAAACTGGACTCTGAGGCCAAAAAGTGGAGGTATGTGTCGTCCACAGTGTCAGTATTTGAATTATTCTGATTCTGAACTCATTTAAAGTTATTTTCTATTCTTCTCAGACTTTTCGCTGATGTTCTCAACGACATTGCCATGTTCATGGAAATACTGGCTCCTTACTTTCCTGCTTTCTTCATCCTGATTGTGTGTACAGCTGGGATATTCAAGGTAAGTGAACTTGCACTGGTGTTGCTCGGTTGGTGTGTTGGTCCCACAGTGTCTCAGATGCTGCGTGCACCCTCGTGGAAGACCATCAGCTGCAGCTCATGCACATGTCTTGACATACCATCAGAGTTTTGTGATGTAGCTGTTTTTTATTAGTGTTTGTCTCCACCAGTCAATCGTAGGTGTGGCGGGCGGTGCGACCAGAGCTGCTCTGACCGTCCATCAGGCTCGTAGAGACAACATGGCTGACATCTCTGCCAAAGATGGCAGTCAGGTGTGTTTTTGGATTTATCTGTGATGTCTGACTACTGTAGAGTGTCTAAATGTGTTATTACAATCTTTCTAAATGATGAAAAGGTTTCTAAAGAGCTGTGTGTCTCATTTTTGTTATTTCTTGAATTCCACAGGAGACTTTGGTGAATCTGGCCGGTCTGCTGATCAGTCTGATACTCATTCCCCTCGTCACTGATAATCCAGTGTGAGTACATTATTATCCTGCACAGATACTTGTTTGAAGAGTCTTAAAAACATTATTCATATTCCCTTGCTCTCTTTCTCTCAGATTGACCCTCAGCCTCTTCTTCCTCTTCACCATCCTCCATCTTTTTGCCAACTACAAGGCTGTGCGATCAGTCGTAATGGAAACTTTCAACGAGGCGCGGCTGACGATTGTTCTGCAGCAGTACCTGAGAGACAGTCGGGTTCTGAGTCCACAAGAGGCCAATCAGAGGGAACCAGTTTTTATCGGTAGGAGTCATACATTTGCTGACAGATTTTAGGTCGTTGTAAGAATCTACCATGACTGAGACACAGCGATAAGATGTTAACACTGTGCTCTCTGTGTGATTTATTCTCCTGTTTTCACCAGAGTTCAGCAAAAGTGTGCCGATCAAACTTGGAGTGAGGTTGCAGGAGGTTCTGCAGAGGTAATCTTACATTACATGTTCACTTTATGACAACTACATAAAGAAAATCAATAAAAAATTCAACAGTTACGTTTAATTTTGCTTCTTTTGCAGCAAAGATGAACTTGATTTGGCCTTGAAGCATAACGGCATGCCTTACCTGTTAGGAGTGAAACATGGTATGTTATTCTCTTTCACAGAAAATGAACAATCTTAAGATTCATAAACATTCAGTACTTGTTTCTAAGTAACTCTGTCCTCCCCTCAGGTTGTGTGTGCATATGTTTAGGACCAGAAGCAGCAGTGCATGATGAAATCAGAGCAATGTGCCAAGCTGTTTGGCTCAGCAGTAAGTTGACCACCCAGACTTCAAGAGATCTCTCTACACAACAAAAGCAGAGTGAGTCTTCACGTCTATTGATTCTTTAAAAAGCTTGAAAACAGGTGCTTTCTTTCTGTCACTCATTACCTTTTCTTTTTTTAAGGTCACTGGGAATTGGTGCACGAGAGTCACAAGCTCATGGACACAATTTTCAGTCCATTTCTCAAAGGTGCACACACACACCAATGTTTTTTAAACTATAAATGACTCCCTTAACATCATGTTCATTTAACCAATAGAAACACTGTGCTCCTCATATTATTTTCAGGAGTGGAAGCTGCAGGCTGGGACGTCAAACGAACTCTGCTGGACTGGGATGAGTGGAGAGTTGAGTGGAAGACAAAAAGCAACTGAGCTGAAAACATCTGGAGTTTGTTGAAATTGTGAATATTAACTTTTTTCAAGGTTTAATAAATACTATTTTTATGCAAAGCTTGTTTGATTCTGTCTTTGGTTGTATGTCCTTAGACATCTGCAGAAAGAGGCTGCAGATGTTTTATCAGTCTGTGGTGGCAAGTGTGTTATTCTATGCTGCAGTCTGCTGGGGAAGCAGTATAAAACACAAGGATGTGAGACAACTGGACAAAACTAGTAAAAAAAGAGCTGGCAGTGTGATTGGAACCAGGTTGGACTCACTGGAGGCTGTGGTGGAGAGATGCACACAGAAGAAGCTAGAGACCATTCTAAATTACACAGATCATCCACTTCACATCTTCTTTGTGGACCAGAGAAACAGCGGCAGTGGACGGCCCATCTCTCTGCGCTGCAGAACTGAGAGATGCAGAAAATCATTCATCCCTGCAGCCATTAGGCTTCATAACTCTCTAGCCAATGGGAGATGAGCTAACAGACAACTGAATTACTTGTTTTATGTGATTTTTATAATTTGTATTTGCCAGACACCTGAATTTCCTCCTTTGGGATGAATAAAGTACATTCTATTCTATTCTATTCTATTCTATTCTTTTTCAATTAGTGTGGTACGAGAAGAATACACTCCCCCCCTAAAAACATATTTAAATCCAAAGCTGACAGTTTGGTGAGAAAATATGATGCGAAAGTACTTTAACTTCCCCTTTTTTTAACCTTCAACTTCTGTCCTTAAAGATACGTTTGAAACCATAGTGTTAAAAACAAATAAGGAGATATTTTCCTTCTGTCCACTAGAGGGAGTAGTGGCGAAATCATTTGAATCAACGACGCCACGAAGAAGAACTACTTCCGTTATGGAAAAGCTTCAAGATGGTGAATCGTTCAGCATTTCTACGTTAATAATGCCAGTGATAATGATAGATTTGTCACAAATATTTACAAAAGCTTGACAAAACACAACAGAAGCTTAAATATTAGAGCTAAAAACTGCCAAATTGTACAATTTCCTTCCCCAATTCGCGTTAAATCAATCAATACGACTTTTATTCTGAAAAGTCGGACCGGATGTTGACATGCAACTACTGCTAGCTTACTTTGGTAACTCCAGGAGACTCAGTTTTGTTGCAAATTGAACAATAAAAGTTTACAATATGGGGAGATATAAATGTGCATACAACTGCGAAAGCTCCAGCGATTCAGATTTAAAGTTCTTTAAGTAAGTGTGGACATTTGTTTGGAATAATCAGAGTGTTGCTTGAGGAATAACGATACACAGGTTAACTATGCTAACATAAACATTAGCATGGTCTCATCACCCTGTTGTTGATATCCATCTTCTGTTTAATGTACTCATATTACTTTATCATTCTGCACTAGATTTGTTGCTCATATTAGTTCATTTAATATAGAAAATGTTCTGTATTTTTAAGGTGCTCTGCTTCAGTTTTCGTCTTTTTAAATGCTTTGTCTGTCTCCACAGGTTTCCTCTGTATAACCCCCGAAAACTGAAGAAATGGCTCAACAACATGAAGTGGGACGACTGGACTCCGACCCGCTTCTCTGTGCTGTGCAGCAATCACTTTGAAGAGCAGTACATCGACAGGACAGGGAAAAGTGTGACACTCAAAGACAATGCAATCCCCACCATATTTAATTCTTCTGATGCCACACAGAAAACTAAGGTAGTAAATAAAGCTGTGGAAGTAAAGTGCTGTTTTGACAGTTCTCTCTAATAAATATATCACATGCTCTCTTCTCTCCTTCCTCCTGATGTAGACTTCTGCTAACACAAGAAGTAAACAAAACAAGGTGAGAGCGTACTGTGTTAAATCCAACTGTGAAACATGTGATTAAGGAGTGACAACCAAAACCAAACCTCTGAAATCAAAATGTGTTGTTTCTCTTGTTTGTGATTTTAGCCACCTGCCGTCAAAGCCACACAGATGATCTCAACACAGTCACAAACAACCGATACATCCACAGCAAATCCCAGCATCCAGAACGAAGAGTCCAGCCTGACAGAGGAGCCTTCAGGGTATGTTAACATGGACAGGGAACACACCACTGTTTCATTCTACTTATCTGATTCTAAAGCTTAAATTAAGCACTGAAAGAAGAGACATTTCCTTGTTACACACAAAAAAGACAGCCTAAACATGTGGATAGGTTTCTGGAACTATAACAGACCATAAACTAAAAGATGCATGACAACACTAAGGATTGTTGTGTTCCCTCATGAACAAAAATAAATACTGATGTCTTAAAAGTACCCCACAGCAGTATGAATGGTAACCTTATTTTCATTTATGGTGATTTAATATTTGTGGACACGCTCCAGCAAATGATGGGGTCATCAAATCCCAGTTATATTATCATGTGTTTATCATGTGAAGCAGAAAGAAGCAGCTATTTGTTGCACTTTAAAAGTTGTAATTAGAAAATATTTGTCATTTTATATTTTAGAAATCTAATATATGGATTCTGAAAGCATTTAATGTCTCTCCTAAATTAATTCAGCTGTAGATTGAATCGCTTTTATTACCCTTTAATGTTTTTACTTACTCTCACAAGCATTTCAGAGTTGTTATTGATATTAAAGCTGCAATGAGGATTTTTTAACTAGTTTGAAACAGACTTGAATTAATAGTGATACCTCTTTATGCATAAAGCATCAGCAACACGATTGACTGTTTCATCGTGGTTATTTCTGAGGTCTGACTCTGGAACCCTCACAGGAGCTTTAAAATACATGAAGTGTTTTTATGATCCTCTGCAATATGACTGTGTTAACACTGAATGTGCTCCTTTAATTTTTAATGTGTTCATCTTTTTATTTTGATGTCAGGGTCACAGAGCAGAGTGAGACTGAAAGATGGAGGATTATAGTTGATGAAGGACTGTCGACGATCGAGTCATTTCCACATTTCTTCCACGGGGATTATTGTGTTCCACAGGTAGATTTTGAAATACATTTTAAACACTTAATGTTAAAAAGGAGTAAATAGTAGATGAATACTTACCTGGGATTTCATATCTGGAAGCCTATTGTTGTGACGTGTTCACTTTTATCTTATGTGCACAAGTTATTCAATGTGTGTAGAAGATATCAGCTTGTGCACACATGCTTTTAGCTTCTGTTCATGATAGTTATCTTGTGTGAACAAGTTTGATATTTGGCTGTTGATTCTTAAGTGTTATTTTATCTTAATGTCCATGTTGTTATTCCTCACATGCACCAGCGGGACATTCAGTGGGCTCCAGATTACAATGTAAGTGTGAGTAATCCTGTTGGTTTGAAATGATAATAAACTGTAAATTATAATCTGACTTTTATCATCTTTACTTGTGTTGTGATTAAATACCTAAATGTTATTTCCACAGGCAGAATGCAGAGATCCTGAAAAGCTGATAGAGGTGAGTTTCAACACACTTCACTTCAAACAGTCTGATACTCCTCAGACTGTCACCACGTTCACTCTGTGTTTCTTCTTGACGTACCGTTGTGATGTCAGGTGACAGAGCCGTGGCAGTGGCTCGGTCTGGATGTCAGAGGACCCTTACCTGAGACACTGAACGGACACAGATACATGTTGACTTTGACAGACTACTACTCTAAGTGGGTCGAAGCTCTGCCCATGGACGCTCTCCTCCCTGAACATGTGGCCAAGCACATCACGGAAATCATAGACCACTTTGGATTCCCGCTCAGGGTCCTCTCCAGACTGCCGCAGGACATGGTTCAGAAAGTAAGTGAGATGATTAAGTGCTCACATGTTTATGTGAAAATGAATTCCTCCTAATTACCAGTTTTTAACAAGTTAGTCCAATAATTACATTGCCTATTGTGTCTTTAAGAGTGAGTGTCTGACAAAGATCGACTGGATTCATCCTCTTTTTAGATTAACTCCGAACTGAAAGAACAGCTGAAGGTCACTGCTTCTCTTGTCATCCATCATCAGCAGACGGGCTCAGCTGATCTGATCACAGAGCAGCTGATCGACAGGTCTGTCCCTCTGTGGCTTCTTGAATAGTTTCACAGCTCTGATATTTAAAGTCATCTGCAACATCTTACATCCAGCTGATACGACTTTTCTTGTCCTGCTCTTCAAAAGAATGGTCAATGAGCTCGTAGAGGAGCACACACCTGACTGGGACGTCTACCTGCCTGCAAAAGTCTTCAGCCTGTGCTTCACAGAGCACTCGCAGACGAAGGAGAGACCGTTCTCCGTGCTCTGCTGTAAGGAACTGGAGCCGATCAAATCTCCCAGAGGACTGGATGTAAGTGTAGAGTTTGAACATTTAAGTTATATTGTGTTTAAACTTTATGTTGACTCATTGTTCTCGACTCTTCTCTTCACAGTGTGCAGATTCCAAGATCCAAGAGAGCGCTTTCGTGGTGAGATGGAGCGGGGTCATTTAGTGAGTTGAGTTTTCAGTTTTTTAAGGAAAAACAAAAGCAACATTTGGGATTTTTTTTGTACTAACTGCAATGTTCAACCTTTCTTTAACAGATCAGGAGTTCCTCTGACTTTGTCGTGGATTGTCAAGGACAAGAGCTAAAATTTGACTCTACATCACAGTGAGAGCCAGGATTACCAACATGAGGACACTGTTGTCAGGACACATGGCGGATAAAAGTCCTCAGCCTTTACTTCTCCCAGTGACTCAACTCATTTTCAGCCTGTTGAATTAAAAGTCATTTTAACCCAAGTTTCAACTCTTTACAAATGCATTTTCAGTATTGTGGTTTTTTTTTTAAAGATAACATTGTCCCACAATAAACTGTCTCTGTTTACATTTCCAGACTAAGCCCCCTGACAATCCAACTACTGCACTTGGGAATTAGGAAATGTGAGGCTGCTGCATCTGAATGTTTTAGCTGTTTCAAGCCTTTAAAATGTAAAACACATCATTAAACAAGAATGTAATAAAACTGATTTGATGCAATAACAGAACAGAACAACTCCTGTGATATCAATCAGTTGCTTTTAAAAGAAGTCATCTGTTATCTATATGAAGGATTTGAGCTGTTAATCAGATTTGATCAAGTTTTTGCTACTTTTTAAAGTTTCAAATGTACGGAAGAGGATTAGGGACATTGAAAAAGAAAAGGTACATTTAAAAAAAATTATTATTATTCTGACTTTTTTCTCAGAACAATAATAATAGTAATAATAAAACATTGGACCTTAATTATTTTTTTTAAATGTCCCTAATCCTCTTCTGTACAAACGCACTCTCACTGAGAATCTGTGCTGTGGGAAATAAACAAAGAAAGACTGTTGTGGCAGCTGGTATTTTATCACCTCCTCTGACACCTGTCATGCAGTTTACAACCTGTTAACAACTGGCCTGACACCTACTCAAAAGGCTGAACCCGAAGTTCCAGCACTAAAAAACATGCAATACACATGCCATGGTACCATGGTAGTAATTTTAAATATATCTTTGCTCCCTTTTTAATTTTCTCCTATCCTACATGTGTTTAAATGGGTTAAAATTTGAAAATAGTACTGCCAAAAACAGTTTGATTCTAAGAAATAATTGCCTGTAAATATCCAGTCCAAGTTTGTTGTCATTCTGAGCTTGATTTACAGAGACATGTGAAAAAGCAGATTTCCTTCATTATTTTCCTTTTTTTTGTAAGATTTAAAACGTCAAAACACATTCATTATGCACATATTCTTGTACAATAATCCCAATATGGTGTGTTTTGTTTTACCCATAATATTGCATATATTAACATTTAAAATGTATAAATAAATGTTGAGTTCTCCACTGAAGGTGTCAGTGCTGCCCCCTGCTGGTGGAGTGTGGAGCTGCATGTGCGGCTGTGTGAAGCTGCTGTGAGCTCTCAGTTGTCGCTGTGCAGTGGAGGCGTTTTTTTCTCTGTGTGCAACCAACCGCAAGAAATGGTGAGTGAGGAAAACAGATCCAGCTCAGAATATAACAGCCTGTCGACTAACCAGATCTGTGTTTAGTGTTTCTCTGACTCCCTCTGTGAGACGTGTGTTGACAGAAGCTGAAAGAAGCTTGTCATTAAAAATCTAACAGCTTGAGTCTTTGTTTAGCTAACCTCCTGCTAGCGTGTGTTAGCTTCCAAACACACTCGCTGCTGCTGTGTTGATTTGTGGTTATTGTGTTAGACTGAGAAGGGACAGAATCATCTAAACACAGAGGCTGAGATACAGCGTTTCAGTTTTTGATCGGTGACAACTCAACCAGAAAACTTTGCTTCTGCTCAAATGTGAGCTAGCCGTGAAGAAGCTAGCTAGCTAAAGTTGCCAGTGGCAGTTTGTTTCTGCCGTTGGTGTAATTTGTGACAAAGCTTCTTTAATAATGACACGTTAACATCCTGAATTCAGGCAGACACGTTAAAACTACAAACAGATGTATTCTAAACATGAATAATCAAGTAATGGAAGAAGCTACATTAGCTGGCTTTATGCTAGCTCATCATGACGCTACAGCAGCTGCCGCACTGAGGATCTTTAAACTCCTGCTGCAGAGAGAGAGAGAGAGCGAGCGAGCAGGGACTTTATGGAGAACATTTCTTACACATACAATACTTCCCTAACCTCAAAGCACTGTCACTGACTCACAGCTGAGCTCTGTGGAGTTCTCTGAGCACATAAACAATGTGTGATTTACTGTAAATCCTGTCAGCAGCATGTTTACTAAAGGCTCCACCTGAAACTTAATCTGCCATGATTCAGGATCCACGTTCAGTGAGGGTTAATACCATTAAGAGGACTTCCCTCACAGCAGTATCCTGCAGTGTTAGGACATATTTACCATATTTGTTATATATTTACATATTAAAACATGGGTGTAGCCTTTGCTTTAGGCCAGGGGTGTTAAACTCATGTCAGTTCAGGGGCCACAAACAGCCCAAGGTTGATCTGAAGTGGGCCGGACCAGTAAAATCAGAACATTATAACCTATAAATAACAACAACTCTAAATGTTTGCTTTGTGTTAGTGCAAAAAAAGTACAAGTACATTCTGAAAGTGTTCACATTTAATGAACCATCTTTCTACATAAACAGCTGTTGTATTTTTCACCATGATGAGTCTCATAGTGGGGCTGAATAATTGAGTCTTTAAGCCCTGAAACCTGCTGTGAACACACCAAACACACAGGTTACCCATTCACCTGACACCGAATGTAATGTTTACTGCAAAAGAACAGATAGATTATAATAATGAAGAAGGTAAACTTAATTATTTTGGACCCCTCAGCTCCAGCAGCAACAGTTTGCTTGCTGGACAGTGTTGTATGCAGGGCTGTAGTGCTAGTGTTGTAGTTAGTGGATCATCTTATAGTGCTCTAAAAAGTCTTTATGAATCTCAACCAGAATATGCAAACAGCAAGTCATCTACTTTCTCACTTTGAGGAAAAAAGTCCCCAAAAAAAAGTGACATTCATAGTCAGCACTATGATTTTATGCGACCCTCAGAGGACAAATCTGACATCCCTGCTTTAGATGCTTTTATCTGAGTTCCTCCAACAATAATTATATTTTGTGTGGAGCTTTAACCAAGATATGACTTTAGTAGTTAGATCCTGAATCACACAACAAAGAGCTTTAGATCCTCAATATCTTTGAAGTAACATAAAATGTACATTAAAGTTGAAGCATGTCTTACTTCAGGTTTTTTTCTAGCTTTGGTAGAATCTTATTAAACCACCACAACTTAAATATTGTATTTCATGATATTTTAAATATCAGCATGAATATGTAAAATAACTAAGTATCCTTGGTAAGAACATTCCTGTAAGACTCAAGTGTCTAATTTCCTCTCTTTTCCCTGTGTTCTGATCTCACCTAGGATGTGTTTCTAATGATCAGACGTCACAAGACGACCATCTTTACTGATGCCAAAGAGTCCACCACAGTCTATGAACTGAAGCGCATTGTGGAAGGTATTCTAAAGAGGCCACCAGAAGATCAGAGGCTTTATAAGGTAAATCAAATAAGGAAACATCTGTCAGATTTTAATATTCTCTGTTGGGAGAGTTCTGGGAAAACATTGTGTAATTTAGGGGGGGGGGGGGGGGGGTGGGGGGGGAATTTATAGGGGAAGTTCACTAGTCTATCTATGAAACAAGAAGGTAGTGGATCATGTACAATAAGTAACAGCTTCTTTGTTTAGCAGCTTTTTACACTCACTTAAACTGTGATTTGAGCTGAAACAGAATAATTCACATAAGTGTAGGGACTTCTTTCTAGGAGGGTTTTAAAGAGTTTACAGTTGGAGCTTCAACGAGTTAGATATCAGATTTACAAGCCAGCATAAAGTTTAAATTTAATCGCAGATTAAGACGAGCAAATTGAAGACATCATCTTGGACTCGAAAAATATATAATGTGTCTTCATTGTCGTCTTTACTTAACATTTGATCTACCAAAATATCAGTAATGGAAATAATCTCTATCTCAGATCAATAAGCAGGACCAAAGCACGGTTTCAGTGGATTTAAATTCACTTGGATGTTGGTAGAGTTTGTGGTTGACTTCACTTTGATGATGAAAGGTAAACAGACCGGGCGTATTGTTTCATCCATGAGACATTTGTCATTTTATTTACCACTGTGTTTATTTTACCATAATATATGCATTTACTAATGTTGCAACTTGAATTGTTCAATCACTGAATCCCTTGCAGACTGTTATGAACACATATGTACATCTTTAACTTATTTGTTACTGACACACAGTAAATGTAATGAATGAACAGCTGATCTTGCCCTACATTAATGTTTCATGAATATCTCCTCCAGGATGACGTGATGCTTAACGACCAACAAACTCTTGGAAATTGTGGTTTCACAAATCAAACAGCCCGACCTCAGGCCCCTGCCACCGTGGGATTAGCTTTCCGTCTGAGTGGTGGGTTCTTCACTCTTTATTCACCATATGTGTTGATCTGGAGTCGCTCTTGTTTTCTCTGATGAACTTACTTTGGGTTAACTCTCTCTCTCTCTCTCTCTCTCTCTCTCTCTCTCTCTCTCTCTCTCTCTCTCTGCCTTCTCTCTCTCTCTCTCTGCCTTCTCTCTCTGCCTTCTCTCTCTCTCTCTCTGCCTTCTCTCTCTCTCTCTGTGTTGTCCCAGATGATTCTTTCGAGCAGCTGAGGCTTGAGCCCTTCTCCACTCCCCCAGAGCTCCCTGACGTCATGAAGCCCCAGGACTCGGGCAGCACAGCCAACGAGCAGGCTGTTCAGTGAGGGAGGGGGCAGGGACAGGAGAGGGACACGCAGGCGGCGGGGGGGTTCGGAGGGAGGATGCACGGGGGGGAAGGGAGGGGTTGACTTTTTTTGGGAAGCGATGCCTCAGCGGGTGAGTTTTGCCTTGCCGACGACAGACCCTCAGCTGAGCATAAACAATTACAAACACTGATTCCCCTTGTTGTAAATTTGAGGGCAGTGCTTCAAAGTGGCTTCAAAGTTTGTCCTGAAATTGGTGACCGATGCTAGAAAAATGATAATTTCACACAAGACCCTTCAGAGATACCTGACGGACCTGTCACAACACTGTCAGTCGTCCATGGGGCTGGTGAAGGCTGAACATTAAGAGCTGTACCTCATATTTAATTAATTCTAGTCTTTTCGGGGGGTAAGGTTACGCTGCCTTACTTATGTTTTTTATTTTGCTGGCTTGAACGTGGGAGTTGATAAGGTGTGACATTTTTAGGCTTTTATGTTTGTGTGTTACTTAATTAAACTATTACTAGGATTTAACATGTTTTTGGTCCTCGGCCTGAATATGTGTTGCGACAATAGCTAGGATTTCGTGAATTTCTAAGTTACTATCTGTATTTCAAAAACTTTTGAACAATATGAATCTGACAATAAATTAGATTCAAATGTTGGCAGAAGATGCGGCATTGAGATGAACATTTCTTGATATTTTACTTATCAGTAGTTGTAGTTTTCATACTGTAGCTGCTCACAGAAGTTACTGAGACTGAACGCACTCAGTCGTGGGTAACTACCACACATAATGCTGGCGTGGACCTGGTGTTCAAAATACACTGATTCACAGGTAATCCAAAAATGAACTGATAATATAAGAATTATTGATTTATTTTTCTTTTTTCTACCTTATTAGCAAAGCAGAGGACTACACAACCCTCCTCTCCAGTGTTGGATTGTAGCCCATGACATTTTGGAGGTGTTGAAGAGCAGTAAACTAAAACATTTTAAGTTAAATAAGTAGTATGTCATGTGATGACTTGTTTCTGTGTGTGTGAGTAACGGGCTGCACTCTCCATAATCCCACATTCATTGCTCTTATACGTTTAGTTCATGCTGCAACTGTGTTGTATTATACACCATGAATACCTTGATGCACATTCTTTTCCTAAAATTAAAGCTACATTAAGAGTAAACTCCTCAAGTATCCAATTCTATAACACTGGTTCTCACTATCAGTGAAGATATGATTTCAATAGTAAAGTCCTTTTAATCATAACCAGAAAGTATATCCTGACCTGGGGGTGTTGAATGAGAAAGTTGACATAGATGCATTTTGAGGCTGTTAAACAGTGGGACATGATCAAAGTTGCACTTGTAACTGATTTAACATTAAAACAACTGTTTTTCACCAAGGTGCACTGTGCTGTTTTTTATAACCTATTGCCTTTGTTTTCAGGGGTGAACACTTAAGTGTTTTTTGCATGTCTGGAGGAACATGCTTTGTGTTTGAAGAGCGTTTCTGAAGGCTTCACAGTCACTATAACAAGAGAGGTGAATACAGCCTCAAGAAAAGTGTTTTTTACCTTTACTTGCATTCTTTTGGTATCAAAATAAAACATGTCAAGTTGATATTGGAGGAAGCAGTGACTTATTCCATCTGAGTGAGAACTTTTTTAGGATTATCATTTAAACAAAGTACATACTCCCTTTGCTTTTGAGTCTTCAGTGAGGAACTGCCCCTCCACTAACCCAGTGACTACAGCTCATCTGACCTCAGCTTTTCTGCACCCTGCTCCCACGGGAATGTTAAAGTGGTGAGCAATTTTGAGTAGGTTCACCTTTCTACAAGTGTGACTGGCCTCCCATGATGGGTTTTCAACAAACAACAACTGAAATACCATGTTGTGGTGCAGCTATCAGCGTATTCCACAATACAATAAATTATCAATACAGAAAAGAAAGTGATTCAGATCCCGGACGAGGTGTAGAGAAGTGAGTTGTAATTTGCACTTTTAATTACCAGCAAGTGCAAAAGGCATCAACATATGTGAGTAATTCAATTCAAACTACAAATATTGACCTATAAGTCTGATTTTTTTTAAACCAGTAGAAGTAACATGATCAATCAGTTTGTTAGCTATGATATTAAAGTGTTAAATGCCAACCAAAATAAACTATGAACTCAATTTTAGATTTTGAAATGGCTTGTTTCATTAAAAATATCATTTAAAATCCTGAGGCACGCTCAAATAGAGACTAATAGATGTATTATAATGACAAGAGATAGCCCCAACATAATTGCATTATAAAATTGCAGAGTTGACCCACGCAGGTAATATCAATCCAGGACAAAATAATGTTGATCACAGTCAATAAAAGGAAACTTCATCGTTTTAGTATTTGTTTTGTTAAAGCTACAGTGTGTAGAAAGGGGAATATACAACAGTGTTGCTCAAGCCTCTGGAAAAGAAGCTCCTGTTATGCTCAAGTATGATCCTTCCTTTATGAAGTATAACAAAATGTGCATGGTGTAGAGTTTGTTCATTCTGTGCAGAGCAAGATGGCGACCTCCATGGAAGAGCTGCCAATATCATTACCCGAACCCCCTCCATCCACCACATCACTCCTGTGCTCCAACAGCTCCACTGGCTCCCTGTTCAGTTCCGTATTCAATTCAAAGTCCTCCTGTTAACACTCAAGACCATCCACAACCTCGCCCCCCCCCCATATCTGTCCGACCTCCTCCATGTTCCCACTCCCTCCCGCTCCCTCAGATCCTCTTCCTCCACACACCTGTCTGTCCCCTCCGCCCGTCTCACCACTATGGGGAGCCGAGCATTCAGCCGCTCTGCTCCCCGTCTCTGGAACTCATTACCACCTCAACTCAGAAACACATTCTTTCCCCTCATTTCAAATCTCAACTCAAAACACTTCTGTTTAAAACCGCCTACTCCGGCTGACTACAATTGCACTGTCACTTTTATTGTTTCTATTTTTTTTCTTACCACTTTGTTAGTTTATATTGTTTTCATTTTGACTTTGATTTTGTTTCCTTTAAAGCTGCTGTGAGGAACTTTTGTTTTATATCGATTCTGGTGCCCCCTTGTGGACAAAGTAATACCTCTTATTTCTTGTCCTAAACATGCAAAAGCAGTGTTTTCAACAAAAACCTCATCCTGTTGTGTTCAACAGTCAACTTTATCAGGCAATGTGATTACTTTCCATGAAAACAGTCAAATAAAGGCTGTTTCTGAAGCGAGATGTCCATCATCTGGTCTGAAACCTACCCCCTCAAGGTGGTTTCAGGCATTAAAAATGACAACAGAGAAGGTGTCAGTGTTGCTGCTGATGGTCTTGTTTGCTATTGAAGGCCATAAAGAGGCATCAGTATCATTTTCAGTCTGTTTCTCAGCCAGTTCAAAACTCCTCACAGAGCCTTTAATGTAAATTCGTGTATGTATATATATATACATATATATCTGTGCGGTGTCCTTGAGTGCAGAGAAAGGCGCCTTTAAATAAAATGTATTATTATTATTATTATTATAAGGGGTCCATCTGCTGTGTAGATATAAAAGGCTCATTCAAAGTTAACAAATACATAAGTATACATCATTGAAACATACTTATGACTTATGAATATTATATTCAATTTCTATCTGTTCTGCTAAATTCTACACACTGTACCTTTAAAGGTTACGAAGGATGATAATAGTATTGACAGTAATAGATAATTCGACCAGAGGAAGCTTTAATCAAACATGCTTTGTTTTTGAAAAGTTGTTCTCGATATTCCGAGCTTTTTCACTGCCCATGAACGCAGCATGTTAGCCTAGCATTGTGCACACAGTAACTCATGATTCCTGTTGAAGCTTCATCTTACAGCTGGGCTAACTGTTCTACTTTATCAGTGAGGTAATGATGAGATGTTTTTGGTGAAGAACAAGAGAACCTAAAGGATAAACATGGACATCAGTGAGTCTGTGGTCTCCGCAGGCAGGGCCGTGTTGGACATAGTTGAGCGGGAGTGGCAGCCTCTGTCCCCGGCTGAGCTGGAGCAGAGACTGGACCAGGCTGTGGAAGACATCCTGGAGGCAGACCTGATGGGACAACTCAGAACTCAGCCTCCTACTACTATATACCTGCAGTTACAACAAAGTCAGGCTGATGTGCAACCTCAAGTTTTGCAGACGACAACAACATGTAGTTCTCAAGAGGAAGACGAGACAGGGGATCCTGGGGAGCCTCTGCAAACTTCAGACAGTGCTGCAGTCCAGGTACCAGACTGATTACTGAGGATGTCCTGAGACAGACTCAGTTTTTCTCAGTGATTAAATCAATGCACCTATGGATTCATCATTTAGCTCTATACTTATTGTTAGTTCACTCATACATCTCCATTCATAATATATAATATGTAGTATATAAAGTTAAGAATGGACTTCCACCCCCCTGAGACACTTCAGATCCGATATTAACATTTTATAGTCCTCCATTGAACAAGAAACATTAGTTTATGCTTTCCAACCTAAGATGCACACTATAACTTAAGTCAATTAAGATGTGACTTGTTATAAGGCTCCTTTCACATGATATTGTTCTGATTTTATTTAATTATTACTTTTATGAATTGTTTTGGCATCATTTTAATTTATTTTATTTTAATTAGATCTTATTCTTTTTTATTTATTTATATATTTATTTCAATTTTCTGGTATTTATTTGATTGCATTTAATTGATTGATCCTATTTAATTTTTTTATTTATTTTATCTTCTTTTTTAATTATTTATTTGACTTGATTTAATTGATTGATTTTATTTCAAATTATTATAATTCATTTTTATTTATTTCATCTTCTTTTTTTATTATTTATTTTTATATTTTATTTAAATTTTTCTAGTATTTTATTTTATTTGATTGATTGTTTTTGTTTTAATTGATTTTATTTCATTTTTCATATTTTTAATGGTATTAACTGATTTTATTTGATTGATTTTATTGGAATGCTTTTATTTTAATTTCATTTTTTTTCTAGTTTTTCATAGCACATTCCTCTATCTTGTTTTAGCCTTGTATCATTTTCTATGTTGCTGTTGTTTCTGCCTCAGTTGTTTTGTGAAGCACTTTGGGCCGCATGATTCACTGTATGAAAGGTGCTTTATAAATAAAAATGAGTTGAGTTGATTAATATGAATTGAACCAAAAATATCTGTTGAATCTTCTGACTGACTAAACAAGCTTCTGTAACATCAGTTTCTCATATTTCTTCTCTCATCAGCACATCGCAGACCTGCTTCAGAGCTCCAAATCCAGAACTCGAATGGCAGGACGGGCTTGTTTATCCCTTCCTCATACCATCATGCTGTCCCTCACTCTACTCTCCGAGCGCATCAGTTACCGCACCGTTTCCCACCGCTTCCACCTGGAGAAAGGAAACATCCACAGGATCTTCTTCTCCTTCTGTGAGCGCATCAACATGCTGGAAGAGACACTCATCACATGGCCGAGCGGTGAGTCGACTGCAATGTTCTTTGAAGATTTCTTGGTCTGATTGGTGTCTTCAAATGAGTGAATTAAAGAGTGTTTCTTCACTTTTCTCCAGGCCAGGAAGCAGGAGAGGCTCTTGTCCCTCTTTTCAGTCCAGAGAAGGAGCAGGAGGATCAAGACGTCCCTCTGGTGCTGGGAGTGTTGGGACACACCTGCATCCCTATCCGCCTCCCCTTCGGGAAGCGTGACGTGGAGAGCACAGCGCCTGAGGTGAAGAGGATGAAGACGGAGGCCCACGCTGACTCCTGGTTAAACCTTGAGCTCGTGTGTGATCACAATGGTCGCTTTTTAAACTGCAGAATCAGTAAAGAATCAGATGTGGACAGAGGCAGAGCTCTGAGAGACAAGCTTCAACAAAACCCTGATCTGTTACCTTCAGGCTCCTGCCTTGTTGCCAGATCTGAGTACCCGCTCTCTGCTCAGATTTTAACTCCATACTCAGGAAGTCTTGGACCAAGAGAGGAGCTCTTCAACAAGACACTGGAGGGACATTTTCACATCCTGGACCAGGCTGTTGCCAACCTTAAAGCCAGATTTCAGAGACTCAGATATCTGGATATTGGAAACTATGATCGAGCCAGAGCGGTTGTGCTGACGGCCTGCGTGTTGCACAATGTGTTTCTGGACATGGGACAGGTGGTTCAAGGAGAAGTTGAGAAAGAGGATTCTTTATTCAGTGAAGCGGAGCAGGAGATGGACGAGGAGGGTGTACAGAGACGTGATGCCATCTCTGATTTATTGTTTAAAAACTTTGATTGTGTTGGAACATAATGTGATGAAGACTTTAGGGAAATGTGTGTTCATGGATGTGAAGACACTGTTTTGAAATATAAAGGTTTATTTCAACTAGATATCTACTGTCTTGTCCTTTTGCATACAAAACACTCCACTATGAGAATTTTCAGGTTTCCCCAGTCTCTCCTGTTTTTAAAAATAACATGTTAAAAATTAAAATGCAGAAATCATTTGATCAGTTTTCAGGGTACTGTTTCAAAGAATCAACTAAAGTGAAGGCTGTTAGAATTTAATATCAAAAGGATGTTTGTTATGATCATGAAAACATTGCACGATCCTCTATTGTGGTACAAAAATAAACGATTACATTCATCTGGGCGTCGAAATGAAAGAGCATCTGTTCAGAGCCATGCTCTCACTCATAGTGCAAACAGGAGATACAAAAGTCATGTACAATGTGTCGGTCCTTGTTACAGTTTTCACTTCTTCTGAACTTTTCAGTTTGAAATAAGAACTTAAGAATTTAGCTCAACAGAATTCAGACTGGAAAAATAATAACCATAAAAGTGTGACAACATATCCAGTCTATAAATGTAACTAACAAACATGTTAAATGTCCTTTTCTTGTGCAGCATTATAAAAAAAGTCTTTGGTAAGAGGGGCTGACACATGGAAGTTCAGACCCTAATGTCCTTCTTTTGATGCCTCTGTGCTGCTGTTCTTCTGAGCCAGGCTTGAGATAGCCTGGGCCAAGTTGTTTATTGCATCTATCTTCCTCTCCTCCAGGGCTTTCTGCTGCGCCCACATGTTCATCTTCCTCTCCTGCAGCTCCATGTACAGCTGCAGGACATCCTGAGGAGGCCTGGGAGCGCAGGGAGCAGCTGTGACAGGAGGTGTAGGGAGAATAGGGGTGAACCTTTTACTCGCTATGGCTTTCCCCACTCTGGTGCCGCTGAGTTTGGCTCTTCTCTGGGCTTCGACTTCTTCCCTGCTCTTGCCCAGGACATCGTGCATGGCCTTGAAGAACTCCCAGTGGACACTGGCTGGCCCGAGTCTCTTGGCCCTCTCAGCGTTCCTCCTGTACGTTGCCAGTATGTTCCTCCACTTGAGATCACACTCGTACGCCTTCACAGACACATCAGAAACATCGGACTCTCTCAGTTTTGCGTTTACTTTTTCTGCCACCATCTCCCAAAGTTTCTTTTTCTTGCACACCGGCTGGTCGAACGCTTGGTCCATTTCAAGTCTGGTGTTGACAAGGTGCCATGTTGCCTGCAGGGTCCATATAAACTCTGGAGAAGAAAACAGAAGTGCAAACATTGTTTTTTTTTTATGAAAGTGACTTTGATCTGAATCTTACGGAAGAGGATTAGGGCCCCTGAAAAATATGAGGTCAAAATTGTTTTTTTAAATTATTATTCATAATTCTGACTTTAATCTCAGAATTCTGACTTTATTCTCAGAATAATAATTTAAAAAAAAAAATGTACCTTAATTTTTTTTTTCAGTGGCCCTAGTCCTCTTCCGTAGAATCTGCAATCAATTTTCAAAGATGATAATATTCAGAGACCCACTTGTCTCACTCTCATTTAACCTCAGCCTGCCATGTATTACCACATAACTTAATTTATGACTATGATGACTAGTGAAACTGCACACACACAAGGCCCTCCCATACACTCTAAATCGAGTCCTCCTCGCTTCATGCGATGGACCTGCTTCACTTCACAAACCTGCTTTGGTTTTATCCTCCTCCACACTGGACACCACCGTTTCCTTTCCTTCCACTTCTGCATTCTGAATCACAATAGTCTCGATGACCTCCATCATGTTGAATCATAAAAAACAAACCCAAACTTCTTGTTTTCCTTAGCGCTGTATCTATCGGGGAATTTAACAACCGTTCAGACGCAGCGCTGCGGCTTCTCGCATCGGATAAAACGATGACTATAACAACGGCGCGTTGCATTGTGGGAAATATAGTCCCATCACGTTGATACACACGGGCATTTGAGCTTCCTCGTGTACAAAGTGAACTACAATCCCTAAACGCTGCGACAGTTTTAATATAAGATGACATTTTTAGTTGTTATTGGAAATGTAGTTCATTAAGAAGAAGGGGGTGTTGATAGTGAGTGTGGCAGCAACGGATTCGAACTACAACTCCCAGAGTCTACGTCATGGCCCCTCCTCTTCACTCTCTGCTCCCTCCCTCCGTCGCCCCTGTTTTGTTGTTTGGCTAAAGATGGCGTTAGCGGCTATTACAGGCGATTGCATTTTGTTTCACCCAAATTATTCGATCAGTAGTAACAACACGTTGATCAACACGAGCTTTGATTCGTCCTTGAATGTGTGAAAGCAGGGTTTATTGAGAATAAGGCTCGTCCAGTGTGTGGTATTACGCTTGGTTGGCCTTCTCAAGCTGTAGGCCTGTTTTTCAGGGAGTGGACCGAAGCTGCTGGAACTCCATCTCCCATCAGCGCGTGCGGCGTCAGGTGGTACGACTTCTCTTCTAAATGGTATCTGTAGTTTTTTCACCACAACAGGAAGTTAAATTTTTGTTGGAAACTTAAAAAAAATGTGAAAGAAACTGAAAATTCACAAGCTAGGTAGTGTTTTAAAGAACCAGGAAGTGTGAGTGTTTGACTGTAAACACACAGTGATGCTTCACAGTGTGTGTGACACCTGTCTACACTGAGAGGAACACACTTAGACTACTGAACTAGTACCTGCAAGATGTCTGTGTCACCTGTTCAGAGTGACTTGAAGCAATCTCGAGGATCCCCATCATCTCCAGAGTCCTCTCTGACCTGGTGCTTGGCTCACCTCCCCAAACCCAAATCAGGGTCTGATCTTCAAGGGCATGGGAAGTCTGACTCTGGTGGTGGCAAAGACATTGAGAAGAGGTCCAGAGTCACTCAGTGGAGAGCCCTGGTTGCTATTAGGACACAGCACATCAAAGGTGATAAGACTGGCATTGCCAGATTTAGGACTCAAGGTGGTCTCCCTCCCCTGTTGGACCTTCTCAAAGACCCGGAGTGCTCCAAGAAAACGCTGGACCTGGCTCTCAGCATCCTGGCAAACTGTTGCACAGAGCTGCAGACACGGATCGAGGTGAGAACTACAGGATTTTTTTTTTTTTTTAACTTGCATCTTTATTTGGAGTGGACAGGTAGATACAACAGTATAGCAACATTAGTAAAAGTAAAAACAAAAGTCCTTCCAGTTTTGTTTGTTTTGAGTCCAGAAAAACCACAACAACCGCCATCCTGGAATCCTGGAGTCCATTTATAGTGTCCACACTTCTCTGATCACTTACATTTCCCAGCAATTGTGAAAAAGAAACAATAATAGTGGATACACAATGACCTCTTATGGACAGCCCTGACAATTTGCTCGGGAAAAACTCTGCCAGATAAGGCTCATTTATTCACTTAATTAAAGATGGAACAGTTTACATGGAACTATGAACAAGAACCAGGGTGGTCACCTGCCGCTGCTGTCAAAAAAATGGTCAATAACCACAAATGAAATGGTTAAATTACAAAACATTGTTACCAGTGAGATCAAACAAAATCTGCTCTTTTTGGGGGTAACAAATAGAATCCAGTTGTTCCAAATTTGGTCAACTGTGTCCATTTGGATTCTTAATTGACAGGTCAATTATTCCATCCTAAATATCTCAAGAGTTATTCCAATCCAATCATCCAGGGAAGGCTGAATCAGGCTTAACCATCTCATTGTAATTGTTTTCTTACTTGCCACCAAGAGTAATTATAGCAGCTTTATCTGAGAACTACAGGATTTACTGAAAACCTACAGAACAGTATTTTTACTAAACCACCCATTCTGAATGCTAACATTGAAAACATCTTCCTCTTACAGATCCGTAAGCATGACGGGATAAGCATCATAGGTAAGTAGTTATTCACATTCTTATAAGGACATAATTCTTAGAATAAACACTTTGTATTCTCACAATGTATGATGGGTAATCTTTAAAAAAAAACCTCTGACTGTTTCAGTGGACATTCTGAAGAGAAATGTGGCGCTGGTGACCGTCCAGAACAGAGCGGCCCGGGCTTTAGGAAACTTGGCCATGGATCCTGAGAGTGCTGCACTCATCCACTCAGCCGGTACGTCTGAAACGCCGGCCTGTCTCAAAACAACATTTGTCTAATAGCTGGCAGATTGGCAGCTGGTTCAAATTGTACAGTGAAAGGAGCAGATGATTGAAGTAGTTGTATTTATTTAGTTGATTACCTGAATGTTAGTCAAATGGTAGTCATTTTTCTTTCTTTGTTTTGCAGGTAGTGTTCCCCTCCTCCTCCTCTGTGTATCTCTGTCCTCTGGCCCTTCATCCCCCACGGCTGCTCCACCCAAAGAACCCTGTCCCAAACTGGAGTGTGCTCAGTCAGCTGCCCGAGCCCTCCTCTACCTCTCAGATACGCCCTCTAACCGCCTGTCACTGCTTACCCAAGGGACCTTCTCTTCCCTCGCCCCTCTTATTGCACCAGAATACCCCCAGGGTTTGAGGCGAGTGGCGCTCAGGACCCTCCACGAGCTGACCAGAGGCTGTGGCGTCGAATGTGCCAGGGCGGTGTCCCGCTCAGGAGTCCTTTCCCAGCTTGGCTTCATGGTCTCCGAAGAGCCTGATAAACCTTTTGAGGAGCTGGCACTGAAAACCCTGGCTAACATGTGTACCCAAGGCTGCCTGAGGCCCCTCGTGGGGTCACTGGGGGTCATTCAGAAGTTCACAGAGGAGGTCAAAAAGGACCCACTTAAGTCTGGAGTCTTCTTCAAGGTGCTGTGCTTGTGCTGCAAGGAGGCGGTTAACCGTGCCAAGGTGAAGGAGAGTGGTGGATTAGAGGTGCTGGTCAGCTTCCTGTCTGCCCATCAGAGTCATCCCCTCTCCCGACTCGCCATCCTGGCCTGTGTGGACTTTGTGTTTGATGAATCTGCTATGGAGCAGCTGCAAGAGTTAGGGCTGGTCCCTCTTCTTGTTGCACGGCTAGTTGAGCTTAGCAGAGGTGAGGAACAATCTGCTGAGAAGATGGATGTTAACCTCTCCTCCAGCATGTCTCCAACGGAGCTCCTCCCCTCGTCCTGTCTGGAGTCTTTTGACTTCCCTCCTCCTGAGGGCTACAAGAAGGAAGAAGCTGCTAAAGAGCAAGGTCTGTGTTCATCAAGCTTTTTGAGTCTCAGGTCCTGGTTGATGTCTGAGGGACTGATCTCCTCAGAGGGAGACCTTCTGGACTCCCCTGGTGGTGAAGGGGAATGGGGGAATCTTCAGATCTCTGCGTCTTCATCCCCTCAAACTTCCTCCCCAAACGCTGATCTCCTTTCCTCTCTTAAGAATGTACCTTCCTCCAGTCCTGCTGCCTCCTCCGTTCCTAAAAAAGTGTCATCTTCAGCCAAACCAGCTCCTTTAAGTCCTCAACCTTGCAGTGCCCCAACACCACCACCACAGCCCAGTTCCTCCACCATCTCCTCTCCCACTAAAATAACTCCAACACCAGTTTCTCCGTCAAAGTTCTCCTCCCCTCACAGGAGGAGGCAGCGTGCTCAGTCTGCAACAAGTCTGACTAAGTTCAACCTGGATACCCCTCCTCCTGCGTCCCTCACTCAGGCTTACCAGCACCCTTACCACCCTGAACCCTGGACCCCAGAGTCGCCCATCCTCCTGCTGCTGTCCCGCTTCTCCCACGCCACCGACCCAAGCGCTGCTTTGGTCAGCTCGGGCGCCATGTCCGGCTTGCTCTGCTACCTCACCCGGCACCAGGACCCCAGCAGCAGGTGCCTCCGAATGCTCTGCCGCCTTAGCTGCAACCCAAACTGTTTGCAGGCGCTGGTCCGGACCGGCTCGGTTGCACTGATTCATCACCAGCTCTGCCAAAGAGAGAGAGGATCAGAGGGAGAGGAGAGGCAGACGAGCAGAGTGAAAGCCAAAGTCAGACAACTTGGTAAGACGCAGAGATTTGAGTCACCTTATTATTTAAGTACAGCTGTGAAGTCAAATGTGTTAACACTGCATTAAAATGAGTAGTGAGGTCATTGTTGGGTAAATTGTTAATCTTTCTGACTTGGTGTTTATCATACTCATTGTGATTCAGGCTCTTATCTGACTGTCAAACATGAACCCTAATATAACACAGTGTTGGATATTTTTATTGTTTATGTAATAACAAGAATTGATGAATCTTCATGAACTGTCTCTGCAGGTGTTGCTCTTCTCAATAATCTGCGTGTCCAGTGTGAGTCTGGATTTGGGTCTGGGGTTCTGGCCCATGTGATGCTGTCAGGCTCTGAGTCAGACAAGATGAACTGTGCGCTGTCTCTGCCGTTGATTAACAGGTGAGTGGAGTTTAATGGGTATTCCTTTATTCAGATCTGCCACTAACGCAGCAGCAACTCTTCCTGGGGTCCACATAAAACAAACATAACATACAAAATATACATGAAATACAAGAACAGAAAAAGCTATGTATGTAAGGGTATGTGTAATGACTTCTGTAGCTTTAAGGGTTTAGTTAAAATCATTATTTTTAAATTTTGTTTATTGATTGTTTTTGTTTTTTGCTAACAGCAACAAGTCCCTGTTGAAGAAACTTCTTCTGGACAGCGGCGGTCTGCTCTTGGCTCTACAGCCGCTCTGTTATGATGAACATGATGAGGATGAAGAGCACCCGGCTGAATGTGGCAAGCTGCCTTCTGATTGGTTGAGTTCACCACATTTAGGCCTGACTTCTCAGCTCCACTCGCTCTACTTCTCCCTCCTGATCGGATGTCTGTCCACCCTGATGAGTGGCACCAAAATTGAACTTGACAAAAAACACATAAGTCCAGTTACACCTGTCAGTAACAGTGACAGAGATTCACCCCCTCCCTCCAAAAAACCTCGCCTGGCTCACACCTGTCCTTACGGAGGCTCGAACTTTGACCTCCTCTTGCTGCTAGATGACGGGACTCAGGTCCCTGCAAGCAGAGAGGCTGTAGCCGGGGCCGAGGGAACAGACAGGGTCGGGTCTGAGTACTTCAGGGCTCTGTTGAGAGGTGGATTTGGAGAAGCTCAGGGTAATGCAAAGGGTCCCATTTGCATTAAAGATGTCAGTGCAGGAATGCTGCTACCTGTGCTGCATTACCTGCATGGATGTCGCCTTAGCAAGGACACAGAAACAAGGGAAGGAGAGAAAGGAGAAAGGTGTCAGGTTTTGGACACAATAGTCCGAGAAGGTTTGGGGATCTCCCAAAAAGAGACACATGACCGATCAGCTGAAGACTTTGCTTTTGAGAAAAGATCTTTCGGTGAGATGATGATGGGTGCGTGCAGATTTTTGGTGACTGAGCTGCAGAGAGAGCTGGAGGATCTGTGTGTGTCTCTCCTCCTGTCCTGTTCCACCACAGCTTCTAGTAGAGCTGCAGCAGTTCTCAAAGAGGAAAACACTGAAAAACCTGCTTCCAAAACAGACCAAGACTGCCTCGAGTCTGCTGAGGAGGAGAACCTGGCAAATCGAACATCTGAGTTGGAGTTGACTGGTTGTGAAGTGCAATCTGAAAATCAAACAGGACAGGGGGAGAAACTAAACAGCTCAACACATCAGACAGAGAATCAAACGTCTTCATCTGTAGGCCATAAGACAATCAAAACTGTGTCTACATCGAGTGTCTGTTCATCGGCTGCAAACAAATCACCCGTTCAAGAGAAGCCCGGGTTAGAACCAAAGAACTTGATGAAAAGTTCAGTGCAGCTGTCCAAACCAGCAGCTCAGGACTCCACTTCCTCTTCAGCAGCCAGTACAAGAGGTGAGGCCCTGGCTGCCCTCCTCCCCCAGCTGTACTGGTTTTCCCAGCGGTACAGCTACCCAGCACTGGGTCGGGCCTGCCTGTCTCTACTGCTCGGCTGTCAGGACTGTCCTCGGCCTTTCTTGTCCTCCACCCTCACTGGAGATTGCCTTCGCCGGCTTGCCAGAGAGTCTGACTGTACACAGAGTCTGAAAAAGGACCTGTTATATCTGGCCACAGCTGCTCTGAGCTGAGCGAGGAGGGATGAAGGCACGAGTTCGGAGAGCACAGATTTAGTGTCCTCTGGAAAAGTTGCAACATCAGCACGATTACCTCAAAAACAGGCTGCATGAATTTCATCAGCAAACTACTTTAGACTCTTTTTTTTCAAAGACTGGAAGCATACATTTCTCTTAAGTTTTCATGTACCCTGATATGAACTGTAGCCTGTCCCAGTATGACTTAATGTATCACTTACTTTTGTCCAATCAGCTTTTGATTACATGTGTCATGTAATTTTTTTTCTTTATTAGGGAACCCGAGCAAATGTCTGCGACGCATTTGACAAATGTCATTGAACTGGGAGTACTGGAGGGCTGGTTGTTTATTTTGTACATAGAGATGATATGAATAAGCAGATATACTGTGTATAGACAGATTCAAACTGTCACATATTCATTTATGCCACTAAATATATTGCTGAAAACTTCTTGGCTTCGTTTTATTTTTGTTAGATTGTGAGTTTATGTGAAGGGAAGAGTGAGGGGAAGAGGGAGCGCGAGATTGACACGGCGTCTGCAGTGATGCGGACGCTGTACCGGTCTGTTGTGGTGAAGAGAGAGCAGAGCCAGAAGGCAAATCTCTCAAGTTACCGGTCAATCTACGTTCCAACCCTCACCTATGGTCACAAGCTGTGGGTAGTGACCGAAAGAACGAGATCGCGAATACAAGCGGCCAAAATGAGCTTTCTCCACAAGGTGTCTGGGCTCAGCCTTAGAGAGAGGGTCAGGAGCTCAGACATCAGGTGGTTTGGGCATCTGGTCAGGATGCCTCCCGGACGTCTCCCTGGGGAGGTGTTTCGGGTCTGTCCATCTTGGAGGAGGCCACGTGGAAGACCCAGGACACGCTGGTGAGATTATATCTCTCAGCTGGCCTGGGAACGCCTCGGTATCCTCCCTGAAGAGCTGGTGGAAGTGGTCGGGGAGGGGAATGTCTGGGCTTCCCTGCTGAGACTGCTGCCCCTGCGACCCGGACCTGGATCTGGATCCGGATAAGCGGAAGAAGATGGTATGGTATGGTGTGTGAGCATAGTGTGTGAATTTATGCAGGTTACAGGTTACTAGTGATGTTACGAGATGTGCCGAGGCTTCGAAGCGTGTGTAGAGTAATGGAGGGGGCGTTTCCGTGAAGCACGTATCGAAGCCTCGCTGCCCGGCTGTACCACGTGAGTGCTTTGGCAAGTGGTCTGAAGATTTAGGAGGGAGGAGAGGAGGACAGGTAAGACGGAGCCAGCTAGAAAGAGGGGAATGAGGTCCGGACCTGTTGTGACCCTGGTGCGGTCTTGGCCTAATGGTTAAGTGCACGCCCATGAAACATTAGGCCCAGGTTTGAGTCGAACTTGTGGCTTTTTAATTGCATTTTTTTCCTCACTCTCTCCCAGTTTCTACACTGTCCTCTCCTCTATAAATAAAAGGTGTCAAAGCCCCAAAAATATGACTTAAAAAAGATGTGTGGTAACATTTTGATTTGATAACACAAGCATATAGTTCCACAATCACTTTTACTGTCCTCTGCCTGCTTATGCCAATGCCATTTTCCTAAAGTGACAGAAAAATATAATTACACAACCTGCCATATCATATGATACTAACATTTTGGGAAAAATGTACACACACAGAATACATTCAAAACTATTTTATCATACAAATATATGATCATTTATGTACAGAAATTATTTTGTAAGAGATTTTTTTGTAATTCATAGTCATTCCCATAGCAGACAAACATTCAATGCATCACACATTATGTGGATTAGATCCAGCTGCCTGTGATTATACACCTGGCCAGTAGGTGGTTTCGTGTGTACATCATGGTGTACATGAAGCTTCGAGAAATGAACCCTTTCTCGAACCAATTGGCTCAAGTGGTTCGATGCCTCATGAGGCTTCATCTCTCCATCACTACAGGTAACCCATAAAGGCGACTTTTTTTTTTTTTACAACGCAGCAGAGTAAAAAAAACAAAAACCGTTGGTAGTTCACGTGACGTCACATACTTATCGACACGCCCCCTTGTGGGCAAAAAAAGGCTTCATGCTCCTACATACTATGAGGACGTTATATGACTTCTACCAAAAATAAAAGCCTGACAGTTGTTGTTTAAGTGGATGCGCTAACCGAAAGAGAAGACAAGCCCGGGTTGTGTCTTTTAAAGAATCCGGTCTGAGAAGGAAAATCCTGACAGTTGCTATTAGCTGAATGGCAACTGTCAACGTTTCCACGTCTTTGAGCGAACATTTCACCGATGGTAAGTTGAAGTAAACATTTTTTATATTAATTAATGTATGTTTAGTTAATATAGTACTTGTTTTGACGTGGTTTGTGTTCGTGGACAAATATAAACAACTTCAACTGTATCTTGCTAACACCATCGCAAACTAGCTAACAGTAGTAACGGTAGCTTACAAATTCGAACGTTAGCTTCTTCTAGAAAGCTGCACTTTGTCACCACCTTGAGGGAGCGGTCAGTGCTAATATTAACTGTTAGAAAGTCAAATTACTTAAATACTCTGGTTATGTTTTTGCACATCCATACATCAATTTCATGTGTTATGTTAAAAGTAGAAATACATATAAGTGAGCTGTCCTGATAGTGTGCAGAGATATACTGTGTTTTAAGAGCCTTAAGTGGACGGTACCTTTGCTCTGTCTAAAGCAGAACATAACTTATGGTCTGTGTAAGAACTCCAGCTGTATTGTCTTAACCCTGTAAAGCATGAACCATCAAATAATTGCCAGAAAATTCGAATTATTTGAAAATTGAGTGTTTATTAAACCTTCTCACGAATATTTTTTAAAAAGAATTTAAATAGCAATTTTCATATATGAGTTTTAATTTGTATCATATTTGATACATCACGAATTTTGGTGCAATTTTTTTGCTCAAAGATTCTTATTTTTTTAAACAAACTAAAACAGATAAAAACGTTTTTTTTTTAGCCCATTAAAATTTGAGTTTCCTTCTAATTTTTACCCAAGTAATTTCAAACCTAGAAATTATGCACAACAACCTCATACCTATTTGGTAGCAAAAAAAACCTAATTTATTGGATATTTATTCTCTGAATTGTTCAATTTTTAGTGGAAATCAATGAGCAAAAGACAATTATTTACTAGGGAGCCATTGTAACATTCAACCACTCATCTATCATCATGATACAGCAGGTTGCATATATAAAAATACAATATACGTTCTAAATATCTCAATGTGTACTCTAAATATACCTCATTATGTCATTTAAACATGTTATTAAATAATAAAAAGACTGTATGTTGTCTTATGGAATGCATAATGTAGGAAATTTAATACAATTATGATAGACAGGTCTGCAAATAAATACCTGCCGTATCAATTTTGATACACACATTTTTAACATGATTTGACTATAAATTAAGTCATGAAATTCTAATTAGTTTTACATTGCATCAATCCAGTTTCATTTCCTCTTGAAGTTTCAGGAACAATTTGTAAGTCTTTGAAAACCCTCGAGTGGGTTTCTGATCCACAGCTGCCATGTTGGATGTCTCAAGTGATGTCCTTCTGCTGCATGAATTACTCACACCTGGTGGATTATCCATGCACTGCATGTGTCTGATTTTATACGTCAGGTTTTCTGATGATGTAGAGGTCTCGAAAACTGATGTATCAAATATGATACGCTTGGCTTTATTGGGTTAACAGTGGAGCTGTGATGACTGGTATCTAGTACTGTATTTATTAATATTGCTAAATACTTCATACAGGCCCACTTAAAAAAACAATACAATCCTGAAACAGAATTTGATGTTTACACTCAGATTGCTGCGTTGCTTCTCATGGTTTCAGATGTGACAGACACTTCTTTGTTCCTATTTTTCTTCTTTTGACCAAATAAGGCGATTTCACACTTTTAGCAAAAATGACTCAAACACAAGTTAAAGGCCCTGTGAGGAGTTTTGAACTGGCTGAGAAACAGGCTGAAAATGATACTGATGCCTCTTTATGACCTTCAATAGCAAACGAGACCATCAGCAGCAACACTGACACCTTCTCTGTTGTCATTTTTAATGCCTGAAACCGCCCTGAGGGGGTAGGTGTCAGACCAGATGATGGACATCTCGCTTCAGAAACAGCCTTTATTTGACTGTTTTCATGGAAAAGAATCACATTGCCTGATAAAGTTGACTGTTAAAAGACAACAGGATGAGGTTTTTGTTGAAAACACTATTTTTGCATGTATAGGACAAGAGATAAGAGGTATCACTTTGTCCACAAGGGGGCGCCAGAATCGATACAAAACAAAAGTTCCTCACAGCAGCTTTAACAATGCATTTGTTTAGAGCTAGTTTCCATGAGGAATTAATACACATTTGGGTAACTGTATGACAGCAGAGCCAGGGCACAATGGAATTATCTTTTTAGGCTTTTGCTTCACTGATGATACTTGCCTGAAGGATTAACTAGCTGTGGTTTGAAGTGTGTTTTATAGATACTAGAGGAAAAATATATACTTTACCAGCTTTCTATTAATTCTGTAAAGCTTTCATATTCAGAATTTGAACAATTCTGACTTTGGGATTGAGTTAGTATGTAAAGACACCATAAAGGAGAGTACTGCACTCTCCTGCGACACTGAAAAGAGAACAACCAGATGTATAAGTTGCAAAGAAAAGTTTAGATATGCCATTCAATTAAAAACTTCTCTGAGTTGCACAGAAGAAACTATACTCATCATAATTGAACACAAGATATATTTATTTCTGATTATGTGCATTGCTTTATTGGCGCTGCCTCTTGGCCCCGTAATCAGAGTAGTTCAGCCAAGGTCTCTGCAGACTGAGAAATGTGACTGATCCTCTCAGTGATCGTGGCTTTCGTAACCATCGGGCAGAGGGTTGGTGTGAGGGTTGTGGAACAGTGAGTGGTTTCCCTCTCCCCAGGGAAATCTCTAAAAATAAAAACACAAATACAATCAGTGTGGGGGACAAATAAAGAAAGTGTATTAGAGTGAATTAAGGCAGTCTGAGACTCACCTTGGTGCGAATACGCAGGTGAGAATACGGCACAAATTCTGGCTGCTCATGTGAGTGCGCTTGTGCCTTCATGTAGGCGTTTGCAATGCAGACAGCAACACCAGGGATGGCCAACACAAAGGTGAGGATCTTCCAGGTCCTTGCTGTAAAACACCAAGTGGAGTGTATGAGCACTAAACATAAATCAAAGTAGCTGTGTGTCTGCAGAGTGCATATCAATAACACAATCACTGATGAATGTGCAGGATGGCTGCCAGCTCTGCCAGCTCTCAGTTAATGTTCAACAAAAAGCTTCTGCTATACGTGCCTCAGATTTGCAGTTGCACAAAAGAAGCTTTGAAGACACACATTGACGCATTTTATTGCATTTAGTTAAGAGTTATATTAAAGACACACTGACCTCCACCCTCATGGCTTGAGTGTGACGCAGCGGCAAGCACTCGACGTGCAGCCAAGGCAGCTGGAGACAGAGACATCTGTGGAAAGAGAAAGATTTATACATTTAAAGAATATTTAATATCATGCAACAGGGTAATAATTTAAGAAACACAATGACCTCAGTTTATTCTCCTTTTTGTTTTTGAGTCATGTTGAAATAATGAGTCGATAAAGCAAACTTCAAGGCTGTCTTTTTTTAGCATATTTTCTCAGAAATGAAAAAGTAATTCTCAAAACAAATCTGTCATGTTGCTATCGAGGACTAAACAGCAGGCAGGATAGGGGCCTACTAGTTCAGCTGTTTATCAGAAGTCATAGTCACCATGCTGCCTCTAAAAATATAAAAGAATCAGGTGAAACTTACTGCTCTTGCAGCTGACAATAACCGATATGTGTCGATTTTCTGCAGTATTTCCTCAGAACGTTTTGCTGATTATATTTTCTCCTCCTTCCTGGTTGTTTGTCCTTCAGTCTGTCCTGATCTGAACTCAGTCTGTCTGAAACTCCTCCCCATTACAATCTGTCTCTGTGCCAAGGAACTTAGTTTATATTTGGGCAAGAGCAAAGGCGGGCTGATATGTGACGAAGAGGACAAGGATCAGGGAGGTGGGGTGTGTTTTGCTGCTGTGAGGGACTTAAAGCCCAAATTAGAGACTGAAATGAGGGAAAATAGGTGAAGCAATAGAGCTGAAGACAATCTTTGAGCTTGCTTTCACTTTCTGTTACAAGGAGGTTGCAGCACTGAGGAGCAGACTGCACAGTATTTGTTGTTCACTAAAAGCACTTGTTGCTCTCTTGTGGTGCACACACACCCAGTTTCTGTATATTTATTGAGTGTATTATTATCTATTCAACCCATTTGAATAGTCCTCCTAAAGACTGAACAAACACTGATACCCTGATGTAAACAAATAAGCTACTGTTAATACCATAATGGTTACTTGACATCTGTTCTTCTCTTCAGACAGTTTTCACACTGACTTATCACAATATAGTTTGAAGATTTGTATTTTAACTTATTTCAATAAGGGTCTTGTGTAATCATAAGAAACTGTGTCATCATAGCGCTTTCATATAGTTGAAAAACTTGCAAGCGTGTACAGAAAACAGCACAATAAATCATATAAATCTAACAAGCACAGAGTAATCTCCTGTATTAGCTCATAAACAATGTTAAAACCTGTCAGCTAATGTCAGTCCCAAGAGTCAGAACAAAGCAGCATTTTGATATTATGCAGCACTGACCTGGAATAACCTCCCAGATAATATTAGACAGACCTCGACTCTGATCACTTTAAAGTCCAGACCAAAAAAATTCCTCTTTCATGCTGCTTAGACTGCTCACTAATGGATGCAAACTTATTTTAAACCTTAGTTTTAATTCTTTAATTACAAACGTTTAACATATTTAATAAACGTTAAGGATTTTCTGAGTTTTAATGAAATATTTCAACTAATTTTACTTTCTTTCTCTCTTGATCTTATATTTTAAAATATGTTATGTTTTCATGCTTATGTTTGTTTGTTGTTTTAAATTGGCTATTTTCTGACAAGGTATGGCCTCATGGAATTAACCTGAGATTGGATCTGTTAGATGTTTGGCATACGGGCACCCTGCAGGGGGTGTCAAGAGCTCTGAGCCAGCTTTGGGCTTCGACTCGACGCAGAAAAAATTAAATGTGTGAGTCTTAATCCTTGGGAAGAAGTTCTGAGATAAATCGAATGATTAAAGGGTTAATTTTGGTTAAGACAAGGTCAACTGTGATTCTGTGTCTGCATGGACAGTAAGACTCTGCAAGTTACAGACTTCAGAGCAGTGAAGGGGGCTGATCATTTAGAATAATCCCTCCTAAATTAAAATAATTAATAAGACCCAACACTGCTTAGTACGTTAAGTTACATAAGTACAGAGAGAGAGAGTAGATCAAACATAACTCTTTGTATGACTGTTACTTTATAAATAAACTTGCCTTGCCTTTATATTACTTTATGCTCATTATTCCACCTGAAGTGTGCTCAAGAGTTGTCCAGTATAAGCTTGAAATGAGAACTCAAAACTGTATTCAGTAAACCTTCAGTAAAATAATACCAATGACAGCAGATTTGTTTACAAATGACAGAAGGTTTATTTTTAACTTTAAACAGATTGTCCACTAGGTGGCGTAGATTAGTTGTTGTGAGGACGCTGTCCTTAAACACACTTTGAACTCCTGTCTCATATTTGTTAATCACAGGTTAATTTCTGCCCTGAGATTCTTTTTTTAGTAAAGTAAACTGCTTTGAACATAGATGTGATTTGTGTTAATAGAGGTGTGTCATACTTTTTAATTTCAGCTGACTTATTTGCATATTATTCTAACATAAAAAACTCTTCAGAATTAGGCATATTTTCATTCTCTGAGAGGTGCATCATCCCTTTTGATGAGTGTAAATCCTCACTTGTCACACTGCTCCTTCTGAATGTGTATAGGCTACTTCATCTCTGTCTGGGCGGCTTCAGGCTGTAATGCAAACACCTGCTTGAGCCAGCGGTGATGTCAGACGGTAATACAAGCAGCCAGTCTGAATGTCTGGCTCTTTGAGGGCAGATGTTAAACACCATCTCAGCTCTGAAGACGCCATGCATAGACATGCACAGACTGACAGACACCTGGAACCAGGCATTTGATGCAGGTGTGCTGCTGGAGCTTCTCAGGCCAAAACTGCAGCGTCCTCAACCTGCAGATGTGTTACAAAGATCATGGCTCATTGATCATGTTTATAGGGTGGCTATATTCCTCTAATATTATGCTCACAGCAGGACATTCAAACGCTGATAAAAATGTGAAACTTTTATGCTCCAGGCTGAAAATCATCTGTCTCATCCAAGCTGCAACCTCTGCTCTCAAAATATGAAGCCCATGCTTAAGTGTTATAAACTGCAGTTCATCGAGTGTCCACTAGAGGCTGGCTGCAGAAACACCGGAAACCACATACACACCCATTGACAAAAGACAATCTTTGCAGCAGAAATAAACACGTTTACAGCCTGGTTCAAAAAACGTCTTCAGTCTTTCGCACACACTGTAAGGGGTGAATTTTTTTCTAATGCAACGGCTCAGAAGATATTAAGATTACAAGTTTTGCCCATTTAAGGACATGACTGACTTGATTGACAGGCGGGAACACTGTAGCTGTTCGCCAGGAAGCTTAAAGCCCGCCTCTTTACCTCTCACTAGCTCGACAGAAGTCTGAGTTCAGCATTTCCAATATGGCTCCCACCCACGATTGACGTTGGATGTGTGACGTTATGGATACTATGTCCATTATTTATGCAGTCTGTGGTCATTTATGGCCCTCATTTAACTGCATCTCAGTTGTTCAGCCACTTAAAAGACATTTAGCGGGCGCAGATTTGGCCTACTGGTTAAGTTGCGCACCCATGTAGCGGACGGCTCGGGTCCAAATCCAGCCTGTGGCTCCCTTCCCGCATGTCATGCCCCCACTCTCTCCCAGTTTCCTACACTATCCACTGTCCTCTCCGCTATCAATAAGGGGGTAAAAGCCCCAAAAATATAATAAAAAAAATAAAAAAAGACATTTAGCAGGGAAATATGGTGGTAAATTTGGCCAGATGGTCAAAACACACCCTGCTCTACAGGCCTATCATCATTTCACAGTATGCTTCCAGTGCTGATGGCTTTTCTGTTGCCATGATGGAAAGAAACAGAAACACCATTAATACATTTTCTACCTGAAGCTCGTGAAAAACAACATTTTAATCATAGAGTTTGAGTTTACACACACCAGCCAGAGGAAGCACTGTAGACTCAACAGAGCAAAACACACACACACACACACACACACACACACACACACACACACACACACACACACACACACACACACACACACACACACACACACACACACACACAGGTAAACCTCCACTAACATTGAGCACACACTCGGTTAGCTTCTGTGTTTTCCAAAAGCACCAGACTTTTGTTCCTGACTCAACCTCCTTGTAATTAGTTTGACACCACTCACACAAATTATAAATCTACCTTCATAAGTCACCCTAATGTGTGGGCAAACTGTGTTATGCAAACAGAAAGGCGTGTAAACACCCACTACTGTCTTCAAATGTCTCTCTGTCTGTGTATGTTTCATGCCCAGACAAGTGTGGATAGTGTGCAATGCAGTAAGTGTGTGTGATGTTGGACAGAGGTGAAAGCAGCCTGTGTCAGTCTGTACTCCCAGTCTGTCCCAAATCTTTTGAGTCTGTCTTTTTTTTTTCCGGGCACTTAGCAACCATACTCGTGAGTTCATCTCAGAGCTCACATCAAAGCACTTCATCACTTCTCATGCAAAGCAGTTCTGGATGTGATATGAGGGATTTTAAGTTGGAATCAGGCTTGGAATAAAAGGTGCTTTGCCTTTTGCATGTGTATATCTGAGCTTACTGCTAAAGTGGATGCTAGTATCTGAATCTTGTTTCTGCAGTTGAGTACTTTAAGGAGAACACACTGTCCATCACATCAGCAGCACTTGCACAGACACAGTGGATGGAAAACAAACCTTATAAAGCAAGAGATCTTTAACTTTAGATGTATCGTAAACACCTGAAACATCTGCATGAGGAGTCTGCCAGCCCCATTGCTCTGTAGGTCTTTGTCTTTGTGTTCTTCCACTAATGTGTACACGCTACACGGAGCTGAACGCTAATATTAAGCCCCCTAGGGGTGGAGCACAGAGTCTAACAAGGTGGAAAAAGAGGAGAATAAACACCACTGTTCCCGTCACTTGCCAAGGAAAAAGAATTTTACCGAAAATGAGAGAATTTTTTTTTTTTTGTTGAAACAGCTTTCTCAGGAGGGAAAGTGGAACAAGCATTTGTAAGGTGACTGAGTAGTTCTCTCTGTGAATGTAGACACAGGGGGGTGAGATACTTCTTTGTTGATTGGTGGTTGATTGGAGGTGGATTGCTGACACTAACTGCAGAGAATCTCAGGACAGAGTGAAGTTTTGATATAAACAGTAGTACCACTTGGTTTGGTTTGTTGACGACAAAGAGCAGCTCAAAAGAAGCGCTTTGATCATGAATAGTTTCTCAATAGTTTCCTTGCCGCAGCTTTCTAGAATTGAAATGCACAACATCTAAAAACCCGATCCAACGCTTTACTTAACCAGTACACCTCATATCAGATATGCTGAAGATATTTACCTTGAGGGTGATACTGCACACCTTGGGGCAGCAGTAGCTCAGTCCTTAGGGACTTGGCTTGGGAACCGAAGGGTCACCGATTCGAGTCCCAGTATGGACAAAGTTTGGCAAGTGGACTGGTGGCTGGAGAGGTGCTGGTTCACTTGCCTGGGCACTGCCAAGGTGTCCTTGAGCAAGGCACCGAACCCCCAACTGCTTGGGGTGCACTGGTTGATAGCAGTATCCTCACTCTGACATCTCTCCCTAAGTGCATGTCCACTGCATGTGTGCATGATTGTATGTATATACCAAAAACTGTGTGTAGCATGAACGAAAAATAACACGAGTGAAAAAATTGAATTCCCCTGGGGATTAATAAAGTACGTTTCTTTCTTTCTTTCTTTTGTAAATCGTAGGCCATAGGTATACTATGGTATAGTATGGCCAATTTCAGAATCCCTCCAGTATTGTCAGATGAATTTAAAGCCTCTGGGGACAATGGACAATGTTTCAAGACTTGTGGTGTAACCAGTGGTTATCCTTTAAGGACTTCAGGCTACAACTTCCTTTTCCATGTGTCCTTCGATGCTTTAAGTCAGACTCGCAACTTCATAAGACGAGAATAGAGCTGGTGTTAAGAGACCACATCAAGGAGCTGATTTCCACCGGCCCTTGCCTGCAGATATCCGAGAAAAAAGATTGAGTGGAGCTAAATTGTTATAGATGACAGTCTACGGGAGCCATGATTGCAAAACTGCAGATTGCTTTCCTCCTCCTGTGCTTTCCACATGGACTGTGTTTCTAAATCCCACCAAAGCTTGCAGAAACACTAGTGGATAATCCTGTTCATACTGCAAACTCAAACCAGAATGCTGGCACTAATATTAGTGTTGCATGATCTTCATCTTCAAACACATACACTACCAGTCAAAAGTTTGGACACACCTTCTCATTCAAGGGTTTGTATTTATTCTAATTATTGTAAACACTGTAAATTAATACCAAAGACATCAAAACTATGAAAGAACATATATGGAATTATTAAATTCACAAAAAAGTGTTAAACAAAGCAGAATATGTTTTATATTTTAGATTCTGTAAAGTAGCCCCCTTTTTTCCTTCATGACAGCTTTGCACACTCTTGGTATTCTCTCAGTCTGCTTCATGAAGTGGTCTCCTGGAATGGTTTCTAATTAACATGAGCCTTGTCAAGAGTTCATTTGTAGAAGGACTTGCCTTCTTAATGTGTTTGAGACCATCAGTTGTGTTGTTCAGAGGTAGGGTTAGTACACAATGGATAGCCCTATTCGACTACTGTTGTAATCCAGATTATGGTAAAAGTAGATTATTTCATAGTTTTGATGTCTTCAGTATTAATATACGATGTTGAAAATAATTAAAATAACTAAAAACCATTGCATGAGAAGGTGTGTCCAAACTTTTGACTGGTAGTGTATGTTTAAATGAAACTAAGAACATTATCTGATATCTGACATGTAATCATAAACCTGAGGGAACCAGCCAGAGGATGAGATGGAGACGTACATTTCTTCCTTTTCATCCATAAAGGACGTGTGAGGACAGCACACACTCACAGAATATGACTTTTATGTATATACTGGGAAACACAGAGTTTACGACTTACCACAGTGAAACTGCCATCCAGATGTGTCTCCACAGACACTGCCTTTCATTTTCACACGGCTGAGTGATCCAACAAACCTACATCACCGTTGTCTTACCTCTGCAGCTCTGAAGCTTTGACACCTCAGTATATAAAATCTGATACGCTCCATATGGATCATTCTTTTGTCTTCATTTGGGACCTTTGAGAAATGCAGATGGACAAATGTTTACAGATGAATCATGGGTGAAGGAGTGATGAGTCAGACGTGGATTATATTACTGTCTTATGCTCGGTACCACCAGGGGAGTCGATGTGGTGGTCCGCACATGTGACACCAGTTTTCCTCAGGTAGCATAAATAACCGGCTCCATTCACCGTCATATGTGGTTCTCCAGTCAGACATTTGCATTGAGTGCTAATGTACCTGAGGACGGGACATAAACTTAAGGAACAGGAGACCTCCCACACTATAGCATATGAGCACGATCTATGGAGCCTGTGTTGATACCGCTGTGGACCAATGCTTCCAGTCCACAGTCTCAACAGACTCACTCACTGTCCTAAAGTGCCCTGTGACAGCTGAGAGGTTGTTTAAGTTCAGTCCATGCTCCCTTGGAGAAAACCAGAGACTCTTATGAAATAATGTTGTAGCCTTGCAGCAGCTCTGTGTGTTTCCACATTGAGCACTTATTGTTGCATGCACACACGGTATTAACACAAGAAGGATGTAATGTTTACTTTGCAATTTGCAGTTCAACTTTTTGTACAAGGCTATAAACTCTCTCTGTTTGCTTGCTCTCATTCTTTTCCCCTTCTTGTTTTTGGAACATGTAATGTTTGCTCCACAAAGAAATGAAAAATGAGTCTGTTATTAACCATCTTTGACGCAGATGAGTTTGTTTGGAGAGGCAGTGAGTTCACCCTATTAGTGGAAGAAAATCAGCTTTTATTTGAACTTTAAACATGTTTATTATCAGACAAAGACGATGTAAGCACAATTTTGCAGGGTTAATAAAGTCTGAGTATTCTTGCTCCCTGCAACTCTGCTTGATACTTTTGCATGTGTTTAAAGAGCTTCTGCTGTAGTGCTGTGGAAAGCTTCCTGACGGTGGCCATTACAAACTGATCTTGGAACTGCTGCCAGACAACAGAGCCACTAAGAGAGATGTGCAGAAGCAGAATTAGCTACAGAGTGGGGGGTCCTCTTCTAGAACGTGCTACAGACATGCATTAGAGCAACATTAAAAATGTCAGTGCACATTATAAATCTATTTTTCTGGGTTAACATTGAACAACCACTGAAGTAGTGTGCATCTCTCTTTGCAGGTGAAAGTACAGCATCTCAGTTGTCCCTTGTGTGTTTGTATTCTCTGCTAATGGAACTGAACCAAAATGGGCCTTCAGCATCGCCCACTTTACCCAGGGTTTGCAAGTGTGTGAGTGTGAGTGTGAGTGTGTGTGTGTGTGTGTGTGTGTGTGTGTGTGTGTGTGTGTGTGTGTGTGTGTGTGTGTGTGTGTGCAGAGGGCAGGACTGGACAGTGGGAGTGTATCAAAGTGAATAGCGTATATAAGACACCAGGATGCTCATCCGTCTTTAAGAATCCATCTTTAAGTTCTTCTTCTGTTTCACAGTTCATCTCCCTGCTGAGTTTTTTGGTGCCCGGTTTCGTCCATCATGCTGGGTCACACTCTGCTCCAGACCTCCCTGGTTCTCTGGTTGGCTCATCAGACTCTGCAAGGCGGTAAGAAATAGATTTAATAATATCTCAAAGACAAGAGAGTGTTAGTGCACTGCAGTGATCTTGATTCTTAAGTTAATTTTTAGCTTGTCATCATGTCAGGTAAAAATAAAACCTGAAAATGAAACTTTGATGAGGGTCATGTTTATTTTTGTGCTCTTCCACTGCTGTTGTTTTGTGCAAATTTGTACAAGTCATGCTTACAATCTAAACATTAGTAATCAAAGGTGTACAATTTATATTTAATGTTAATAGAACAAAAATATCCTAATGCAATCACATGAAAATAACAATTTTGACCTTATCATAAATGTAAATCAGTCTGATCATTCCTGCACTAAACTGCATCATTCCCCTTATTCTACCTGACTGCATTTTAACAGGTAGTATTAATAAGTAATGGCTTTCTTCATTCTGATTGACAACTTCACTTTATCAAATAGTGCATAAACTGTATGTCAACATCAGTCTGAGGGCTCTCATGTTTCTGATCCTCCACTGACTCACTCTCACTCTCTTGTTAAATATCATGTCTGTGAGACTGAGAGACTCACTCCTTGACTGGAGGAGGACTCAAGGAAGGATCCCTCTTCAGTATTCCTGCCAAACCACCGCGGTTCAGATTATCTAATACCTTTTGAATCAAAGGATGCATGAAAAGATGGCAGAGGCAGGTCAAATCTGACGACCCTCTGTGAGAAAAAAACAGGCTCCATGCTGTCGCTCCAAATTGGCTCACGCCGTCTTTTCCATCAATGGATATCTGTTCCTTTCTTCTCCTGTTTCACAGTCAGGTTTTAGTTTTCATCAGACACTGTAGTGTCATTTGTTAAACTGTATCCTACTGCCATCCTCTACAGTAGGCTATACCTCTCTCATAGTCTTTACTGTAATTGGCAAAATGTTAAAGGAGGTAAAGTCGTATAATTTCTGTGTTTGACAACATTTAGACATCAAACAGGAATTTTGCCTAAAATTATAACTGCACTTAAATTTATTCTGCAAACTAAATATGATTTTTTAAAGCAAAAAGGTTGAATTTTGATATAATTTACACTGTATGAATGTTTTTATTATTATTATTATTATTATTATTATTATTATTATTATTATTATTATTATTATTATTATATTCAAGGTATTTTTTCTGCAGTTGGGGGAATTTATACATTTTCACCTACAGGTACAATAATTTAGTTTGTATAATTTGTCTTTATTCCTATTTATTCTGGTGTTTCCTGCATAACTTGACATCGTGCTCCTTTAATTCTTTAATTAACTTCACACAACAACAGCAAACTGGCACAAAGTGTGAAGTTTTGGATAAATTCTTCTTCTTCTTCTTCTTCTTCTTCTTCTTTTTCTGCAGCGGTTAAACCTCAACCTGTCTCCTGGGGGCGAGTGCTGCCAGCCAGAAGTACGTCACTAAGATTTGAATATTTGAACTTCTTTAAGAGTGTAAAAACCTTTTATGTATTTAACAAGTGAAGAAGGGTTGATTGCTGATTTTTCACTGTGACATGTATAACTTTTGAAGCTGAAGTTATAAAGGATTTAGATTTAGAGAACTATAATGTCCTCAAAGAGGCATTTTATTGAGTCGACGTGTAGCAATGCTTATGTCTTATGTTTTGTTTTTCTTCAGATGTTGGCGTTGGAATAAAACCTGGAGGTCAGTAGTTTGTTAGTACATGATACCAGGTTCATGAGGAAGAACTTCTGGTTGGCTACACGTGGCTAATTACAAAAATGTGACTCTTTCTATTCCTGTCTCAGTCGCAGGTGCTCTCGGAGCACTCGGGAACCGATATGGCAGCAAAGCAATGAAGACTGGACGTATGTTTCACTCTCTGTTGAACTTACTGCACATTGCATTTCCTATTACACTTTCACTTCATGCTCTTTATGTTTGTGTTTTTTTAAATCTCAGTTGGACGATATGCAGGGGCTCAGCTTGGTGTTGGTGAGTTTTCTTCAAAATGAACATACATTATTAGACTTATATGAAGTTAATCCATCTTTGGTTACTTTTTATTTAAACCTTTATTCAGCCAGGTTGGTCCCATTGAGAGCAGAGATCTCTTTGTTTCAACAACAGAATAATCAGACTCATATAGTATCTCTAAACAAAGGCAAAGCAAAAACACAACACCTGTAGATTTACTCTCCTGTGTTTGATGTAGTCTGTACAGATTTACAAAACAATAAAGGACCTTACCCATTCAGAAGGTGAGTTTCAGAGGGATGTAAAATAAAAAAAAAACCTCCTCTAGCCCAGATTCTTTTCATTCTAAAGTAGTAATACTTGCACAGAATAGTGATCCTTTTTGACTGACTAAAATTGAAACATCAACGTGTCTCTCTTTCTGTTCTCACAGGAGGTTACAGATCTCTTGGATTAGGAGCTAAAGCCGGTCTGAAGCATGGTGGATATGCAACCCCGGGTGCCTACGGTACATGAACATAACCACTTCTCAAACCCTCCCACCTTAGGAGCTCTTTACAATCTCTCCATGATTGCTGTTGCAGATGACTGATTTGCTGTATGTTAATGTACAACAAATCATAAATACACTGTCTTTGATTGCAGGAGCAAGTCTGGGCACAGGACTGCCTTTGGGGACTGGACTCGCAAATGGACTGGGACTGGGGCATGGAGCAAGACGTGGTAAGGCACATGAATGAAAGAATTTGCAATAATCCAACTTATGATTTAAAAAGATACTTCAGAAGAACAGATGCTGGATATGCAACAGATCTAGGAAACACATTGTAAACTGGGAGAGCAAGATTTATAGACAGTCTGACACACTGCTGTTTGAGAAGCTGCTAGCTGTTGTAGCTCCTGGTTGAAAGGTCCTGGAACCATTTTTAGTACCTTCTTACTTTATTCAGCGGGGTAGTTCATACTCGTAAACACAACTTTATTGTCTTACAACATTTCAGTGTTGCTCATTTCACATAAGAGCTTTTTGCATCTCTGTTCATGTGATGTTTATTCAATCTTACTCCACTGTCATTCAAAGATGACATCAGTTTTATTTATGCATATTTTCATTGGCATAATACCAGTGTTCAAAACACAGTCATGAGGACAAAGATTAATCTCATGTAGACATAAACATAAAGTAACCTGTTCATTTGGTTCTTTCCAGGGTATGGTGCAGGTCTCGGTACCCTCCCAGGTCAGTAATGCCATGTTATGTTCATGATTGTCTCCTGTTGTGAGCCCAAATGAAAGTATACACAGTATGATATACATTTACAGGGCAGATTTCATCCCAGCAAATAAATCATGTCTCTATTAAACAGAGCAAACCCGGGGCTCAAGTGATGTTATCAGAGTAGATGTCAAGATTTACAGATTTGCTCCAGATGCTCTCTGAACTTGTCTTTTTGCTTGCAGGATACGGTTCAGTAGCTGGCATTGGTTATCCTGGAGTGCGACCAGGTAAGTGATGAAACCTATAACTACTACTTCTTTGCTAACGGGGATCTTTTCTCATAAAAAAGCACACTTGAGCTGTCAGTCATAGTTTAAAGTAAGGTAAAATAGAAAGGTTTGGTCAACGCCTCAGAGGTCATCTTTGAAAACGAGCCTGACGACTGCAGGGCAAGCCAGGATAAGTGTTGGGCTTTGGTGTCATGGTCAGTTACCACATTGGGGGGAAGTAATGACAGCACACTGATCTGTCATCATTAGGGACTGGACTTGGGTATCACACTGGACAGAAGTCTATGCAACAAAGACCTGGTAAATCCTTCCCCGCTGTGCCGCTGTGATTGTTAGTCTGTCCGTCTTTGTTCCTTGTTACATTTGTGTGTTACCTCTTTGAAACTCGAGTAACCCATGTTGTGTTCATGTGAGCTTTTGTTTGCATGAAATCACAACTCTCTCATTGTCTCTTCTGTTTGATGGTTTCTCATCGGGTTCATCTGGCGCTCAGTGATTGGGTTACAGTATGAGTAAAAATCATTCGGCAAATGTTTTTGCTTAAAACTTTTTGCTGTGAACTAAAGGTGTCCACTTTTCTAATCAATCAGCATTTACTAAGCTCTGTTGTCTTTGTCACACACTGATGCTGAATGAGTCAGGGGTTTGTCTTTGTCTTGTGCTTCTGTGTTTCATGGTATTTCAACAATTTGAGCAGGCAGAATTTTGTTGCCATGTCATGCTTTATCTGTTGATGCCATCGCTCTGACTCAAGGGAAAATACTGCGTGTGTCATCCGAAGTATGGCCGCAGTTGTTTTTGTCTCTTTGTTGACTCACTTCCTTATTATGGTGATGATTCTGTCCTCTGCAAACTGGACTAATATCAGACCATAATGGATTTTCTTGTGTCCGTCCGGTCTTGAATGAACTCCATTTGAGTCCCGTTCACTCTGTGGACGATGTGTTGTACGGCTTTGATGCACACATCAGCTGAACTACAGCACAGTGAATACGGTGCACCACAGTGTGCATTTGAGCCTCCAAGAAGTCATGAATACTTGATGATATTTCTCTGCCAGGTGTGTCTACAGCAGCAGATTTGGGTGGACCTGTGCTGGCCAATCTAGGCGAAGCTGCTCAAAATCTGAAGAGAGAGAAAATCAGTCAATCCTATGGAAGAAGAGAAACAACTGTTGGACTTGAAATACCTAGTATAGGGAGAAGCAATGTACTCGGTCCCACTGCTGCTGAAATTGGCCATAGAGATGTCAAAGGCCTTGATCCAGCAGTTAAGGCAAACCTTGGAGCTTTGACACACCTTGATAAACAAAGTAAAATTCTGGCACAAGGAAGGGAAAGCTATGATCCTACGCTCATGGAAAGAAGAAGTTCAACAAACCACGGAGCCACGCTCGCCGCCAGAGGAGTAAGACCGCAACTACCCTTTATTCAAGCCAATATCAGAACTCAAGGCTCCCCTCAGGTTCAGCACACAGGAGAATATGATTCATTTATCCAGCAGCGACGCCCAAACTGCGGCTCAAACAGAGATATGTCAGGTGTTCTTCAAGAAATCAACCACCAAGAGCATCTCGGTGCTGAAACACAGAGGACTCAGGGTTTAGTGCAGAGGCCTCATGTTGGTAAAGAGAGCAAATATCTTCAACAGCCTCACCGGCCTCTTCCACAAGCTCAAGATGTCAGAGGCGGTATTTTCTCACATTCACAAGGCCAGGCACCCAGAACCTTTGTGTCCGCTGGAGCCGACGGGCACGCTGTCAGAGACCTCGTGGCTTCTAAAGAGACAAAAGGACCCAGAGCCCATGGGGCCGTTGTTGTAGAAAATCTTTCTCCAGATTCTTTAAATATTCGAATACAAGGAGCGGGGAGCCATGGACCTGAGAGTGCAACTGGAACCCAAAGTTTAGGCATTGCCGGCGTGCAAAGGCAAGAAGGTGAAGGGCTAACCATTGATGGTCAGGAACAGAAACACCTTATCCACACTGAACACGCTGTCACAAAGTCAAAAGCTCTCAGCATCCCAGGACAGACTGGGAGGAGTAACCAGGGAACAAGTAAGAGCAAAGCTTTGTCTTTACACCATCACAATGTCTTTGGGTTTGCCGTTAGATCTTTGTTTTCACAAATTCTGCCTCCCATCAGCTATCCAAACTCTTATTTTTATTCATGACACAGTCAGCTCTGAAGCATATGTCCTTCAGGATGGCAGTTGTTTTCAATATCACTTCATTCACATTGATTCACTTACTTATTTTGGCTTCTTTGTGCAACAAAAATAGACTGAATGAAGAAGTGGTTTTAGCCATGACAGCCACTGGTGTGTCACCTTCCTTTTTGAAGAAGCCGCCTTTGGCATTTTGGTTTGGTTGGCTTCTTGTTTTCTTTTTAGCTGGAGATGTAGAGAGTTTAAACCGAAGATTAGTTTAATGACCAAAAATTGCAGACAGTTAGCAGCACCTTCCTGCCACTTCAAGAAGCCATGCCTACAACGAGCATTTCCACTACAGTTTTCCTGATTTAGAAAATGTATTTTACCACCCAAGTTGTGTTGTTGTTTCTTGCACCACAGGCTGTAAATGTGTTGTGTATGAAGATCTATGTACTCCCTTTAGGTGGCAGCCTCTAGTGGCCATTCAAGGAACTCCAGTTTTGGCCCTGTTGGCTTCATTTTCTTGCTCTGGAAGTTGCTGCTTGGGAAGCATCTGATATCAAAAGAGTGACATGTGAATGTGACAGGAAAAAACCTTGAAGTGCTTTTTGACAGACACAGACTTTGTCTCACTTGTGGTGTGTCCATCAGAGTCATCCATGTGTTTGAGTTTTCTCTTTCTGCTCTGTTTGTCAGAGTTTTTAAGTTGTTAGTTAGTTCATGAGTTGTATTTATGTGTGTTTTGGATGACGTTATCATTGTGAGTATGCAGTCAGTGTGTGATCAAGTATCTGATACTGATAGTGTTCTGCATGTGAAGTGATACGCACACCTGCCTCCATGTTGTCATGCTACTTTATTTATAGACGCCTCAAGGTTTGTTTTGTTGTTTGTTGTACTCAGTTAGTGCTGCTGTTGTGCTCTGGGCTGTTTGAGTAAACAAACAGTAAACTGTCACCTGCTGGTTCCTGCCTGTCTGCACTGCTGTGAGCTTAATATTATTTCGCATACATCTAATCTGCATCTTAAGCTAGAACAGGTCAAATTGAAGCAGTTTGTTGAGGCTGAAATGTGATAGTGATGCTGCAGGGTGATGTCATGCTCCTGTTAAAGCTATAGAGATGCCTTACACCCCCCATCAATATATTCTCTGTGTCTCATGGTGTGTGCACAGACAAAAAAGTAATAAACATTTGCAGATTTCAGACTCAGTGCAGACGTGTTGATGAAAAAAGAAAATTGAGACACAAGGTGGAGAAGACGGTGTAAACAAACAAGGAGAAATGAGAGGATGGAGCTGCGAAGAGATGCTTAGAAAAGCAATTCAGCATCTGGTGGTTTTTTTTTAGTATTGAGTCCAGGAGCGTCGGTGTCCAGTACAGAGGTTGTTAAAAACCATCAAACCCTGGCAAAGATGCTGGAATCCATTGTGAGTGTGTTTACTTTTGTTCACCTGTCAGCTGCAGATGTTCAACACTGCATTAAAAGTGTCCTCTGTGTCCTCTGTATATGGAAACAGCTGAAGAAGGCTGGGTATTATGTCTCAGTTATATCAAGTGTTTCAAGTATGATTTGGACCTCAATCAAATACACTTCTGAGTCTTTATAAATGTTGGCACTCTTGTTTAAATATATATTCAAAAAAGGGATCGGGACCCTCTGACCTTGAGTGACCTTCCTCAACAGGTTACATTGGTGGAGCAGGAAACTATCATGGAGCAGGCCTGGGCACTGGCCTGGGAGGTGGCCTGGGCGCTGGCCTGGGTGCTGGTCTGGGTGCTGGTCTGGGTGCTGGCGGATATGGGACAGGTAATGTTGGAAACTGACACACAACATTTAGAAACCTCACCTAGGAAACAGTTGCACTTTGCACCCTGTTGAGACACACTCAGCCCCTCTGTCTGATGAACCTGTCATAAAGGATTCCCTCTTTTTGCTTACAGGTTTGGGACAAGGAGCTTACCTTGGTGCGACTGGCAAACTTGGAGGTGAGGTTATATTCTTAATGAATCCTGGGCTTTGTCCTCGTTTCATTTTTTGCACCATGGCTTTACTGGGAACTCTCCTCCTTATGCTCCAGCTGCTGGTCTCGGACAGGGTGGATATCCTCTCGGTGTTGCAGGGCCGGTAACTGGTGAGGCTGTGACCACCATTGTACCATTTCCAATCACACTTTGTATTCTGGCCTCGTTCTTACAGGGTCTCCACAAATCCACTTTATGCAAATGTGGAAGCTTTTTAGAAAAACACAGACGGGGAGACAACAAGGACGTTTCTCTGCCTGAATTAGTTTTCACATCATGAGTAGAGCTCGACGGGACTTCTCTATTTCCTCCAGTTTACTTACTCCTGTGAGAATAAAAGCGTTTGTGTCTCAATGAATTGTTTTGAATGTGTGTTATTTCAGGGTACGGTGAGGGACTCACAGGATACCTTGGTGCTATGGGAGGCAATGGTTTGGGTAAGTTAAGACTCATGAGTATGTGCACATGAGGATTTAAAACGTTACACTCATGTGAATAAATATTTCTGTCAGTGCTTTAACACTCAGCCTTTTCTCCCAGCAGGTTATGGGAATGGTTACAGCGATGGTTACGGGGCTGGTGAGTATTCAAAGAGGAAAAAAAAAGTATTTTGGGAGAACTTCTTAAAGCGTCTCTAGCTCACAGATGTTGATAATGCTAATTAGACCTATGTTTCAGGGCTTGGTTACCCTGCAGAGTTAGCTGATGGTGCAGGACACAAATCAAGGAAGAGTGAAGGTAACAGTTTGAGGAGCTATAACTGGGGCTGCATGATTTAAAAACAAAGCATATAGCAATTTATTTATAGACAATGATTTGGAAATGATTTGCGCAAGTGAGAATGATCATTTCTGGATCCCAGTTCAATTTTCACTTAAAGAAAAGCTTTTAAAATCATGATTCTGAGACTTTGGTGGATCATTGTTGTGCAGCCCTAGTTATAAGCCACTCAAATCTAGATGAGGAGATGGCACTAACCCGTAGACGCTTTAACCTGTGATGATTGACAACTGAATTAAATAAGAGGCCATCAAGGAAACACACTACATGAACAAACATGTCCAGTGTGGTCTGTCTATTATCCACTGGGTGTAGCTATTGTCTCTTATTAATAGAAGCTGACCAGTTTAATCTGGTGGTTTCTGACTTCTCGCTCCTGTAGATGCTTTCCACTCACTTGTCAGCGAATGAGTTAGCCTTGTTTGACCTACGTGTTTATGTTCTTCTCACTGTTCCAGCTCTCGGTACAGGCGCCTATGCCGGGCAGGTCCAGGGGGCATTAGGTAAGAGATTCAAGGATGGAGCAGCAGCAGAGATGACACTGTATGTTCCTCTGACTGCCACACAGCTACACGAAAACCAAATGGAAATACAGGGAGGCACTGTGATTGTAAATGCTTCCACCACAATACAATTCATATATTAAGCTAAACTAATGAATGCTTTAGCACCCAGATTACACATGTCTCAGTCTGTCTTAAAGATCTCTGTGTGGGTGTGATGTCTAAAAGCTCCTCTTTGCTTCTCTCAGGAGCGCTCGGCACAGGCCTCGAATCAACTGGTGGCAAATATGGTGAGCCCTGCAGACATGACTTCACCCTTCTTTCACACTATTAGTCACGCTTCTGTCAATGTGGCTTTCCATGTGTGTGTCTGACTTGCAGTAGCTGTCAGCACTGAGCTGTTTTAAAGCATGTGCATGTGGAGGCGAGGAGGTGAGGAGGTGAGGAGAGGACAGAGATAAGAGTCAGTTTGTCCTTTCCTTCTTTCTGCAGTCGGAGGAGCTGCCCAGGTTCCTTACGGTGCTGCTCCAGTGATCCCCGTTGGGGTGGAGGGTAAGCTCTTCACATGTTGTGTAGTTGCTGGTTGAATCCCTCTGTTTGCAGTCTTCTTGCAAAGATAAGATAGCAGACTGCAAGACAAGGTGATGCTGCCCAGCCTTGCGTCCAGTTTTCTAGTGGCTATTTGCTCCATCCCCCTGAAGCACAAAAATTTTGTATTAATGCATTTTCAAATTTTAAAAAACCTCATTGACACCAGAAAACAGATTCAAGGGGACACACAAACCAAAAGCAAACTGTGAAATTTAACTTCCTTGCCCGATACACCAGGCCCTTTGGTCTATTGAACTGAACGGACTTCCTCTTTGGGTCTCACATGAGTGCTATTACCCTTCTCATCAACTCTCTGCATCACCACAAATAACCATCTGTGTTGAATTCCTCTTGAGATTTACTATTTCCACAGAGCTTCATAATAAAAGCAGCTCTAAATCTGGTCGAAACGTGTTTTAATGTGACTGTATTTAAACATTTACTGTCAAACCGGTGTCCAAGTGTTCTAACCAAACCCTCTGTCTCTTGAATCTCGTTTGTTTTGATGCTTGTAATCTTGGATGAAATCTCCATCGTTGTCACTCTGCATGCCAGTCAGTCATCCTGTTAGCTTATCACAGCTTCACAGCTTCCAGAAAAGCTAATACTTAACAAATTCCTCCCCTCCAGGCGACGGTGGTTACCCATTGGCTGCTCAGCAGATGGCCCTTGGTGCTGAAGGTGCGAAAACTGCAAACAAATATGGTGAGAGCCGTGACAGTTGCACACTGTGAAGAGCTGCTTGTGACGGAAAGTATTGTTGGCTGATTCTCTGAAGAGGAGGGGTGTTAGCTGGGTTTTTATTTTACCAGGTAACACTGTGGTTAGAAACCTCAAACAGGTCACAGAGAAAGAAGAGACAGAGAAGAGGAAAAAGAAGTCAAACAATCAGAGAGATATCAGCGTCACCACAAACATGACCATTCTTGCCCAAATGTGTCTTTGCAAAAGATTAGTGATCTGAGAGAAGTCTTTATGTTCCAGGAGGACGTGTGCTGCAAGTTTGTGTCTAAATTTGTAGTATATATATATATATATATATATATATATATATATATATATATATATATATATATATATATATGTGTGTGTGTGTATGTTTCATTGTGGGTTTGTGTCTAAATGTGTTGTCAGTGCCTCTGTCTACAGTGCAGTGTGAGTTTCTGTCTAAATTGATAGTGTGCATCTGTGGGTCCGGTATCTCTGTCATGACTCATCATTTTCACCCTTATTAAAGTATGTACGTGTTCTTTGTTGTTTCAGTGGCTGGTGCAGGATATAGACCTCCACAAACAGGTGATTGTTTTTTTTCAAGCACCCACAGAGACATTTTGTTCCACAACACACACGCAGCCTCAGCTGTGTCTTTTAACACTTTTTTTTCCACTTTGTGAATGTTGTTGAGGTGTATTTCCACATTAAAACCTCCCTGCATGATGTTCATATTTCATATTTTATGATATCATAACGACATTCCTGTAAACTTTCAAGTGTGTATATTATAGAAACATCATTCTGCAACTGTTTACATTCATATTTGGATCCTGTGTGAGTTTTCCTCTCATCATTGTGTGTTTTAAAAATGGTACTTCTGTCTGTGTGTGTTTGTAAAGGTTACGGCGCACAGCTAGGAGCGACTCATGATGCCCTGGGTAAGCAAGGAACCACCAGATTTGCTCATTCATGATGAACTCCCTCTCACTTTGCTGCTCTCTGGAGACCTTATTAGCCATCTTGCAGAATTTTTCATGTGCAGCACATCTGTGTGTACACCTTGCTGGGTTGCATATTGTGCTTCGCCACACAATAGCCTTGCTATCTTATTTTTGTCAGTTCTGCATGCGTTGAAATATTACAGATTTTAAACACCCACATTTTCACTGAGTGAAGAAAACAAGTCAAAGCTATATCTGGAGAAAAGAACTGAACTCTGAGTTATTTTTTTATACATGCTCCAAACATACACTCCACCTGCTTTAACTCAAAAACTACAGCAGCATGCATTATGGATTATTCTTCACTCAGGAGTGTGGAGTCTGAACAGTGAGTTGGCTGAATCCAAGAATAAAAGATAAAAACCTTTTTTCTCTTTTTGAGATAAGATGAACTTAGAAGTCAAACCTCCTTTCTTCACTGCTTCAGTTTTTTTTCTGAGCGTATTTACCAGGAAAGTCTAACAGTGGCTGCTGTTTGTGCTTTTACAGGAGATGGAGGAGTGAATGCTGCCCTTGGCCACGGATACAAAGGTGAGAGGGATGAAGGGTTTACAGTTGGTCCACTTCACTTAAAGTTCCCTTTAACTGTTTAAAATCACATCCCAGGATGTGTATAGATATACATGGCTAAGGCTTCTGTGACAGCCACAGATCAAGTAGAAGTTACCGTACAGTGGACAGCTAAAGCTTCAACATGGAGCATAGATGGTATGGCGTAGGGCTGGGCGATATGGCCGAGGAATAAAATCCCCGATTTTTTTACAAAAAACTAAATGTACGATTTTAATCAATTTTGTGTTTATCTCCTGAAAAAAATTAATCTACAAATGACTAACAAAAAGTTTTGATCTAATTTTATCTATACAACTTTCAAGGCAAACTGAATTTCCCCTTAAAGGTACAGTGTGCAGTAGTGACAGAACAGACTTGGTAGGAATGGGAAACAATAATCATTGCACTGATAGACCTTTTTTGATAGTAAAAACTTCACAAATGGAGTATCATACTTATCATGCATCACAGGAACTTATTTTCATTAAAGGCCACTGTTGTTACACGGGAGGGGTGGGCAAGGAATGGCTTCAGTCTAAAATCTGACTGTTGAGACATTGCTAAATAGTCCTGTCCACACACTGTACCTAAAAAAAAAAGTGCAAACTGTAACCTTTTCTTTAAAAGTGCATTATGTAGTTTCTCTAACATTGAATTTAAACACAATATAATTTGAAGGTCTCTTAAACACTACCATAGTAATAAAAAGCAGTATAACTTTCAGCTAGATGTCTAGCTTGAAGCGGAGAAGGTTACAGAGAAAATCTAGATTTTCTTTTTTTTAAATCGCCTGAAACCAAAAATGTGATTAATCAATTAAATCGATTTATCGTACAGCCCTAGTGTGGCGTCTCTCTTCCTGCTGGGGACACATGCACTTTTCAACCCTCAAAGTTCCCAGCATTATTTCAGTGCCTGTCTGTCCTGAACGTCTCACATAATCAAGCTGGAAACACGAAAAACACAACTGTTTAAAACCCCACCGAACACGTTCTCTCCTCCTCAAATCAAACATTATTTCTTATTAAAACTTTACTGAATATAGAATTGAATCTAAAACCTGATGGATTAAGAAATACATTCTAGATTGTATAGTATGATTTCATCACTGGTGCATAAACCCTGCTGCAGTCTTGTTCTTGTCATCAACCGGTCTAATTACTTTTCCTTATCTTTACCCCTGTCTTCCACCCCTCCCTGTCCACTCTGTCTTTGTCTTTAACCAGGCTAATTCAGTTGACCTGAACTTCTTCAAGTGGATCATTTCCATAATGTGTTCAGTGTTGTGTGTTTTCAAAGCTTCTTGTGTGTTTCACTTTAGTTTATCCTGTTGTGCTGTCTGATTTGTCTTTTGTTGTATCTTTCATTATCCTTTTTTTCTTCCTCTGTAAGTGGACATTTGTTACCCATGTCTGTCTCTCTGTCTTTCATCCAAACCTTCAGTGCCCCCATCATTGTTGAGCATAAATAGATGTGTGCAAGGAAAATTGTCTCTATGTTTTAAAATAAATACTGAAATGATGATTTTTGCTGCTTCAGTCCGAAGGTTATGAAATGTTTACTTGCTCAGTTCAGCGTCAGCGAAGCCTCATCCGCTGACAGGAAGTTTTACCACTTCCTCTCTCATGTCGGGCATCTGCCTCATTATAGAACACAAACTCAAATCAAAACTAAAAGTAGTGAGAGATAACATCAACATACTATGAAGAGTAAACATATGGTGCCTTTATTCATGAAAAACAACAATAACAAAACTCAACAGAGAATCACTGTTGTTACATCAAACAGACTTAATATACATGTTTAAATGGAAACTAAAATGCTAAATGATTGCACAACACCTCAACAGATCATGGTAACTTAAAATGTAACACTCTTTTTTTTTTTTTTAGAATGAAGTATTTAAAAATAAGGGAGAAGCAGGTTATAAATGGCATGATACATAACTTAAGCTTGTATTTGAAGAACAGAAAGGTCACATGCTGCATTTGCTTTGCAGTGTTGGGATGTATGAAAGAACAGGAGTCTCTTTACTGACACTGGTTTCTTTACGACTGCATGTTTTAAATATTTGAGCACATTGAAGTCATCTAAAAGCTTACATTAAAAACTGTAAATCTTGCTTATAATTAAACACTTGGATTTAAACTCAATTTACAACTTTTTGTTACCTCACATTAAGTGCTGTAACACTCAAACATCTTGCTGTCTAATCTCAGGAGGGATTCAATGAAGGTTGTCACTTTAAGATAAAGGAGTTTGCTTAAATAGAGAACATCAGTACATGAGAAAGCTGTTTACTGTGCAAGCATCACATAGGCTTTATACCACATTGACTTTTTGGTACTCTGCACTAAGACTCTCGTTTCTCTGTGAGCTTGTTTCATCCACAAACACACCCATCTTCACCAGAATCTCCTTTGGAACAGGATGAGCGTGACGAGAAACATACATCTTCTGCAGACTTTGCCTCATGGGCGAAGGTTTGTAGTCCATGCACGACTTTCCACCCAGACTCGGAGCACATTTGACTTCCAATTTAAAGAAGAGCCGCCCGTGCTGCAGGTTGCAGAGGTCCTCCTTGACTCCAGCAGAGAGAACTTGATCACACTGTCCCAACAGATCATCGTCCCAGTTGTTGTCCTGATCCCACACTTCAAATCTCACTGCGGTACCCGATGACAAATCCTGACTGCCGAGGTCCACAATCATGGCCCAGTGTGGGTTGTTGTTGTTCATAATGACAGGAGAACGCTCGACCATCACCTTGTTGAAAAACACTTTCACGTAGCCATCTGTTGCTGTGGTGCTATCCCCCCAAAGACCTGTAGCCCGTTGCACCGTTAGGATGACTCGTGCCATGCCTTTGCGGGTCGGGCAGCAGTCTTGGTTCACGGCTGGATCATTGTGGCATTGGCAGACGCAGGAATCCCTGGAGTCACTCTTGATGCCGGCCTGACAACGCTCACTGCAGTTCTTCAACAAGCCTTTCTCCAGGATGTAGTGGCTGATGGCGGAGCGCAGGTTCTTCCGGGCGGGGGTGGTTGTAGGCAGTAACTCATGAAGTGAATCGAGGGAATATGAGATTATGTCTGGATTCTGTGGTAATGTGTTGAGCCATTCCTTGTAGGCAGACGGATCTTTGTCAGCAGAGAAGAGTAGGTCTGGCTCTGTCGTATGTCCCCCCTTTATTTCTGTGAACCTGTTGAGGAGAGAATTGTTGAAATTAGAGAAAATTTGGCTTCTCTTGAGCAAAGAGTAGGAATCTGTAAGAGTTTACTCATGGATGTGCAAGTGGATAAAGACATTGTATACATCTACCTGTCGTTGAATTGGCTTGAAAAGGATTTCTGATTTTCCATCTGCTTTCTGTCTGCCTGGCAGTGTTTTGATTGGGTACTTATTGTGGCTTTGATGCTGGCAGATGCTTCAACATCCAGGCACATCTGCACCTCCTCCACACTGAGGCCCTGGAGGTTGGCCTGGCACTGCCTGATGCTGGTCACAGATTGAACACTCCCTCCCAGTTTCACCTGGGTTCAAATATTTAAATTCAAAATGAGTAATTTCTGTGAGTTTAGAAGTGCTTGCATCTATTGATGAAATACAAATGTGTTTCTTCACAGCTGTTCATTATTGTGGTTCACCTTGGTGATGTAATGGGTGCCAAAGTTGTCAATCAGCTTGTAGAATCGTTGCTTGTTTTGAAGGGTGTAGACTTTCGGGAGATCCTTCACTGCTTTGCGAAATTCTCTGTGCAGCTTGGGCGTGACTGACACTCTGTAGCTGATTACAGCAAGACACCGGACATAAAGAAAAGGTAGTAAGTAAGAAACATATCCTAAAAATAGTACACTTATTTTTAAAACAAGGAAAATGTGCTGGGAAAAGTTATCCCCTCTTTACCTGTAGTACTCACACCCCAGGCTCTGGCTTGTGAAGCTGAATTTGTCATTCTTGGTTTTGGTCATGGTGTCCTCAGCCAGTTTAGAATTGGTACCAGCGAGCATCGTTGAAGCACCCTTTGCACCCACATCAACATCCAGATTGACCTGCCAGTTGTTTTCAATAGAGGAGGTGATGGAGCTGACCAGAGACTCACTGGATTTGTGGAGAGAACTGGTCACCTTGTTGTTGCAGCTCTGCATCGCTCTCCAGTCGACCACTGACAAGGGAAGCTTTTGCAGTTGGTTCTCCAGAAAGGTGTTCTTACACAGGGTGCATGTCTTGTCCTTGCGTTTCCACTGACTCATATCGATCACGTAGGCTTGCTTACGTTCCATGGTGGTGATGTCGAAGCCTTCCCCGGCCAAATTGGTACCCGGAGCAAACTCTGCTTCCTTGCACTGTTGGGGTGTCCCCTGGATGCAGGATTGATGTGCAGAGTGAGGGAGAGCCAACATAAGGATGGCACAAATATTCAACAGACGCATGTTGCTGCTTAATGTGTGGACTGATGCAAACTGACGGATCAACCTGAAAAGACACAACATAGTTAGACAACTGTGAACAAGTAGTCCTCCCCTCGTTCTTGTTTTCATTTAAAATGTGTCTGACATTCACTTGCTCAGTGTTTATACATGGTACACAAGTTTAGACACCTTCGTCAGTTTTTAATAAGCAACTTTTACAATTACATTTTTAAACACTGTGATTAAATTTCCTCCGCTGGTATTGTGGGCAGTCTGTAATACGTACTTCATATTTAGGGTGAGGCCTTGTGGTTTTCTATTCTGTGTAATACAACGCTTTCAGTTGTGAGTGACTCCGAGTCTCCATTTATGGTGAACCTCGAGCCCCCCTTGCAGGACCATTTCTGTATTGATCTTTTACTTTGGTCTCCTGTGGAAAAGTTCATGGTGACGGGTGAAGGTTGGAGTATAGATCTTCTGTAAATGAGAAGCTTTGTTTCCAGTTTAGCTCCCTCCAAACCATCACCGTTTGGTTTGACGCCTCCATTACCTTCTTTACTTTAACACTAATATTGACGCTAACTTGCCTGTTGGTTTTGTTATGGCTTCACATGACAGACAGTGCTACTGTTGGTGAAGCTATCAGAACACAAAGCAGAAAGATCTGAACGGTTCTGATGGCCCATATCACTGTGTACCCCAGACATGGCTCCTTAAGGCAGGGGTTCCCAAACTTTTCAGCCCCCAACCCCCAAATAGGTGCCAAAGACTTGCATCCCTCACTGTCCCTCAAAGTAATTTAATGTGTCTTCATTTAGCTGGTATGCAGAAAATCAGCCAACCTACATGAGCATGTGTCTGTGTTTCCTGTGCCGTTATAAATTAACCTACTGCTACTGATGCTTTTGATAATTAACAGTTCACTCACCCTAAACTTAGGAGTCATCTGACAAAAAGAAAGGCAGAAAACTCATTACATTTTCTATTTTCAAGGTTTTATTTCAAGGTTAACTACTGTTTTTGTCAATATTCTTTACTATAATGGGTGAAATGTACTATTTTTAGATGACTTAAAAAGAAAAAACATTCTGGAAGACATCTCACGACCCCCTGGGGGGTCACGACCCACACTTTGGGAACCCCTGCCTTAAGAGACTCAATCGTGGCCACTGCGTCCACCATGGAGGCTTTAAGCAGGTCTGAATATTTTAATCCAGGTACTTAGCCGTGTGAACGGTCAGCAGGCACAAACAATGATTATGAGGTGACTTGCAAAATATATGAAACAGCTGAACTTTGAGTTTATAGTTAAACATGCCACGCCTGTGTAAATTGCAGTTTGTTCTGCAGTGCAAAGAACTCTTATTTTTCTTTGTTTGAGTTTTAAAAAGTCTTAAACTTAATTTTAAAAGGTGTGAAGGAAACCTGCTCTTGGGTTTTGACACGTCCACCAGAAATCTCACCTGCAAGCCCAGGCAGAGAGGCGCACTTGCTCACTGCTTCTCACCCTTCTCAGCCTTTTTCATGAATAAAACTTAACTTGTCTTCTAGAGATCAAAATGTTTTACATGTTTCTATCTCCTTGAATAGAAACCACTGAGACTTTCAGAGTCAGTTTGTCACCTTTGTCTAGCGGGGTAAAAACAATGTTCACACTCACACCGAGAGGAGACACCACTCACATTGAGAATTGGCTTCAAGATTATATATTTTCAAGCGCTGCTTAGATTTGTTCAGGTCACAATTTCAGTTCACTTCTTTAGCACCATTTTTTAAAACTTCTGACGCTCTACATCTCATGTTTTTAGTCAAAATTCCAAGGTGTTGAAGCATTTTCCATTTTTGTCCTCCAGAGCTTGCTGAGAAATTCTCTTCAGTCCATCGTTCTTTTTTTAAATCCTGACTTTGGATCTCTCTTTTGATCAATATTTATGTTTTAAATGTGTTCTACTTAAAAATAGAATCAACCTACAGTAAAACTAAACATTTAAAACAACTGCACAGAAATATTACAGGACTCGACTTAAAGATTACTAAATGATTCAGCAGTCAAATGTTCACATCAGATGCAAATTTTTTAAGCTATAATACATATTACAATATTTAATATCACATGAAGTGAATATAATTCAGTATGACCCCATCAGGGTGGACTCACCTTTGTCTCGCCTGTTCATGCTGCGTTTGTGAAACTGACTGTGAGTCTGAATGTGTTGGTTTTTGTTATAAGATAGGCAGGAGGTGGTGAGGAAACAGTGGTCTTAAAGAACGCAGGGGAAAAAAATTGTCAAGCACTGAACAGATGAAGTGTGGGGGATGGAGTTAGTGGTCTACAGGCAAACTCATACAGATAGTGACAACATGAAAGTCAGTCTGGCTTTCCAGTCAGTATCAAACCCGAGACCACAGACCTATCATTTCTCTGAAGTGGTGGTGGGCTTTGGGGATACTTAGTGAGAAAAGGCAGAAGTCACACTCTGATGACCGATTTCTAAACTTCAATAGAAGAAACGGTTACTTTGATTGTTGCAAATGACTCGCTGGGATAAATGTGGTGAGCGAAACATTAAAATCATCAATATTTAGAACACATGGACAACCCAGAGCCCGAAAGGGTATGCTGTATTTTTATTCAAGAACACAAGAAGGTAAATGCAAGAGTTGTATTTTTATATCAGTATCAAGGATACTTAAAAAGACAGTGCAAGTAGACGAGAAATTCAGGATTGACTAAGCCAAAGGTTATAATATGATGGCAATATTCTGTAAAACTGCATATTCAAACCAAACATTAAGACATTCATTTTTTTGTAAAATGATAATGTGGCTAATCATAAAACGCACAAAATCATACATTTTAATTGTCATTATAGAAGCCATTCAACACTAAGATAAAGTGGTTAAAGCAAGTGAGAAAGAAGACAACATTATAGGTAGAGATATCAAAGATTTAACACGTGGAAATAATGCATTCAGCTGCATTAACCTCTCGAATAGAAGCATCATTAAAGCCAGACTTTGGTTACATCACATCAACCTTTGGCCCTGCACTAAGACTCTGTTTTCCCTGTGAGCTTGTTTTGTCCACAAACACACCCATCTTCAACAGGACAGCCTTTGGAATAGGGTGAGCGTGACGGGACACGTACAGCCTCTTCAAGTTTTCACTCATGGGTGAAGGTTTGTAGTCCATGCATGACTGTCCACCCAGACTCGGAGCACATGCAACATCCAATTTAAAGAAGAGCCGCCCGTGGTTCAGGTTGCAGAGGTCCTCCTTGACTCCAGCAGAGAGAACTTGATCACACTGTCCCAACAGATCATCGTTCCACTTGTTGTCCTCATCCCACACTTCAAATTTCACTACCTTACCTGATGACAAATCCTGACTGCCGAGGTCCACAATCATGGCCCAGCGTGGGTTGTTGTTGTTCCAAATGACAGGAGAACGCCCGACCATCACCTTGTTGAAAAACACTTTCACGTAGCCATCTGTGCGTGAGGTTTTATCCCCCCAAAGACCTGTAGCCCGTTGCACCGTTAGGATGACTCGTGCCATGCCTCTGCGGGTCGGGCAGCAGTCTTGGTTCACGGCTGGATCATTGTGGCATTGGCAGACGCAGGAATCTCTGGAGTCACTCTTGATGCCGGCCTGACAAGGCTTACTGCAGTTCTTCATCAAGCCTTTTTCCATGATGTAGTCGCTGATGGCGGAGCGCAGGTTCTTCCGGGCGGGGGTGGTTGTATTCAGTAACTCGTGAAGAGAATTGAGGGAATATGAGATTATGTCTGGATTCTGTGGTAATGTGTTCAGCCATTCCTTGTAGGCAGACGGATCTTTTTCAGCAGAGAAGAGTAGGTCTGGCTCTGTCGTATGTCCCCCCTTTATTTCTGTGAACCTGTTGAGGACATGAGTAACTTTAACATCTGGTCAACACTGAAGGCTTCAAAGGCAAACAGGGGTCAAACATAAATGCCATCAGAGGCAAGTTATTCCTTTTTATAATTATTCACATGGCCATCAAGTGTTCTCCGTTAATTGTCATTAAAAGTGAGGTGTTGGTTAAACTCTTAAATCAGACACAAGTCAGCCACAGTTCAGTCTTTTCTTTAAGAACAGAAAGAGAAGTGCAAATAACCAGAGGACGTATCAAACATGAGAAGAAAACCGTATGTCCCATACCTGTCATTGAACATGCTGGAGAAGGCCGTCTTGCTGTCCGTCTTGTTAATGTCTTTGTCGCAGTGCTTTGTCTGGGCTGATATCGTAGCATGGTAGGTTGCTGATGCCTCAACATCCAGGCACATCTGCACCTCCTCCACACTGAGGCCCTGAAGGCTGGCCATGCAATCCTTGATGCTTGTCACAGATTGAACACTCCCTCCTAGTTTCACCTGGAATCACATTATCAGTGCACACATGAGGATTTTTTTTCCTTTTGATAATTCAAAAAAAGCTTAAAATTGATCTATGTCATCGTTTTGGTTCACCTTGGTGATGTAATGGGTGCCAAAGTTGTCAATCAGTGAGTAGAACTGTTGTTTGTGGTCACTGTCGTAGATATTTGGGAGATCCTTCACTGCGTTGTTAAACTCTCTGTGCAGCTCGGGTGTGCCGGTCACTCTGTAGCTGTTCAGTGAGACACAACGGAGGACAGATCAGAATGAAACAGGTGACAGAGAGTTCTGTATTTCAGTATTTTGATCAGTTAATCTTGGTTTGATTGATCTTACCTGTAGTACTCACACCCCGTGCTCTGGCTTGTGAAGCTGAATTTGTCATTCTTGGTTTTTTTCATGGAGTAGTCAGCCAGTTTAGAATTGGTACCAGCGAGCATCAGTGAGGCGCCAATATCAATCATTTTAAAATCCAGATTGACCTTCCAGTTGTTTTCAACAGAAGAGGTGATGGAGTCGACCAGAGACTCACTGGATTGGTGGAGAGAACTGGTCACCTTGTTGTTGCAGGTCTGCTTTGCTCTCCAGTCGACCACTGACAGGGGAAGCTTTTGCAGTTTGTTCTCCAGAAAGGTGTTCTTACACAGGGTGCATGTCTTGTCCTTGTGTTCCCACTGACTCACATCGATCACGTAGGCCTGCTTACGTTCCATGGTGGTGATGTCGAAGCCTTCCCCTGCCAAATTGGTACCCGGAGCAAACTCTGCATCCTTGCACTGTTCGGGTGTCCCCTGGATGCAGGACGGATTTGTGGATTGAGGGAGAGAGAGCATGAAGACGGCAAAGATGCAAACACTCAACAGACACATGTTGCTGGTACATGTGATGAAAGATGCAAACTGTTTTATCCTGTAAAACAAAAAAGAAGTTAGATCTCAACGAACTGTTGGACAGACGAAATCATCCACCTGACTGTCAAACTTTATTTGATGTATGCATCTTTTTTTAGACAGTCAGGTCAAAGATGTTTTAATGTTCTCTGATTATGAACATGCTACATCCAAAAAGATCTTTGTTAATACAACCTTCTTTTACTTCTTTTGTTTAAATGTCAAATTTTAGTTGAAATCTGTAATTTTGTTTTTAAGGTCTGCTACGTTAATCAACGTAAAATAAATCATTTCTGGTCTCTCTTCAGCTTTCCTATCAATTAAGGCAACAAATCCCAACTTAAATAAAATAAAATAAATCATAGCCGTGATGATAATAGTGCACATAAGATTCCGTATTTTAAAGCAAAATTTGAGACTTTAAAAAAGGAGGTACAAATGAGCACAGACTCACCTCTGTCTTGTGTGTTCATGCTGTGTGCATGAACTGTCTGCAACACGATCAGTCTATTGTATTTAAATGCAACGGAGGAGGAGGAGGGCGTGACATGACGTACTTGGAAAATGAAAGAGATCTTGTTAAATAACAAGGGCTATAATAATTGGATTTGAAAATAGTTTCTTCCCACTTTGAAGATGAAGCAGTAAAGCATTGGCTGTTTTTCTACAGATGTGGTTTGAGTGTGCACTATCACCCTAAAACACAACCATGTATGGTAACATCATGACTGTCAACCAATGGAGGAAAGGCTACAGGACCTGACAAAGCTTCTTTTTAAGTGATCCTCTTTTAAATGTGATTAAACATTTATATCCTGGTGGGAGTTGTTTTTCCTCGATGACCATGACCCCATCCAAACGCCATGAGGGTTCAAGGATCTGTTGAGTTGCATGGAGCAGCAGGGACTCTAGTCTTTTGGGACTTTGCTTCGGAAGCAGAGAGACCCCAGTTCAAGTCACCACTGCAGACCAAGTCTGGAGGTTGGGCTTATAGCTGAAGTGGTGCCAGTTTACTCGTCTGTCATCTTTGTCACCTTTGTCTTGCAGGGTAAAAAAAATGTTCACACTCACACAGAGAGGAGACACCACTCACATTGAGAATGGACTTCAAGATTATATCTTTTAGAGCGCTGCTTAGATTTGTTCCTGTAACAAGTTCAGTTCACTTCTTTAGCACCTTCCCCTTTTTTAAAACTTCTGACGCTCTACATCTCATGTTTTTAGTCAAAATTCAAAGGTGTTGAAGAATTTTCCATTTTTGTCCTCCAGAGCTTGCTGTGAAATTCTCTTTAGTCCTTTGTTCTTTTTTTAAATCCTGACTTTGGATCTCTCTTTTGATCAATATTTATGTTTTAAATGTGTCCTACTTAAAAATAGAATCAACCTACAGTAAAACTAAACATTTAAACAACTGCACAGAAACATTACAGGACTCGACTTAAAGATTACTAAATGATTCAGCAGTGAAATGTTCATATCAGATGATCATTTTTAAAGCTATATTGATTATTACAATATTTAAAATCACATGAAGTGAATATAATTCAGTATGACCCCATCAGGGTGGACTCACCTTTGTCTCGGCTGTTCATGCTGCGTTTGTGAAACTGACTGTTAGTCTGAATGTGATTGTTTTTTGTTATAAGATAGGCAGGAGGTAGTGAGGAAACAATGGTCTTAAAAAATGCAGGGGGAAATAGTTGTCATGCATTTTTGCAGCACTGAACAGATGAAGTGTGGGGGATGGAGTTGGTGGTCTACAGGCAAACTCTCACAGATAGTGACAACATGAAAGTCAGTCTGGCTTTCCAGTCAGTATCAAACCCGAGACCACAGACCTATCATTTCTCTGAAGTGGTGGTGGGCTTTGGGGATACTTAGTGAGAAAAGGCAGAAGTCACACTCTGATGACCGATTTCTAAACTTCAACAGAAGAAACGGTTACTTTGATTGTTGCAAATGACTCGCTGGGATAAATGTGGTGAGCGAAACATTAAAATCATCAATATTTAGAACACATGGACAACCCAGAGCCCGAAAGGGTATGCTGTATTTTTATTCAAGAACACAAGAAGGTAAATGCAAGAGTTGTATTTTTCTATCAGTATCAAGGATACTTAAAAAGACAGTGCAAGTAGACGAGAAATTCAGGATTGACTAAGCCAAAGGTTATAATATGATGGTAATATTCTGTAAAACTGCATATTCAAACCAAACATTAAGACATTCATTTTTTGGTAAAATGATAATGTGGCTAAATATAAAACGCACAAAATCATACATTTTAATTGTCATTATAGAAGCCATTCAATACTAAGATAAAGTGGTTAAAGCAAGTGAGAAAGAAGACAACATTATAGGTAGAGATATCAAAGATTTAACACGTGGAAATAATGCATTCAGCTGCATTAACCTCTCGAATAGAAGCATCATTAAAGCCAGACTTTGGTTACATCACATCCAACCCCATGATGGGGTTGGTTGTCACAATTCTTCAGAGTGTCTTTGATAGTTAATTGCCTCTTTGTTACACTGAGTTGGAAAATGAGAGGGATACACATTTCAAGCCAACACCCTAAGCTTCAGTTTAATGTAGGAATAACTATTGAAAGATGTTTTGATGATGAGCAATCATCAAAACAGTAAAAAGTGTGACCACCAACCCTGTTCTCCCCTACACAAGTTTAGACAGTAGTTCCTCATCTGTCTTCAAACATGCAATAATACACCTTTATCAGTTTTTAATAAACAACTTTCTGGGGCATATTGTGGGCAGTTTCAAACACGTACTTCAAATCTATGGTGAGGCCTTGTGGTTTTCTTTTCTGTGTCACACAGCGGTTTCAGTTGTGAGTGACTTCTAGTCTCAGTTTATTGTGAACCTTGAGCCCCCCTTGCAGGACCATTTCTCTTCAGCTTATACTTTGGTCTCCTGTGTGAATGTTGACGTTTCCAGGTCTAATCGGCTGAATGATTCCCTAAGCAAGCTCTGGGTCTATCCCTGGGTCACATCACATCAACCTTTGGCCCTGCACTAAGACTCTGTTTTCCCTGTGAGCTCGTTTTGTCCACAAACACACCCATCTTCAACAGGACAGCCTTTGGAATAGGGTGAGCGTGACGGGACACGTACAGCCTCTTCAAGTTTTCACTCATGGGTGAAGGTTTGTAGTCCGTGCATGACTTTCCACCCAGACTCGGAGCACATGCAACATCCAATTTAAAGAAGAGCTGCCCGTGGTTCAGGTTGCAGAGGTCCTCCTTGACTCCAGCAGAGAGAACTTGATCACACTGTCCCAACAGATCATCGTCCCACTTGTTGTCCACACTTGAAATCTCACTACCTTACCTGATGACAAATCCTGACTGCCGAGGTCCACAATCATGGCCCAGCGTGGGTTGTTGTTGTTCCAAATGACAGGAGAACGCTGGACCATCACCTTGTTGAAAAACACTTTCACGTAGCCATCTGTTGCTGTGATGTAATCCCCTAAAAGACCTGTAGCCCGTTGCACCGTTAGGATGACTCGTGCCATGCCTCTGCGGGTCGGGCAGCAGTCTTGGTTCACGGCTGGATCATTGTGGCATTGGCAGACGCAGGAATCTCTGGGGTCACTCTTGATGCCGGCCTGACAACGCTTACTGCAGTTCTTCATCAAGCCTTTCTCCAGGATGTAGTGGCTGATAGTGGAGCGCAGGTTCTTCCGGGCAAGGTCTTTAATGGGCAGTAACTCGTGAAGGGAATTGAGGGAATATGAGATTATGTCTGGATTCTGTGGTAATGTGTTGAGCCATTTCTTGTAGGCAGACAGATCTTTTTCAGCAGAGAAGAGTAGGTCTGGCTCTGTCGTATGCCCCCCCTTTATTTCTGTGAACCTGTTGAGGATATGAGTAACTTTAACGTCTGGTCAACACTGAAGGCTTCAAAGGCACACAGGGGTCAAACATAAATGCCATCAGAGGCAAGTTATTCCTTTTTATAATTATTCACATAGCCATCAAGTGTTCTCCGTTATCAACCCTTTTAAAATCCAGATTGACCTGCCAGTTGTTTTCAACAGAAGAGGTGATGGAGTCGACCAGAGACTCACTGGATTTGTGGAGAGAACTGGTCACCTTGTTGTTGCAGGTCTGCATTGCTCTCCAGTCGACCACTGACAAGGGAAGCTTTTGCAGTTGGTTCTCCAGAAAGGTGTTCTTACACAGGGTGCATGTCTTGTCCTTGCGTTTCCACTGACTCACATCGATCACGTAGGCCTGCTTACGTTCCATGGTGGTGATGTCGAGGCCTTCCCCGGCCAAATTGGTACCCGGAGCAAACTCTGCATCCTTGCACTGTTCGGGTGTCCCCTGGATGCAGGACGGATTTGTGGATTGAGGGAGAGAGAGCATGAAGACAGCAAAGATGCAAATACTCAACAGACACATGTTGCTGGTACATGTGATGAAAGATGCAAACTGTTTTATCCTGTAAACAAAAAAGAAGTTAGATCTCAACGAACTGTTGGACAGACGAACATTCTCTTTGGGGTTGGTTGTCACATGTAACAACCAACCCTAATGTTGGCAAAATCATGCATGGAGAAATTAGTTGGAGTGTGCAGACCCTACATTTGCCATCACTGTAACTCAGACAGTGACTGCATGTAGCCTCGTTGAGTAGGCCATTATTGTTAGGCCTATTTGTTTTGTTCTTTATGTTGTTATATAGGCTGGCCTAAAGATGTGTATCCTGTTCATGTTCCTTGCTCATTTTATGTTAAAATGCATTAAGTTATGTAGGCCTATCACTTGTCAGTGCAATTACACTTTCAAATTTAGTTCTGCCTTCTTGCCTTTTAAAAATATTTTTCCCATTGAAATACCATTGTGACAACCAACCCCATAGTGTGTGACAACCAACCCCATAGTCTGTGACAACCAACCCCATAGTGTGTGACAACCAACCCCATAGTGTGTGACAACCAACCCCATAGTCTGTGACAACCAACCCCATAGTGTGTGACAACCAACCCCATAGTCTGTGACAACCAACCCCATAGTGTGTGACAACCAACCCCATAGTGTGTGACAACCAACCCCATAGTGTGTGACAACCAACCAACCCCACGATGGGGTTGGTTGTCACAATTCTTCAGAGTGTCTTTGATAGTTAATTGCCTCTTTGTTACACTGAGTTCGAAAATGAGAGGGATACACATTTCAAGCCAACACCTTAAGCTTCAGTTTAATATAGGAATGACTATTGAAAGATGTTTTGATGATGAGCAATCATCAAAACAGTAAAAAGTGTGACCACCAACCCTGTTCTCCCCTACACAAGTTTAGACAGTAGTTCCTCATCTGTCTTCAAACATGCAATAATACACCTTTATCAGTTTTTAATAAACAACTTTCTGGGGCATATTGTGGGCAGTCTCAAACACGTACTTCAAATCTATGGTGAGGCCTTGTGGTTTTCTTTTCTGTGTCACACAGCGGTTTCAGTTGTGAGTGACTTCTAGTCTCAGTTTATTGTGAACCTTGAGCCCCCCTTGCAGGACCATTTCTCTTCAGCTTATACTTTGGTCTCCTGTGTGAATGTTGACGTTTCCAGGTCTAATCGGCTGAATAATTCCCTAAGCAAGCTCTGGGTCTATCCCTGGGTCACATCACATCAACCTTTGGCCCTGCACTAAGACTCTGTTTTCCCTGTGAGCTCGTTTTGTCCACAAACACACCCATCTTCAACAGGACAGCCTTTGGAATAGGGTGAGTGTGACGGGACACGTACAGCCTCTTCAAGTTTTCACTCATGGGTGAAGGTTTGTAGTCCATGCATGACTTTCCACCCAGACTCGGAGCACACGCAACCTCCAATTTAAAGAAGAGCTGCCCGTGGTTCAGGTTGCAGAGGTCCTCCTTGACTCCAGCAGAGAGAACTTGATCACACTGTCCCAACAGATCATCGTCCCACTTGTTGTCCTGATCCCACACTTGAAATCTCACTACCTTACCTGATGACAAATCCTGACTGCCGAGGTCCACAATCATGGCCCAGCGTGGGTTGTTGTTGTTCCAAATGACAGGAGAACGCCCGACCATCACCTTGTTGAAAAACACTTTCACGTAGCCATCTGTTGCTGTGATGTAATCCCCCCAAAGACCTGTAGCCCGTTGCACCGTTAGGATGACTCGTGCCATGCCTCTGCGGGTCGGGCAGCAGTCTTGGTTCACGGCTGGATCATTGTGGCATTGGCAGACGCAGGAATCCTTGGGGTCACTCTTGATGCCAGCCTGACAACGCTGACTGCAGTTCTTCAACAAGCCTTTCTCCAGGATGTAGTGGCTGATAGTGGAGCGCAGGTTCTTCCGGGCAAGGTCTTTAATGGGCAGTAACTCGTGAAGGGAATTGAGGGAATATGAGATTATGTCTGGATTCTGTGGTAATGTGTTGAGCCATTCCTTGTAGGCAGACGGATCTTTTTCAGCAGAGAAGAGTAGGTCTGGCTCTGTCGTATGCCCCCCCTTTATTTCTGTGAACCTGTTGAGGATATGACTAACTTTAACGTCTGGTCAACACTGAAGACTTCAAAGGCACACAGGGGTGAAACATAAATGCCATCAGAGGCAAGTTATTCCTTTTTATAATTATTCACATAGCCATCAAGTGTTCTCCGTTATCAACCCTTTTAAAATCCAGATTGACCTGCCAGTTGTTTTCAACAGAAGAGGTGATGGAGTCGGCCAGAGACTCACTGGATTTGTGGAGAGAACTGGTCACCTTGTTGTTGCAGGTCTGCATTGCTCTCCAGTCGACCACTGACAAGGGAAGCTTTTGCAGTTGGTTCTCCAGAAAGGTGTTCTTACACAGGGTGCATGTCTTGTCCTTGCGTTTCCACTGACTCACATCGATCACGTAGGCCTGCTTACGTTCCATGGTGGTGATGTCGATGCCTTCCCCGGCCAAATTGGTACCCGGAGCAAACTCTGCATCCTTGCACTGTTCGGGTGTCCCCTGGATGCAGGACGGATTTGTGGATTGAGGGAGAGAGAGCATGAAGACGGCAAAGATGCAAATACTCAACAGACACATGTTGCTGGTACATGTGATGAAAGATGCAAACTGTTTTATCCTGTAAACAAAAAAGAAGTTAGATCTCAACGAACTGTTGGACAGACGAACATTCTCTTTGGGGTTGGTTGTCACATGTAACAACCAACCCTAATGTTGGCAAAATCATGCATGGAGAAATTAGTTGGAGTGTGCAGACCCTACATTTGCCATCACTGTAACTCAGACAGTGACTGCATGTAGCCTTGTTGAGTCGGCCATTATTGTTAGGCCTATTTGTTTTGTTCTTTATGTTGTTATATAGGCTGGCCTAAAGATGTGTATCCTGTTCATGTTCCTTGCTCATTTTATGTTAAAATGCATTAAGTTATGTTGGCCTATCACTTGTCAGTGCAATTACACTTTCAAATTTAGTTCTGCCTTCTTGCCTTTTAAAAATATTTTTCCCATTGAAATACCATTGTGACAACCAACCCCATAGTGTGTGACAACCAACCCCATAGTGTGTGACAACCAACCCCATAGTGTGTGACAACCAACCAAAATTCTTCAGAGTGTCTTTGATAGTTAATTGCCTCTTTGTTACACTGAGTTGGAAAATGAGGGACACACACATTTCAAGCCAACACCTTAAGCTTCAGTTTAATGTAGGAATAACTATTGAAAGATGTTTTGATGATGAGCAATCATCAAAACAGTAAAAAGTGTGACCACCAACCCTGTTCTCCCCTACACAAGTTTAGACAGTAGTTCCTCATCTGTCTTCAAACATGCAATAATACACCTTTATCAGTTTTTAATAAACAACTTTCTGGGGCATATTGTGGGCAGTCTCAAACACGTACTTCATATCTATGGTGAGGCCTTGTGGTTTTCTTTTCTGTGTCACACAGCGGTTTCAGTTGTGAGTGACTTCTAGTCTCAGTTTATTGTGAACCTTGAGCCCCCCTTGCAGGACCATTTCTCTTCAGCTTATACTTTGGTCTCCTGTGTGAATGTTGACGTTTCCAGGTCTAATCGGCTGAATAATTCCCTAAGCAAGCTCTGGGTCTATCCCTGGGTCACATCACATCAACCTTTGGCCCTGCACTAAGACTCTGTTTTCCCTGTGAGCTCGTTTTGTCCACAAACACACCCATCTTCAACAGGACAGCCTTTGGAATAGGGTGAGTGTGACGGGACACGTACAGCCTCTTCAAGTTTTCACTCATGGGTGAAGGTTTGTAGTCCATGCATGACTTTCCACCCAGACTCGGAGCACACGCAACCTCCAATTTAAAGAAGAGCTGCCCGTGGTTCAGGTTGCAGAGGTCCTCCTTGACTCCAGCAGAGAGAACTTGATCACACTGTCCCAACAGATCATCGTCCCACTTGTTGTCCTGATCCCACACTTGAAATCTCACTACCTTACCTGATGACAAATCCTGACTGCCGAGGTCCACAATCATGGCCCAGCGTGGGTTGTTGTTGTTCCAAATGACAGGAGAACGCTGGACCATCACCTTGTTGAAAAACACTTTCACGTAGCCATCTGTTGCTGTGGTGTAATCCCCTAAAAGACCTGTAGCCCGTTGCACCGTTAGGATGACTCGTGCCATGCCTCTGCGGGTCGGGCAGCAGTCTTGGTTCACGGCTGGATCATTGTGGCATTGGCAGACGCAGGAATCCTTGGGGTCACTCTTGAGGCCGGCCTGACAACGCTGACTGCAGTTCTTCAACAAGCCTTTCTCCAGGATGTAGTGGCTGATGGCGGAGCGCAGGTTCTTCCGGGCAAGGTCTTCAATGGGCAGTAACTCGTGAAGGGAATTGAGGGAATATGAGATTATGTCTGGATTCTGTGGTAATGTGTTGAGCCATTCCTTGTAGGCAGACGGAGAGTTATCAGCAGCGAAGAGTAGGTCTGGCTCTGTCGTATGCCCCCCCTTTATTTCTGTGAACCTGTTGAGGACATGAGTAACTTTAACGTCTGGTCAACACTGAAGACTTCAAAGGCACACAGGGGTGAAACATAAATGCAATCAGAGGCAAGTTATTCCTTTTTATAATTATTCACATAGCCATCAAGTGTTCTCCGTTATCAACCCTTTTAAAATCCAGATTGACCTGCCAGTTGTTTTCAACAGAAGAGGTGATGGAGTCGACCAGAGACTCACTGGATTTGTGGAGAGAACTGGTCACCTTGTTGTTGCAGGTCTGCATTGCTCTCCAGTCGACCACTGACAAGGGAAGCTTTTGCAGTTGGTTCTCCAGAAAGGTGTTCTTACACAGGGTGCATGTCTTGTCCTTGCGTTTCCACTGACTCACATCGATCACGTAGGCCTGCTTACGTTCCATGGTGGTGATGTCGATGCCTTCCCCGGCCAAATTGGTACCTGGAGCAAACTCTGCATCCTTGCACTGATCGGGTGTCCCCTGGATGCAGGACGGATTTGTGGATTGAGGGAGAGAGAGCATGAAGACGGCAAAGATGCAAATACTCAACAGACACATGTTGCTGGTACATGTGATGAAAGATGCAAACTGTTTTATCCTGTAAACAAAAAAGAAGTTAGATCTCAACGAACTGTTGGACAGACGAACATTCTCTTTGGGGTTGGTTGTCACATGTAACAACCAACCCTAATGTTGGCAAAATCATGCATGGAGAAATTAGTTGGAGTGTGCAGACCCTACATTTGCCATCACTGTAACTCAGACAGTGACTGCATGTAGCCTCGTTGAGTAGGCCATTATTGTTAGGCCTATTTGTTTTGTTCTTTATGTTGTTATATAGGCTGGCCTAAAGATGTGTATCCTGTTCATGTTCCTTGCTCATTTTATGTTAAAATGCATTAAGTTATGTAGGCCTATCACTTGTCAGTGCAATTACACTTTCAAATTTAGTTCTGCCTTCTTGCCTTTTAAAAATATTTTTCCCATTGAAATACCATTGTGACAACCAACCCCATAGTGTGTGACAACCAACCCCATAGTCTGTGACAACCAACCCCATAGTGTGTGACAACCAACCCCATAGTGTGTGACAACCAACCCCATAGTGTGTGACAACCAACCAACCCCATGACGGGGTTGGTTGTCACAATTCTTCAGAGTGTCTTTGATAGTTAATTGCCTCTTTGCTACAATGAGTTGGAAAATGAGAGGGATACACATTTCAAGCCAACATCTTAAGCTTCAGTTTAATGTAGGAATAACTATTGAAAGATGTTTTGATGATGAGCAATCATCAAAACAGTAAAAAGTGTGACCACCAACCCTGTTCTCCCCTACACAAGTTTAGACAGTAGTTCCTCATCCGTCTTCAAACATGCAATAATACACCTTTATCAGTTTTTAATAAACAACTTTCTGGGGCATATTGTGGGCAGTTTCAAACACGTACTTCATATCTATGGTGAGGCCTTGTGGTTTTCTTTTCTGTGTCACACAGCGGTTTCAGTTGTGAGTGACTCCTAGTCTCTGTTTATTGTGAACCTTGAGCGCCCCTTGCAGGACCATTTCTCTTCAGCTTATACTTTGGTCTCCTGTGTGAATGTTGACGTTTCCAGGTCTAACCGGCTGAATAATTCCCTAAGCAAGCTCTGGGTCTATCCCTGGGTATCCTGCCAGTTAGACTTACCAGAATACCTCCAAAGGAAGGCGCCCATGAGGCAGTTTCAGATGTCTAAAGAACCTCAACTGTCTTGTTCTTGATGGACGGACGGAGCAGCATCTATAATCTGAGCAGCCTCCAAAGATCCTTTGCTCATATCTGACACTGAGCCCCGCTAACTTGTGGTGGAAACTCAGTTTAGCTACTTGCACCCATGATCTCTATCTTTGGTCTCTACCCAAAGTTCATGGTGACGGGTGAAGGTTGAAGGTTGGGGTATAGATCTTTGGTAAATGAAAAGCTTTGTTTCCATTTTTAGCTCCTTCCAAACAATCACCGTTTGGTTTGGCGTCAAGCCTGCACCAGAGTGAAAATAAAGTTTGATGTTACTGACTATATTTAACAAATAGGGTCATTTTAGAAGCTGTTATTCTTCTGCTTAACAGTACAACTTTAACTGCTGTAACGCTGAATTACTGAGTATTAAACGCATGCCTGAGACCCGCCTCTGTCTCGCTCCTTTTCATTTTTTTTTGTACTTAAAGGTGACATATCACGCTTTTTTCATCAATATATATTGGTCTACGAGGTCCCTAAAACATGTCTTTAAAGTTTGTGCTCAAAAAAACACTTTGAAATCAGATTTTGGTCTGCCTGAAGAACCCTCTTCTTCAGTCCTCCTCAGAACACTCTGTTTTCTCTCTGACCACGCCCCCTCAGGAAGTGGGTGTGGCCTCGTCTCTCCAGCACGTTGATCTATTGTTTACATGTTGGCTGAATATACACGGCTACTCAGAGATCACGTTACTTCAACCCTCTGAATCTGATCCTGACGGAGAGGCGCCTGTAGCAGGACCTTTCTGAAGGATTGGTCACAGATTTAGTGTTTCTTGTTGTTTTATTTATCAGTATGTCGACATGTGTCTTGGTACACAGCTACTAACATGTAGCTATGTGGCTATGCTAACTAGCGCTAGCACTTATCCATGACAAATAAAAATCATCCACTAGATCTTCAAATCTGCAGACGTGGGGAGTAAAACCGACATCTACCAGAATGGCAGCAGGACCTTTCTGAAGGTTTTTTCACAGATTTAGTGTTTCTTGTTGTTTTATTTGTCAGTATGTCGACGTGTGTCTTGGTACACAGCTAAAGCTACAACATGTAGCTATGTGGCTATGCTAACTAGCGCTAGCACTTATCCATGGTAAATAAAAATCATCCACTAGATCTTCAAATCTGCAGACGTGGGGAGTAAAACCGACCTTTGTGTTTATTAAGACAGCCTACAACTAGCATGCCTCCCTCCTAAGCTCCTTGTTAGCACACATTTGTGCAGGTAATGAAAAACAGAGGGGGGATTCAGTATTATTTTATACAGTCTATGGGCTGAACAAGCTCCGAGCTCTGACTCCGTGACAGATCGGATATTGTTGTTACGTAACAAAAACACAGAAGTCTGAAACGGCTCGTTTCACACACATTTACAGAAAGGTGGAGAAATCAGAACAGGGGCAGAATGGATTCTTTTCATTCTCGGGGGGTTTGTAGACATGCCAGGGAAACATATTTCAGGTAGAGAACCATTAAAAAGTCCATTTTGCATGATATGTCACCTTTAATGCTATCCGGACAGCAGCCATGCAGCCCTTCGTCCGCGCAGCCACGGCGCACAACCCCAGCGCACAGAAGCCACAACTCTGACATGTGTCTGTTTGCTTTTGACCATGTGTGTAGTGTGAGTGAACATGGACTAACGTTGTGTCGCCTGAAACAAATCGTTTTATCTTCAATCGTTACTTCTGATTGACTCAAAACAGTTTCAGAGACCGTCATTGCTGGCTTTCTTTGAATCACGCTGGAAGCAGAGTTATAGATTATAAAGGTGCCGATTATAGAGGTGGGTAGGACAGGATGCCCTGTGTCAATTAAGGCCAAGTCACCACAAACACGGGTATCCTTGGCCCTTCTACACGCTGAGGCAGACGCACACACAGGCGCAGCACACATGCAGAGGGAGGAGTGGGGGAGACAGGGGTCAATAAAATCTGCTAACTGTGAGAAGCCTCTTTGAGAAAAGATAGTTTCACTTACAGCAATATGATTTACATTGTCAGCCACAAATTCTGAGGGGATTATATTCATGTTGCAAATAAAGGGTCCTTGAATTATATAAATTAATTGTCATCATATGAGAACCTGTTGTGTCTTTGATTTTTATTTAATTTTTGTAGTTTTTTTCTGATCTGGGTGATGTACTGGCTTTAAAACTGAGTCCTCCTCTGCCTTCAAAACACTTTGCTTTATGACAACTTTAAGGATTTACTATAATTGCTGCATTGAAGGACTTGAGTTAAATTAATACTGTTGAAATTATTAGAATTCTAAGTTTATGCCTGTAAGAAAATTTTCTTGACAGGATATACAGGTTTATGTATCCTTTCATGTATGATGAAATGTAAACAACATTTGCCATTGTTATCCCTTTTGTTTCAGATTGAAGAGGAGTTCAGACAAATTACAGCTGTTCATCCGGAGAGAAGCTTTCTGACCAAGCTGGATCTGTACACACCAAAACAGCTGGAGATGCTTGGAAGAAAAGGGGGGGTTGCTGGCAATAAAATAAGACCTGTGCTCACTCAGTCAGGTAAGGGGTTGCATACTGTTACTGTTAGCTGAATTTGCAACAAAATGTATATAAAAGGAACCCGAATGTCATCTTAAGGATAAGGCAAGCATCATAAGCATCAACAGAATTCCAAAGTTAATTAGAGGATCTGTCAAAGCTCATCCTGGATATCATCTGGTTCTTTTTTTAAATTTAATATTGAGACTGTATGGACTTTTTGGTATGTATGCATATGTGAGCTTATATTGTACAACCTACTTAATCAACTTGTGTCTTTTTAAACAGCAACATGTTGAAGCTAGACGGCAGGCCATGACCCACTGCCCGATGGAATTCCTCGGAGAGTCTGCAGAGGAACTCATCGAGGACTACCAGGTAAATTCCAACAGTTTTAGATTTTTAAAACTGCTATAGACTCTTGTGGATCCTGTAACATAACACATTTTTTAAAGCTAGGTCACAATATTGAAATCAATTCATTGGTGCGCAAATTTATATCAACTGATCAATTAAAACTTTTAAATAAATCAAACTGCAAGCCAACAGGCACATCAGCATTGGGCTTAAACATGAAAAAATGCAGCACTTTTGACTTTCTTTAGATAATTGAAATAAATATCATATCCAACATCCAGTTATTTAAATTTTGTTAATCATATTAAATAGTAGGGAAGTTACTGAGTAACAGTAATGTGAAATAAGAATGGTTCATGTTGTCCTGTGAGGAAGAACCACAAACTAATTCTTGTTTCATACTTTCCTTTTTTAAATAGTTATTTTTCAAAATAATGAGCTTCTCATTTCTGCTCTGTTTTTAACATGAAAATTGGGGATCATCTACGCACTGAACTTATATGCATTTGTTGCACTGTATCAAACCTCCTTGTGTACAAATAAAAATGATGGTGTTTAAACAGAACTGCTTCTCCTTTAGTATGTACAGACATAATATTGTAAGAATATTACTTTAAAATCCATCTTACATAAAAGTAAGTAAAAAAGCTGAATAGCCAGGTAAGATTGATAATTTAATACAGTACAGTATTGGTTATTAGTAGAAAATACTAATGAAGAGAGAGTAAAATTCAATAAAAATATTTACTTGATAACTGTAAATGTTACTTGAGTTATTCTTTTTGAAAAACTAAAAATACACAAGTAAAATTTACTTAAGAATTCTCCTTGTAAAATTAACTTGGATTTTCTGAGTGAAAAAACGTTCCTAGGTTTTTGCAAGTAAATAACATTCCAAATTTTTGTCAGTTTACAGTAAAACTAAACATTTAAAACCACCGCACAGAAACATTACAGGACTCGACTTAAAGATTACTAAATGATTCAGCAGTGAAATGTTCACATCAGGTGCTAATTTTTTAAGCTATATTAAATATTACAATATTTAAAATCACATGAAGTGAATATATTTCTATATGACCCCATCAGGGTGGACTCACCTTTGTCTCGCCTGTTCATGCTGCGTTTGTGAAACTGACTGTTAGTCTGAATGTGTTGGTTTTTGTTATAAGATAGGCAGGAGGTGGTGAGGAAACAGTGGTCTTAAAGAACGCAGGGGAAAAAATTGTTATGCATTTTTGCAGCACTGCACAGATGAAGTGTGGAGGTGGAGTTGGTGGTCTACAGGCAAACTCTTGCAGAAGGTGACAACATGAAAGTAAGTCTGGCTTTCCAGTCAGTATCAAACCTGAGACCACAGACCTATCATATCTCTGAAGTAGTGGTGGGTTCACTCGCTGGGATAAATGTGGTGAGCGAAACATTAAAATCATCAATATTTAGAACACATGGACAACCCAGAGCCCCAAAGGGTATGCTGTATTTTTATTCAAGAACACAAGAATGTAAATGCAAGAGTTGTATTTTTCTATCAGTATCAAGGATACTTAAAAAGACAGTGCAAGTAGACGAGAAATTCAGGATTGACTAAGCCATAGGTTATAATATGATGGCAATATTCTGTAAAACTGCATATTCAAACCAAACATTAAGACATTCATTTTTTTGTAAAATGATAATGTGGCTAAATATAAAACGCACAAAATCATACATTTTAATTGTCATTATAGAAGCCATTCAACACTAAGATAAAGTGGTTAAAGCAAGTGAGAAAGAAGACAACATTATAGGTAGAGATATCAAAGATTTAACACGTGGAAATAATGCATTCAGCTGCATTAACCTCTCGAATAGAAGCATCATTAAAGCCAGACTTTGGTTACATCACATCAACCTTTGGCCCTGCACTAAGACTCTGGTTTCCCTGTGAGCTCGTTTTGTCCACAAACACACCCATCTTCAACAGAACAGCCTTTGGAATAGGGTGAGCGTGACGGGACACGTACAGCCTCTTCAAGTTTTCACTCATGGGTGAAGGTTTGTAGTCCGTGCATGACTTTCCACCCAGACTCGGAGCACATGCAACATCCAATTTAAAGAAGAGCTGCCCGTGGTTCAGGTTGCAGAGGTCCTCCTTGACTCCAGCAGAGAGAACTTGATCACACTGTCCCAACAGATCATCATCCCAGTTGTTGTCCTCATCCCACACTTCAAATTTCACTACCTTACCTGATGACAAATCCTGACTGCCGAGGTCCACAATCATGGCCCAGCGTGGGTTGTTGTTGTTCATAATGACAGGAGAACGCCCGACCATCACCTTGTTGAAAAACACTTTCACGTAGCCATCTGTTGCTGTGATGCGATCCCCCCAAAGACCTGTAGCCCGTTGCACCGTTAGGATGACTCGTGCCATGCCTCTGCGGGTCGGGCAGCAGTCTTGGTTCACGGCTGGATCATTGTGGCATTGGCAGACGCAGGAATCTCTGGGGTCACTCTTGATGCCAGCCTGACAACGCTTACTGCAGTTCTTCATCAAGCCTTTGTCCAGGATGTAGTGGCTGATAGCGGAGCGCAGGTTCTTCCTCATGGGATCTTTAATGGGCAGTAACTCGTGAAGGGAATTGAGGGAATATGAGATTATGTCTGGATTCTGTGGTAATGTGTTGAGCCATTCCTTGTAGGCAGACGGAGAGTTATCAGCAGCGAAGAGTAGGTCTGGCTCTGTCGTATGACCCCCCTTTATTTCTGTGAACCTGTTGAGGACATGAGTAACTTTAACATCTGGTCAACACTGAAGGCTTCAAAGGCACACAGGGGTCAAACATAAATGCCATCAGAGGCAAGTTATTCCTTTTTATAATTATTCACATAGCCATCAAGTGTTCTCCGTTAATTGTCATTAAAAGTGAGGCGTTGGTTAAACTCTTAAATCAGACACAAGTCAGCCACAGTTCAGTCTTTTCTTTAAGAACAGAAAGAGAAGTGCAAATAACCAGAGGACGTATCAAACATGAGAAGAAAACCGTATGTCCCATACCTGTCATTGAACATGCTGGAGAAGGCCGTCTTGCTGTCCGTCTTGTCAATGTCTTTGTCGCAGTGCTTTGTTTTGGCTGATATCGTAGCATGGTAGGTTGCTGATGCCTCAACATCCAGGCACATCTTCACCTCCTCCACACTGAGGCCCTGAAGGTTGGCCTTGCACTCCTTGATGCTTGTCACAGATTGAACACTCCCTCCCAGTTTCACCTGGAATCACATTATCAGTGCACACATGAGGATTTTTTTTTCCTTTTGGTAATTAAAAAAAAAAAGCTTAAAATTGATCTATGTCATCGTTTTGGTTCACCTTGGTGATGTAATGGGTGCCAAAGTTGTCAATCAGTGAGTAGAACTGTCGTTTGTGGTGACAGTTGTAGATATTTGGGAGATCCTTCACTGCGTTGTTAAAATCTCTGTGCAGCTCGGGTGTGCCAGTCACTCTGTAGCTGTTCAGTGAGACACAACAGAGGACAGATCAGAATGAAACAGGTGACAGAGAGTCCTGCACCTCAGTATTTTGATCAGTTAATCTTGGTTTGATTGATCTTACCTGTAGTATTCACACCCCATGCTCTGGCTTGTGAAGCTGAATTTGTCATTCTTGGTTTTTTTCATGGAGTATTCAGCCAGTTTAGAATTGGTACCAGCGAGCATCAGTGAGGCGCTTTTATCAACCCTTTTAAAATCCAGATTGACCTGCCAGTTGTTTTCAACAGAAGAGGTGATGGAGCTGACCAGAGACTCACTGGATTTGTGGAGAGAACTGGTCACCTTGCTGTTGCAGGTCTGCTTGGCTCTCCAGTCGACCACTGACAGGGGAAGCTTTTGCAGTTTGTTCTCCAGAAAGGTGTTCTTACACAGGGTGCATGTCTTGTCCTTGCGTTTCCACTGACTCACATCGATCACGTAGGCCTGCTTACGTTCCATGGTGGTGATGTCGAAGCCTTCCCCGGCCAAATTAGTACCCGGAGCAAACTCTGCATCCTTGCACTGTTCGGGTGTCCCCTGGATGCAGGACGGATTTGTGGATTGAGGGAGAGAGAGCATGAAGATGGCAAAGATGCAAATACTCAACAGACACATGTTGCTGGTACATGTGATGAAAGATGCAAACTGTTTTATCCTGTAAAACAAAAAGAAGTTAGATCTCAACGAACTGTTGGACAGACGAAATCATCCACCTGACTGTCAAACTTTATTTGATGTATGCATCTTTTTTTAGACAGTCAGGTCAAAGATGTTTTAATGTTCTCTGATTATGAACATGCTACATCCAAAAAGATCTTTGTTAATACAACCTTCTTTTACTTCTTTTGTTTAAATGTCAAATTTTAGTTGAAATCTGTAATTTTGTTTTTAAGGTCTGCTACGTTAATCAACGTAAAATAAATCATTTCTTGTCTCTCTTCAGCTTTCCAATCAATTAAGGCAAAAAATCCCAACTTAAATAAAATAAAATAAATCATAGCCGTGATGATAATAGTGCACATAAGATTCCGTACTTTAAAGCAAAATTTGAGACTTTAAAAAAGGAGGTACAAATGAGCACAGACTCACCTCTGTCTTGTGTGTTCATGCTGTGTGCATGAACTGTCTGCAACACGATCAGTCTATTGTATTTAAATGCAACGGAGGAGGAGGAGGGCGTGACATGACGTACTTGGAAAATGATAAAGATCTTGTACAAGAACAAGGGCTATAATAAGTGAATTTAAAAATAGTGTCTTCACACTTTGAAGATGAAGCAGTAAAGCATTGGCTGTTTTTCTACAGTTGTGGTTTGAGTGTGCACTATCACCCTAATACACAACCATGTATGGTAACATCATGACTGTCAACCAATGGAGGAAAGGCTACAGGACCTGACAAAGCTTCTTTTTAAGTGATCCTCTTTTAAATGTGATTAAACATTTATATCCTGGTGGGAGTTGTTATTCTTCGATGACCATGACCCCATCTAGACGCCATGAGGGTTCAATGATCTGTTGAGTTGCATGGAGCAGCAGGGACTCTAGTCTTTTGGGACTTTGCTTCGGAAGCAGAGAGACCCCAGTTCAAGTCACCACTGCAGACCAAGTCTGGAGGTTGGGCTTATAGCTGAAGTGGTGCCAGTTTACTCGTCTGTCATCTTTGTCACCTTTGTCTTGCAGGGTAAAAAAAATGTTCACACTCACACAGAGAGGAGACACCACTCACATTGAGAATTGACTTCAAGATTATATCTTTTCAAGCGCTGCTTAGATTTGTTCCTGTAACAAGTTCAGTTCACTTCTTTAGCACCTTCCCCTTTTTTAAAACTTCTGACGCTCTACATCTCATGTTTTTAGTCAAAATTCAAAGGTGTTGAAGAATTTTCCATTTTTGCCCTCCAGAGCTTGCTGAGAAATTCTCTTCAGTCCTTTGTTCTTTTTTTAAATCCTGACTTTGGATCTCTCTTTTGATCAATATTTATGTTTTAAATGTGTTCTACTTAAAAATAGAATCAACCTACAGTAAAACTAAACATTTAAAACAGCCGCACAGAAACAGATGATGGAGTTGGTGGTCTACAGGCAAACTCTTGCAGATAGTGACAACATGAAAGTCAGTCTTGCTTTCCAGTCAGTATCAAACCTGAGACCACAGACCTATCATATCTCTGAAGTAGTGGTGGGCTCACTCGCTGGGATAAATGTGGTGAGCGAAACATTAAAATCATCAATATTTAGAACACATGGACAACCCAGAGCCCCAAAGGGTATGCTGTATTTTTATTCAAGAACACAAGAATGTAAATGCAAGAGTTGTATTTTTATATCAGTATCAAGGATACTTAAAAAGACAGTGCAAGTAGACGAGAAATTCAGGATTGACTAAGCCAAAGGTTATAATATGATGGCAATATTCTGTAAAACTGCATATTCAAACCAAACATTAAGACATTCATTTTTTTGTAAAATGATAATGTGGCTAAATATAAAACGCACAAAATCATACATTTTAATTGTCATTATAGAAGCCATTCAACACTAAGATAAAGTGGTTAAAGCAAGTGAGAAAGAAGACAACATTATAGGTAGAGATATCAAAGATTTAACACGTGGAAATAATGCATTCAGCTGCATTAACCTCTCGAATAGAAGCATCATTAAAGCCAGACTTTGGTTACATCACATCAACCTTTGGCCCTGCACTAAGACTCTGGTTTCCCTGTGAGCTCGTTTTGTCCACAAACACACCCATCTTCAACAGAACAGCCTTTGGAATAGGGTGAGCGTGACGGGACACGTACAGCCTCTTCAAGTTGTCACTCATGGGTGAAGGTTTGTAGTCCGTGCATGACTTTCCACCCAGACTCGGAGCACATGCAACATCCAATTTAAAGAAGAGCTGCCCGTGGTTCAGGTTGCAGAGGTCCTTCTTGACTCCAGCAGAGAGAACTTGATCACACTGTCCCAACAGATCATCGTCCCACTTGTTGTCCTGATCCCACACTTCAAATTTCACTACCTTACCTGATGACAAATCCTGACTGCCGAGATCCACAATCATGGCCCAGTGTGGATTGTTGTTGTTCATAATGACAGGAGAACGCTGGACCATCATCTTGTTGAAAAACACTTTCACGTAGCCATCTGTTGCTGTGGTGTAATCCCCCCAAAGACCTGTAGCCCGTTGCACCGTTAGGATGACTCGAGCCATGCCTCTGCGGGTCGGGCAGCAGTCTTGGTTCACGGCTGGATCATTGTGGCATTGGCAGACGCAGGAATCTCTGGGGTCACTCTTGATGCCGGCCTGACAACGCTGACTGCAGTTCTTCATCAAGCCTTTCTCCAGGATGTAGTGGCTGATAGCGGAGCGCAGATTCATCCTCACGGGATCTTTAATGGGCAGTAACTCGTGAAGAGAATTGAGGGAATATGAGATTATGTCTGGATTCTGTGGTAATGTGTTGAGCCATTCCTTGTAGGCAGACGGATCTTTTTCAGCAGAGAAGAGTAGGTCTGGCTCTGTCGTATGCCCCCCCTTTATTTCTGTGAACCTGTTGAGGATATGAGTAACTTTAACATCTGGTCAACACTGAAGGCTTCAAAGGCACACAGGGGTCAAACATAAATGCCATCAGAGGCAAGTTATTCCTTTTTATAATTATTCACATGGCCATCAAGTGTTCTCCGTTAATTGTCATTAAAAGTGAGGCGTTGGTTAAACTCTTAAATCAGACACAAGTCAGCCACAGTTCAGTCTTTTCTTTAAGAACAGAAAGAGAAGTGCAAATAACCAGAGGACGTATCAAACATGAGAAGAAAACCGTATGTCCCATACCTGTCATTGAACATGCTGGAGAAGGCCGTCTTGCTGTCCGTCTTGTCAATGTCTTTGTTGCAGTGCTTTGTTTTGGCTGATATCGTAGCATGGTAGGTTGCTGATGCCTCAACATCCAGGCACATCTTCACCTCCTCCACACTGAGGCCCTGAAGGTTGGCCATGCAATCCTTGATGCTTGTCACAGATTGAACACTCCCTCCCAGTTTCACCTGGAATCACATTATCAGTGCACACATGAGGATTTTTTTCCTTTTGGTAATAAAAAAAAAAAAGCTTAAAATTGATCTATGTCATCGTTTTGGTTCACCTTGGTGATGTAATGGGTGCCAAAGTTGTCAATCAGTGTGTAGAACTGTCGTTTGTGGTCACTGTCGTAGATATTTGGGAGATCCTTCACTGCTTTGTTAAAATCTCTGTGCAGCTCGGGTGTGCCGGTCACTTTGTAGCTGTTCAGTGAGACACAACGGAGGACAGATCAGAATGAAACAGGTGACAGAGAGTTCTGCACTTCAGTATTTTGGTCAGTTAATCTTGGTTTGATTGATCTTACCTGTAGTACTCACACCCCATGCTCTGGCTTGTGAAGCTGAATTTGTCATTCTTGTTTTTTTTCATGGAGTAGTCAGCCAGTTTAGAATGGGTACCAGCGAGCATCAGTGAGGCACCTTTATCAATCATTTTAAAATCAAGATTGACCTGCCAGTTGTTTTCAATAGAGGAGGTGATGGAGTCGACCAGAGACTCACTGGATTTGTGGAGAGAACTGGTCACCTTGTTGTTGCAGGTCTGCTTTGCTCTCCAGTCGACCACTGACAGGGGAAGCTTTTGCAGTTTGTTCTCCAGAAAGGTGTTCTTACACAGGGTGCATGTCTTGTCCTTGTGTTCCCACTGACTCACATCGATCACGTAGGCCTGCTTACGTTCCATGGTGGTGATGTCGAAGCCTTCCCCGGCCAAATTAGTACCCGGAGCAAACTCTGCATCCTTGCACTGTTCGGGTGTCCCCTGGATGCAGGATGGATTTGTGGATTGAGGGAGAGAGAGCATGAAGACGGCAAAGATGCAAATACTCAACAGACACATGTTGCTGGTACATGTGATGAAAGATGCAAACTGTTTTATCCTGTAAAACAAAAAAGAAGTTAGATCTCAACGAACTGTTGGACAGACGAAATCATCCACCTGACTGTCAAACTTTATTTGATGTATGCATCTTTTTTTAGACAGTCAGGTCAAAGATGTTTTAATGTTCTCTGATTATGAACATGCTACATGTGGGGTCCCTGAGCAGCTCCTTCAGCAGCAGACTGAGACTCCCACCCTGCAGGACGGAGCGCTACCGCAGGTCCTTCATCCCATCTGCAATCAGACTGTTTAACACCAGCACTGCTGTGTCCCGTTAATCATCTGTTCTCATCTTTCATTCCACTACATGGAAGTTACTATGTGACTATGCACATTCACAAATAACTACTGTATCCATCGGAATCGCACTGTTCTTCATACTGTGTATGTTTGTTTTTAAATTACCTGGTGCATTTCTTATCGTGCAATAACTTACCTTATCTATTTATCAGATAGAAGTGTACATAGTGTGTATACATCTGTAATAGTTGCCATATTTTATTTCATTTTACTTTATTTTATTCTATTTTATTTTATTCTATTTTATTTTATTCTTTTTTATTTTATTTTATTCTATTCTATTTTACCTTTGTCATTGCTATTATTATTGTTATTGTATTTTTAAACTACGTTAGTACATTGTTGTATTTCCCTGTCCCGTGTTGTAAGCTGCTGTAACAAAAGAATTTCCCCCAATGGGGGACAAATAAAGTATATCTTATCTTGTCTTATAATCCAAAAAGATCTTTGTTAATACAACCTTCTTTTACTTCTTCATTTTTTTAAATGTCAAACTTCACCGAATCGACTCCTGGCCACGAACATTTGCTGCATGTCTTCCCCCGCTCTCTACTCCCTACATTTCTTGTCTCTCTTCAGCTGTACTATCAATTAAGGCAAAAAAAAGCCCAAAAATCCCAACTTAAATAAAATAAAATAAATCATAGCCGTGATGATAACAGTGCACATAAGATTACGTATTTTAAAGCAAAATTTGAGACTTTAAAAAAGGAGGTACAAATGAGCACAGACTCACCTCTGTCTTGTGTGTTCATGCTGTGTGCATGAACTGTCTGCAACATGATCGGTCAATTGTATTTAAATGCAACAGAGGAAGAGGAGGGCGTGACATGACTCACTTGGACTATAATAATTGGATTTAAAAATAGTGTCTTCACACTTTGAGGATGAAGCAGTAAAGCATTGGCTGTTTTTCTAAAGCTGTGGTTTGAGTGTGCACCATCGCCCTAAAACACAACCATGTATGGTAACATCATGACTGTCAACCAATGGAGGAAAGGCTACAGGACCTGACAAAGCTTCTTTTTAAGTGATCCTCTTTTAAATGTGATTAAACATTTATATCCTGGTGGGAGTTGTTTTTCCTCGATGACCATGACCCCATCCAAACGCCATGAGGGTTCAAAGATCTGTTGAGTTGCATGGAGCAG